>NC_137264.1:22669155-23306655 GCF_053477335.1 Acartia tonsa | reverse complement strand
AGGTGTAGGTTACTTCCCATAATTATTTATAAACCTTTTCAGGAGCTCTTAGAGAGATCCTTCGGTACGCTGAATCGCCCCCCATCCACATAAAAAAAAATTTAAATAAGGGGGAGATAGTATTTTTTTTTATCTATACCTAAAACCTGCGAGTAACCCTACCCCATACCCAATATAAACTAACTTACTCTAAAGTAATAAATCCTCCTCCCCCCCCCCCCCCAACCCATTTTCACTTTAGTTAGAAAAAAAAGGGATGCGGAGTTAAGTGTTCAATTAAAGTCAAAATAAGGAAATTGAAATAGATAAATTAATATTCAATGCCCCACACACGTAAAGACGTAACATGTTTTTTTTTCAGCAACAAAAAACTGAAAGTTATAAAAGCATTTTTTAGCTTCTAACAAAAGAAGGCCCCAAAACGCACAGCAAAAAGGTGTACATCATCTTATGTGTAAAAAGTTGTATTTGAAGATATATTTAACTTTAAGCATACAGAGCAAATTGATTACATTTATTATTCTATTAAGACGATTGGAATTCTAATGATATGTAATTTCCATTGTTTATGTCTACTATATAGTTTTAATGAAAAGTGCTCGTGACTGACAAAATATCGACATGATATTTTTTATGAGAAAAACTTTGACAATATTGACGCAGACAATACGGTATTTTTAAAAAGTGGGCATGGCTGACATAATATCGACATATCGTGCCGGTATAACGACAATTTAACTACAAACTTATAATAACAAGTTGCCATATATATGTAGTTCTTGTAAAATCTTGACATACAATTTTCAACATTATTTAAAGATTTATAGATAATAACTGCCAAATACTACCTTACCTGTCTAGAACATATCTCTGCCCTGAGTGTTACCAGCTCCAAATCCACATCTGCGCCATTTACCCCTGAAATTAGTCTAATAAATACACGACGGTTTCCCTCAAAAAGCCTAGTTGAGCACAGGAACTCCTTTCCTTCCTTTGGAAAAATTAAAAATGATGGGTGGGTAGTTTCTCTATTGTTTGATTATTACTTTAAGTCAGGAAAGGGGGATAATTTTTATGTTGTTGGACTTTTGCAATCTAACCAATGAAAAATTACTATTAATTCATCAAACTCTATGTTACAGTCAAACTGCTTAATTTCTTTTCTTTTTTTTGAAGCATAACACATAACATTATTGAACTAGCATGGTTAAAGATAACAATTATCAATGAACACAAAAGTAAGGAACCAAAAAGTTAAAGTGACCAGGAACATGAAATTCGTGATCACTATTTTTTCATATTTAATAATTGAATGGCCCTTTTTCACGAAGTTAATCCCTTTGAGGAGAGGAGAGGTAATATGCACCACCCTTCCATTATTTCAGCTAAATGGCATCCTTCTAAGATAATGGACCAAATAATGCCATTTCTCGCGGTCATACGGCGGTCGTGTTAGAAGGATGACACAAATTTCAGATCCCAGATTTTGCGAAATGAGAAATTTTTTTCTTTATTTTATAGCGAATTAAATAATCTTGCAAGCATCCGCGAGAAATGAAATTATTTGGTCCACTATCCCTTCTAATGCTTAAGGGTTCATGCTGAAAGGTTTTACTTCAATTAAACGGATAGTTAAGACATGGTATTTATTAGAACTTCTTCATACAGCAAATATTGGAGTTTTAAACGTTTTACCAATAAACAAAAAAGTGTATATTTATATTGTAGAATGTATATACCAGACAACTACCTGCCTAAATTCATAACTGACCTCTAATTTTTTAGACAATTTTTCCCAAGATTTTTTTGTTTTCTTAGCAATTGCTACAAGCTTACACTTAAATGTTAAGGAAGTACGACAGTTTTAAAAGATTTGTTTCTTCTGAAGACAATGATAATAGTTATTTCTCGCATCGTATTATAAACAGCTTTTCGCTGATATACGATGTACAATTGTAAGATTAAAGCTTAAAAAGAACTGGTTTAATTCTCATGATTGTACATTTTTTATATTCGTAGAAAACTTGATATAATACGATGCTAGACCTATTTGTTTCGTATGGCTGATAACTAGTTCTAATCCAACGGATATTAATCGGTTTCGAATGAATACGAAAATAATTATTTCTCGCAGCGTATTATAAACAGCTTTCCGCGGATATAGAATGTACAATTATAAGATTAAAACCGGTTATTTTAGCCCCGAGTTTTTTCGTATGGATGAGAACCGGTTCCTATCCACCGGGTTCGAATGAATACGAGAAAAAATGTTCAATTTACTCGTGTTATTTGAATTATTGCATGTGAGATTGTGCAAAATTACAAGCTGACAAATCTTAGAACCAAAGTTTAGTGCTTGTTAGGGGCACAGCTTTTTAACCCTTGTCCCCTTTATTCTTTAACTGTAATGTTTTACCTGACTTTAGTTTTTCGTTTGCAGGCTCCTTCAAGATCCAGTTCATCTTCTCTCTTCACAGTCTAAATATTCAAATGGTATACGTCAATTCTTAGGAGCGCAGCTATTATATAACTCAGTTAATAATCTTGTTTACATCAGTTTACCTAAGCTCTACGCTACTTATGGAGTTATATTTGTAGCTGTTCATTATTTAGTCTATTTTATTTTCTCATAAAGTCTTTAGGGCTATTTTTCTGCCCCTTCTCTCCCGCTTTGAAAACAGAGCCCCTAGATGCTAGGGGCGTAGCTGCTCATACTTAATTAAGTATCAGATATTAATATTTCAAAATACTTCTAAAATACAAATTACTCAATGACTATAAAAAATTGAGATTCTGGAATAACATCATTATACATTTTTGTTCTTAAAAAGGTTACTTATCTACCAATCAAATCAACTAAAAGTTTAAAAAAAGATATTTATTAATAGGGAGCATAAAGAGCTACATGTATCATAGGTTTGATATTTTACCTCCGTTTCCTTTATGATAAAGGAGTTTGAATCATAAGCAGTGGGTCAGAGGTTAATTATGATTATCATCATTGGATATTAAATTAAGTTATCGTTTATTGTCTTATCCCCTAAAATCCCTGATTACCTCCGTCTCCTTGATGATGAATGAGTTAGGATCATTAATTTTCCTCTTCTTGACAACATTAGCAGTGATACCAACTCTAACCTTCATCACAAGCACTCTCCATCTTCTCCTAACCTAAAACATACAAATTTCTTACCCTAAAGGTCACTCACGACCGTGGCTCAACACGTAGCGCACTCTCTCATCTTTGGAAACTGATAGGTTCCAGTCTCGTTTTAATACCGCGTCATAATCAAAGATGTTAAAAATAGCTCCTACTTTTTCTATATCATGTGAGCGACATTAATAATTATAGTATTGGGAATGCCTTGACCCAAAACAGTTGCAACTCATTAATGTGCACAGTTAGGACAGACATAGGTCGTTGAATCAAAGAGTTGGGTGTTACTTAACATAATACCCCGGGTGTTGGACAGAAAAGGAGAGATTTAGTAATCCTGGGTTGTTGGACCTGACATTAAGTTTTATGGACAGCATCCTTGCCAGGCAAGGGTGTCCAAGCTTTTTAATTTTTTTTTTTTTTTTGGGGGGGGGGTTTAGGGAGGGTTCAAAATTCTAGAAGGTCAATAAGACACAGTATATAATTTATATTATAAATCTATTACAATGTAGACGGCCATTTAGACACAGTAATCTGTCCAATTTAAAAATAATTCATTGCAGACTTTTGTCTTTTTTATAAATATTAAGTAAGTGGATGAAATGAAAAAACTACCCTTTCGTATCAAAGTGTGTTCACATACTAACCAATAATGTGATGGAATTGTTCTTACACTGTATCTATTTTTGTCCAACTGAAAGGATTGTTCTTCTAAAAGATATTTTTTCTATTGGTAAATATGGTTGCTGGATCCAATTAAGGGTTGCTGAAATAGGGTATCTTCACAGCAGTCTAACCTATATAGCAGCCGAGAAAATCACATTTCCCCAATACCGTTACGGACAGACAGACCAAGTGAATTATAATATACTTACTGCTGCTTTTCTCTCCTCCTCTGTCTGGACAATTTGCACAACTGGTTTCCTACTGGCCTCAATAACATCTTTCAATCTGTCCTCCAATTCCATCACCTAGAAAAATTATTTATTGCTTCGTATTATAGACAGCTTTCCGCGGATATTAAAGTGAAAAAATAATATTAAACCAGTTTGTAACCAATTCGTGGAAAATTTGTGCAATACGATGCTATATATGATTTTTCAGTATGGCTGAGAACAGTTTCTAATCTTGCTGATATTAATCGATTTAGATTTAAGTCATACTTGAAAATTAATATTTTAGTATAGGCACTCTGTCAGATTGTTTATGTCCAACTGTTTGTTTGTTAACCAGGAATAATAAGTTATAAGATAATGGACAGTAAATCTCTGGTAATGATAAACAAAATTTCCACTTCTGTATAGATTAAAATAATCAATTGAAATATTTAGACAATTGAGCAAAGTTTAATGAAAGTCCTTAATTTTTAAGCCAACTAATGAGAGAACATATAGTTTTTAAAACGTTGAGACCAGTATGATTTACATACCTCTCAATGCCAGCTGTTTGACAGTCTAACTGTCCGTCTGTAAAGCTGCCAACTGACATTTTAATGTCCAACAACAATTTTAAAATTGACTTTAATAAATTAAATTGAAATATTTTTTTAGCGCTCTGCAGACGCCTGTAAGCCTAAGAAAAATTAACCTTTTACAATATTAAAATAAAAAAAAATAAAAGCACCCAAAGAGATTTTAATTTGAGGCTGAGTCACGTTTGCAAAGCCCTGATTTTTTATTTAATTAATCGATGAAAGCTATCAAATTGACAAATAATGTACGCAAGAACAAAAAAAAACATGCTCAAACAGTATTAAAATGTTTGCTAAACTAGAGAAATTGTACAAAATCGGACCCTGAACTAAATCCTATAAAAAATTGTTCTTAAATGTAAATCTTGAGAAAAGTATGCTAAAATATTGCACAATGAAATTCAGGAAGATAACAACAAAAACAGATTCGCATTTTTAAACATATTTTTGCATTTTAGTGACAAAAATTTGCCAGAGTATCAATTGACGTACTTTGGAATGTAGTATTTTAAAAGCTATAAATTTGAAGTTGAATAAGCCAGTAGAATGTGTTGATTTTTTCATTAATAAGTTTACTTTCGCATAATTGTTTTCGAAAATTTAAAATTACTTAGACTTATATAACAGGATCTGTGTCTATCTGTGTGTAACGAAGGATCTCTATAACCGCTAAAAGGAAGCAGTTCTCTTTTACAGTGTAGTGCAGTGGGAAGGTTCATAACTATTTTGAGGAGGGTACCTCAAACTAACCAAGATAAATCCGGCAGTTGAAAAAAATTACCCCATACCAAAATTAAAAATGGTAAGGTCGATCTCCCCTTCCCCCCCTCAAGTGCCCCTAGAGGCCTTCAGGGGGGGGGGGTAGCTGCCACTAATTCTATAGTATATAATTAATTTCTTTATTTTAAACCAAATTAAACGATCATATGACCCAGAGAGGCACAAATAGGAAATAAAAAAAATGCTTTCTTTTCAACAAGTATCTATGTATACTCCGGACATAATGCACAATTATTCAAACTATTTTGCAGCAAATTCTTTACCCTTTAAGTAGAAGCGAGCACAGTTTCACAACAAAATAGTGTAGCACAGAATATAATCTAGATACATACTATCTAAATCAGTCAATGGGAAAACACTTGAGAAACAATCTAGCCATATAGGTTAGAGAGGGTACAGAAGCTGTTACGAAAGCGAAGTTCCCAAATTGAGTCAGCTATAAATAGTCGCATATTTTAGGTGGGTAAATTATATCTTGTAAATATTTCTTCCCATGTAAAATGTGAAGCATATGTAATAAGTCAGCTATAAATAGTTGAACTTCTTAAGATAAAGTTAGCTTTCAGGAAATTATACTCTTGAAAAATTTTGTCGATTGTATTATTGGTATAAATCTTTTATAACAATAAATAAACGAAGGCGTTTGTCTGCTAAAACTTCCTTTGTAAGTTTGACGGAATATGAGTCTAGTTTGACTATCTAGATCTACTATATCTATTTACGGGACATAAAAATTAATTTCTTAAATAGGTTTTTAAGCATAGGTGTTTTTTTATTTAAATATTTTGTTATTTTTTTGTTATATACGATTTATGCATTGAAACGAGCAATGAGTTTTTGATGCTGAAACTTTCCATAGCTATCTTTATCCTACGAAATCCAACTATTTGTAGCTGCTTTTTTTTATATATGTTTTGTCATGAGCTTTACATTATACAAGGGAAAAAGTCACACAATATTGCATAAGCTAACAGCAACAATTAGATAAAATCTTAGAAAAAGACACATATTCTAATATTCTAATTATATTATTAAATTAAATTTTCAAAAAGATTTAAAACACATTTTTAAAACTTATGTTGAGTGGGTTGATACTTTTAAGTGTTTATTTGTCATTATTAAAAGTTCTTGAACCTTAATCAACAATTTATATAAATTTTTATTTTTTTGCAGCAAGATAAAAAACTTTTAATATAAAGTTTCTTTATTTTTTAAAATCAAAGCTTTTCTATGATTAGGGTTGGTCAGTATGTCTGAAACAGTTATCTCTTTTCGTTAATTTAAACAGGTTAGAATTGGCGTTTCGATTTCGAACTTAGTATGATAATTCCTATAATAGTTAGGTACGACTAGAAAGCGCAGCAACTCTATTATCGTTACCACAAATTCCGTACGTTCATTTAAAACATGTTGATTTTTTACTTTTTTGACAACAAATTTTGTATGTTAGAATTATCCGATTTATCTGATTTTTAGTATACTGATTCCTATTACGACAAGGTACAATGTTATAAGCGTAACATCTCTATTATGAAGTCCTAAATATGTAAGTATGTCCTTAAACAACATCATGTATTTAAGTTTTAAGTTTTGCAACAAATTTACTTAAATTTTATTTATACTTATACATTTATATCCTGATTATTCAGTTTTGACATTCTACAAGTCTTCACGTTTGTTTGTCATACATTTTCAGAGCTTTGCTTTTATGAATGTTGTCATTGTTGTTTTTATCTAAATTTACTTCTTACTTACAAAAGCAAGGCTTGGCTGCCTTTAAATATGTTGCTGCATATTTTTAATGCATATCTTTCCTAACTATTTAGGGAACTAGAGAATATCTTTTTCACAAAAATAGACTTTTTAATGAAAAGGAATTATGTTAAAATATTTTGTAATGACATTTAATTAAATCAAATATATATTTATGATTGAAACTAAATTTGTCTGAACTGAATTATATTATTCTTACATGCTACAGAAAATCTAAAATCTTAAATTCTTATCTTAATAGAGTGTCAGACATAAATTCATCAAAATTTCTTACGCATTCAGTGTGTATCTAAGCAAAAAGATGTATTTGGATTGTATACATTTGAGCCCCAAAGTATTTACTGTACATACTATTTTTCTTACTTTACCAGTTTTGTGTACTGAATTAAAAGGTCAATAATCTTTTAGCAATATAGTTTTTTATAGAGGTTATTATTTATATTTTCTTTAATACGAAGATTTATATCCTAAAAAGTTGATATAAGTTTTAAATGTTCACCAATTTTAAGCTTTTTAAAACGTTGTTTAAAATTCTGAACTTGATGTTAATCAGTCTGCTAGCTTAAAATGTGCCCAGTTTTAACAATTAAATTCAGTTTGAGGATAATTGTTGCAAAAAAGGTTATTTTATTTAGCTAATAAAAATTTTAAAAATTGTTGCTTGCTTTCTACAGCTGAAACTGTTTTTGTTGTTTGAATCTTAAATTTTTGTTTATCAATACCGGTGACTTTCTTATTTCTTAGACAAGGAAAATTATCTAAAAATATTCATACATAAATTCTTAACAAAACTGGAACAAAAACAATTACCGGTGCTTTTCCTCAAATGCCTATTGAGCACTTAAACACCCCCTCCCTCTTAATTTTTAAATAAATTAAAAAAAGAAAGGGGGTATGGTAGTTTTGTTCTGATGTCTATCACTACGGGGCTACCCAGTGCACAATAAAACCTATCCTAACATATTATTAAACAAACAAAAAGAAACTCCCCGCCTGGCCCCAACCCCACCTTATTTTCAATTTATTTAAAAAATTAGGAGGAAATGGGTTTTTTGAGCTCTACAAGACACTTTGTGGTAAATTGCCGAATTACCTTTCGTTCCCTGAGAGCAACTTCCTTCTGAGCTTGGAGGAGCATTCTCTTGGCGTCATCCAGCAACATTACTAAGCAACTAGCATTGCCCTGAATATTACCAGTGATCATATGTTATAATGATTCTTTATATTACATAACCAGGGATCTTAAAGGATAAGACAATGGACCATAAATTTATATACATCGCCAATAAATATAAATACAATTACCCCTCTAGATTTAAATTATTGATTGCAACGTTTGGAAAGCGATAATTATGAACCAACCAATCAAAATTTAATAAAAGTTTCCAAATGAATAAGAAACCGTGGTTTAAAACTTTGGATATCAGTGTAATTTATGGTCCATTAACCGAATAAAAAAATACTCTTAAATCTTACACATGATACTCTTTTTTGCTACCTCTACCTGTTTCCTAGATAACCAATCAAAGCCAGGTTCAGTGCCAGACTCTTTTGGAACCTGCAGCAGGGCACAAATTATATTTATAGTTCTTTAGTTAGGGGATCTTAAGGGATAATACACTGGACTATAAATTGTTATATATCCCCAGTGATGACTTGCAGTTTTTGAACTAACAAATGAGCTGAGAGAGCATATTTATAAAACTATTGGGTACCAGCATAATTTACAGTCAAATATCCTCTCCCTTCCAATTCTTTAGTTCAACTACACATAAATTTTAAACGGTACAACAAACAAAAAAAGCTAAGTTAAAATTATTTAGTTGAAAGTTAATTAGGTGTTTGAACTAAAAAAACTATTGATTTAAAATATCTATTCAGTAAAAATTAATTTCTTTAAATAATTTATTATTTCAACAAGGGGGAAAATATTATTTTTTAAATGGTTATTTTCAACTGGATTAGTGAAGATAAGTTCAATAATTTAAGAAATTATTTTTACTAGATTTTATTTCATACCTTTTTCTCTTGATTAGGCATTTTCGTGGTTGGAGAAGTTGGGGGTGAAATTATGGGAGTTTCAGTTTCTGGTGGCTGTGAAGCTTTTTTTACAGGCTCAGACTCGGGTTCTGGCACAATAATAGAAACTTCAAGAGGAGCTGGCGGCTGCGGCTTGTCTGCAGGTTCCACACCTCGACAGCTGGAGTCCAGGTCGCCTGGCTCTCCACCAGCTGCACAGGTCAGCATACTGCCAGCTATATACCCTGCAGCCATAAATGAAAATCTAGTATTTTTTTTTTACATTTTTTATCTTTTGTTTAAATATTGCTTTGGAATTTAAATACTAGTCTTTCCGTGTAATATTTAATTTCTTCAAAAAACATTGAAAAAACTCGAAAAAAATCCTATTTAATGAAGAAAATCAGACTCTGTTTAATACCCTTTACGCCACCTTGTTAAAATTTAGAAAAAGGACAAATTATATTAAAATTGATAAATATACAAAAATAAGAAATATTTTAAATCCCTTAATATATTTCAATACCAATTTTCCATTCCTTAAGCAAGGTTCACAAAGGTGTCAGATTCCGTTATAGCATTTACAAGATATCGCAACACAATTTGCTGGCCGTTATCGCGAAATATCGCAAAACGCCGCTTGCTGGCTGGGTTGACCGCGCGGCGACGCAGTTTAGCTGGGATGATGCTGACCCTGACAGCGAGTAACAGTTACTGAGGAGTGTAGACTGACGCTATGACGCGCACACACGCGTGTCTTCACATTTATACTGGTCAACTTAGGTGTCAACACAATTAAGCAAATATTAGAAATTAGCATGAAGTCTTTATAGCTATAGTCTTTTACACAAGCCCTTATGTTTTGAAAATAATTGGGGAAAAGTTTATCAATTAATTCTGTGTTGCAGTAGGTCAGGTTAGGTAAGGTTAAGCAAAGTAATGGGTAACCACGCAAGGGATTGGCATGAAAAAATGTCCCCCCTCCCTTACTTTTTATTTATTTCCAAACTAAAGGGGAGGGAGGTGGGGGGGGGGGGGTATTGTGGTTACATCAATAAGAGGATAAGAAATTTTTCATTTGATAGAAAGTACGCGATTTCTAAAATTACATAATTATCTATTAGTCTACATAAAAGTAGACTGCTATTTCTTTATATTTTTAATTATTTTTGAAGAAACTCTCAGTAAATCACAAGCTTAATAGTGAGTCTGAAGTCATGGGCCTTAAGGGATATGACATTAGACTGTAAATTTTTATATATCCCCAATGATGATAAAAAACTTACCACTTCTGTAGTTTTGAATTTTTGCTCGAATGTTTGAACACTGTTCGTTTAAACCAACCAATCAAGGTTTAATAAAATTAAGACAAGGAATAAGAGAGAATTCAAAACTGTGGGTGAGAGTATAATTTATAGTGCAATGACCCTTCCCTCCCTGGTCTATAGTATGAACATTGTGAACTGTTTTTTTTAAATTCCGGAACATTTTTGAGAGGCCCATGTGCAAGGAACTGTTAGAAATATAAACACAATTTCTGATATGGGGCTTGACTGGAGGACGAGGTACCCTTCTCTTTTAGAAATCATTTTGTGTATACTAAAACCACCCAGAAAAAGAGAGATCTTTAAACTTAAAATTATACCTGTACCCATTGTTTTTAATCAGCTTTTACCAATAACGAAATTAATTCGGAAAAATATCACGAAACCTATACGTAGTTTTCAGCTGTCGTTGGGGGGCAACACAACGTAAAATTAACGATCTCTCCATTTGCCCCCCCAAGTATTATTTTAGATTTATTTCACTTGTTGGTTATACCTTATACCTGGTTTTTAATACTCACAGGGAAATAACAAGTTTAACGCCAACATTATATTTCAATTTTTGGAAATTTCAAATGGAATTAATGTCTGAATGATATCCCCTGAATACACAATTTACATAAATCGTTGTAACTTTGGCTACTTTGATTATATAATGATTGGTTCGTTCAAACTGTCTCCAATATTTAAATCAACAAGTTTTTTTTCAGGGGTACTTTTGTTCATCATAATTGTGGATGTACAGTACATAATAAATCTATACCCCATCGTCTTTTCCTTTAAGATCCCTGACCTAGACCTCACCTGGAGGCCCGGACTTTGCAACGTTGAATTTGTCAGGATTTTAATTGTTGCACGTCAATAAACTTTCAACACTTCCCCCTTCCCTTTATTGATAGACTTTGGGAGGCGAAGCCACTAGGAATAGAACTCATACGGTACACCGACAAACCTCCTAAATGACAAACGTCCTAATGCGACAAACGTCCTAAACCTCATAATGCGACATACATCCTAATGCGACAAACCTCCTAAACGACATACCCCCTAATGCGACAAACCACCTAAAGGGACAAACATCCTAATGCGACAATTCTTAAGTAAAACGTCCTAAAATTTTTCAAAAGTTAAAAACTAAAAAAATCTTCCAAAGAAGTTGTATCAACTTTTTTGCTTTTTATTTAAGATAGCTAGCCGGTTCTTTTACCAAGTAGTAGATGTAAAATTTTTCATAGAATTCATATATGCAATCGGTTTTTTGTAGACCTCTTATTTTTTAAGTAATTTAAGTTTTTTAAAAAAATAATTAAGTCGGTTTTAAGGTACTAAAACGCAACAAAATAAAAGAAGAAAATAGCCAGTATGAACAAAAATAGTAAGATCTTTAATTTGACACCTTACTTTTAAAATTCTGTTGAGTAATTGTTAAAAAAATCTATTTTTTTAACCTCGGTTTAATCAAAACATTAAACCTAAATATTTTCTCATACAGACATAAAAAATATGGGTTCATATATACCATTAGAATGAGAAAAATAATATGAATCTATTCTAAGCAAAATTGAAAAAGTTTAAAAAAATTGTAATAAAAAATAGAAAAAATAAAAAGTTTATTTTAAGAATTGTAACTTCTAAACTAGCCAATCACAAATCGCAAAAATTGACGAATCGGGAAGCTCAACCTATAAAATTAACCTATAGAATTGCCAGTAAAAAAGGAGAACGTTCATACAATATATACAATAGATACTACAATAAATATAGTGATGTTAAAGAACATGTAAAGAATGAAAAATTATGAACAAATATGCATCAGTCTGTTTATAAACTTCAAAACAATGCAGTTAAAAATACATTATTGTTTCTTGTGTTTTAAAAATATCTGCTACATTGCATTGTCTTTTGTTTAGGTTTGGTTCAGGTTTGGTTCAAGCTAACCCTTTAAAGCCGAAAATTATGATTCTTAAAATAAACTTATTTTTTTATTATAGTTTTATAAAACTTTTTCAATTTTGCTTAGAATAGATTCGTAATATTTTTCTGATTCTAAAGGTATATATGAACCCATGTTTTTTATGTCTGTTTGAGAAAATATTTAGGTCTAAAGTTTTTATTAAACCGAGGTTAAAAAAATAGATTTTTTCAATAATTACTCAACAGAATTTTAAAAGTAAGGTGTCAAATTAAAGATCTTACTATTTTTGTTCATACTGGCCATTTTCTTCTTTTATTTTGTTGCGTTTTAGTACCTTAAACCCGACTTAATTATTTTTTTTAAAAACTTTAATTACTTAAAAAATAAGAGGTCTACAAAAAAACCGATTGCATATCTGAATTCTATGAAAAATTTTACATCTACTACTTGGTAAAAGAACCGGCTAGCTATCTTAAATAAAAAGCAAAAAAGTTGATACAACTTCTTTAAGGACAAAATCCACCACTGCTGTTAAAAAAGTTGAACAATAAAATCCAATATGGCGATAAAACACACAGGGACGAAATTCAAAACCGAAATTTCTTTCTTGAATAACTTTGTCCACAGGGTGAAATTTAAAAATCCGTCCGACAGTTGTCCCAAAGTCTGTGTTGGCTACCCAACGGCATGGTTTCGAACAACCTTGCATTAAAAATATCGACCCTTACCTCACACTTAATAAATGTGATATCACTTGAAAAGTTTTTAAGAGGTTTTACTTAAGAGATGTCGCATTAGGAGGTTTTTCATTTAGGAGGTTTGTCGCTTAGGACGTTTGTCGTTTAGGAGGTTTGTCGGATTAGGAGGTTTGTCGCATTAGGACGTTTATCGAAGTTTTACATAGGCGTCCAAGGGGGGGGGGGGTAATGGGCCATTTGGAACCCCCAAACGATTTTGGGGGTACCGTAGGCACCCCCAAAATTTTTTGAACAATACCCCCCCCAAAAAAAAATTACCCCTACCTTGGGGGTGCCGTAGGCACCCCCAACGATTTTGGGGGGGGTATTTACCCCCCCAAACGATTTTGGGGGGGGTAATTACCCCCCCCCAAAATAAATGTTCTTTAAAAAAATTTTTTTGAGGGGGTATTTACCCCCCCCAAATTGAATGTTCTTTAAAAAAAAATTTTACTGAAAATTTTTTTGGGGGGGGGATCTATGATGTAATTGTAAAGCACTGAAGATTCCATAAAATAGATACCTAACTAAATTAAATATTTCATTAAATAATGAAAAAGAATTTCTATAGGCGATTTCTTTTGGGAGGATGTCAGGGTGTCTCAAAACTAGTTATAAAACTTACCAGGACCTATAAGACGCTTCACTTTAAAGTATAATCATATTGGTTCATTGGTTAGTGAGTTAATTATTGTATTTTTATGTTCTAAAGAATGAGATACTACTATATATTTGAATAGTAGTGGCGCCCTTAGCATCTAAGAACTCGTGTTTTCTAAAGGGTAAAAAGGGAGGAGAAAAATAGCCTAAAACCACTCAAAGGATTGACCTATAATAGTGTGGAACCATCATGGGATCTATGTGAAGCTTTCCTTAAAAGGAGAACTCAGTATTAAAAGTAATGAAATCTGAAGCTATAGTCAAATAAACCTTACTTACTACTTTATGTTATAGGATAGTACTTATTAACTTAATAGATTAGGTAGGTGCTTTTTTTACATAATTAAATTACCCCCCCCCAAAAATTTTACCCCCGGGGTAAATTAGTTTGGGGGGGGGTAATTACCCCCCCCCCCAACAGATTTGGGGGGAGTATTTACCCCCTCCAACAGACTTTAGGGGGGGTAATTACCCCCCCCCCCCAATCAAATTTTACCCCCGGGGTAAAAATTTTGGGGGGGGTAAAAAAAAATTTCGGCGTGCTTCGCGCGCCATTTTACCCCCCCCAAACACGAATTACCCCCCCCCCTAAAATTTTTTACCCCCCCCCAAAAAAAAAAGCTTGGACGCCCCTGCGAGGTTATATTTAAATTTTCTGATAACTTCACTTATGGGTGTTATCATACACCGGTGTCCTGGATAGGAAATAGGTTTTTTTTGAGTTACGTATGACAAGACCTATATTTCTATGACCAGGCGTGTATGACGGTTCAGCACATAACTTTCATTAAATCACAGCTGATCATTTTTGTGGATTTTTTTGAAAATTACTTTTTTACCCATATTTTAATAGTTTTTCCAAAAAAACAATCACAATATTCTCACATTTCCAGCTTAGTTATTCTAAATTCATGCAAAAAAAGTATAATAGATGACAGCTATAACAAGATCAATAACCTCAATTGACTAATCTAAGATTTGTAGGTAAAACATAGATCCTGGATGTGATACAAGGTTCCTCTGAGGTTCCACCAAAAAATTTTAAACAAATCAGAATCAGCAATGATTTTGTACAATGTTTTCATTGTAGTATTGACAAGTAAATCACTTCTAGACAACAAGCATATGGAGGACTGGTAAAATTATTTCATTACTGAAACCAGGGAAACTTGACAATTAGGGTTTTAGCTACTACCCTGTCTCACTTCTTTATCATGCCTGCATGATTCGTTCTTACCTGAATGATGCTGACCAACATAATGGCTTTTAACACAGGCAGGTTCACCACCACTGCCTTACAGAGTATTAAAACCTTAATCAACAACAGCCTAAACAATAAGAAACCAGTTATCAGAACAGTGCTAGTTGCCATTTGTCTTTCAAAGGCTTTTGACACTGTAAACAATGAGGTACTACTGCATAATATTAATGCACTAGTATGCACTATATGAATGAGTACATGTAACGTTTTTATGTGAATACCTAAGAGGTAGACAACAATTTGTTGTTATCAGAGGATCTAAATAGTCATACAAATCTGCCAAACAGGCTGTCCTACAAGGGAGGGTCCTATACCATATACTATTCGAACTGTAATTTTCATAAATGCCAACACCTAACTCTAATTACATCTAGTTTCCTCTGCTGACAACTCCAACAGCATAGGTCCCCTTATTTATCCTTATGTCAAGGACATAAAAGCTTACTTAGCAGTTCTTAATGATTGGTTTAAAAGTCAGAACCCATTCATTTCTCCAGCCAAATCATCTACAATAGTCTTTACTCTTTACCACCTTTTGAATGAAGCACTGTAGTCATAGTTGAAACAGTACCATAAGTCAGACATCCTAAGTTCTTAGGTGTTACATGTGACAATCTTTTCTATATCGACCATCTTGTTAAGGAGCCTAGAAACAAACTAAAACCCATAAAAATGCTTTAAAAAATGCTTTAAGCTCTCTCCACTAGGGGGAAAGAAAAGTAAGTCATAGTAAATACATAAAAAGCAATTTGCAAGTCCCTGATATTCTACTGCAGTTCCATATTTAGTAATGCCAGCTGGGACAGCCTACTGTTTGCTGGAAAAACTGCTCTGAGAACAGCCATCTACTCTCACGTCATGAACCAAGAGCATTCGTTATCAGAAATATTTTACCATGGACTGCAGTAGATCTAAAATCATTACCCAGACCAGCTAAAACCACCCTGTCCAATACTATTAGGTTACAATGTTTACCTAAATAACTTAAAGGCCAGAGTAAACAAGAATCTGTTGCAGTTTGTGTCTGACACTAGCAAGAATTTCACACAACCACCATCATTTCAACTGCAACCACAGCCCATCTAAACCTTTAAAAGCAGCCACAATACTGAACTGACTGTTTCAAATGATGATGAGCAGGAACAAACAATAACACAGGAACTATTTAGACATCAAGTCAGCAAGAAACCAATATTGAGCAAGATAACTTGTCAATATTACAAGGAAAACTTTATACAGAATCATTGCTGATTCTCAAGCATGTTAGTTTAAATTTTTTTGGTGGAACCTCAGAGGGACATCTTATTACAGCCAGGAACTATGCTATAACAATTCATGAGGCATTCATGAGGGACTTAACAAGTGAGTATTTTTTTTGTGTTAACTACCAAAACAAACTTAAGTTTTGTTTAACTGTTTAGACATTAATTCAAATAACAACTTCAAATAACTTTTACCCAACTTCTAGACTACAAATCTTAGATTAGTTAGTTGATTCTGATCTTGTTATTGATAATAACATAATCTTTGGTTCAGCTGTCATCTATTATACTTTTTTTTGAATAAATTTATATTAACTAAGCTGTAAATATGAGAACATTGTGATTTTTGGGGGAAAAACTATGAAAATCTGGGTAAAAAAGTAATTTTCAAAAAAATCCACAGAAATGATCAGCTGTGATTTAATGGAAGTTATGTGCTGAACCGTCATACACGCCCGGTCATAGAAATATAGGTCTTGTCATACGTAACTCAAAAAAACCTGTTTTCTATCCAGGACACCAGTGCATACTTTCCTAAATCTAAAGCTTTCAGCGGAATAAGAAAATCTTACATAATATGTAGTGATAAAAAAATCAGGGAATTCCTCAGCTTTTTAGCTTTCAAATTAACTTTTAAATTAAGAGTCACATTTTAGAGCACGTTTTACGGAAATCTGAATATTTTTTTGGAGGACAGTTACTATATAATTTACATTGTCTTTAAATCCGTAACACTATAGTGAAATGAGATTTTTTCTGCTGCTATTAAGATTGACCGCTAGTTTTGTTTGTTTGTGAAGATACACCTTACCAAAAAGCAACCAGTATGTAACATACTTGGTTAGTCTTTAGATTTTGCTAAAAAAGGCTCCAATATTCATTAACTATTTACTTCGCCTTTAGCCTCTAGAGGAGCAATGAAGAGGTCAGAAAAAAGCATAAAACAAACTTCAAGATTGTAATAAAGCTTTCCTGAAAAGTACAACCCATTGGGACCAGCCTCTTCTGACACCTTAAGCTTTACTACTTTTTATTATAGGGTATGTGCGTAAAGGTTTCGTGATCATATACTTTTCTACCTTTTTTTATTTTATTTTATAATTATTTTACATTTGATCTATAACCTTGACGTTTGTTAATCCACATCTTTTTTTATTTGCAACTTATGAATGTTTTCATCCTTGTTCATTTATTAGAAGGTACTGCATTGAAAAGGATAGATTTAACTTCTTTTGTGAATAAACAAAAAGTGTTTTGTTAAAGTTAAATACAGGGTGGGGCACATAAATCCGGACTTTTTTTAAACCACCATAGCGTCAAGACTACATGACCGATCAGGACGTTTGACCCCACTATAAAAAGCTTAGGTAATGACCTTTTTACCCATAAAAATCTTTGAACGATGTAGGACGTGTACTCCAAGCTGACCGTGCATATGTTCAACCAGGCAAATTAAAAATGCGCACGTTGCTCATGAAACTTGCTAAAGGTACTGTTAGATACATAAGTTAGGTACTAGAAATTACTAATGCTCTCCAGCCATGTTAGCTTGGCCGTAGTACTTTGGAAAATTGACACATAGCAGATTGTGAGATGTCAAAAACGTTAAAATCTTGAAAATTTCACGATTCTCCTCTTCAGGGGCCCATATGGAACCTTGATTCTCGTTTTAGACTATAGGTTGCGTTGACAACCCTAGCTAAATCTTCATGCCATTTCCAAAAATGTAAAGAACGTCGTTTTAGCTCAACTGTGGCCCAAATAAGAGCCGCCGTGTAGAAGGGTAGCTTGAAAGATATTAATTTGGATCCTGCGATTACTCACCTCCCTAAGGAAATGTGGCCTCCCAGCAGCCCGATCTTAATTCAATGAACTTTTGGGCCTGGGGCTACTTTAAAGCATGCACCAATAGAGGTGCTCATACCACAAAGAGCTCCCTCATTGCCACTATCAAGGAGATCTTTGCCAGCTTGGACAGGTACATTTTGACCTGGGCCGGCCGGCGGTTGAGGAGGCGGGTAGAGGCGGCGATTGATCCTGGCGGCCATTTTTTAAAATAATCTAATAGTCATACACCTATCCTGCTTCCCAGTTTTTAAAATTCAATAAAATCTTTAAAATTGACGATTTTATGTTCATTTGTTTAAAAATTAGCAAAAGTCCGGATTTATGTGCCCCACCCTGTATATAAAAACAAGGATGGCAACATCCATAAACGCGAAGCTCTGACACTGTAGGACAAACGGACATTAACACTTGTATAGTGTCCGAACTGAATAACCATAATATATATGTATAAGAGTCAAAGAAAAATTATAAGTAAATTTATTGAAAAACTGCTTGATACAGGATAATGTTTATGGACATCTTTACATTTTTAGGACTTGATTATAGAGTTACTTCACTTAGAATATTGTACTTTGTTGTCCCCAAAATTCGTAAAACATATTTATAGCTGACTCATTATGCGAACAAAATGAAAAAATATGCCTTTTCCTAACAAAATCTGTACACAATTTCCACCAATAGTATGTCTGGACTGTACCTCCACTGTTAACTGTTATTTGCTGATTTAGAGAATAAGAGTTAAGACTCTAGGGGGCTAGGTGTCGCTTCGGGTACTAGGTAACTAGACCTCTCTCCACGCACCTTGAAACATACATACAATACTTATAATTGCGGTGTAAAGCGTCCATTCACCCATCAGACAACATACTCTCTGAGATGCACGACCTTTGTCTGAGAAGTCCCAACTGTGCATGGTAGCGAGCTGCGCCTGTTTTGGGCCAAGGCATTCCCCCCACTCTAACTATTTACATCTGACATAGTAGCAGTGGGAACCATTTTTAACGTCTTTAGTTATGACGCGGTGTCGGGCCGAGATTCGAACCGACGACGAGCGGATGCGCTACGTGTTGAGCCACGGTCGCGGGTTGATTTAGAGAATACTATCTAGATTATCTAGGTTATCTCTATCGTCCTAGTTCTGCAAACAACAGACGATTAGACACAATTATAATGTTAAAATAATTAAATACTTAACATGATATTGAAATATATAATTTATTTCTGTATTGGATTTTATTAAAATATGTGATATTTAAAATCATGAAAGTGAACAAAATAAATTGAAACATTTAACATAAAAATACAGTTTTTAAGGATTTCAAAATTTTTGAGAAAACAGATTATTATCTTATTTTTTTCGTATAATCCCATATGTTGGGTTGTAGTTAAATAAAGTCAAAGTGTTCTTAATTATAACCAAATGTATATATGGTTCATAATTAAGAACTGTTTGATTTAATAGGAACCTTTAACTACAACCCAACACCCAACTTTACAGAAATACGCGAAAACTTCAGATTATAAGTTTACTTATTTTTAAATATATGATTGTCCATTTTAAAACATTATTTGTATAAATTAAAGGGCTAACTCCTTTGATATTTTTCAGATAGCCTAGAAGTTAGGGCTTTCTAAGTTTTACATATTTCTATAAATCAATGCATGAAAGGCTAATGAAAACATTACTTCTATATGCTGGCCTAGGAAATTTGTTGGATAGGGCCTATTATTTTTCATAAAATATACAAAAAGGAGAATTATATTCATAACTAGTAAAGCAACTATTTGTAGAAAAAAATTTCCGAAAAAAAGGCAGCAAAAAGATTGTGTGCATGTGTGTGGTTTGCACTGGTATCTACGAAATCTAAAGAATAAGGACATATTGCAGTTCACGGTAAAATGTTCTTTTTAACGATTTTCTCAAAAAATCCATTTACTTTAAAGGCAGCTAGCTAGGGAAAACTTCACTCAAGAAATAAGCGTAAAATAAGTCTTTTTTTGTGCGATTACTGTGCATTATTATTGTGCGAGCATAATCTACATGTTTTGTCGTTTAGCAGCCTTTTAAGTTCTCAGACTTTTAGAGAAAATCGTTACCAGGATCATTTCACCGTGAATTGCTCTAAATCCACCTATAATGTTTGGTTACAGAGTAGCTCTTAAAATTATGATATGATTTTAGAAAAAAAACCACTAACACACGAAGAATTAAAAATAAATTCCATTATTTAATTACAATAAAACTTGTATTAATAATGAAAAAGGTTTCAAACAAACAGAATACTTTAATTTGAAATAAAATGATACATAAAACAATTAAAATATAACATTATTTTAGTATGTTTTTCTTTTTTTTTAATGCATATAGTTACTTGATATTAGTTGAAATATAAAAAATATGTTTAAAAAAAAGTTTTTCATTGTTTTTTTTTATAATAAAAAATCACTTATTATCAGTACTAATTGATGGTTTTTAAGCATATAACTGTTTTTTGTTTGCATATTGTGCTTTAAATTTTATGCGTCAAAAAGAAAAGGCGTTTGGCAAGGCGCTTTAAGACTATGTGATATAAATGAATATATAATACATGGATATTGTGAGAGATTCTCCCCCTCCATTCCTCAATTATGAATTTACCCCATCTCCCCCCTCCTTACCAGGAGGGCCATGGACAAAAAAGAATATTATTTGCTACATCTTATCCCCACAAAGTTATTCCTAACAAGTTATCATTAAAATAAAAGGCTTATATTACCCCGTCCCGTCCTAGAAAATTTTTGGCCCATTTCAAAATATGGTTGATTTATGCAAAAAAAAAATGGTGGCCGTCTAAATTATAACATATGAAGGATGAAGGTGTAGCAAGTAATCTTCCAAAGTCAAAATTGCCATATTGCATACATAAATAATAGGGTTGGGCCAGATTGAGTTATAATGCCGGATATTCGGTATTCAGGTTTATATCGACACTTATAAAACAGGTCTTTTTGCATATTTTTAAAGAAATTGTACCATCTCAACTTTAAAGATCTTAAAGATACATAATTTCAATTCTAGTGTGGCGATATAACCCTGAATTCTGGGTATCCGGCATTATAACTCAGTCGGATATCCGTATCCATCCAATCTTGCCCAACCCTATTATTTATGCATGCAATTTGGCAATTTTGACTTTGGAAGATTACTTGCTATAGATTCTTTCTTCATATGTTATAATTGAGACAGTCCCCATTTTTTTTTGGTAAATTTTAGGTTTATATCGACACACTAGAGTTGAAATTTTGTAAAAATCTTTAAAATTGAGATAGTACAAAAGTTTTAAAACAGGTCTTTTTGCAGATTTTAAAAACTTTGCAGTGCTTGTACCATCGCAATTTTAGCATTTCAGAAAAAATATTTTGCATGGGTCATTGTTTGCATAAATCAACCATATTTTGACTATCATATAATATATTATTTTTCACTTTAAATGTCTTTTTAAACTTTATTTACTTTCATTTACTGCATAGAAGAAAATAAACTTTTTTTTCTGTCAATATTTTTAAACTCTTTGAGAATATAATTAATTCAGTATTATATCAATAGCATCTAAAGTTTTAATTATTATGATGAATTTCTTTTTATAGAAATGGGTTGAAGTTATATGATTTGTTTATTTGTAGACGTCTTTCTGACAGCTTTTCTATCCATATATTTGTAAGATATGAATGTTTAGAAATAAGTTCACTTGGTATATTTAAGATTGCTAGATAGCAAGCTTCTCTTGATATCTTCAAGATAGATATTTAGCTAGCAATTAAATAAGTTTACTCCTTAAGGGTTCTTAGCTATCTTTGTTTACTAGAATTGTCAACTAGAGATAGCAAACTTCGCTAAATGTTTTCAAGATATATAGCTAGATAGCAAGAAGATAAGTTCACTCCTCATGGGTGCTTAGCTATCTTTGTTTAGTAGAATTGTCAACTAGGGCTAGCAAGCTTTTCTGGATATCTTTAAGAACGATAGCTAGCAAGCAAGTAGGTAAGTTCACTTCTCATGGGTACTTAGCTATCTTTGTTTAGTAGAATTGTCAACTAGAGATAGCAAACTTCGCTGGATGTCTTCAAGATAGATAGGTAGATAGCAAGTATATAGATTTACTCCTCATGGGTGCTTAGCTATCTTTGTTTTGTAGAATTGTCAACTAGAGCTAGCAAGCTTCGCTGGATATCTTCCAGCCTTTTGTCAATATGTCCGACCTAAACATAACAAGGATGACATATATAAGCAGCGAAACACGCTAAAATGTAAAGACAGAGAGGGTTCAAGTAAGAGCAGATGTTTAGTGATAAAAAATCAAGAATATATTTATACTTAAAAAATCACGAAACTTTTACAGATGTCTAATATACTTTTTAATATTTTTCGATTTTAGCAAGGCTGATAAACAATGCTATTTTAGATAGCAGTCTAGAAAAACACATTTTCCAAATTGTGTTACGGAAAACTTTTATCTGCCGAAATTAGGAATATGTCTATGTACTTTTTGGAAACAAATAATCTTCAGATAAAAAGCTGGACAACTCCCCAACTGTGGGAAATCAGTGCTCCTAGATGCATCTTAGGGCTTATTTGCTAGAAAATGTGAAATCAATCATTCTTCAAATTTTTTACCTGGCTTTCCAGCCTGTGTAATCTGGCACCAATAGTTACAGGCTTGGCATGAGGCTTCTGAAATATATCTATAATACAAAGTAGAACGATGTCTGTCTGTCTGTGTGTTTGTGTGTTTGTCTGTTTGTTTGTAGCGAAGGATCTCGCTAACCGCTGAACCGATCGGGTTCTCCTTTACAGGGTAGCTTCTCATAGTTCCCGGGAAGGTTTATAACTATTTTCTTGGGGGTGGGACACCCCTAACCCCCCAAAAAATGAAAAATCCCCCCCCCCAAAAAAAAATAATTTTTTTTTTCTTTTTAAAACTAAAATTAAAATAGTGGGGTCGACTACCCCCCCCCCAAAAAAAAAAAAAAATCTCCTCCCCCCAAAAAATTTTTTTTTCCCTTTTTTATTTTAAATCTAAAATACGAAAAATTGGTTTGATCAAACCTCTTGGGGCAAAGCCCCTAGAGGCTAGGGGCGAAGCCGCTAGTAATATATAAATAGTTACAGGCTTGGTAAGAGGCCTCTGAAAAGAATAGATAAATAGTTACAGGCTTGGCTAGAGGCTTCTGAAATAGATAGATAAATAGTTATAGGCTTGGCATGAGGCTTCTTAAATAGATAAATAAATAGTTACAGGCTTGGCATGAGGCTTCTGAAATATAGTCATGGATGCATTAATAAGAATATATAAGAAAAAAAAATATTATCACCAAATAATAAATTATACTTTAAAAACTACATACGAAACCTCTCTTCCAGAAAGATATCCAAGTATTACTTAATATAGCGGCTACGCCCTTAGAGGCACTTGAGGGAAGTGGGAGGGAGAAGTCGACCCACCACTTTCTATTTAAGTTTTAAAAATAAAAGTAAAAAAAATTTGTTAAAGAAGCCTTTTTTCCTAAGGACGAATTATAAAACTCTTCTACACCCATAAGAAGCTTAACTGTAAAGAAGAACCACAATGGTTCAGTGGTTAAAATAATTTGTAACCTTATCTCCACCATGATGATAAGTTCCAGGTTTTCCCAGGGTTTGATCCAAGCGGCGCTGTAACTCCTAAAAAGAACAATAAAGACTGATAATAGTTATTTCTCGCATCGTATTATAAACGGCTTTCCAAGGATATAGAATGTACAATTATAAGATTAAAACTAGTTTTTTAGCCCCGAGGTGCCAAAGGCACCGGCTAAAAAACTGGTTTTAATCTTATGATTGTACATTTTTATATTCGTAGAAAGCTGAATATAATTCGGTGCTAGACATAGTTTTTTCGTATGGATGAGAACCGGTTCCTATCCACCGGATTCGAATGAATACGAGAAATTATTCTACTATTTTTTTCATAGAATTTTGGTTCGTTAACTACATCAATACAATTACAAAAAGGGTTTTCATTTAGTTTTTACCTAGTTATTTATTTCTGAAATTAAAAGTTCTTCAAGTTCCCTTTTCACTTAATTTTTATTTTATGATTTTTATGAATTTTTACACTTCATAATTACATAGACATTTTTACTATAGTACACTCTTCTTTGGGAGCCATATAAAATCCTTTCATATGTTACAAACTAATGATTTTAAACATTCAAGCTGTGCTGCCATGGAAAACAAAACCTTACCTTAATTCTGACCATCATGTTCAGATGTCCCTGGGAATATTGTTCTATGACATCCCTTACATCATACGGTTTTCTTGCCTAGGTAGATATATATACATCTGGATTGATAGATAGATCCAGATAAATATAAAGAAAGATAGGTATATTATTGTACAATGTACAGTACATAGATAGATAAACAGATAGATAGGTAGGATAAAAGTTATAAGAAATATTTTTCTGGTATTCATATGAAAACGGTGGATTAGAACCGGTCCTCATCCCTACGAAAAAACTATGTCTAACATCGTATTATACTCAGTTTTCTACGAAAATAAAAACTGGTTTTAATCTTATAATTGTACATTTTATATCCATGGAAAGCTGTTAATTATACGATGCAAGAAATAACTATTCTATTCCATCCCTCAAATCATAGAGTCTTCTTGTCTTCATCGATAGATTAATAGGATAGATTAGACAAATATATAAGTACAGAGGCAGATAGATATGTAGATAGATCGATAGACATGATTAATAAAAAGCACTGACATCATTGGGTTTTATAGATAGATAGTTAGATAGATAAATAGATAAGTAGATAGATAGATCACCTGTTGAAACTTTCTTCTTGATACAAAGTATTTAATTTTGCGGATAGCTCGGATAGCGTTCTTGTGAGCACAGGTTAAACTAAAATAGATAGATAGATATAATTATAAATACAACTATAATTCCAGTGTAGGTATAAACACAAATTTTATTTTTAGTCATTTTTTTGTTTTATTTTATTAGATGAGATGATATTTTCCCTTAAATTACCCATTCGAGCAATTTTTTTTTAGTTTATTTTTAAAGGTGGGTAAATGGTTTCTTCAGTGCTTTATAGACACTTTGAGGGAAAGTACCCAAATAGTTCAGTAGCATGCAAAACTAACACAAAACAATTAATATACAATATCAAATACATGTTGCTTCACCCCTAGGCTGCAGGGAAGGACGAAATTAAAACCATAACAAAACATATATCAAGCTTCCATGAAAAGTGCCACTAATACAGATTAGCGTGCAGAAGGGGGATGTAAGCACACCCCTTAAAATATATATTAGGAAAAAATGTCGTTGCCCTTTTTTTACCCACTCAAGGTTTACTCCCTACCCCCGTCATTGACACGCCCTTGTTATTAAAAACGAAGCATTTCTATAATAAGTCCGTTCGAAAATGCTGATTTTTAAAACTTTTGGAAACTAATTTTTGTATGTTAAAATTATTTGATTCATCTGATTTTTGGTATACTGATTCCTATTATAATAAGGTACAATGTTATAAGCGAAGCATCTCTAAAAAAAGTCCTAAAAATGTAAGTATGTCCTCAATCTTGTATTTAATCAATTTTGCAACAAATTTTCTTACAATTTTGTTCACACTTTGCATTAATATTCTGCAAATTAAGTTCTGACTCTCTAAAAGTGTCAATGTTCATTTGTTCTACCATTTCAGAGTTTCTCTTTTATGTCATTCTTGTTATAACAATAATATTCAGTGAAAGCTATCTAATCCAATCACTTACATAACAAAGAAAAGCATAAATACTCATAAAAATAAAATACATTAAGAAAGTATTAATACACTCCTATAGTATTGCTTTGAAAAGATTACGTAAATATTTTAGTGGTTTCCCCCTAATTGTCTGGTCGAGCACAGAAACACTAACCCCCCATTATTTTGAAGTTAACTGAAAATAAAAATGTTTTCGTGTTTTTGTTTAGGTAAGGTTTTACTGGATGCTCTACAGGGTTATAATGCACCGTAGGTATAGGCTCCTCTGGGTTAGAAAGAGCATCATTTTGATAAATTTTAATTAATTCTATAGTCAAAATTCAATACCTCACGACCTTACAATACCCAGCACTAAAAGAACATATAGGTTTTTTGTTAACCCCGTCAGCTAATTAGCTTTATGATCTCAATCTCGAAGGTTAAATTTTGTTAACCCTTACAGATCGGGCCCCAATTCCCACCTTAATAGATCGGGGGGGAGGGGGCTCAAAGAGCCCCCCCCCCCTCTATCTCGGCTCCTGGTACAGATAAAGACGTAGAATTTTTTTATGGTGGTTCATGTGTATTTTTAGAGAAAATTACTTTTTCTATTCATAGCAGTCAGACCGCTCCTTAGCCGCTTTTTAGCGGCCGGCCGCTAAATTTTAAAACAGCTGTAGAGCGGCCAATTTTGCAGCTAGGATGACCAAATTTTAGGACGAACTTTTATTTTTCATAACAAAAAAATTACTTTTTCTGGTCATCGCCGAAAAACGGCAAATAACGGAAACCGCCATTTTCGGCGGTTACAGCGGTAAAACGGCGGTTGGCGGCGCAAATTAATATTTCTATCTGTTTATTATTGCTCAAGGATTTACCAAAAAAAATTATAGGTCTCTAGCTGTAATAGAAGCCACGATATTCATGATATATGTATGTAGTAAAAGCCGGACAAAAATCGGTCATAAAGTCGGTCAGGGAGCGGTCAAACGGTCATAACACCACTTTTCTCAGAAGGTCATTGATATCTAAGTATTCACCAAAAATTTTTAGGTTTCTACCTTATACACAAAAGTCATAATGTAGAAATTAAGATTTATTTAGAATTTTTCAAATTTTTTTTGCTACCCAACCGACTTTGACCGGACACCACGACCGACACAGACCAGATATCCTAATAAAATCAACTCTTGCCGACGTATAATTACTAAACTTAAAAAGTCATGAAGTTACAG
Organism: Acartia tonsa; assembly: GCF_053477335.1. Classification (NCBI taxonomy): domain Eukaryota; kingdom Metazoa; phylum Arthropoda; class Copepoda; order Calanoida; family Acartiidae; genus Acartia; species Acartia tonsa. The sequence goes on along the minus strand of NC_137264.1, from coordinate 23,279,429 downwards.
CTCTTCATCTTACCTCTTTGAGCCCCCCCCCCCCCCTGATCTGTAAGGGTTAACATAGAAATATCTTATGAAGATTATATGTAGTAAAAGTACTATATATTCTAAGTTAAATTAATTATGCTATAATATGACAGGAGGACGTCAAAGCTTTTTTATTGGAGGAGATGGGGGGGGGGGGGTGATTTGTTAAAAAAAGACAATAACTTTGTTCGTTAGCAGAATTTAACAGGGATTTTAATTTTTACAAAAACATGACTTGGTAATTAACTGTTTTATGGAAATTTAAACATTCACTGATATAATTATTTTAGAAATATTTTTCTAGCTTAATGTTGCTACGCTACTTATAAACACAATGATAGTTTTTTTTTATTAAAATGTTTGATCAAAAAAACCTATTGTCTTTTTATGTTAATTTGTATTTGTCTCAAGATTTTTTGTCTTACTCACATCCCTTTCAACATTTTTAATTAGTGAGACTTCTTTATAATCCCTTTTCTAGCTAGGTGGACAAAATAACCCTACCCCATTCTTTTTTGACATCTGAAAAAACTGTTTTACCTAGATCCTATGTGTGCCCTAAACCAAAGGGGATCTCCTAACCCTTTATTATTCTATCCTAATGTAAAAGTGAAAGGACGTCTTTCTGTATGTAACGAAGGATCCGATATGGTTCTGCTTCTTATAGGTTCAGCTAAAGATTATAACATTTTAGGAGAGTGTACCTCAACCCTCCCCAGAGTGTACCTCAACCCTCCCCAGAAAGTACCTAAACCCTCCCCAGAGTGTACCTCAAACCTCCCCAGAGTGTACCTCAACCCTCCCAGAGTGTACCTCAACCCTCCCCAGAGTGTACCTCAACCCTCCCCAGAGTGTACCTTAACCCTCCCCAGACTGTACCTCAACCCTCCCCAGAGTGTACCTCAACTCTCCCCAGAGTGTACCTCAACCCTCCCCAGAGTGTACCTCAACCCTCCCCAGAGTGTACCTCAACCCTCCCCAGAGTGTACCTCAACTCTCTTCAGAGTGTACCTCAACCCTCCCCAGAGTGTACCTCAACCCTCTCCAGAAAAATCAATCCTAGATAAACTAGCCCAACCCCTACAAATTTTCTTTTTCTTTTAAAAACTAAAATTGAAATTGGAGGGTCGATTCTGGGGGCGTAGCCGCTAGTCCCAAAACAACCAAGCAATAAAAATATTCACGTTTATAAATCATAAAGTGTGTAAATGGTCCAATTACAATTTGCGGGAAATTGCTGGTACATCCTTACAAATTAGGTAGCTAATATACTTTTTTTTATTAAATTGAAAATTAATTTTACAAAATAGAATAAAAATTACTATATCATACAACGTTTAAAATAGCGCAGCTCCTATTGTATTTTCTATTCACTCGTCATTCTGTTCGTTTATCTGACAGTGTCTAGTTATGTTAAATTTTGAATTTAATGAAAATTCATGGTAAAAATTTACTTTTCTGTTATTTTTTCATCAATATTAAATATGTTGTTGTTTGTTCTTGCTGTGCTACTTCTGAACAAAATTTCTGAAAAAATTATTCATACATCCGAAAAAATAGATCTATCTAAGCAGATTGTAAATCTGCTTATTCGGAGCCAAATCAAAGTTTCTCATATTTTAAGGGATAAGATAAATTTGGACGATAAATTGATGTTCATCCCAAATTACGATAGCAAAATTACTCCATTTCTAATATATTGATGAACTGAACACCAACCATTAATGAGTTTAAGATAAAGGTACACTAAGTTATACGCTAACGAATGAGGGAACGTGTTTATTAAATCTTGAATACAATTTTAGTTTTAACTCTTCCCCTCTGATTAAAGCTAAAATTGACCTTTGATAAAAATCAAATCAAATGTTTTGGTATAGTCAAACTGATACAAATAAAAAAGGAATAAACTAAAATAGATATAAATATACTAATTTCTTCGTAATCATAGAATGGAAAAAGTAAAGAAAATTACGGAAAAATAACATTAATTTACTATTAACAATAAACCGAAATAATAACAAAAATTGTGTTTGTTTGAATCTTTACAAAACTATATGATTGATTACAATAATGTATTTTTTTACTTTAGTGTATAGTTGATAAATAGTTATGTTATTTACTCTAAAGGCGCACATAAAGTACACTCTGGAGCACTGAAACACCCCCCTCCCCACGGCCCTATCCAATATTTTTAAAATAATCTAAGTTAAGGGGGTAGTTTTTGTTTTTTTTGTTTATTACTCTAGATCTGGTTAGCTCAGGTTATATAAAGTACTGGATATGGAGTTAAAGGCATCAAAAAAAAACTATCCTCCCTTTATTTTTAATTTATTTCAAAAATAAGTGGCAAGGGTGGCTTAATCGGCCACTGTGGAAAAAACCACTCTCTACAATAAGTAGCGCACTAATAAGTAGTTTAATACTCTTTATAGTAAATTAATCAATTTGTCTATATGTGTGGGTTTTTTTATCTATCTCTAATTCAGCCTTGTTTTCTTTATACTACATCATTATAAAACTTTTACTTCACCTCGAATAGGCACATTTAGATTGCCCAAAATATTTTACTGTTTTTTTTTTATGTTCGGCTGCCAAGACAGGCTTTTATTCCCGTTTTCATGTTATACATATTAAATTTACTTTGTTTATATGATTTTTAGAATGGTGATTTCTTTGACGACTGGGTGCAAAATGTCCACGAATTTAGGCTTTAATCAACATTGAGTTCTTTGGTTCTCGTTGGTATTACCTAAAAATATGTTTTGAACATGAATTTTTGTTATTCTTTATTTAAAATTGTACTTTTTCAAGACAGCACATCACTTTGAGGTTTGGAAGCATTGATTTAATTGTTAGAATATCTTGGTGCTTGTGGCCAGGAAAGAAGGGATAGTGATTCCCGACCAATTTTAAAACCTTTAGTTCAAATGCCTTATGACTTTAAACATCACAATAACATAAAAAAAATAATAAACAAAATTAAATCTTTTTTAGACCTTAAAATAAATGGTTTATTTGGCCACTTCTAGTTTAGGACCAGCCAATCAAAATTCAATAAAAGAATCCCAAGTTTTTCAGCAAAGAAAAAGATAACTCGATTATATTTTTAGTCCAATGTCCTCTCCATCAAGGAATTATTGGCAAAACTCTATGCCTTTTCTTAAATAAAACGCAAAAAAGTATACACTAAAGATTTTATGCAACAATAATTCTAAAAATCAACAAAATCGTAAAGCATTCCTTTAAATTTGGGGAATTATTTGTAACTGCGAGTAGAATATTCATCCCCCAGAAATCTGAATTTCTAACAGTTATTTCTAAATGTTGAATTTGTTGAAAGCTTGGAGCCAATGCCTTTAGTTGAAGTCAAAGAGAGGTATGTCAAAGTAAAAGAATGAAAAAGAAAGAAAAATTTCTACATATTAAAAGATATTACCTCTCTTTTACCATTATCTAATATCATGATGTGTTACTTTTGTTAAGGGGGGTGGGTAGGTATTTCCTGCACCCCTCCCTTAAAATATTCAGGGAGGGTGTAATGTTTCCTAAAGGTTAACTTCTTTTTGGGTGGATTGGCTTAACATCCCCTTTAACCCTATCTATGGTTTTAAGATTTGCAGTGATGTAATAAACTAGATAATGGTTGATAAATTTATATACAAATCAATCAAAATCACTACAGAATAAAGTGATTGGTGGAAAAGATGGTACACTGCTGGTGTGTACCAACAAATCAAGATTTGAAAAAAAAAATTAGTCATTGAATGAAAGAACACGGTTAAAAACTATGGGTACAAATATAATTTACAGTCAATGGAAATCCCCCTTTGATCATTAGTATAAAAAAATGTAATATCTTCTCTTTAATTTTCTGGACAAAAGTTAAAAATTGATCTTCCCAATGAACACCCACATCATTTTCAAGTCTCAACTTTTCTATACAATTATATTCCAATAATTCTTTAATTTCTTCAACATTTGTAGATTTGTTCAATTTTAAAATTAATAATTTCTCTTTTAAAACTCGTTGAGAAATTTCAAATAGATTATTTGATATTTTTGATGCATTTAAAAGATCTTTTGGTGTAAGATAATAAAGTATTTTAGTTAATATTTCTGGGGGTAGTTCTTCAAATAAATTCATTATTACTTTAATATTCTTTAACTCTGAAAAATTATAATATTTCATTTTTAAGCAAGGTTGATAGTTAAGTAAATACGTCAAAGATTTGAAAAATACATTTTTTTATCTGATTGTATAACTACCAACAATTTTTATTTTGAAACCGACAATTTTATCTGAAATACACTATATAATTTTTCTGATGCTTGTTGACCTAATATGATCAACATTTGAGAAAGCGTCTCAATTCTATTTTGTTATAAACAAGCTTTTTGTATTAAAGTTTTTAGTTGTTTTATTACTTTAAAGTGTAAAAATGTTTTGTTTTGAACTTGTTGGCTACGAGCCAATATTGTATGTCAACAATAGTCAGCTGTTAGCAATGTAATGAAAAAAGGATATTTACTACTAATTCAGGATTTAATTTTTCATAGGTCCTTTAAACCTTTAATACTACAGAGCACAGAATTCACAGGAAGCAAATATAAGAAGAAAAAATTATGATTTTAATTAAATTATAATTGACCATTTTTATTTAATATTTGGTGAATATTTTTAAAAATTATAAAATTAAAAAAAATTTATTAAAATTGTATATTTTTATAACTTGAAGGTCATGTCTGCCGGACTCTTCTTGTTTTATCTATCATTAATATTTTTTTGAGTACTTATGCCTTGAAGTGTTTGTTTTTATCTCTTTAATTTAAAAAATTAAATCTTTAAAATTTACTATCAAAATAACATTAATTACTATCAATAAGTGTTTAAGTAATTTTATAGTATCTCCGAAACGGCTCGGCTGAGGGTTATACAATTGTTAGCAGATTATCATACTTTATTGGAAGATAAATCCGATTGGGTCTAACTCAAGGACTAGAAACGATAACATTATGGGAACTGGTTCTACCCCATACCTTATTTTCTTCCCAACATTTCGTCATGAGTCATGTTGGAAGGGTGACACAAATTTCATATACCAGATTTTACGATTTGAAAAAAATTATCTCTATATTATAGCGAATTAAACAATCTTGCAAGCATCGCTTTTATCTTTTAGAGAAAAATAGTAAAACTGAGATATGAAATTTGCGTCACCCTTTCAATATGACGCATAACCGCTTCGACCGCAAGACGTGGCATTACTTTGTCCACTATCATAAATCCACCCCCCCCCCCCTCCTTGCCAATATAGGGGAATCAACAGTTGCATTTTATTGGAACTAAAGATGTCCATATATATATATTCCCATTGATATTAGACAAAATTACTCCTTTTGAAGTGAAAAAATTAGACACTGCTAGTTTGTATAACCCAAATAAGGTTTGATAAAAGTTCCCAAACATTTTAAGCCAACAAATGAGAGAAACTTAAAAATTTGTATGTCCCCTCCATTTCGGGTATAAGTTATTTTGATATGATACAAAGATTATTTGATTATTTACCTTAATATAAAACTTTTTTATTCTTTTTCCTATTTTTCTTTCTTGTAAAGAAATGTATTTGACTATCAATCTAAAACCAACTTGTTTAGACGCAAGAATAAATCAAAACACATATGGTTTTTACTAGAAGAATTGTACTTTGACTGATTTTTGGAATTAATTTAATTTTAATTTATAATAAGTAGCTATACACTAAGACTTCTTTTTATGAAAACATTAAAAATCTGAGGGATCTTGAGTGATTAAACAATGGACAATACATTGATGAACATCCTCTTTGATGATAAACAAAAGTAAACCATCTGTAGTAATTTTTGAAATACTGTAAAAGTACCTAAAGTTTTTAGCCAACGAAGAAAAAACATGGTTATAAAACTTTGGGTACTAATATAATTTACAGTTCAATGTCCAATTCCTCTCTGCAAAAATATATATTATCAAAAGTGGGGACATCTACACGCTTCTATTTCAAATTGCTATTTTATATTTTAAATCTAATCAGGGCCACATGAATTTGGCAATAGACGATAAATTAATCTACCCCAAAGTGATTCTTTGTAAATTTCCGATGCTGCGCAAAATGGTACAAAAAAATTGACGTCATATGATAAAATAACCAATGAGAGGCGAGTATATATTTTACCATTGGTCAATTACAATGTATACTGGCGTCTCATTGGACAACTTTATAGTATGACGTCAGTTTTTTTGTACCATTTTGCGCAGCATCTAAATTTCCGCCTTTTAAGGCATTAAATAAGGGTTGAAGAATAATTTGCACCTATTGTCTTTCTTCTCATTGGCAATTTCCCTCAAAGTGGCTTGTCGAGTACTGAACCTCCCCCCTTCCCCCTTATTTTGAGATAAATTGCAAATAAGGAGGAGGGGGAGTATTACGCATCTTTGTTTGTTACGGTCTTGTTAGGAACGAATATTTTGAGTACTGGGTACCCTACGAAGGGTTAGGGCCAACCGTATATTTTAGCCTGTTAGGTATAGGGATAAAAAACTCCCTCCAAACTCTAAAAAAAAGGGGGGCGGGAAGGTTGCATCTCTTGAATTAACCACATTGTTAAGTACTAAAAACTAAACTAAATACTTTTTTCATGCATAACATGATAACATGCATAACTTCGAATCCATTTCCAAACAAAACGCTCATAAAGAAAATCCAAAAAGTTTGGCCACTGCCATATTTGAAAAATTACTAAAGGGTGAGCAAAAAAATATTACGCTTACCGATAGAACCGCTTTTAAGTCTATTTTTTGGAAATATAAGAACGATTCCTCTGCTACGTATAGTTAGGGAGCTACGTGTTAAAATGTCTCAACTGACTTAAAACTTGACTTGCGAGTAAAATTTATGCCATTTAGCTCCTAGATCATTTGTAACACAGGAACCTTCTTGTTTTTCCAAAAAATATAGTTCAAAGCGGTTCTAACGGTATGCGTAACATTTTTCTACTATTAACACAAGCCGCGCAATTTGAATTTGAAAAATGTACGCAGCTCTTTTTGCACATCCTATTCTATAATATTAAGTAATATACTCGCAAGTCAAGTTTTACTTCAGTTGGGACATTTTAACGCGTAGCTCCTTACCAATGTGTAGCACAGGAATAGTTTTTATATTTCCAAAAAATGAACTTTATGGCGGTTCTAATGTTATGCCTACCTTTTTTCTACAATTAACACAAGCCGCCCAATTTGAATTTTAAAAATGTACGCATTTTTTTGCTCACCCTTTAATTGATAACTTCAAAAAATATATTTTAATTGTACAAACTTTTGGAATCTTCTAAACAATATTTTCCAGGAGATGGAATAATGCATCCGTAAATACACTTTTTTTCTCCAAATCTTTAAACTTTGTTTATTTTAATAACAATTATATGGTGCAAGATCAAATAAAACCCAAAATGCTGCTTCTAAAAGTTGAAATAATATTTTGTGTTAAAACTCTTTTTGTTTAGTACATTCTAGTAAACAAATTTAAGTTTAAGAAATTTTTGTTACACAAGAATTTATATATGAGAGTTCCGCTATGGTACTTTTGGTTTTGCACTTATACTAGGGCTACAATAACATGATTCATACCGGTAATTTGGAGAAAAATAATTATTTTTGTCGGGTGCAGTATTCCCCGCGTTAACTAATGTGCAATATAAAAAAACTTACTCCTCCAAGTCATAAAGTCTGAACCCAGAATGAGGAGAAGCACTGAACAAAAAATAAGAAAAGATACAGAATATCAAGAAAATCAAGAATGACAACAGTCATAAATGGCGTAGCATAGTGTTATGACATAGACCTTAATTTAGGAGTTTATTAAAAGATCTATGAAAAATTATTCTTTCATTATTGACCTTAGCTTACAAGGTATATTTTAAGTTAATTTAAATTTTTATCTCCTTTAATTGTTCCTATTTTTTGAAACATTTTTAAGCCCTATTGTTAAATTTCAATTTATCATAATATAATTGTGACTATGCCCCCCTGGAGGCCTCTAGGAGCACTTGAGTTAAAGGAGGAAAGTCAATCCGTCTCTCATTCTTCAATTTTAATTTTTAAAAAGAAAACTAAAAAAAAATTAGGTGGTTGGGAGGTTTCTTTGGGCGATTTCTCTTGGGAGAAGAAGAACCAGATCGGTTCAGCGGTTAGCAGTACAGACAGACAGAAATAATTTAATCCTAACAATAAGCTTAAACAATTAACTTATTATTTGTTATCGCTGTGCTACTTTTGGACATGATTGTCTTTGTTTTAAAATTGACATAAGACAAGTGGACAAAGATAATTATAGAATAACAAAACTTTTAAGATTAAATGTAAAAAGATGAAATTGAAGCAAGAATCTAAAAATAAATAATTAAATATTTTATTTGTTCTCATATTCTTGCAATTAAAGATAGTTAGAAAGTAAACTTTTTAAAGTAAGATAGAGAGGTCCTTTTTATAAAGGAGTTATAATAAGACAAATAGCTGTATAGCCTTTAACATTTTTCTTATAAAGTCGGAAATACAAACAGACTTTCCCTTTCCTTGTCTAAGGACAGGTACACAATGAAGGAATAGTTATTCATCATATTGTATTATAAACAGCTCTCCGCGGATAGTGAAAAAGAATCCCAGTTTTCCTAGTCCAAAGGGACATAAAGTCAGGGCCAACAAAACTAGTTGTATTTTTTTTAATATTTTTGGAAAATTGTCTATGATACATGATTTTTTTCATTATGGTTAAGAACCAACCAGTGTGCTAATCAAGTAGATATCAGTCAGTTTCGAAACCTTTTTTGTATTTCCGTCTTTATTATTAGAACCAAAATTGCTACATGAAGAAAACAGTGATAAAAAAAAATTCATGATATATATAGATTGGTTTTGAAAAGAAGTGTCTGATAGTTTTCATATTTTAAAACCAGCAATAAACAGATTGTTTAAAGGGAAAAGACTATTGAACATCAAGTTTATTTTGACTCACTTTTCCCATAAATTATGATAAATTAAATTATCCCTTATGTAGATTTTAAAGTTAATAATTGGCAAATCATGAAACTGGTTGACCAGTATAATTTACAGTCCAATGTCCCCTCCATTCCTTGATTTCTGCTATATCAAGAAAATAAAGACAAAAAAGAATTAAAAGTCAAATAACATCTTTTTATATATCTAAACTTTTGGAATGTTAAATTGTTTTTTGAATAGCTTTTAAGGGCAGAATATCTTCTTAGTCCAATGAACTGCAACAGGCCTCAGTCAAATTGAAAATTTAAGGGCAATATATAGACGCTCTCTATAGTGCCTATAAAAATGACGTCATACAATACAAATGACCAATGAAAGGCTAATACACAGACTAAATTACCAATAGCAGACCAGTACACATTGTTGTGGCTAATGGTAGGCCAGTATGACGACATTTTTATAGGCACTATAAAAAGCTTCCAATATGGAGTTTTTTTTTATGGGACTCATCGGGACACAATTTAAGAAACTTCAAATAAAAAAACAATCCCTTTATTTCTGATTTTAAAAGATAGTAATTTATGTTGAGTTGCCCTACCTGTGTAACCTGGAGGGCTCGTCGTCCACATCCAAATCTGGCTCGGATACTGAAATACAAAAAAAATATGTAAATCTAGCGGATAGGCCCCATAGAGGCCTCTAGTGGCACTTACAGGGGGAGGGGAAGGGGGCGAATAATTAAATTAGACAGTTATAAACCCTACAAGGACCTATGAAAAGTTAACCTGGAAGGGAGAATCATGTCGGTTCATCTGTTAGCGAGATCCAGTGGTACAGACAGACTAACAAACAAACAGACAGAGTTCCTGTTACTTTTATATAAGGATTTTCATTACTTATAAAATTTTAAAGTAAAAACCAGAGAAGAATTACACAATAAAATTTGTAATTTTGCTTATCCTTGAGAATGTATGTCGATTAATCTCCATTGTTTTATCTTTTAAGATCTCCATCCATATTCTGTGCAGATTTAGAAGGAGGAGTGTCCACACCCCGTCAAAAATAAGATATTTCAAAGAACGTCCTTTCCCCCTTTTTTTTTACATATCTCTGAAAAATTCTGTACACACTAATGTATCGCCGCTGCGAAGGGTTCTAAACCTGCTGGAACCTTTTTCTATAGGGATCTCGTAACCGTTACGGTAACTTAACCTAACCTAAGATAAGCAAAAGAAAATTCTTTTTGTAGTCCATATGCGAAATAAGGGATAATCTTCTTTACTTGATGTTTTTACAGAAACAATTTTTAAAAAAAATTAGTATTTTCTCTTAAAGTGACTTTCGAGCACATAATCCTTAAGTCCCATATTTTCAACAACAAAAAAAATGGGTGGGAGTTGTTTTCTTTCTTTATACTTTATGTCAGGTCAGGTAAGGTTGCTTTGGGTACTATGCTCCGCAGGTTCAGGCACATTAAAGGAAGGCAGCAAAGATATGAAATTTGATTAGTTTATGTTGATTATATAGCATCAATTTAAAGAGAAAAAACAAAGGGTTTTATTTCTACTGGACCAATCTTCCTACGAGGATCTCTTAACCCAAATATAAATAGATTTTTGTTGTTTTTTTTTGGCGAAAATGGAATTTAATCTTCAAAATATGATCTTCTTTATTTTATGCTTTTATATAAAAAAAAAACAATCCACTAAAGAATTTTTAATTGTACTCTAATATTTGGTATTTAAACTAATGACATGATACAGTTACATATTTCTTTTTCTCAATAAATGAATCAGTTTTTATACATAAGATTATTTTCTCAAGTGAATGAATTTATATTTGAAAATATTTAGGAATTAAAAGGGATGATACATTAATGTAGCCCCCCAATTATGCTAAACTAAGTAACCTCTTGTGTAAATTTAAATAATTGTTTGGATACTGCTACTTTGTTCTTCCCAATATAGATTTTGTATATTTTTATGTAAGAATAAATTTCCGCAAACATTTAAAATATATAAATTGTTTACACTGTAAATTTAATGGTCTTTTTATATCCTTTTTAACCACTCATTTTTCTGCCTTTTGTATATTAATTTTATGCTATTCTATTATATTTAAGTCGTAAGATGACTTTAGGATAAATTTCTTTACTTCTTAGTATACAAAAACAATAGTTTCTAGAATACTTCTATTTAACTATGAATATTGTACAATTAAATGCGTAAATTTATCCAGCCCCTAGCCTCTAGTTTTTTACACCAATAAGGTAATGAGAGATTTCATCGGATATGGGGAGTTCATAAGGTCATACCTTTTGAGGGGACCTATACAAATTTGCACTATAAAGGAGAACCATATCAGATCCTTCGTTAAACACAGACAGACATCCAGTTACTTTTATATAAGATTAACTAGTGTCTGCGCCCCTAGCAGTAAAAAATTTAAAAGCCTACAACTATCACAGGAACTATGTAAAGCTTGCTTATAATAGGAAATGAGTTCAGTAGTTATTGAGATCTTAAGCTTCAGGCAAAAAACTTACTACCTTATATAATTGTTGGATATGATATGTACCTGAGTTATTGTCAGTAATGCTGAAGGAATGGAGCAAAGTTCTCGGATCTCTCAACCGTCGGGTACTTCGGGATCCAAGCCCTAAAATAAATCTTATATATATTGGCGGTTTCCCTCAAATTACCAAGTTAAGAACAGAACCCCCAACCCCTCCTCACTATAATACTTTGGGTTAAGTTTGGTTAAATTGGGTACTGGGTAGACCCTCAGTGTTATGGCCTCCAGCAGAGGATAGACAAATGAAGAAAAAATAACACTTATTTTTAATATTTTACAAAATAAGGAGAGGAGGATGGGTTTAGTGTTTAATTCCGACCATTCATGTAGCTCAGCTACTCTAAAATAAGGTTGATAAGGTCCGCACGTCCATGTTTAGATATGTGGATAATCTAAGCTGGACATGTACTCTAAAATCAAAATTTATTCACAAGAAAAATACACCTATATTCAATTTTTAGTGTCGAACGTAAATCAAATATTTTTCCATATTTTTTTCCATCGTAGTTTAATTTTAGCAAAAAAACATTTAATGTAATCTAGACTTAAACAAAGCACGTGATGGACATAATAACAATACAATTATCAGGGAGGGATGAGACAATAGAAATAGAAGAGTAGAAGAATATTCTGAACCCTTTTTTCGTCAAATCTAAGAGAGAACATTCCTAGCAGACAAAAGTATTGTTTACTTTCGACTCAAGCTGATGTGGATTCTTAAAAAATGATAGACTCGCTATTCGATAGTGAGGCAAAATTATTTTTGTGAAAAATCATCCAAAAGCACATTAAAAATCTACAAAAATTAAACAAAATCATATGTTAATAACCCTCTTAAGATTTTATTTCATTTTTGTTAATTTTTTTATTCGATTTTGGAGGATTTTTTACAAAAATAATTTTGCCTCACCAGCGAGTTGCCAGCCTAACTTTTTTTTTAAGAATCCAACTTTGTTTCAAGCTTTCAAATTGTAAACGAAATTTTTGGGCAATTAATTCTGATTCCGCAAAGCTTTCTACTAAGAAAATATACTGTTAACAGCTGACTTTTATGTATGTATGAAATGAAAAAAAACATGCCTTCGTAAGAAAATGTGTACATAATTTCAACCAATGAGATCCAATGTAAATTCCGATGCGATTCTCCTATTGGCTCAATCAGACATTCCCTCTCTTTCTTAGTACCTTTATTGATGAGACAATGGCGGTTAAAAAAATCAACAACCCCTACTTTTTTGGAATATTTACCATTGTAGTATTTTATTCTACTTAAAGTTACTAAGTTGTAAAAGCTAGGGATGTGGATTAACTTAGGTGCCATTATCCGCTCACTCCTTGTAACAACAACACAATTTCTCTTTTATATAAAAACAAAAGATGTTTTGTTTTAATATCATAAAAATATTTTTTTTCGATAACAATTAATATTTAAGTGTATTATTAAGTGCTCCTACAACAAGTACGATAACAATAATAAGTAGCACAGCTATGATGAGAAAATTTGGCTGTTTTTCACCCTTTCTTAGGGTGACTTATATAAATGCCCATGAAGTGAGAGAAATATTAAAACAAGACAGACGAAAATTTTTAGGAATACATCTGACAAATAAACGGTTTGCCCTGTAGGAATAGTTGAACTTAACGGTGGATTTTTGTCCGCCGATTTTCCGCCCTTGACAGTGACAAACACCTTTATCAAAAAAATTTCAATATTACTTTTTTTAGCACTTCTTAATATCTGGTTAATTGAGAAAATTCAAGGAAGCGTTATCAGTTAAAATATTTTTTCTACTTTTTGTTTTTCTATCGATATTGATGTTTTTAACGTTAACTAACGGTGTTAAGACGTTAAAATTAAATTCAATCTACCTTATTTATATTCGAGAAATTTGTTTTTTTTTAAATTTGTTTTGAAATGGTTTCCGAGATATGGGGGGAGGGATAAAATACCCCCCCCCCCTCCCTCCTCCCACTGAATGATAGTTTTTAGAAGGCACCCTCGAAACAGGGTTAAATAAATCGTAACCAAGGAAAAGAAATATATTGCTATAATATTTCCAGGAAAAAAATGGAAAAAATTCTTATTCTATTTTTTTGCTAACTTGAAAAACAAAAGTTATGGATAAGTTAAAAAATTTCCAAACTTTTATGATGTATATTATCAGAGTTATTCTATAAATAAATATATTACTCTACATTTATTTTTATCTTATTTTTGATAAGGGCCATATTTGATGTGGATGTTTCCTAGGGAGGGAAGGGACATTGGACATTTAATTAGACTTGTACCCAAACAATCGTAGCTGCGCTACCTTTAATAACAAGTTACAACAAAGTTACAAATATAAATCAAGGCTTACATCACTATTAAAAAAACAAGGATGAAAACATCCATAAAAGCGAAGTTTAAATCCCTTAATATCATATATGTCTTCATTAATACATTATGCCCAATCATTATAAAAACCACTAAAAACTTGAGGTTAAAATATCCAAATAATCAACATGTTTAAAATGGACAAATGAACTTTTTGGTAATGAGGTAGCAATTTCTAAATTATACTATACTGTCCAAGAAATCATCATAAACAAAAACATTAAATCGATTAGACGATTCTACAAAGTCTAAAATAACGATCCAAGTTATCCGTTACGGACGTACGGACCGACCGTAATTGTAGATAATCTACCGACGTGAAAGATTTTTTTCCCACATCTATTCACATTTGAATATTGAAAAAAAATAGTGCATATAGAATTTTTAAAGCAAATACATAAAGTGAATATTAAAAGCGGTACTTGCTTACATGTGGTAGACTGGAGCACCGAAAACCCCCCCCCCCCCCGCTTAGTTTTGACAAAAATCAAAAATAAGGGGGGGGTAGTTTTTTAATGTCTGGAAAACGGCAAGGAGGAAAAAAGCTCAGCAAGGCAAAGACTTAACCCCCCCCTTAATTTTGAAGAAAATCAAAAATAAGGGGGGGGTAGTTTTTTCACTGTACAACACGCCAGAAAGTTGAGTGAGGTAAATCAAGTAAATCCAGTATACCAGAGGGGAAACCTTATTACAGGGATATTCATGTTTTGGGGTATAATTTCCTTATTTATTGACTGATTTTAGTAAAAGGTTTTAATTTTGCGCAAAATTAAAACCTTTTACTAAAATCAGTCAATAAATAAGGAAATTATGCCCCAAAACATGAATATCCCTGTAATAAGGTTTCCCCTCTGGTATACTGGATTTACTTGATTTACCTCACTCAACTTTCTGGCGTGTTGTACAGTAAAAAAAACTACCCCCCCCTTATTTTTGATTTTCTTCAAAATTAAGGGGGGGGGTTAAAAACTACCCCCCCCTTATTTTTGAATTTTGTCAAAACTAAGCGGGGGGTTAAAAACTACCCCCCCCTTATTTTTGATTTTTGTCAAAACTAAGCGGGGGGGGGGGGGTTTTCGGTGCTCCGGTCTTCACATGTAAGCAAGCACCTTAAAAGCTTTTAGTATGTTTTAATGCTAAAAAGCATTCAAAATCAAAAGCTATGTTTGATTCTATTTAATCTTTAAATACATGATTTATACAATTTTTATTTTAATACATAATTATATACTTGTAAATGGGAAGCTTTTCTGTAATTTATGTATGGCATTGTGATTCCTGTAACTGTAAGGTATGATACAAAAAGCGTACAACTCAATAGTTAATACCAAGAATTCCATAGGCCCATTTTAAACCAGCTATTTTTTTAAATTCTAACAATTTTGTTTAGACTTATACAGTAACATTCTGAATATTACGTTCTGACGCTCAATATTATCAATATTCACTTGTCCAACCGTTTGATTTTATAACTTCGCTTTTATAGATAATGTCATCCTTGTTTAGTAAATATTAACTTTTGATGTCAAATTTAACAAGATGTGGCTTTAGTTAAGTCTAGATCTAAATAAACTATTTCTCTTACATTTAATATTTTATATTAGAAATTTTAGTAAATTTAATATTTAAAATAAGTATCATTTAATCCAAAACATTGGTATTATTTTAGAAGAGCAGTAAATGCATAACTTTGTCACTATACCTTGTTGTCCCTGAAATTGTTTCACATAGAAAGTTACATACAATGCAATATTATTAATTAATTAGTGGATTTGTTTGTTAATTGATTTAGAAACCTGTCAAATATAAAAATTTTAATGGCTATAATGTAGGATTTATATTTAGTGACCGATTTAAACAATTCAAAAACAAAAATATTGGAATTATATTTGCCTATGGATAAAGTCGTCCTTGTTTCTTGTGAAACATATAATAAAAATACATTAGACAATGGCATAGACGATAACGCAATTTTTAATTTTTAAATTTGCCGCCAAAATGAACCAACCACGCGTCTTCTTGTCAAATACCGGAGTGTTATTGGTTGACTTTGATAAAGTAAGCACGTGATTAGATAATTTTAGCGGCAAATTATAAACTCGGAAATTTAAAGTTGTGTTTTTAGTGCAGACATAAATACAAACAATGATTGGAGTATAGACGGAACTTTTAATTTTTAAATTTGCCGCCAAAATGAACCAACCACGCGTCTTCTTGTCAAATACCGGAGTGTTATTGGTTGACTTTGATAAAGTAAGCACGTGATTAGTTAATTTTAGTGGCAAATTATAAACTCGGAAATTTAAAGTTGTGTTTTCAGTGCAGACATAAATACAAACAATGATTGGAGTATAGACGTTCTAATTTATTTTTAAAATCCGTTTTTTTAAAGTCAGGCAATAAAAGAACTATTCTACAACCCATTTAACCCTCCAAATATTCAACAGCTACAAAAGCAATACATTATGATATGTTGGAATAGGGGGTATTTTCTTGGGAGAATTGAGGTTCCCGTTTCTCCAAATAGTTATAAACCATCTCTGGACCTATAATAAGCTTCACTGTAAAGAAGCACCACATACACAGATAGACATCCTGTTTCTGTTATAACATAATAACAATTCAAATTAAGAGTGAACTATGCAAATAAATTTCAGATTAAGAAAAATACTTAAATTTTTTTAAAAATAAATCCGCTAATCCATGTTTGTAACAACTAGTGTGTAAATAAAATCTATTTGTCTTCCATCCATACCTATTCTTCTACAAAACTTTAAATTTCTTACAAACAAAAGTTTTTACTCAACATATAATTTATATTATACTACAAATTACAACATAAATTTAAAGTTTGTGTAGTGGTTTTCCTGAAAGTGCCTAGTCGAGCACAAAAATCCCCAATCCCCTTATTTTGAAGTTGATATAAATATGTGTTTAATTAAGTTTTACTTTAGGTCGGTTTAGGTTAGGTTCATTAGGTACAGGCTAGCCACACCGGATTTGGACTCCCCGCAGAGGTTAGACGCATAAAAAATTAACTACCAACCTCCTTATATTCAATTTGTTTCAAATTAAGAGAGAAGGGGGATTCTTTGTTCGCTGGGCACTTTGAATCAAAGAACATTTGTGTTTCGTGTTTACAAAAACTGATATTACATTAAAAAAATAGGTATACCTATCGTGACAAATGAATACAAAATAGGTATGCCCTTTGCCAATTAACAACATAACTGATGTTGTAAAAAAGTATGCATAAATACAACATTTATTTAAGCATTTGTAAAAAACAGCAAATCTCTATACTAATGTATATTATATTAACAAGAAGTCTATGTGTCTGTCTGTCTGTGGCTAACCACTGGCTCGTTATAATTATCCTTTACAGTTAAGCTTCTTTTTTTGTTGGGGGAGGGGGGGGGGGGGTGGAGGAATTACCTCTGGACTTTAAAAAAAATATATATAAGGTGTGAGTATTTGCTGGTGCGAAGTTACTAAAGGCTAGGGGAAAAGTCACCATTTGTCTTAATGAAACAAAGTAATTTTGTATATAATAATAATTGCAGCAATAAACAGGTGGCTTTAACGAACAGTAAATAGTAATATAATTAAAATATAGAAGAACCTATATCTCAAACACAATGAAGAGACTATTTAGACTCTAATTTAGTTTTTGTTTAAGTGTGTGTGTGAGTGTGTGTTTGTTAGTGTATCGAAAGTAGGCAGGTTAATAATAATAGGAAAACTGCTTAAATAGAAGCTAGGAAGATGTTTTGAGGTTGACTTAGAGACAAACAAACTTTAAACAGTTGTAGAGAAGTACTAGATTTCGTTTTGTTTTTAACAATAATTTTATCCCGTGAGGTTTGGTGAATAACATATATATCTATATAATATTGCAACAATTTTACTACATAAAGTGATTATGGCTGATAATATAAAATTTACTATGCTAGCCTGAGAGTTAGTGTTTCCTTAGCCTTACATATTAATCTAGAGGAATATGTAGGACTTAGGAACCCCTAAATCCTAGGCTAGAAATACTGTGTTTACAAATAACTGCACAATTTATACGACAGTGGTACAGTGACTTACTCCAACTTCTGGCCATGATCTGACCGTAAACACTTGTCCTCCTCGCCTCTTTATTAACTTTGTTTCTACTCTCCCCACTGGAGGACCTAGCAGTAGGTTAGGTTTACATGTTAAAACCGCGCAATTTTTGGTTGTTTTAAATTTCATATAACAATTTTTGTAATGTAATAAATTAAAGTAGAAAATTGAATTTAAAAAATGCCTAAAAGCATTGATTTGCATTTGAATGGGCCAAAATTGTTACCCCCCTCAAAAAAATATTCCATTTTCAATTGGAATAAAATTTATCAAAGTTTAAAATGCCACACCTTACCAGACAAATATTTGCACGTATATCCAAGAATTCGAAATTTTTATTAAACATTTAAATTTTAAACGACTTTATTTTGTAAGAAAAATATGTAATAATTGCATAAAATGACCTTGAGTAGACATTGTAAGCAGACTTGCTCTTGTTTGATGAGTGGAGCAGAGCTTGGGCGGCTTCGGCTGTAGCCTATTTGTACCAGCGCAATTTCCCAGGGGGTTTAATATTATCATTAGTTTTGTGTACAATTCTTTATTATTTATTATTTTTTTCCTCTGTCGAACCCTGTACAGTGTACAGCTACATGGTACCCAATGTTTCCCGTCCCAAAGTACAAAATAAACACTAGATAAACTACCACCCTTATTTTCAATAATTTTCAAAAGAGGGGGGGGGGGGTTCTGTGCTTGACTAGGCCATTAAAGGAAAAAACGCCCTACGACTGAAAGAGAAGGTTTGTTTACCATGAAAATTCAGAGAGCTAAAGGGATAAGACAATGACAGATAGAAGAACATCCCCAATGAAGATACTCAAAAATACCCCTTCAGAAGATTAGAATTAGTGGTTGAAACGTTTGGACACTCACCCTAAAAAACCAACCAATAAAGTCCCCAAAGTTACTTTGCTAACGAAAAAAATTTAATTATAAAAATGTGGGTACCAGTGTAATAACAGCCCAATATCCCCTCCCTCATTGATAAAAATTACATTAATGTGTTTATTACAATAATAAACAAGGATGAATCCCCCTGA
This sequence comes from Acartia tonsa, assembly GCF_053477335.1. Taxonomy (NCBI): domain Eukaryota; kingdom Metazoa; phylum Arthropoda; class Copepoda; order Calanoida; family Acartiidae; genus Acartia; species Acartia tonsa. The sequence continues at coordinate 23,260,273 of NC_137264.1, read as the reverse complement.
GAATTAGCGCAGCCACCCACCCATTCATCATTTTGCAGAGACATGCACCGTCCGCGGTCCTGCATCTTTCCGGCGGCAGGAATCGGCGGATTCAGTCCCATCAGCGGCGTGCCCTGCCGCCGACGGACAAACGAGGCGGTTGAGGCCCGCCGGATATAGTTTGGGATGATGCTAAAAGAGCGGATGATTCGTTCTGGGGCTCCCTCGGCGCCTGAACCTTAAGATCTCGGGTCATTTGGGAACATTTTAAAATCAGTACACAACATATAATATTACAGATAATACTCAATATAAAAGTAATAGTATCAAATGTTACAGATCAAATTCTACAGCAAATACTTTTTAGCAAATATAGTTTTCATGAAGCTACTGCCTTTTTTTTAAATGAACAGACATACAAACACTGAAAAACGTCTAGATATTGTTCTATGAAACTTACAAACAGACAAACTTTTTTTTGGAAACTACTGTTTTGGAGGTTCCAAGGGCCATACAAACGACGAGAAAAATTTACAATTCTTTTTTTAATTAGTGGAAAAAGTAAAAACTATATTCCTTTTATTAAAAAAGTCAACTATAAATAGTAAAATATAATGTTAATAAACGCCTACAACTAAAAATAATGAGCTTAAACCATACAATAAGAGACATTTGCGTTTTATAATTATCAACATTAAAAATATAATTCATACAATGTGATGATTAAAACTTAATAATAAAAATATTTCATCATTTCTATATTTTTAAACACACAATTTTGTATGTATTTTTACTAGTTTATTCATTAACGTCAACGGGCTATTGTCTTTAATGATACGCTGCATAGCGACTGTGTTTTCCAAGGATCTTAAGAGGTAAGTAATAATAAAATGATAAAAATATCAATAATTTACCACTAATAATTTGGGGGAAAGTTTGGACATTGCTAATTTAAACCATCTAATGAAGCTTTACTTAAAGTCCCATAAGTTTATATGCCAGCGGAAGAGAGAAATTGGTGATAAAACTTGAGGTACAAGTATGATTTACAGCACAATGCCGAGAAAGCCCAATCTGTCCCGATTTTGTATCACTTTGAAAAGTGCGATTCCAGTTACGTCATATACGTTTCGGGAAAGAAAAAGGGAAGGGGGGAAGAAAATCTCTTCAAAAGAGATGGGAAAAAGGGAAGAGATTTTCTTCCCCCTTCCCTTTTTATATGACGTCACTGGAATCGCACTTTTCAAAAGTGATACAAAATCGGGACAGATTGGGCTTTCTCCACAATGCCGCCTCTCTTTCCTTTTTATTTTCAAATCGGGGTTGGCGTACGGAATAACAGACCCTAAATATTCTGTAGCTGCGGTACTAAAAAATATCAAGATGAATAGGAAAACTAACATTTCTTTTACCTTGGCTCCTGTTATCAATATGTTGGTCTGATTTAGAGTCAGAGGAATCTAATATCTCCACATTCTCACTTCTAAATACAAACAAGGAAGCTTTTTAAAATGCCTATAAAAAAATGACGTCATACTGGCCTACCATTGGTCAATTTAAATGTATACTGGCCTGCCACTGGTAATTTATTCTGTGCATTGGCCGAATCAATAGTTATTGTATTGTTTGACGTAATTTTTTTTACAGGCACTATAAATAACTTTATAAGCGAGATTGGTTTGTTTGAAAACCTATGCCTTTTTCAGGAGAATAATTATTTATTGCATAGTATTATAGACAGCTTACAACTGATATTAAAATAAAGACCCGGGCTAACAAAACTTATCAATTTAATAATTTTTATTTTTTTGGGGAAAATTTTCAATAATTCGATGCTATACATGATTTTTCAGTATGGCTGATAACCGGTTCTAATCCAGCGGATATTAATCGAAGCAAAACAGGAAATTCTTTTTCTGATACTTTAAGCAAAAAACTTGCTTTTAAATAGAATAACGACAGTTTTGTTATTTATAAGAATTAAATTTTGTAATTTAACAAATCTACATTCTTAAAATTAAAGGTTTTTGCAAAATATAACAATTAGATAAGAGATCCATATTAGCAAATTAATCTATTTTATCTAGAAAAAGAACCACTTATCTTAATTTTAATTCAAACCTTAAATTTTAGCTAAGAACATTAGAATACGAAGATATTTCATCCTTTAATAAATTTAATCTAACTAAATGAAAAACCGAGCCTAAAAAACCTTGACTATCCTAAATACATGTGCTAAATTAAATAAAAACATAACTCTTCATCCAGGGGCGTCCAAGCTTTTTTTGTGGGGGGGGGGGGGTAAAATTTTTTTTTACCCCACCCAAAATTTTTACCCCGGGGGTAAAATTTGCTTGGGGGGGGGGGGGTAATTACCTTCCCTGAAATCTGTTGGCAGGGGTAAATTTTGTTTATCCACCCCAAAATTTACCCCCGGGGTAAAATTTTTTGGGGGTAAACAAAATTTGATTAAATATTTAGTATTAAAAATTTAAATGGAGTGGGTAAAATGAAAAAAATTTTGGGTTGCCTACGACACCCCCAAATTCGTTTAGGTGGGGGGGGGGGGGGGTAATCCCCACTTTACCACCCCCCCTTGGACGTCTATGTCTTCATCTGATAGAAATTCATTTTTAAGTTAGACGGATTATTTTCTCTGTTTGATTTTTAGAATACTAAATCTATTTATGATGGTAGGGGGCTTGGTGTCGCTTTGGGTTCTCGACCTCTACGCGCACCTTGAAACATACTCTGCATCTTATAATTGTGGTGTAAAGCGTCCATTCGCCCTATAAACAACCAACCCTTTGATTGCAAAACCTATGTCTAAGAAGTCCTAACTGTTCTTGGTAATTACTTGCACCTGTTTTCTGCCTACTGTTACTATGTCGGGCTCTTGAAACCATTTTTAAAGTCTTTAGCTGAGACACGGTGTTAAGCCGAGATTCGAACCTATCACTTCCCTGACGACGAACGGATGCGCCACGATCGCAGGTTAAAGAAATCTATCTATGCTAGCAATACCTTGTTTCTGTATGATTAGGTGTTGTTATATTAGATGCTGAGCCACCCTTTGACCTTCGGCGTCTAAAAAACTTAGAGTTAATAACTTTTAATCAGTTACGTGCGTGAGCTGTAAAGTGGTGTTAGCCTCCCTTAAAATTTAAATTGGGGAGGGATTAATTCCCCCTTTTTCACTCCCTGATAATTTGAAACCTGACAGTGCTGTGCACGACACTGCTTGTAATGTGTTCTAATTTTGAATTGGTGTGTTATGATTCATAAGTATGGCTCAGAAATGGTTCTAATCCAACGGATATTAATCGGTTTGGAAGTAGTAGTGAAAAGCTATTACCTGAGTACACTGGCCCGTTTGGCCACACCCTTCCAGTTCAACGAAGTTGTAGAGGAACAGTCCTGGAAAAAAAGATTTATAATATTTAAAAAAAAATAAAAAATAACAGTTTGTCTGATTGACTGTCTCTAGGTTTTTTACTAAAAGATTCCGCTTGCCGAATACCCTCTCCATTTTTAAATAAAACTTTTCAGCTCCCCGGAGTGTTTTATTTAACACCCTCCCCCGGTAGAAAAACCCTACCGAAAATTAATTGCTGTGTTTTTTTTTTATTTAAAGTTTATTTATAGTGGAAGGTCGACTCCAAAACTCCCTCAAGTGTTACTAGAGGCCTCTATAGGCACGGCCACTCTTTTTAAATACAAAGTATCTGCGTTGAAGGAATAAATGTGTAAATATAAATCTAATAAATAAATTACGTTTTTGTTTTATTGTGTTTTCCTATAATATTTTCTTAGTATTAAAGATCATGCAAAGGAAAAGCAAATTGTGTGTCATAATCAAGGAGGGAGGGTATATTGGACTGTAAATTATACTGGTACCCAAAGCTTTAGAAACATTTTTTTCCTAATATTTAAACATGTTTTCGTAGTTGTCACATTGTATTTGGACAACAAGATTTTGAAGAAAGTTATTGTTTATGCTTTTGTATGTTATGTTAGGTTAGGTTAAGTAAAGATTAGAAGAGCCCTACAAAAGAAATATATGGGGAGGGTTTCTGGTCGTAAAGACAGGTTTGAGTAAATAGCTTAAAAATCATTGAATGATGAAATGTTTTGTAATACGATTATTTTATTTACTGTGTCACAAATATATATATGACAACAATAGTTATAATGACAAATCATGGATCTTAAGGGAAAAGACATTGGACGAAAAATTGATGTATATACACTGTGATGAAAAACACGAGGAGTATGATCATTTGAAGAAAAAAATTTCAACTGCTATTTTGAACAAACTAATCAAGATTTAACAAAAGTATCTAAAGTTTTAAACAATGAATGAGACATCTTGATTATAAAACTTTAGAGTATAAACAGGGGCGGTCGATGACAAATTAAATCCACGCTGTATCACGGGTTGGGGGCGTGATTGAAATGTGAAATATACTCCTTTGATTAAACTCAATTTACGAGTTTTTATATAATTGCAACGTAGTTATAAGACTTTTGGTAGCAATAAATTGAGACGTTGGGTATCCCTCTAACTGAACCGATTTTTGATTAGTCAACGGTCTAAATTTGACTCGGCCAGGATATGATTAAAAGCCTAAATCGGCCAAGGAATAGCCGATTACAATATTTTTAAACTTAAAAAATTAAAAATAAAGAGCTAAATGATTTATTGCGTCTTTCTCTTTTTATCGACAGACGCACTTGGATATATTATTTTCATAATTAATTATATGTATTTCCCATGTTAACGTCACCTTATGTGTAAATTTGGTGAGCTACGTTATTGAGTAGCGTTGTTAAGTTAGGATGGAAGAATTTTGTAATGAAAGCAAAAGTGGGGTAGAGGATAAGGGGAGGGGTAAAACGGGTTATCATAATGTTTTATTTTCTTGACTTTAAGTTAAACTCTATCAACAGGGGCGTCCAAGCTTTTTTATTTGGTAGGGGGGGGGTGAGAATTTTTTTAAGGGGGGGGGGGGGGGGGGGGTAAAATGCCGCAATTTTTTTTACCCCCCCAAAATTTTTACCCCAGGGGTTCGTTTTTTTTGTCACATTACAAACTTTCCCGATTTTGTATTACTTTTGAGGAACATGATTCCAGTTACGTCATATTTTTCTTTCCCGAAAAAGGGAAGGGGGAAAGAAAAAAAAGGGAAGGGGGGAAGAAAAAAAAGATGGGAGAAAAGGGGGTTTTCCCCATCTCTTTTAAAGAGATTTTCTTCCCCCCTTCCCTTTTTCGGGAAAGAAAAATATGATGTAACTGGAATCATGTTCCTCAAAATAATACAAAATCGGGAAAGTTTGTAATGTGTCGTTTTTTTTTGAGGGGGGGGGTAATCACCACTTTACCCCCCCCCCCTTGGACGTTCTTGAGTATAATTTATAGTTCATTGTTCCCTCCCTTCCAACAGTCTACGGCCATACCATGTTGAAAGCACCAGTTCTCGTCCTTCCCTTTCAACATAGATAAATCTTGATGGACCTCACTATTTTCATTCATTCCTTCATCTATTACGCCACTGTCGCGGGTTACAAATATGATATGATATGGCCTCTAATGAAATTTTTTTGCCCTCAGCTAATACTATTAATTCAACATAATAACAAAGAAGAAAATAAGGGTATATTCCCTATCGTGGCAACGCACCTTAAGGGGCGATTCTTCGTATTTTTCACAGTAACTTTTCTCCTATTTCTAGCCCCTGCGGGGGGCTCTAACCCTGCGGGGCCAATTGCCGAACCCTGTGGGGCAATCACTTAACCCAATAGAACCTAACCTAACCTAAAAGAACCTCTAAAAAGCCATTTTAAAAATACGACGAATCGCCCCTTAAGGAGCGTTGCCACGAAAGGGACTAATCCCGAAAATAACGTGAGCCATTTTTACAAATATATTAAATTTTACTTTTTCTTTCAAAATATAAAAATCTGTTCTGCCAAAAATACAGCCATAGGTAAAATAACTAGCATAATTATTTAACACTGACAATTATACATCCCTTACATCATATCAAATGGCAAAATATATTCAATGTTGACAAAAATACATCAAGATTTGACAAAAACAAATAAGATTTTGACAAAAATACCTCAAATTTATCAAAAGCAGATTCAAATTATGACAAAAATATATCCACTAAATTTTTCCTGGTTGTAAAAATGTCATGTGCATCTACAGTTTAATTAGGAAAATGTTACACTTTGAAAAGGCAGGCAATAAGGGGCAATAAATTTTTCAGAACCTAGTAATAGTGGCTAACTTTTTATCTTTGTGACGTAACAAAAATCGAAGGATGAGAGGGGAGGTGGGAAAGGAAACCCCTAAAAAAGAGATGGATTTTTGTTACGTCACAAAGATAAAAAGTTAGACACTATTACTAGGTTCTATTTTTCACAAGGGGACATATCTCTGTGATTTTTTCCAGAAAGAGAGGGGAGAATGTGCTGTTTATTACACTAGTCCCCAAAGTTTTATAATAACGTTTTCATCGTTAAGGGACTTTTGATTAGTTTATGCATTTATTATTTAGTTTAGTCAACCACTTATTGAATCTAAAGAAGGGGAATTTTTGTGTATCAACATTGGAGATGTACGTCAATTTATCGGCCATTGTTTTATCCCTTTAGTTCCCTGGATATTTTCTTACATGTTTTGTGGATACCTTGAGATATATTTTCCATGTTGCGGTACTGTTGAAACTTTTATCTGCTGCGTAGCATCTCCACAAGTTCTGAAATATATAATATGAGAAGCCCTTTATAGTGCCTATAAAAATGACGTCAAACAATATGAATGACCAATGATAGTCAAATACACAGACTAAATTACCATTGGCGTGGCCAGTATACATTTTAATTGACCAATGGTAGGCCAGTATGATGTCATTTTTTTATAGACACTATAGAAAGCTTCATTTATTTTAAAATATCTCAATATTTAGCGGTTTCCCAAAAGTGCCTAGCGACCACAGACAACTTCCCTCCTCCCTATTATTTAAAAAATAGTAAGTAAGGGATGGAGAAAAGTTTTTTTTCTATATGTCTAACCCCTGCCAGCGCTCTAACCCTGCGGGGCAGCAAAGTTCTCAATATAACCTAACCAACATAATAACTCCTAAAAAACCCAACCAAATTATTTTGAACATAAAACAAAAAGAAGATTTTCATATACTTTGATGGAAACCATCCCTAAGCATAAAAATTTCAAATGCATATACCTGAATTAAAGCGGCTGCCGCAGGAATCTGGCGGTTGAAATGCTTCTGCCGCTGTTTTTGCTGTACCTTCAATGCGAACCCGGATCCAAGAATACCCTGAATTCATATGCCTCACAAGTTTAAGTTATTTATTATATAAATTTTATAAATTATCTATCTGTCTATCAATCTATCTATCTATTCATCTATGTTTATATATTTACCCAACCTTGACGGAAATTCTGGTGCTGCTATTGATATTTTTTTTTAATTATTATCTACAAAAAATTTTCCAAAATATTTGTAAAAACTTTTTAAATTTAAATTTATTTTAAACTTTAGTTTTACATTGACATCTGAAGAGTGTAAACATGCCCAAAACAATTTGTAATGTCTGAATAAATATGTAAAATTCATATTTTGTTTGTAGGTTAACCTCTTATATATATATATATATCTGTTCATACCGCTGGGAGAGCAAAGAAAGAGATAGCAAACACAGAGAAACAGGACGCCACAATTTTGCCCATCCAAGTTCTCGGCACTGTGTCACCATAACCAATTGTTGTCACCGTTATCTACGATTATGAATACCAATTTTGCAAGCACTTACTCAATGTTTGGTTTTATCCGTCTATCCGTCTAGAGAGATTGGATTTTTGTATTTAATTATCTTCTCTAAGATAATTACTTTCGAAATTTCTGAAGAATATTTTCCTGATTATCTTACAACTTCGCAACTATTTACTTTGTTGAAATTATTAAAAGAATAATAAAAAACTTACTACTCCCCACCAAAGAGCATCTGCATAGCTGTTGAAATCACTCTTTCCATTTGGGCCAACTGCATCCTACATAAAATGTGTCAATCACATAAACCTGCAACTACATACGTAGTGCATCCGCTATTTGACGGGTAGGTTATCGATTCGAATCCCGCCCCAAAATCGCGTCATATCTATAGACGTTAAAATTTGTAAATACTTGTGCTGAGTCAGATGAACAACATAAAAAGTAATTATGTGAAGAATGTCTTAGCCCAAAATAGGTGCAAATCATAACCATTCGCCAAGGTTAAGCAATTAAATAGTTGGTTTTCTGTTCTATTTTGTTAAGAATAACAACATTTTACTAAACATTATTCAAAAAAAAACTTTAAATTTTTGTGATTTATTATTTACCGCCAAAACAAACCAATCTCTGTAAAAAGAAATATAATAAAATTTTTGACAAAGAGACACATAATTGACGCGCTCATTTAGCGTCAAATTAAGAAATTCGGAAAATCAAAGTTTTCCATCGCAATATTCCCTTTAAAGGAAATGCCTAACATACAGAAGGACATAATGACTTGTTCACCATCTTCAAATGGAAGCAATAATAGGCCATTATACGTTTTACCATTGAAATTATTCTGGCCTATCATTGGTCATTTGTATTGTATGGCGTCTTTTTTTACAGGCACTATAAGATTCTTCCTTCAAATTACTTTCCTTTAATAAAAATTTAGACAAACCCCAAACTGTCCCAGTTTTGAGCAAGACGATTCCTGTGACGTCATATAAAAAGGGAAGGGGGAAGAAAATCTCTTCCCTTTTCTCCCATCTCTTTTGAAGAGATTTTTTTTCCCCCTTCCCTTTATCTTTCCCGAAACGTATATGACGTAACTGGAATCGTCTTGCTCAAAACTGGACAGTTTGGGGTTTGTCAAAAATTTAAATTCGAATACCTTTTCACTGAGATAAACAAAATAAGAAGAAAATATGAGGCCAAGAAATCCAATGTAAAGTGTTGTGATCAGTTCCTAAAAAATAAATAGTTTTATGTTAAGACCTTCAAAATGTCTAAATTAGCAGGTCTTTAAATAGTTTTTTTTTGGCGTAGTTGATTTTCTTAAAAGGGTTACTTCGTACACTCCTAAAAAGTAAAGAAATATCAGTCTGGAATGAGAGTTTTCCTAAAAGGAGAATCATATTGGTTAAGCGGTTAGTGAAAGACAGACAGACATACATTATATCCTCCTCTCATATAAGGGAGTAGGGCTATTTAATTGGTCCGTTAAGATCTCGAAAACCAATTAAACAATTTAGTTCTCCTCTTTAGGGAAGCCTAGATAAGTCCCAGATAATTTTAGCCTACTTTGAATATTTATCTTGGGATAGTTTAATGCTATTTACTGCCCTCCCTCCCTCCAATTTGAAATAACTCTCCTCTGGATGCTAGTATTGAAAATTAAATAGTGAATAGGAACTTTATTTCACAAGTTCATAAAACTTTGTAATGGCTGCATGAAAAAATAGATCCAGGGAAGTAAGGAACATTCGACTGGAAATTGTCTGGTACCTATTTATTTGAAGGCTACATTAGTTACTTATCTTATATTGAATTTTAGATAGTTAATTAAAACTAGCAGAAACAAACTTTTCAACCTATAAACTGCAGGAGGGGCAATTTTTATCATTATTTGGGTTGTAGTCGGTACATAAATTTTATCTTTCATTGTCTTATCCCTTAAAATCCCTGCATTGCCTAAATGTCATTTGAATGCCATTTATTAATATTTACAGGAAACTGTGGAGAAATGTATTTTCATACAATAACTTTTCTCAAAACTTTAAATATTCATTGAAGAAATACAGATAGCATGACGCAAATATTGTATTTAAATTTAGTTAAAATATAAATAAATAGCAAAATAAGAATGACAACATACAAAAAATATCATAAAAGTCTCTCCTTGACAGATAGTTTACCTGTCTATGTATAAATACAACAGAACCTAACAGCCTCCAGGTACCTCCTTGACAGATAGTTTACCTGTCTATGTATAAATACTAAAGAACCTAGCAGCCTCCAGGTACCTCCTTGACAGATAGTTTACCTGTCTATTTATAAATACTACAGAACCTAGAAGCCTCCAGGTACCTCCTTGACAGATAGTTTACCTGTCTATGTATAAATACTACAGACACAGCAGCCTCCAGGTACCTCCTTGTTTACTTGTTTTTGTATAAATACTACATAACCTAGAAGCCTCCACCTACCTCCTTGACAGTTTACCTGTCAATGTATAATTACTACAGAACCTAGCAGCCTCCAGGTACCTCCTTGACATATAGTTTACCTGTCTATGTATAAATACTATAGGACCTAGCAGCATCCAGGTACCACCTTGACACATAGTTTACCTGTCTATGTACAATTACTACAGAACCTAGTAGCCTCCAGGTACCTCCTTGACAGATAGTTTACCTGTCTATATATAATTACTACAGAACCTAGCAGCCCAAGGTACCTCCTTGACAGGTTGTTTTATCTGTCTATGTATAAATACTATAGGACCTAGCAGCCTCCAGAACCACCTTGACACATAGTTTACCTGTCTATGTATAATTACTACAGAACCTTGTAGCCTCCAGGTACCTGCCTGACAGATAGTTTACCTGTCTATGTATAAATACTTCAGAACCTAGCAGCCTCCAGGTACCTCCTTGACAGATAGTTTACCTGTCTATGTATAAATACTATAGGACCTAGCAGCCTCCAGGTACCTAATTGACAGATAATTTACCTGTCTATGTATAAATACTACAGAACCTAGTAGCCTCCAGGTACCTCCCTGACAGATAGTTTACCTGTCTATGTATAAATACTATAGAACCTAGTAGCCTCCAGGTACCTTCTAGACAGATAGTTTACCTGTCTATGTTTAAATACTATAGAACCTAGTAGCCTCCAGGTACCTTCTAGACAGATAGTTTACCTGTCTATGTATAAATACTTCAGAACCTAGCAGCCTCCAGGTACCTCCTTGACAGATAGTTTACCTGTCTATGTATAAATACTATAGGACCTAGCAGCCTCCAGGTACCTCCTTGACAGATAGTTTACCTGTCTATGTATAAATACTACAGAACCTAGCAGCCTCCAGGTACCTCCTTGACAGATAGTTTACCTGTCTATGTATAAATACTACAGAACCTTTCAGCCTCCAGGTACCTCCTTGACAGATAGTTTACCTGTCTATGTATAAATACTACAGAACCTAGTAGCCTCCAGGTACCTCCTTGACAGATAGTTTACCTGTCTATGTATAAATACTATAGAACCTAGCAGCCTCCAGGTACCTAATTGACAGATAATTTACCTGTCTATGTATAAATACTACAGAACCTAGTAGCCTCCAGGTACCTCCTTGACAGATAGTTTACCTGTCTATGTATAAATACTATAGAACCTAGTAGCCTCCAGGTACCTTCTAGACAGATAGTTTACCTGTCTATGTATAAATACAACAGAACCTAACAGCCTCCAGGTACCTCCTTGACGGTCAACATGAAGCATCCGAAGAATCTGAAATAAAAAGAATATTATACATTAAATTTCATGTTGGGTTTTATTTAAGAAAAAGTAAATATGTAAACCATATCATTTTTTAAAGTGTCTTATAACCGGCGGATATCAATCGTTTTCAAAGCCATCCTGAAAAATAGATTTTACAGATTGCTTTTCCTACCTGAAGAAACCTGATGCCTCTGATGGCTGAAGTAGCAAAAACCTGACCATTGCTACCCACAGACAGAACAACTATGGATGCGGTAACCACTATCAAATCTGTAATTACAAAATTAAATTATATTTTTCTTATTATTTAATCTTTTTGTAAATATTTTAAATCAAATATCATTTAATTCAATTAATAAGAAAGGGACTTAAAGAATTAGCAGCTCATGTAAACCTTTAATTTTGATGCATTTACATAAAAAGTGTTGCTTTAGGAGAAATCAAACACTAAAATATCGAAGCTGGTCAAAAGAAGCAGCTTATGATGCCTTACAATACAATACAATTGATCAATGATAGATCAGTATACATTTATATTGACCAAGAGTAAAATGTATAATGGCCCAACATTTGTCTTGTATGAAGTTATTTTTTAATAGGTGCTATTAGCTGCTTCGGTAAAAATGTCTTCCAAAAAAAAAAGAAGACAAATGTTACAACATTGGCCAAACTTTTACGGCTGGCGTCATGTTAGAAGTAATTATGATGTAAATCAGGATACTTCGGTTAAAATTTGTAATTTTTTATATGAAACTCCCTTAACTGTTGTACATATTCAAAGACATAAAATGAAACATCCTTACTTTTATTTCATACTTTTCATTTTCTATTAAAATTGAGATTTATTATGGGAGAAAAATTGAGATACTAATTTTTACTACAATCAAAATACTTTAACCTTTGTCCAGTTGCATACTAGCTTAGTAGCTGACCAAATATCATTAATAATCAACATACAAATATAACACAAAGTTAAGTACTAAGTACATGCATATGGGCGTATTCCCTCAAAGTGCATTGTTGAACACTGAAACCCCTTAATTTTAAATAAGTGTTGGGGGGGGGGGGGGGGGGGGTAATGATTTTTTTTATTACTTTAGGTTAGGCGTGGTTTGGTAAGGTTATGTACTGGGTAGCACAGCAGGGTTAAGTGACCTAAATTTATTTGAAAAATAAGAGAAGGCGGATTTCCAGTGATTAATGTGCTTTTTGAGGGGAAGCACTTGACACAAATTAAATTACATGCATTTCATAAACATAAATATGTACACATTGTGACATTATAATTACTTATTCAAGTAAGTGTTGTTATTAAAAAATACCCACTATGAATACTTGTATTACTAAAGCTACTCTATAATTTGGAATAGCCGTTTGTCTACTATTTGATAAAGACATTTGTTTTTAAGTAATGATTTCCAAGACCATTGGGCTTCTACTCTATAAATATTTTTCTCCATCCATAGCACATTGATCAAAGATATTGAATTTTCCGAATTTTGTATTCTGCTTTTTAAGATAGCATAATTTCTTTGATAGCCCCTACCCAATAAGCATATCTTTTATCATTAAAAATATCTATCCACCAATTAAGTTTAAATTTGCTTCGTATGAATGTTGCTATCTTTATACCTTTATAATTATCGACAAGTTTTTTTTTTAACTTTTAGTCTAACATAAAAGTTGTGTATTGTAACCTTTGTAAAGAAAGTAATTAAAGTTTGCCACTTTATTCGTCATTGTTATTAAGCAACTAGAGGTGGCGTTCTAAAATTATCCCGCTATAATCTAGATTGAATATTAATCTTTTTCTTCCATTGTCCTATCCCTGTTTAAAGTATTAAAGTATTTATAATTTTGCCTCTCTTTCTTTAAAATATTTTAGGATCCTAATATTTTTTATTTTTTTTATTTAATTATTTTAAAACTAAGTTTTCTTTTATTTACTATATTATAAATTTAAATTTTCTGTTTTGTGAATATAAATTTAATACTTCAATATAACTCAAATAGCAACATGAAATAAAAGAAGAATTTATTCTTCATGTAGTAAAATAATGGGTCATATCGTTCTGGTCAATGAGAGTTTATTATGGATTATTGGAGCACTATGGGTTTTAAACACTTAATATTTGGAAAACTTGAGCTCATATATAGACATTTATTTCCTATATAAATCTTTCATGGATCTTGATGCAATAAATCAGGCCGTTTTGTACATGTTGAAAATTGGAAGATTTCATTAAACAAAAGTTCCCGCAAATATAAGTATTAAATAAGGGAAATTGTGTTCATAAGCAGCGTAGCAATAACAAGATATAAGTATCTTAGATAAAATTTAATTATTAAGTAAGATTAAAAAACGTCATACTGTACAAACGACCAATGATTGGCCAATACACAGACTAAACTACCAATGGCAGGCCATTACACATTTCATTTAACCAATGGTAGGCTAGTATGACATCATTTTATAGGCACTATAAAAAACTTCTTTTTTCTTAGTGGTCTAAGTTGTTATATACAAAAAGAAGAAATTTAATCAAATGAAAGGGATTTAAATAAATTTGAATTAAAAAAAATATACTTTTCATATACAAGATTGGATTATATTGATTATAGAGTTGCTACGCTTTCTAAATTGTACCTAGCTGTTCATTACATCATGACATCTTTGAAATTGATAAGATGATTTCAACGATAAAAATATAGCACGAGGAGACCAACCCTAATTGTAAAATGCTTTACTTCTCAAAATATTTTAATACCAATAAAAAGTAAAATAATTAGTGTAAGTTTGAACTTAACAAAACATTTAAAACAAATTTTATTACTTTTTTATTTTTTATATTTATCAAAGATGTTAAACTCTTTCATTTTGATACACTTACATGCATTAATATAATCATCATATCTTATAAACGTTTAATATTAGAATTAATAATCTAATGGCAGTTCTGAAATTCGATAAAATTGGTTTCTAACAGCCAACTGTCTATGAAACGTTAAAATAAAATGTTTAATTACACTAAAACACATACATGCTTATTAGTATCTTGCTTCTGAATTTTAAACATTTAATCTAACATTATTTCTGTATCGTTTTTAGATTTTTATTCTAAATTATTTTTTATTGAATTGATACATTAAATTGATCAAAATACAAATATTACCATTAAAGATAACAGCCCAGTTATTTCAGATACTCCAACCTATCCGCTTGTTTTGGGCCAAGGAATTTTCCTTACTATTACTATCTTGCATCTGACATAGCAGCAGTATATAGATTTTGCTACGTTTTACGCATATACGGGTATAAGATAACCTTACTGAGTAATTTCTTATTAAAACTTTTTATTTTATTAAATGAAATATATACATTATACATATAATAATGGTTTAGGCCAAATAATTTTATTTATCTCAACTTTTGCTTACTTTATTATAATACTTTATACACTTTATTTATTGTTTTTCAATAACAAAAACAATATTATACCAGATATAATTTTCTCTCCATAGAATGTAGGACTTACTTATAGATGTAAATTAGTCAAATGATCAGGAAAGCAAAGATTATTAAATAAACAAGGATGACAACATCCATAAAAGCGAAGCACAGAAACGGTAAGGCAAACGAACATTAATACTTGTATAGTGTCAGAACTGAATAATCAGAATATAAATGTATAAGAGTCAACGCAAAATTGTAAGTAAATTTGTTGAAAAACAGCTTGATTCAGGATAATGTTTATGGACATACTTACATTTTTAGGACTTGATTATAGAGTTGCTTCGCTTATTACATTATACTTTGTTGTCCCAGGAATCAATACACCAAAAATCAGATCAATCGGATGATCAGATCACATAAAAATTTGTTGTTAAAAAAGTAAAAAAATCAACATGTTTAAAATGGACGTACGGACATTTTGGTGATGATTATAGAGTTGCTACGCTTTCTAAATCGTACCTAACTATTAAAGGAATCACCATGCAAAATTTAAAATCGATAGGACAATTCTAACATGCCTAAATTAACGAAAAAAACTATCCGTTACGGACGTACGGACGGACCGACCCTAATTATAGAAAAGCTTCGCTTTTAAAAATCAATAATAGACTATTTGTGTTTGCGATTTTGAAAAGTATACCCACTGAACTCACTACAACAGATGATCATTGACCGATTCGTTGTGATTAAAGAGTAGCTTATTTACATAAAAATACTTTATATATCAAGTATTTTATAACTCTTGTACTTTCATTAAGTACCAATAAAAACATAAATAAAACTCTTAGTTACATCAATAAAACAAGTTCAATTATGTCTATAGGTAGAATAGGAGAAAAAACGTCATTAATTTAAAAAGAATATAAAAAGTTAGTTAAATAGAAAAGAAAATCTCCCTCCTTACAACCTAAGGGTATCTCAGGGAAGGTTGTGAGATTATATTCTGACAAATTGCGACAGCAAATGTCAACAACGTAAAACTTAATTATTTATAGAGTTGTGACCTCCTCAGATGAATAAAATCACTGATAAGATAATTAAATATTTATTATATTTCAAAATATGTAACTTTTAATTACATTTGGAGAACTATCTTCCTTTCTTTATTTTATTTATTTCCATTTTTTTTCTTATTGTGTGAAATATTAAATACTAGCGGTTATGCCCCTAGAGGCCTCTAGGGGTAGGTAAAATATTTTCTTTTCAATCTGCTGTTTCCAAAATATATTTTTTTGCTACTAGATGGGGTTAGTTATATTTTTTGCAATTTCTCCTGACAGGGTGGTGATACCCTCCCACAAAATAGCTATAAACCTTTCCAAGACCTATAAGAATCTACACTCTGAAGCAGAACCATATCGGTTTTAGTTGTTAAAGATGATTGCTGAAACGGAAATATATCTTCATGTCTTATAGTAATTCTATATAAGGAAAGCCTTATGTAGGTTTTTAGGCTTTTTTGTTAGGGAGTGGGAGGGTGGGTTACCCAAGTACAACTCCCTCCCCCCCTTCCTTTATGATTTAAGGTCGTTCTTTCTTTAGATTATTCCACTTACATTGTAAACATTGTATTATGCAACAGTCAGAGAAAATAAAACTATGCACAGTTATGGAATCTCGACGACAAAGATTTTTTTATCCAATCTTGACAAGTGAGGTATTTTTGGAAAGAGGAATATATATAGAAAACGCCTATGAAAATTAGAAAATCCGCAGAAATCATATTTGCAAGTTATTTGCAAAAATCTGCAATGCTAATTTGCAAAATTAATTTTATGCCTTAAATGACTTATTTAGAAAAAATCTTTTTATGAAATGTGATTATCTATAAGTTTAGAACATACTTAGGGCAAAAAAAATTTCTTTAGTGTTACTTTTTCACCTTATATATGAAAAAAGCAGTTTCTCACATTTTATGATAAAAAAAGGTATAGGAACAAAAAATATGTTTTTTCTTGTTGTAAACACAATAATTGGCATAAAATCTATCATCCTAAATGTAAAAATCAGATATAGAATCCTTTTTAGAGCAAAAATAGTGCAAAAAGTAACCAAGACATTTTTGCAAAGTATGAAAATCTGAAGAAAATAGTTCTTTTTGATTTTGATATACATATCAGATAAATGTATATAAAATTAGTGATCAAAAACTATAAAAACAAGTTATAACTTTTTCAACCCTATCATTGATTAAAATGCACTTTTAGGTTTACTTATTACCAAAGTAGCACATAAAAACTCTTTTTATTAAGTTATTAAACAAAATAAATTCAAATCAACAATTAGGCGTTTTTTATAATGCAGTAGACCATTTTGTAGTTGGTTTTTTGGCATTTATTTTGTTTAATTACATCATAAAAAGAGTTTTTATGCACTACTTTGGTAATTCTAAAACCTAAAAGTGCAATTTAATCAATGACAGTGTTGAAAAAACTTATAACATGTTTTATAGTTTTTGATAACTAATTTTATATACATTTCTCTGATATGTATATCAAAAGCAAAAAGAACTATTTTCTTCAGATTTTCATACTTTGCAAAAATGTCTTGGTTACTTTTTGCACTATATTAGCTCTAAAAAAGGATTCTATATCTGATTTTTACATTTAGGATGATAGATTTTATGCCAATTATTGTGTTTACATCAAGAAAAATCATATTTTTGTTCCTATACCTTTTTTTATCATAAAATGTGAGAAACTGCTTTTTTCATATATAAGGTGAAAAAAGTAACACTAAAGAAATTTTTTTGCCCTAAGTATGTTCTAAACTTATAAATAAACACATTTCATAAAAAGATTTTTTCTAAATAAGTCATTTAAGGCATGAAATTATTTTTGCAAATTAGCATTGCAGATTTTTGCAAATAACTTGCAAATATGATTTCTGCGGATTTTCTAATTTTCATAGGCGTTTTCTATATATATTCCTCTTTCCAAAAATACCTCACTTGTCAAGATTGGATAAAAAAATCTTTGTCGTTGAGATTCCATAACTGTGTATGTAAAAGTTTTGACACTAACCATGAAAAAAATAGTTAATGAGGTTAATTGAGAAAAAAGACGCATATAGTTTTACTGGAAAATAGAATAAAAAATCGTTAAAACAATCATTTTAAGATTGATAAACTGGAATGATATTGTCCTATGTTGATCCGCAAACATTTTTATGTAGAAATACAGCAGAGATATGAGGCCATATTAAAATTAAACATAGCCAAAGACATGCTGAGAAAAGCAAATAAAAAAAAAATAATTAAGGTTGTTATATAAAAAACAACATTCACATTAAGGGATATTAAGGGGCAATAAATTTATATCTTCAATTATAATAATCAAATTATAACAAAACATAATTAAGTTTGAACACTTTTAATTTTTACAACCCAATCAAAGGTTGTTTGCTATATGAAATTAGAACTTTTGGAGTTAATATGATTTATATGCTACTAGCGGCTTCTCCCTAGCCTCTAGGGGCTTTGCCCCAAGAGGTATTTAAAAAAAAAAAAAATTAAGTATTACTGGTACTGCTGCCAGTAGTTTTATGTGAACTAACTTCCCCATAAACAAAATAAAAAAATTGGGGAGGAATTTTTTTTCGGGGGGGGGAGGGGTGTCCCACCCCCCAAGAAAATAGCCTAAAACCTTCACAGGACCAGTAGGTATATTCCCTGAAGAGTAGAATCCGATCGGTTCAGTGGTTACCGAGATCTTAAGGAACGGACGGACGGACAGACATCATTCTACTTTGTATTATAGGTTGCTCCTTCCCTCTCTGTTAAAAACTGAATGGCAGTTTTGTTTATAAAATCCTCTGCTAACATAATAAAATGCAAAGTTAAATAAGAAATTTAAAACATTTTGTACAATTAGCAAATAATTATAAAAGGTATATCATTTACAAAAGTTAAGTCTAGAAGAAGAAGAAAAACAATAAAGCTAATCACAAACGGTTTATTAGGGACCCCTTAAAAATAAGGGTATCTTTAGCCTTACTTTAGTTTAGGGGAGATAGTCTACCCTTAAAGGAAGCCTGTAAGAAATACCACGCTTTGACTGCTGAAAGACTGCCACAAGTAGACCCATCACCCCAAATTTGAAGCCTTCAGCTTCTATAACAAAAAAGTTCTAGGCATTTTAAATTGACATTTTATATACAATGGAAATTTTGAAAGAAATTCAATGCTAATGTTAGAAATTTTGAAATTAAACTACGTGGCCTAGAAACAAAATTATAAGCTTATTTTTGTCAGAAATTTAGGTTGCCCGTAACTAATTATATTTTTACAATAAAAATACCCATTTTTATAGTCAAAATCATTAAAAAAAATTAAGTTTAACTTGCATTGTACCGAATGTACTGTAGCCAATCAGAAGGCTGAATCAGCTAAACAACCAATCACAGCTGAGCTTGTATAAGTTTCCCCCTTTGTGTCCGCTATGATTTTCGTTTACAAATGCAATTTAAATCGATTTTTTTTCATAGATTTTGACTATAAATGTAGTGTTTTTAATGTAAAAATGTAATCAGTTACTGGTAATCTAAGTTTCTGACAAAGATAAGGTTATAATTTTGTGTCTAGGCGACGTAATTTAATATTGTTTTTTCTTTTATGAGCATTGGAAATCTTTCAAAATATCAATGTACATAAAATACTATTTTGAAATGCCTAGAACTTTTAGGTTATTGAAGCTGAAGGCTTCAAATTTGGGGTATTGGGTCTACTTGTGGCAGTCTTTCAGCAGTTAAAGCGTGAGAGTTCTTGCAGGCGTCCTTTAAATTTAGTAATGTCAAGCTTAGGTAAAGATTTTGATAGGAATACTTTAGCCTTACATAAACCTATCATATCAATATCAGGTACTCTAAGTTGTCTTCCTTTGCCAGCCCCCCCTCCACATCTATCCTTTTCAAACGATTCCCCCCCAATGAATAGCCGCCATAACACTCACCATTCCCCTCCCCCCCCCCGTCCCTTAGTGTTCTTTCAATTGGGGTTATATAAGAAAAGTTTCATTAGACTTAGAGGCGTTAAAAATTATCATGAGGCTGTATTTTCTATTTTAAGTTTTCTACATTTTTTCCCTTAATCTTAATCTTGTTTTTACTAATTAAGAGATTTTTTAGCTGATTAATAAAAACTCTTCCTATCTTTTAAGTAAAAGATTTAGGAATCCCTATCATAAACCCCTCTCCCTTTATGATGCCCCAGCCTTATAAATCCTCCCTTTTCATATAATTCTCCACCTAGGTTTACCTAAGGGTGTCGTTAATTTATTAAAAAAAAATAATGAATAAAATTGTTTCTTAGCTTAACAATTTGATATATTTTTTTAACAAAAAATTTTGTGGATTAAATTAAACTTTAATACAATAGAAAAAAATCTTATAGATTCATATAGAGCTAAAAGCATACTCTTTGTAATAAGTTTTAAATATAACTCTTTGTAGAATTTAATTTTCACGTCGCCATAGTTGTTCATTCAATTTAACAAAAAAGGATCAAAGATTCAGCACTTTTTCCATTTCAAATATTTGATTATGAGTCATGTGATTTATCTATATTTCATGTAGTGCCTGTATACCAAGCAAAGAAATCACTCTGTACAAAAAAAATTAAAATCTTTCTTTATAAATCTTACATCTTTAAAGTTTAGAAAAGTAGCCGCAATTATGTATAACAAATATAGGATGTATGTCTGTGTGTGCATGGGAATTAAATAGAAACTTTGAAGCTATTTAAGGCCATAATATTTTTTTTTAATTCAAGCTAAAAGAACGATTTGCTGTTTTTAAAAATAACCAAAAAAATAATAAGGAAGTACAGCAGTACTACAGTATAATTAACCAATAGATATAATAGAACTAGATGGTCAATCAGGATCCATAATTTGTGAGACTTAACCCTTAACAGTTGGGCCCCTTGCCGCACCTTTATCAGTAGTTCAATGCCCCCCCTTCCCCATTATCTCAGCTCTTATTAAAGCTAGAGGGCTAAAAAAAATTGTACATGTCCCCTATTTGATAATGAATTTTCGCTTCCTCCACACTTTTATTCAACAACCTTTGTTTTTACATCCTTTTTTACTTAGGGGGGGGGGGGATCACCAAAAAAAACATAAAAAAAAACTTAAGACAAAATACAGCTTTTTGGGAGATATATTTTTCATCCCCTCCATTTTATTTTATTTGGGGGAGGGTTTCCTGAACCCAATAAAACATCCCCCCAAACCTGTAGTAGTACATCCTCATCCTTATACTAAAGTAACAGGAAGTTTGTGTGTCTGTCTGTGTATCTGTACTGAAGGATCTCGCTAACCGCTGAACCGATTGGGTTCTCCTTAACAAGGTAGCTTCTCATAAGTCCCGGGAAGGTTTATAACTATTTTCTTGGGGGGTGGGATAACCCCAACGCCCCCAAAAATGAAAAATACCCCCCCCCACAATTTTTTTTTAAAATTTTTTAACTAAAATTAAAAATGATGATGGGGGGGCACGCAAACCCCCCCAAAAAAAAATTTTTCTACCCAACAAAATTTTTTTTTACTTTTTCTTATAAAATCTAAAATAAGATATTGGGTAATCAAATTTGACTCCTCCTCCTCAAGTGCCCCTAGAGGCCTCTAGGGGCATAGCCGCTAGTAAGAAATATAGGTATACAAGTCAATTTCAGGTTCCATGTATAATTCTGAAGGTCCTGATCCTCCAGGCATAGATGTCCAAAGAGGGGGTGAAGTGGGGATTAACCCCCTCAAACAATTTGAGGAGGGATAAATACCCCCCCCCCCCAAATTAAAAAATCTCTAACAAAAAAATTTTTGGCGCGCTTCCAGTGCATTTTTAGTACTAAATATTTAATAAAATTTAAATTACCCCCCAAAAAATTTTACCCCAGGAGTAAATTTGGGGGGGGGGGGTAAACAAAATTTACCCCTGCAAACAGATTTCAGTTGGGGTAATTACCCCCCCTAAGCAAATTTTACCCCCAGTGTAAAAATTTTAAGGAGGTTAAAAAAAATTTGCGGCACGCTTCGCACGCCATTTTTTCCCCCTTTGACAAGAAAAATCCTTTTAGTGAGTGTGGAAGGTCACCCCTTTTCAAAAAAAAAAATTAATTTGAAATTGAAGACAAAACATTTTTTAAGAGGGTCACCCCATCCCCAGAAAAATTAAAAGTGGAAGAAAAAAATATTTGTACCGGGGGGTGTGGGAAGTCACCCCATTTCATGGAAGAAAAATTTTAAAATGGAAGATAAAAAAATTTTAGATAAAATTTTTTTATGGGGGTGTGAGAGGTCACCTCACCCCAAAAAAAATTCAAAAATAAAAGAAAAAAATTAAAAAATTGAAAATGGGAACCCAGTATTAGTGTCAGACTGATTATGACGTAACAAAAGAAATTAGCCAATGAGAGGCCACTATGAATTTTACCATTGGTCAATAATGTCCTGTCATTGGCTAATTTTTTTTGTTACGTCATAATCAGTCCGACACTATTACTGGGTTCGAAAATGGAAGTTAATTTTTTTTTAATTTAAGGGGGTTTGGGAGGGTACTCAACCCCCAAAAAATATAAAATAAAAGAAAAGTATTTTTTTAAAAATTTAAGGTGGTGTTGGAGATCACCCACCCATGAAATAAAAAAGTTGAAAAATTAACAAAGGGGTTTGTCTTATAGGAACCGCTTTATATGTATAACAGAATTTGATGCCAGATAGACCATCTAGATCTTAAATATCTATTCATTGGTTGTCAAAGGTGTTTTAAAACAAGTTAAAGAAGAAAGAAAAATTACCTGCTTTCTCATACCTTTAAGAATACCTTAATTTATTTAGGTGTCCCTAACTTTTAATGTAAGCCTACCTTAAAGTTTTACTAAAAACCTTACATAAGTTTCCTAAGTAACCTTTATCAACCCCCCCCCCCTTCCCCTCTCTTCTCTCCTCTACCTGCTTTCTTTCCAATTAAGTACCCTTTAGCTATACCTAACTCTTTATGTAAAGCTAGTCTAATCCCCTCCCCCTTTTCAATGCCCCTAACTCATATATCAACCCTTTTGATCCACTTCTCCAAGCCTTACTTATGAAAAATAAAGGTTACCTTAATTAATTTTAAAATAATAAGAATTAAAATTCTTTCATATGCAGACAATTTGATGTCGACTTTGTGTGGATTATTTTTAATTTTACTACAATAGAAAAAAATTATAAGGCAAGATCTTATAGAAATAAAAGCTACTCTTTGTAACAAACATATCAAATTTGATAATATGTGACTCTTTGTAGATTTTAATTTTAACATCTATATAGATGTTCATTCATTTTAACAAAAAAGTACATAGATTCAACACTTGCTTATTTCTAATATTCGATTATGTGTCATGTGTTTTACCTATATTTCACATGGTGCCTATACCAAGGTAAGAAATCACTATATAACAAGGATGACAACATCCATAAAAGCGAAGCTCTGAAATGGAAGGACAAACAAACTTTAACACTTGTAGATTGTCAGAACTTAATTAGCAGAATATTAATGCATCAGTACAAAGAATATTGTAAGTAAATTTGTTGCAAACTGCCTTAATGGATGATACTGTTTAAGGACATACTAACATTTTTGGGACTTGTTTATAGAGATGCTTTACTTATAACATTTTACCTTGTTGCATAAGAAATCAGTTTTCAAAAAAATCTGAAGAATCGGATAATTTTAATATACAAAAATTTGTTGTCAAAAAAGTTAAAAATCGACATGTTTCAAATGGACGTACGGACATTCTGGTATTGATTATAGAGTTTCTAAATTGTACCTACAGGAATCATCATGCAAAGTTTGGAATCGATAGGACAATTCTAACCTGTTTAAACTAACGAAAAGAGCTAACTCTCTGTGACGAACGTACGGACGGACCGACCCTAATTATAGAAAAGCTTCGATTTTAAAAAACGTTTTTTAACATAACTTAAAAATCTAACATCTTTAAATATTAGAGGGGTTGTAGCTATCATGTATAACAAAAACAGGATGTGTGTCTGTGTGTGTGGGACTTCTTAAAAACTAATGAAGGCTATAATTTTTTTTAATTTTTAAGCTAAAAGAACAATTAGCTGTTTTAGATAATAACCTTTAAAAAAATATTCTACAGAGAAAGTACAAAAGTATAGTATAATGAACCAATAGATATAGTAGATCTAGATGGTAAATCGGGCCCAACTTAATAAGGAATTTCCAAAGAGTTATCTTTATCCCAAAAAAAGTTAACTATTTAAAGATGATTTCTTATATATGTTATGTTGTATGCTTTACATCATGTGAGGGAAGAAATTTTTTAACCATATGATTAACCTAAGCAAAGGCTTATCCTAAGAAAGACTATTTATAGCTGATTCATTTTGCGAATGATATGAAAGGATAATTGCTCTTTCTAACCAAATTCTGTTTACTTTCCAACCAATATATGGCAGATTGTTCCTCCCCTGTATTCCTATTGGCTGAATTTGGGAGTATGTATCTATATTATACCTTTTAATAATTCTTTCTTGATAATTTCTTTATTGGTGTTCCTTTATTTCTTCAAAACTTGAATGACAGCTTTAAATGACTTATTTTTGATTAAAGTATTTTCTGGCAATGCTTCGCCTATCTATTATTAAGTGTTGATTTAGGGAAAAGAACACTGAAAACTTTTTTTACTATAATAAGAAAATTGCTAATAAAACATCACATGTTTTATTTTAATAGAGAAAGAGGGGACAATGGGCTATTTATTACTAGCTTATACCAATAACGAAATTAATTTTTTTTTAATCACAAACTTGGTTTTCAGCTTTATTACATTTGTCCCCAACATTTCAAAATAACAATTTCTTATTTTTTGGAATAACAACATTTTGAAAATTTGATTGGTTGTTTCATTAAGTTGAGTGTTCAAACGTTTCAACACTCAATTTTAATTTACAGTAGGTGTATTTTTGTGTATCATCATTGGGGCTGTACATTAGTCTACTAGCTTTTGTCTTATCCCTGCTAACTTTATACCTGAGCTTGATCTTTAAATCATTTCAATGGTGCACGGGGTGGTTTAGCGCACCATTGAAATGATTTAAAGATCCAGCTCTGATTTATTTCATTTGTCCCCAACATTTTAAAATAATGTTTTCTTATTCGTTGGCTTAATAACTTTTGGGACTAGTAAAATTTGATTGGTTGTTTCATTAAGTTGATTGTTAAAATGTTTCAACCATAAATTTTAATTTACAGTAGGGGTATTTTTGTGTATCATCATTGGGGTTGCACATCAATTTATTGGCTTTTGTCTTATCCCTTTGGATGCCTGTTTTTTTAACCTTTCTTTGTGAATCTAATAACTTTTAAGTTTGAGGGGTAGCTGCTATTTTAAATAACAAAAATAGGATGTTTGTCTGTGAGCTGGGACGTCCAAATGGGGGGGAGGGGATGTAAACCCCCCCTCCCCACCTTCCCCCAAATAAATTTAGGTGTTTTTAAATATGGCTACGGCATATAACTAGGAGTTGAAAAAAACCTTTTGAACTCTACTCTAAGGTTTTTTGAAAAGATTTTTTAATTCCGACCATAAACAAAAAAGTTAGCATTTTGGGAGTTTGTGACCCACCTCCCATTTTCTGTGGGGGGGGGGGGGGGGGGTGGAAAATATTCCTCCCAAAAAGTTGTATTTTGTCCTAAAATTTTTTAAAAAAAATTTTTTAAGCTAAAAGAACAATTAATTTGCTGTTTTTAAAAATAACCAATTAAATTCTATTTGTTTGGCTTTAAGATTGCTTTTTTTTATGTAAAGTTGTACTTGTCATGAAAACCGTACATTAATTTGTAAGTACTTCTTGTCAACCCCCCTTCCCCTCTCCTAACATTTCTTCTTTTTGAATTTTTACCTGCTTTCTCTCCATTTAAGAACACTTTAAGTATACCTATTTCTTTATGTAAGCCTTCCTTAAAGTTATACTTACATTAATTTCTAAGTAACCCTTGTCTACCCCCCTTCCTTTCTTTATTGTCTACCTGCTTTCTCTCCAATTAAGAACCCTTTTAGTATACCCTATCTTTTTATGTAAGCCTCTCCTAGCGTTTCTTCATTTTGAATTTTTTTGGTTAAATAATGAAGTTAATTTAGAAAGTTTATGCTGAAGTTTTTTATGCATGGAAACTTTAGGCAGCTTTGAGAACCTGTTTTCCTTGAATTTTTGAAATTTTGAAAATTGTGTATTGCAGTTAAGAAATTTTGTTTTGGCTTATTTATAAAAACGTTTCCTAGTTTTATATGTATGGCTAAGCTTAACTAAAGTGTATGTAGCCTTTCTCAATGTAAAATTTAGGTAAGCCTTATAAAGTAAATTAAAATTAAAATAAAAATCATAAAATTAATGTTTTATGGACCAAAGATTTTTCAAGTTTACTAAAGTAAAAAAAAATGATTTAAGAAAGATCATGAATTAATAGTATTATACTCATTGTAATAAGTTTTTTTATATGTCTCTTTGTAAAATTTAATCTTAATAATCTTTTTTGTTGTTTATACATTTTAACCAAAAAGGTTTTTTAAATGTTTAGCATCTGCCCATTTGATTATAATTCTTGATTCGGACCATGCTAAGCAAATTGCGAATAAAAAAAATTATCCTTTACAAAATATTTTGAAGCAATTCTTATAAATCTACTATCTTTAGAGGGGTTTATGTATCTTTAGAGCAGAAAGATAGAATGTATGTCTGTGTGTGTCTGGACTAAGAACTGCGCATGAAAACAGTTTGTTTTATTTTAAAAAGTTTTTTTAAAGCAAGAATAACAGTTTCCTTTTTTTACAAATATAACAAATATAAGAAGCTTCCATGAAAAGAAACCGATTTATTCCAGAAGCTAGCGAGATATTTTAGACACCCTTTATTATATCTCTTTTTAATGGCCCTTGAATTTTTTACACTTTACTTTATTTTTAAATTTTGGCGTATATTAAGGAACATCTATGAACATATCTTTCATTTGTAAGTAGAGGAAATCAGGGATCTAAAGGGATAAGACAATAGTAGATAGATTGATATTCCGTCCAAATTGAATTTGGGGATGCCTAGGCAAAATTTTTGCATTTTAATTTTTACACCCCTTCCCCCCCCCCCCAACATAAAAAAGCTTGGACGTCCTTGTCCTGTACAATTAGTTATTGAAACGGTTGGATATTAAGATTAATAAACATACCACTTAAAATTTTGAAAAAAATTCCCAACAGTTATTAAGCTATTGAATAAGAAAGGGTTATAATAAAACTTTGGGGACTAATGTAATATTTTAGAAAGCCCAATGACCCCTCCCTTCCTGGATTGAATGAGAATGTGTACTTGCTTTCTAACTGACTTAACTAGATAAGATACCTTTTATATTTTAAGTATACCTAAGTAATTTTATGTAACCCTAATTAAATAATTAAGAAATAAAATTTAAAAAAATATGAAAGACAAGTCTTAATTAGAGCAAAGTTTTTTTTGTCTACATAAATAGAAAAAGAGAAATATTATAGATAACTAAAAGTGTACTCATTGTAATAAATTTTGAATTATGCCTCTCTAAATGTAGAATGAAATGATCACATATATTTTGTTGTTCATTCGTTTTAACGAAAAAAATAATTTGCAAATGTTTAGGACACCTGCCCATTTCCAATATTTGAATATGATTTGTGTTTTTTATATATATTTGGGGAGGTTAATTTACCATATTTTCTATTAAAAAAATCACCCTATAAAAATATTTTTAAGTAACTATTCTTTATAATTAGAAAAATCAAAAATATCTTTAAAGAGGCCTTAGATGGTTACTTGCTATTATTTATAACACAGATAGAATGTATGTGGCGGAATTTACAAGGAACCGTGCTCAAAAACTTAAAAAAGATAGGAATATTTTTCCAAAATTTTAGTTAGAAAAACAATTGGCTGTTTTAAGACATAACCCAAAAGGTACTCGTATATCATCAAACCTGCTTTTTCTTGACATAGCTTAATGTAACTAAGAACAAAATAGGAACCCCTAGTAAACTTTATAAGGTACCTTAAACCTTTCCTAAGTCTTACTTGACATTACTACATTTAGGAATACTTAACAATAACTAAGAAACTCCAAAGGTATACTTAACTAAAAGCTTACATAAGCCTGACATAAGAAAATACCATTAGGGACACTTATCTTCGTTTGTGATTCTCACTAATACCTCTTCAATTGTACTTGGACCATCTAAATATAAACCCTGATTTTGTTAATATACAATAAGAATTAAGTAGTAATGTTTTTTGTCTGTCCGTTTAGATCTCACTGACAACTGAATTGATTGAGTTCTCTAATTAAGGAAAGCTTTATATAGGAATAGGCAAAGACGTATAAGCTTTTTGGGGGAGTTGGGGGGGGGGGGGTAGAAAGGTTAAAAAGAGTCAATAAAATATATCCCAACCCCCAAAAACATACTTAGAGGGGAGCAATCACCCCCCCCCCTCTAATGTTTTTTTTTTTTTGGGGGGGGGGGGTATCATAAGAACTTTAGTTGATTCGAGTGAGATGTTTCCAAAAATAATCTTGTTGTAAACTTTTTATCATGAAATGTTGATTCTAAAACTATAAATAAACTTATACACATAAGAACAAAAGGAAACTTCGACCTTTTTGCCTATAGTCAAAAAATATGTAGGACAATATACAAGCTGTGTCTTTGATTGCACGACTCTTGCCTAAAATTAGTTTTGGTATGAGGTTTAAATTCATGTGGTGCATTTTCGATTTTAACGTCTTTAATTATGACTTGGCTATAGCCGAGATTCGAACTCATCGTCTTATATGTAACCAGCGAAGATGCTAAGTTTTACCCTACAAATGTAGATTAATTACGTTAGTTATCAAGAAAATATTTTGCTTTCTAAGATGGTTTTAGAAAATTTTATTTATAATCTATAACTCTCGGATGGTTTTAGGCTGTTTTTCTTTCCCCTTCCTCCCCCACTGAAGCAATAAGTGAAGCCACTAGTATTTTAAAATACTGTATTATCCTTTCTGTGAAAACTGTGTATTAGGATGATAACATGCAACTTAACTTTATAAATATCATATACTTTAGTTTCAGGGAGGGAGAGGACATTGTCAATTAATCTTTTTTTAAACCCCAATTTACTATCTAGAATATCATACTTAAAATTGGGAGAAAGAAAATTCATGTTGTCTATTATCACATCCCTTCATTACTGATATTTCTTAATTTAGAATGGCACTCCTCTGTACTCTCATATTACTAAGTACTTGTAGGCACTCAAATTAATTAATCGATAATTCTTAGGAATCTTAAGGTATGAGATACTGGACGATAAATTATTATAGCCATAATTATGATCAACAAAATTACCCCAAATGTACAGTATGACCCTCGAAAAAGTATTTTTTAGCATTTGCAGCCAATATTTCTCAATAAAATATTAAAAGATGCATATGTACTTGTTATCTATAAATTTTCACATCAGAGGATATCAAATTATTTTTTTTTTGCATCAATTAACAGCCGAGATTTTGAAAGCCAAAGTTTGGAAAATGCAGATGCTAAAAAATACTTTTTCGAGGGTCAATCTGTATATTAAAAGTTTGGATAGACGAATGAAAAATAAATCAAGATCCTCAATAATTTTGAGAATTTAAGAACGTGCGTTTCAACCAAAGTCTTTTAAAGGCAGAATTCTTGTGGGATAAGACAATGGATGAAAAATTTATATACATCCCAATTGAAGATCAACATAAAAGCTGTAGATTAAATATTTGTTGAAAAGTTTGGCCAATATTCGTTTGGAATTAACCAATAAGAATTCAATATATGTATTCAAAGTTCTTGAGCCAACGAATAAGATAACGAATAAAGGCGAAATATATAAAATGTAAAAAAAGTATAAATTAAATATAAAAGGTACTACAGATTTTTAAAAAAAATTCCATGCTAAATATGTTTAATATGATAATAGAAACAAAGACCACTGTCTTTTAATGGTCTTGTAAAAAAATTAAATATTAAAGGAAGCCTGCAAGAAATAACACGCTTTAACTGCTGAAAGACTGCCACAAGTAGACCCAATATACCAAATTTGAAGCCTTCAGCTTCAATAACAAAAAAGTTCCAGGCATTTCAAAATAGCATTTTATGTACAATGAAAATTTTGAAATATTTCCATTGCTCATAAAAGAAAAACAATATTAAATTACGTCGCCTAGGCACAAAATTATAACCTTATCTTTGTCAGAAACTTAGATTGCCGGTAACTGATTACATTTTTACAATAAAAACACCACATTTCATAGTCAAAATCTATGAAAAAAATTCAATTTTAATTGCATTTGTAAACGAAAATCATAGCAGAAACAAAGGGGAAACTAAGACAAGCTCATATGTGATTGGTTGTTAAGCTGATTCAGCAATGCACAATGCAAGTTAAACTTATTTTTTTTTAATGATTTTGAATATAAAAATGGGTATTTTTATTGTAAAAATATAATTAGTTACTGGCAACCTAAATTTATGACAAAAATAAGCTTATAATTTTGTTTCTAGGCCACGTAGTTTAATTTCAAAATTTCTAACATTAGCAATAAAAAACTTTCAAAATTTTCATTGTACATAAAATGTCATTTTAAAATGCCTAGAACTTTTTTTGTTATTGAAGCTGAAGGCTTCAAATTTCGGGTATTGGGTCTACTTGTGGCAGTCTTTCAGCAGTTAAAGCGTGGTATTTCTTGCAGGCTTCCTTTATAAATCTTTAAAAGATCATGCTAAAAATGTTCAAAAGAAAAGGGGGGAGATATCTCGCCTACCTATAATACAAATAGGTTTTCTAATAAACCGAAGTCGGCCGATAAAGCCGAGGTATTTGGACCGACAGCCAGCCGACCACAGACGTAACACATATTCCACGCCGAAAAATGTTACCAAACATATTTCCTAGAATAAAAGTACTTCTATAAAGTTGGATGTGATTATAAAACATTTTATTTATAAAAACCTAATTAATATCTAATCTATTGTTTAAACTTTTAATTACGAAAAAATACTTTTTTGGCTACTTAAAACGATTGGAATCAGTATCCGGAACCAGGAATAAGGTATATCGAACAAGCGAAATAAATCTAAAATAAAGGGGAATTAATTTCGTTGTTGGTATAAGCTGATCTGGAACCGTAGCCGCATATTCAGATGCATTATTTTTATCAGTATGGTTGTTCAACCTTATCTTAATCAATAGCTGCAATAAGGGCAAATATCTACTTTTGCAGCCAAGCCGAAAGTCCTCTTACAATCTCTAGTTGCAGCCGAGTTAGAATAGGATTTACAGCCAAAATATTTCCAAACAAACTAGTTAAATCCTAGCCGCCAATTTGCTGCCTTTAAACCGCCCAATAAGTGGGTTTCTGATTTCTATTATTCTAAAAAAAAAAATGATTAAGAACAATCTAAGAAAATTCAACTAATTTAAGATTTCATAAAAAAAATAATTAAATGTTTAGTTACAATATTAACAAGGATGACAATTAACTTAAGTAGAGATGCAAATGAATTAAGACAGAAAAAAAATTAAAGTAAGAAGAATCGTCACATCTTGAATAGCAACCAAGAAATTCACATTTCCACAATATAAATCTTATGACCTCTTGTGCATCGCCGACAAACTAACAAAAAAATATGTTATAGACTTGATGTCAATTATTCAGCCTTTTTTTCTTTACTAGTAGCATTTAAAATTACCTTTTACCCTTATCAGACCAGAAGGCACAAAACTACAAACAACACAAAGTGCTCAGCTACAGACTAACATTTTTTAAGGGAATTTTTTACACTTTAATTGACAGGTTTTAAACCATATACTTATTACAACCATAAAGGTGCTCCTATTTTCTAAACATAAAACATTTATTTATCTAGCACAATCTTAGACAACACCCCATGAAACAAATAAGGATTCTATAAAAAAAATGGTCGAGTAATTAATAAAAAGATTTGTTTATAATTTTTTAAAGAAAAAAAATCACGTTCTGCTTATCTATCTACGGAAAAAAGATAGTTAATGTTGGCAGAATCTATCACTAAGTAACTTTAACATAAACAAATAAATTTTTGTCAATAACACCATATCAAATATTTTGGCGGTTTCCCTGAAAATGCAAAGTCAAACATAAAATAACACGCCACTCAAAAATGAGGGGTAAGCAGATTATTACTTTAGGTCAGGTTATATTTGGTACTGGGTAACCCCGTATGGTTAAGGAAAAGAAAAAAGTACACACCCCCTTTATTTTCGAATTATTTTAAAATAAAGTAAGGGGGGATTATATGCTCGACAATATACTTTGAAGGAAACTGCAAATATTTTATAGAATCCTTATTTCCGACAACAACAACACAACAGCACATGAAGGACTAGTATGACGCGCACCTACTAGACAAATGAGCCGCCTGGCAAACCTAGTCCTGCCCCTCCAGCCCCTATATTTGGACCTACACCCCGAGCTCCACACTCGCACCACGTACTCTAACCCAAAAAACAGGACGAGATATATTTCCTGAAAATTAAAAGATATTTGGAGCAATTTTTTTTAAATAAAAATATTTAGCCAACAAGAACGAAAATGTTTCTAAAGTGGTGCAGCAATAATTGGATATTAACATTTTGGGGGAAAAAGTCAAGGAAAGATCAAGAAATTAAAGTTTTCAGTTAGATATTTGAGATTATAACAAACCTGTCTAAAAGAGTTTTGAAAGTTTTTTAAAGCACCGATATGGCGAAGGCACGGGCTAAAAAATGGTTTTAATCTTATGATTATATATTTTTATATTTGTAGAAAACTCTGGATATAAAAAGATGCAATATAAAAAGATGGCTGAAAACCAGTTCTAATCCACCGAATATTAATCGGTTTCGAAGCTATACTGGGGAAAAAAATTTCTCATTTAACAACAACAAAAAACTATAAAACGACAGAGAGGGAGATAGAGTGAAAGAGAGTGTTGAGGGAGGAGAGATAAGGAGAAACTAAAAATCAAAAAAAAATAAACAATTTTTTTATCAAAAAAAAAAAGATTTTACTTACCATCCAAAACAGGGTCTCATTAGCAAACCCGGCATATTCATCTATTGTGGATAATACACTGAATATCAGGCATATAAGCACAACCATAAACCTAGGATAGATAGATAGATAAATAGATAATATTGTGGATTATACGATAAATATCAAGCGTATAAACCTAGATTGATAGATAGATATAAAATTAGACAATTAATTGGTAGGATAGATAGATGATAAACTGAATATCAGGCAAATAAGCACAACCATAAACCTAGATTTATATAAGATAGTTAGTAAGATAGTCAGATAGACAGATAGATAGATAATACGCTTAATATCAGGCATATAAGCACAACTATAAAAATAGAAAGACAAATAGATAGTAAGATAGATAGATATATATTACATTAAATATCAGCATATCAGCGATTCTGCATAAAAGCACAACCATAGATATATAGATAGAAAGACAGTTAGATAGATAGTTAGTTAACTAGAAAGATAATCATTAAGAAAGATAGATAAATAGATAATTAGTTAAGCAGATAGTTTAGTAAGATTTCTATTACCAAAAAGCAATAATCAAAAGGTTAGATTACTAAATAAGAAGTATAAAAGTAAAAACAAGTACAGATAAATAAATAAAAAGGACAAATATTTCCTTAATCAGCAAAGCAACTTCCTTACTACTGAACTAATTCTGTTATAACTTCAATTAGGTCCCAAGATGGTTTTAAGTTGTTTTACTGCTACCATCCCAGCGGAAGCTTATCATTTATTCCAATATGGGAAGGGGGTTAATAAACATTTCTAATCAATAAAGAAAGTATTATTGCTACTGACAGAAAAACAGACGAACAGAAAAACTGTGTTAAAGAATTGCTGCGCTATAAAAAAAGAGTCATGCAATAATTGAATACTAGCAGTGAAAAAAGGTCAACCTGTCTTTCATAGAATATATAAACACTAGCGGCTACGTCCCTAGAGGCCTCTAGGGGCACTCAGGCTGGGGGGAGGGGGGGGGGGGGGTAAAGATTACCCATACCCACTCTCAATTTTAGTTTTTAAAAATTGTAAAAAATATTTTTGAGGTTTGCATTTTTTCTAGGGCCGATTTCTCATCGGATGGTGGTTGTACACTTTCCCAAAAAAGTTAATACCCTTTCCAGGACCTATGAGAAGCTAAATGTAAAGGCTAGTCAATTCATTTCAGAGATCATCTCCAAATAGACATCCTATTACTTTTATATAAAGATAATCGAGGGAGGGGACATTGAACTAAAAATTATTCTGGTCCGTAAAGTTTTATGATCACGTACTTTCATTCAAGGGCAATTTTGTGTATCATATCATTGTATTTCTTATTTGTAGAATAGTTGCGATACTAAATACTAATGTGCACAGTTATAAAACAAGGGTAATCGAAAGAAACCATAAATTGTAGAAAATAAAGTTAGCATAGATTTTCATTTTCTTGTTTTATTGCAGGAATAAAAGAATTAAATTAAGTAAAAAATATTTAAATTGTTACAAACATGAAACATATATTTTTAACTAGGTGTATCATGTATGCATATTGTCTGCCCCTTGAAATCTCAATAATTATTAGTAGCGAAGCTACTCTATAATTTGAAATGTCCGTCTGTCTTAGTTTGGGGGAAACGTGATTTTCTCGGCTCCTAAAAAGGTAAAAGGCTGAAATTGTTTGACAACATTCCCATTATTAAGGAGCCCAATTAACTATAAAACATCAATGGGGGTTGTACCGCTTATTAGCAGGTATTAGGCTATTTTTGTATTTTTCACATTTTTCTCCATATCTTTGGTGTTTATGGTCCAATTTCCAAAAATTTTTCAGTTTTATATATCAAAATAACATTTCCTGTCATTTCATGAAAAAACTATGACGGTCAGACTGCCTTTAAGCATGTTTTAGGCTTTTTTTTCAGTTAAAGATATCAAAATTAAATTTCCTGTCTTTTCAAGAAAACATTAATGACGGTCAGACTGCCTCTTTGGTGGTTTTGGGGTATTTTTATATTTTTCTCTTTTCCCTCATATCTTTGGTGTTTATGGTCCGATTTCGAAATTTTTTAGTTAAAAATATCAAAATTAAATTTCCCGTTGTTTTGAGCATCCAATATGTAATTTACTTTGACCTCAGTCTGTTAGTCATAGTACTGATATATAAGTATTAAAAAATTAAAAACAAATGTTGAAAAGGTTTCGTGATTTTTTCCCAATATACATGTTTTTGACAACTAATCTTTAAATTCTTATACATAATTTTTGTGCTTCGCTACTTATGGATGTTGTCATCCTTGTTTTTTAAGACAATTAAGCTTCAGAAAAAAAAACAATTTTAAAGAACATTCTTCCTTGTTGAGAATTGCGGACAGATTTGATTGTTTCTTAAATGTACCCCAAATAATTGAAATTAAATAAATTTATATCCTATTGCCCTATACCTGTATATATATTACGAGGGGAAAGTAAAGAAACCAGAAACACTTTCTAACTTTACAATATAAAGGTCATAAAATTAGTAAACAATGTCAAAGATTATCCAGTAATAGCGTAGCAACAATTAGTTTTAAAAAAGCTTTTTGTATTTAATAAAAGATTAAATCTATAACATTATTAAAGTAGCGAAGCAACTCTATAATTAACTTTGCCTGTCCATCCGTCATTCAGTAAAGCTATAAGGGAAATGTGATTTTCTTAATTTTTATTGTGAAGTTACCACTTACTAAGCAGCTTCCCTTTTTCGTCTGCAATTAAATTGTTTTCTGTAATTTAGCTGCGTCAATAAAACCGATACCATTGGTTGATGATCCAATTGAGAGGCGTCACAAGGACACTGCGATGGGGAGATACAGTTATTTAACCCCTTACATCTAGTGTTTTACTCTAATGTCCGTCCAAAATGCTATGTGAAGGTTTGATATTTTTTTAATTTTTATCTGATCCTTTTTCAAACTTTTGTTCTATAACTCACTCTGTCAGATAGTCCATCCATTTTTTTGTGCATCACTTATTATGGATCTTATCATCCTTGTTTACTTGTAATGTAGAAAATGGATATATTATTACTTGGAACTTACACCAGATTTTCATGTTCTCTAATAAAGTGAAACTTGCAGTGGGCTAAAATACGATTTCCCTCCTTCTAACCCTTTTACCCGATCCCCTCCCCTTCTACTGAATCAACTAACTGACCAATTAACGAGTTCTATGTTAGCACGCTAAATTGCCGATAATTTTTTCTTCTGTCATTTTATCCACGTATATTCTACACCCATTTAGAAAGTACTTTTTTGGGCTTTTATCATAGATACTCTACTTTATGGACTCAATTTTTACCTAAAAACGTAGTTGCTACGCTACTAACGAAAATTGTTAAATATAGAGAAGCTGCACTACACAGGAGCAAGTTGCTTTTTCTGTCGCCGTTTAAAAGTTTTACCACAAATTAACTTCTCAACTTTACAACATGGCTTTCTTATGTAAGGATAATATATATAATTAGCGGATACGCCCTCTAGAGGCCTCTAGTGCACTTATGAACAATAAAAAAAAATTGGGGATTGGAGGGCAATTTTTATTGGTGCTAATTCCCTTGGGAGGTTGAAGGTACTGGTACCATATCGTTTAAGCAGTTACCAAGATCCTTCGCTACCCACTGACATATATACATCCTATTACTTTATACATATACTAGTAGCTACGCCCCTAGAGGCCTCTATGGGTACTTTAAGTGGTTGGGATTGAATTATGCATTTTTTGTTTTAGTTGTTATAGAAAAAGCAACAAAAAAACCGCAACTCCCACCAAAAAAAAAACTTTATATGGTGTGGAAAACCCTTTCCAAAAATAGTTATAAACCTTCCCAGGACCTATGAGAAGCTACATTGAAAAGGAGAACCATTTCGGTTTAGTGTTAGCGAGATCTTTCACTACAGACAAAAAAAAAGCTTATTACTTTATATAATAGGATATAATGAGAGGAAACAGAAAAATATAAGCACGTAAAGAAACAGAAAATTAATGAGAATGACGATAGAAAAATTGGATGCGTCCAAAATTGCTTACATACAAGGACATATTTGTATTGGTAAGACTTGAATTTCCAATGTAACCAATCCTTCTAAGAATCAATATTCTAAAAATTGATATGATAGTTACTACGCCTTATAACTTATGAACAACTGCTACAGGAGTCATCCTGTACAGTTTGAGATGTATAAGATTATTCCAACGTGCTTTAAATAATTATCATAGCTATTTTTTTGCTTGTAAGAAGTACAAAGATATAGGCATTACCAAATCAAGAATGACAACATTCAAAAGCAGCAAATTATTAAATGTAAAAGTAAAAGCAACAAAGCAAACTGAAGAAAAAGAAAACATAACGGACAGACAGACATATTTAGTAAATAGACCTTGGATCAGACGAATCTTCACACAAAGTTTCAGCTAATTATCTTTAGAAACATATGAAAAAAATGTATTTAGACCGACAGACAATGTAATTTATAGAGTAAAAAATCAGTCTCCTAAATCAAATAGCAAAAGAGAAAATTAGCAACCGAAATCTGACAGACTGGCATTTCGTATTCTAGAGTAGCTTCGAACTAAAAACATAAAATAAACAGTTTAATTAGTGAATGTTAGTATTGATTTTCTCGTGTATACAACTAAAGATTAAATGTCATGCAACAATTACTAAAGAATATAGGAATGACAACATCCATAACAGCAAAGCTTAATTTACGACAAACGAACGTTTTCATTTCATATGAAAGAATATTAAGTATTACAAAATTATTATATTACAAACAAAATTGTAATTTTTTTTTTTAAATAAACACAATTAAAAGGAATACGCAGACTTCAAGAAACCACTGAAAAATATATTTCTAGCAGCGAAGCTACTCTATAATTTCAGTGAAGATTCCTTTGGCCTGTATCAATAGAATGGCTACGCTATTAATTATTTGCTAGACATAATTATCAACAACAAATATAAGATAGGACAAACAGACACAAATATAAATATAGAATAGCTACGCTATTATTTATTTGTTAGACATGATTATCAACAATAAATATATCATAATATTGCAATACAAAATTTGTCGATATTACTTTGCTTAAAAACAAAACACCAGGGAATTGACAATGGGTGATAGATTAATATGCACTACTCGACCCAATCATGACTTAATTTTACCCCTCCCTCCCCAAACTTTTTACCTAACGAAAAAATGGCAAAATTCAGAGAATTGAAGTAATATGACATTGATTAAAAAGACTAGTTGGAACCAATCAATCAAGATTTAATACAAGTACCCAAATAAGCCCACGAATAAGAAAGCAAGCCTATCAAACATTGGGCACCAATATAATTAACCCAAATCTTACTCTATTAGTATACATATAAACTTTGGGTTGCTATATCAATTACAGTCCAATGTCCCCTTTCCTCCCTGCTTAAAAACGTACAATATGACCTTATAAAGGGTGTATAAAAAAACTAATAGCTCACAATTTGAACCACCATAAGTACTTCAAATCTTGGAGATAGACCCCATAATGTTTAGAGTTTTTGGTGAGGCATGTAAAAATCTTTCTTTAGACACCTTAAACATATTTTTAACTCAATCTATGCCAATTTGGCATAAAAAAGACAGACCCATCTAACATTGAGGCATGACGGCTCTGTCTATTTCCAGTTATTGATGATTGCCAGGTCTTTCTTTTTGATGCCAAATTGGCTAAGATTGTGTTAGAAACCTTGTTAATGTGTCTAAAGAAAGGTCTTTACATGCCCCATCAAAAACTTCAACCATTATGGGGTCTATCTAAAAGATTTCAAGTACTTATGGTAATTCAAATTGTGAGCGATTGGTTTGTAAAAAGGCAACTTTTTAAATAAAATATGCAGTTTCGGCGTAGGGCAAATTTCTCTGCAAGGGCTAGGTCTTAAGCTCTAGTCTCTGGAAGGGTGAGTTGATTAAAAATTCAATATTGTTTACTCATTGTCATTGCTTGGGCATAAATTGTATTATTTTTTATTAGTTTTGGACCAAAACTGTAAGGTTTATATCGAAAAAAGTGAAGCGATTGTTTTTTTTAAACACCCTTTATATCAAATGCTTTACAAATGTAAAACATACAACAAATAGTGAAAAATTTAACCTAAAACTACTTACTAATATAAATGTGGTAAAAAAAACATATTTAATCTTTCTAAATATGAAACTATACAACATACATAGACCATAGAGGCCTCTAGTTTAACTTTAAACAGACTTCAAATCTATTGCTCTCAAACAAAGGTCGTGCAATTAAAGGAAGGATTGTCTGTAATGCATTTGGCCTCGTAATCAAGCTCTAAATTTTCATTATTTGGTTCCATAAAAGACCTTGTAGTGTATCCCGTCCTCTTTATCTAAAATTAATTATCAAGAGCTATCTGCTACGACGTAGGGACGGACGGTATTGCCAACCCTTGATGTAGAAAAGCTTTGATTTTAAAAACTAAAATTTAAAACTTACACAGAAATATGATAAATGAAGCAGATCCAGCCAGACGGATGTTCTAGAAATATGTAGGTACGCTCCTGGATGGTTTTACCACGCTTTGCCAGGTTACGATGGTGCCACATGTACTTGGCCTACAATACAATACATTAACTATCCTAGATGGCCAATAAGACATAATAATTTGTCCAACTTAAACAAGAAAGAGTTATTTTATGTGTGAGATGAAATACTGTAAATGAAGAAGTACGAATTAATGTTGACAATTTTAAACTTACAATGGGGTCGGATTGTGTTCTTAGTGGTCTAATTTTGGTTTATCTGGTCTTTTTATATATCAATTTTAAATAGATACAATATACATTTATATGGCATCGTATTATAGACAGTTTTAAAAATTATATGAGTAATTCCTGTTTTGTTAGACGTAATGCAGTTTTTACGTTATATCAGACATATGAAACTTTGTGTAATCATAAAGTAATCATAAAGGCAGGTTCAATCTAATATACAGGGCTCGGCAGTCGCGCGTCAGTCGCGACTAAGCCTCAACATTAAAACCATTTGGATGCATTGAAAACATTTTTTGAAAAAAGAGATTTTCACATTTGGGTCAGATTTAGACTTCCAGCTGAATTTCCCAGAGGGTTACAGTCTGCTGACGGGCGGCTGCCGAGCTCTGCTACTATCTTACTAAGTCGAGCTGAAACTGAAGCAAAAAATGTTTTATAATTTAAATTGATTTAAAGTAATTGATAAGCAGCAGTCGGCTACTTAGTTTTCCTGTTATATAGTAAGGTTTTTTGTTTAAGTTTGATAACTACGGAACCGATTCAGTTTACTAGGTCTTTCGTTTTGTTTTTAAAGTCTTTGGATAGTTTAAGGCTATTTTTCTGGCAATTTCCTTTACATTCCATTACAAAGTGCCTTGGTGCTAGGTAAACAGCCGCTATACTGAACATTGACATAAAATCTTATGAGCTGCCCTCCAAAAAAAAGCACACACTAAAATACAGGAACATATTTACGGACAAACATACATAATCACCTTATAATCTTGCTCATTAGGAAGATAGGAAATAGTTGTGTATTGAGGAGCTCCTGTAGATTCCTCCTCTGTGGGATGCTAAGGAAAATATTCATACAAATTGATGGACAGATATAAAGGGTGTTAAAACTGCTTAACATTATAAATTATTAACCCTAAAGTTGTAAAAATTTAGTCCAATTCATTCTCAAATAATGACAAAAAGAAAACAATGATTACATGATTTTTTCAAAATGTGCCTCCAAAAATATGACGTCACACAATAAAATAACCAATGATACACCAGTATACATTGTAATTGACCAATGGTAAAATTTATACTTGCCTCTCATTGGTAACTTTATTGTGTGATGTTATATTTTTGGTGGCACTTTACACTGTCTCAATTTCCTCCTAAAAGTGACTGGGACTGGGAAGTAAGCATTATTCAATATTTCTTTTATTGTCTTTATTTGAGCATGAATTGGATAAATATATAACTTACGAACAAAACAGTAGGGTTAATATTGAAAAATGTGAAGCGTTTAATTTTTTTAACACCCTTATAAGCGAGATGAAAGAATAGATAGTTACCTTAAAGTCTTGGTCTATAGGAAGATAGATAGGATAGTAAGCCTCCCCCGTAGATTGGTCTTCACTGGTTTGCTTTCCCCCTGTTGTTAGATGCTTTATTTTTCAGCAAAGGAAAAGAATATAAATTCAAATACACTACATGTATAACTGTTGACTGGGTGGTGATTTTATGCACACAAGCAAGCATATAATGTCAAAAATGATGATGAATTTGACAATATGTCTATTGTGTATACTAATTTTGATTTTTGACTTTTTAAACATCATTTTAGCTAACCCTAATAGAAACTGACTCTAAGTAGAATATCTGTTTTAGCATATGCTGACCAAATCATGAAATAAAGATATCTTTCCTGCTGGATCTGGTGTCTGTTTTTCCACATCCATCCCTTTCAACCTCATAGAGGTCTTGGAGGCCAGCCGTAGCAAAGGGTTCTTAGGGAGAGTCCGTGCTTTCATACCACCTAATAATAAAATGTAATTTTAAAACGGGTTTTAATTCAGTAAAATTAAATAATTAAAAAAATTCTATACGTAGATAATACGAGATTTTGTTCAGTCTCATAAATATTCAAAAATGGCACCAAAAAGGACGTAATAAAATAAATTTGTCCAATGAGAGGCAAGTATACATTGTAATTGACCAATGGTAAAATTTATACTCAACTCTTATTGGTTATTTTATCATACGGCGTCATTTTATTGGTGGCATTTTGCGCTCTCTCATATAGCACAAAAAGTGGATGTTATTTCAGTCTTTACCACCCTATAAAACTAATAATATATAGATAGATCTACAAATATATGTAGATTGTTATTAGGTAGTTATAAAACTTGTTTTTCTATATAACTAAGCCATCTTAGATGAGAATATGGTATGAGTGAGAATAAAGCAATTAGCTTTATTATTACCATGTGGTTGCATGGCTTTAACTAAGAAGCGCAGATATGCCACGTCGAGCTATGAAATGCGTAGATACCGCGTCGAGCTTTATAAAATATGCATATATATACCACGTCGATCTATCAAATACGCAGAGCAGTGTAAATTTTCAATCAATCAATGAATACCTGGTGAGTTTGTAGATTTAGAGGCGTGGGCTGGTGACAATCTTTAGGAGTAATTTAAACATAAATAATTATTTTGAGAAAATGATTGTTAATACTGATGAATAACAAATCATCAAAGAATTACATTGATTTTGAACAAGCTAGTCTATAATAATGGCAAATATCATGTTTGAACTCTTGAAATTGCTAAATAAGTAGGATGTGGCAAAGTACATTAAATTGTCGTACACCACAATGAATTGAAACAAATTTATCCCTCCTTTAGATTAAAATTATTGGTAGGAAAGTTTAAATACTGATAGTTAGTATTACCCGAAACATTTTCAGTAAACGAATGAGAGACTGTATGTATAAAACACCAGGTAGTGTACCAGTACAATTTAGATCCAATGTTCCATCCCTTCAGTTAAGAAGGTGTATTTAATTTCAGATTTTGGATCTACTATTGATATTTGATAAGCCTTTGCATTCCCTCCAAAGAACATATGGATAAAGTACAGTTATAAAATACCTGTGCTACTTATAATAAAATCTGTGTATAAAACTATTAAGTGTGTTAACTGTATATTATTATTGATATTCAATAAACCATTTTATAACCACTCACTCCCTTTCCTTTACACTTCCTTAAAGTCAATTTACACTCTAGTATATTGTGGGTGTGATAAAACGAGGATGACAACATCCATAAAAACGAAGCTTAACACATCCCACAGCCGAACATTAACAAATAACAAGAGTGGCAGCGAATCTCTTCTTCAACATTATCTAGAAATGTGAACAAAAACTCCTTATTAATCTATCCCAATTGATTAAATACAAGACATTATATTCTTTATACATTTTAAGATTTGTATTCTCTTCCAAATTGTACAGGAATTATCACGCGAATTATAATTTGGCTAAATTAACGACAAGAGCTATCTGTTAAGGTCGGACGGACGTAAGGACCGATCTTAAATTTAGAAAAGCTTGTGTATGAAAAACACAATGGTGGACATGATAGAATTTAGATTGATGTAACTAATTAATTATGAATTATGTTTAATTTTGAGTCCTGTGGGTGTTGTTGGGTACCAGTTGGACCATCTCATTACATACATCTGGCTCCTCATCTTTCACTAGATAGATAGATAGATAGATAGATAGATAGATAGATAGATAGATAGATAGATAGATAGATAGATAGATAGATAGATAGATAGATAGATAGATAGATAGATAGATAGATAGATAGATAGATAGATAGATAGATAGATAGATAGTTAGATAGATAGATAGATAGATAGATAGATAGATAGATAGATAGATAGATAGATAGATAGATAGAAAGATAGATAGATAGATAGATAGATAGATAGATAGATAGATAGATAGATAGATAGATAGATAGATAGATGTAGGTATAAAGTACATAAAAAGTTAAAATTACACCTATTAAATTTTAATATGATTCATAAATATAATATGCAACATGTAACATTTGCCTAATTATACATTATTTTAATTTTGCATGATTAGAATTATAATCAGTTTTGAAATATTAATGTTTAAATATATGAGCAAAATATATCAGTTTAGAAATATATTGTACATGTATTCATATAAAATTACATCATAAATACATTCAAACATACAAATATATGTATTAGGTATGCTATCACTTCTGCATATTGTCATACCCACAAAATATTTTATATTTGCTCAAATTAATAAGTTTTACCAGGGGGGTGAAAAGTGGGGGGGCAGTTATAGATAAAATCATATTTTACAGGAGTGATGAAATGGACTTCATTTATTGGTCAGTTCCTTCATCCAATGGAGGAGATAGGGTAAAGGAGGTTGGTTGGGGTTATCCTTATTTTAGCCAGATGCAAGTCCAACTTTATTAGAGTACATAAAAATCTGGTGCAACATCCAAGCAATAATATATCGGTTGGTGTTATCATGTACCATTACTTTGCAATTTTACTAACTTGATGTGCTGATATATTATGCGGAAGGTAAGGTACACCATGTAAATTTGTACACTACGCATTGGTGTTAAATATCCACTTTCGATTTTCTTGTAAGAAATATGAATATGTTGTAATGTTTATTTTTATCGGGAATTTTAAGGGAAAATACTATGGAGGATAATATATACACACATCCAATTATAATAAACAAAATTACTTATCCTGTAGATAACAATTATAAGTAAAAAACTTTGAAAACTGTTAGTTTTTACCAACCAATCAAGATTTGATTAGAACCCAAAGTTGTTAAGGTAACAAATAATTAAATAAGTTTATAAAAATTTTGGGACCAGTATAAACTACAGTCCAATGTTC
This sequence comes from Acartia tonsa, assembly GCF_053477335.1. Classification (NCBI taxonomy): domain Eukaryota; kingdom Metazoa; phylum Arthropoda; class Copepoda; order Calanoida; family Acartiidae; genus Acartia; species Acartia tonsa. Next base: position 23,215,525 of record NC_137264.1, on the reverse strand, counting down.
ATTCATGCACAATCCGACAATGTAGGAGCAATCCCACAATATAATTGGTTAGAAAGTGAACAAATTTTAAAAATTTCTTCACTCACATAATATGTCAGTTATAAAAGATTAATTTTTAGTTTCTACATAGGTTATTTTGTCTAATTAAATGGGCCTCTAGGGTTATATATACATTATTAGATAAAATAACAAGGACAGAAACATTTAAATACACTAATTATAAAGTAGCTACGATATCAATAATTACATATTACTTTTATTATGATAGCAAAATCAAATTAAAGAAAATATAATTACATTATAATTATCTTATTTGCATGTAAATCATAAATAATAATGGTATTTCATATTTTCCATGCATTATTGTATCTATATGTATTCATATAAAGTATCTTGAGAGATAATACAATGGAAGATGATTGATGTACATCCTCAATAGTTATCAACAACAGGACTTCAACCTTTTGCAGAATGGTTTAAACACTTATAATTTGAACCAACCCATCAAGGGTGAATAAAAGTACATATAGTTTTAGAATAGTGAATGAGGTGTTGTGTCCCATAGCGTAACTTGGTTAGCGCACTACGCTGTGGTTGGGAGAAATATAGATATATTTATAATTAGAAAAATATAATTACATTGTTTTCCATTCTTAGCCGACTCTACTCCTAAATGCTTCATATTTCACTGTATGTACACACAGGGATAAAGGGATTGGATAACGCAACATTTACGTGTGACTGTCTTTAGAACTTTAGAATATATGAAATGTTTCAATCACAAATTAAATAATTTGTAGGTTACATTCTATTATTTAGATATTAAGGTATGGTAAACTACTTTTAAACACTTACACTGCAGGATATTAGCCCTGTAATATATATTTGCTCTTAATAAACCTAACCTAACCTAACCTAAAATATGATTACACATCAAATTACTTTTTTTTGCAATAATTGTTTTAAACTTTTTATAGTGCCTATAAAAAATGACGACATACTGGCCTGCCATAGGTTAAATTTAATTACTACTGGCCTGCCATTGGCAAGTTTATCTGTATATTGGCCTATTATTGGTCATTTGTATTATATAACGTGATATTTTCATAGGCAAAATAAACATCTTCGTGTTAGAGAGCCATATTTTTATGTGTTTCTAAGAAGGTTTTTCAAATGAATAGTCTAATTGCCAATCCCTTATTGCCTGAATTCCTTAGAACCTTTTAGAATACCATGTTACTAGAAATTAATCATTATATCATTATAAACATTTTATATTCTTAATTAAAGAAACATTCTAGTCAAACAAGAATCACAAATTCAATAAAAGCAGAGTTCAAAAAATTCGGGAAATTTATTAATAAGGAAGTTCTTATTTTCGGAGATTTCCAAAATAAAAATACATTAAGCAATAAAAAAAGCTTTCTGTTAAAAAATGTATGTGTTCAATAACTATGACCCAGGCAAACTAAAGTCTTATTGGTCCAAGCCACAAATAATCCATGAATTGGGCTTTAATGAAATATTTACGACATATAACACTGAAATTATGTTTACTATTAAATCCAAAGTTATTATGAACAGAGTAATAAATTTATGAGTACACCAATACTTTTAAATGAACATTTTTAAAAACGTTTGGTAGATGGTACTTCTTATAACATGTAAATCTTTTCACAATTTAACTTGTATTTAGTTTGAAGGGGACATAAGAATTAAATAAACTGATACCAAAAGTTTTAAATACATGTATTCTCACTCATTTGTTGGCTTAAAAACTTATTAATTCTTGATTGATTGACACAAACTAACAGTTCTAATTTCACTAATAATTTAAATTTAAAGATTAGTTCATTGTATTAAGCACAATTGGAAGTATAATTTGATATATTATCCAAAGTCTTATGATACAACAAATTGTATTGTCAAACACTTTACTAAAGTCCAGCTGTAGTAAATTACCAATAATTCTACTATTACATGAAAACTTTGAAATTTACAATAACAAAAAAACTACTTGTATGTTTGGTTTATAGAGTATAGAGGGGGGTTCAAGTGACAATTGTAAATATACAACAGTGTGGTCTTCAGAAACATCAAGGATCGTAAGCGATAAATTAATGTACGTAACCAATAATGATAAACAAAATTACCACTAACTATTATTGGTTCAAAAGTTTTGAACCAGCATATCCGAATTTAATAAGAGAACCTAAACATAGACGTCCAAGGGGGGGGGGTAAAGTGGCGATTACCCCCCCCCCAAACGAAATTTACCCCTCCCAAAATAAAAAATCTCTAACAAAAAAAATTTTCGCGCTTCGCGCGCATTTGTAATACTAAATATTTAATTAAATTTAACTTAACCCCCCAAAAAATTTTACCCCGGGGGTACATTTTTTTTTTTTTGGGGGGGGGTAAACAAATTAACCACTGCCAACAGATTTCAGGGAGGGGAGGGTAACTACCCCCCCCCAAGCAAATTTTACCCCCGGGGTAAAAATTTTGAGGGGGGGTAAAACAAATTTACGGCAAGCTTCGCGCGCCATTTTACCCCCCTCCCTCCAAAACCGAATTACCCCCCCGTTAAAAAAATTTTACCCACCCCCCCAAAAAAAGCTTGGACGTCTATGGACCCAAAGTATTTGTGGCGGAGAATAAGATAATGTTGTTTAAAACTTTTGGTACCAGTTTGAAGACCAATATCCCTTTCCTCCTTGACCAACATAGAAGCATCTCTATAACAAATTGTCTGTCAAAACGTCAAAATGCCACTTTGTTATAGCTAGATTAGTAGCCTTTTATCAATGTTTACAAAGTATATCTCTCTTTATCTATGCAATAAACAAAAAATCACATAGGGGTTGAGAGGGTAAGGTATTTCCTTTCTTTGGGTCTAAGGATAGCTGATTATTGAAAAGTTCTACTGTTAAAATAAATATATTGGCTTTTTTACTGCTATAATTCATAGGTAGGAATGTTTTCTAAATAACTAGGAAAAAAATTCACAATCTAATCCTAGAAGCATAAAAATTAAGTACCCTATCTTATAAAAAAAATAAGCAGCACCTAATCGGTCCAGCGGTGACTGAGAACATAAGCTCCATAGACATACATGTAGACAGTTGATTAACCGTTTTATGGAAACATTTCATTCTACAGGTAATTTAAGCTTTTGTATTTATATATGTATGTTTGTGTGTGTGTGTTCGTGTGTGTATGTGTGTGTGTATGTATGTAATTTTCAACTGTATACTTATATTGGTTGGTGGATTTTTTTCAACCATTACAAACTATTGAATCATAATCAATATAATAAAGTAACAGGATGTCTGTCTATCTGTTTGTTCGTATCGATGTATCTCGATAACCGCTGAACCGATATGGTTCTCCTATACAGGTTAGCTTCTCATGGGTAGGTTTAAAACTAATTTGGTGGCGGGTACTTTCACCCTTACAAGAGAAATCGGCCCTAGAAAAAAAAATTCCCCCCACAAAAAAAAATTAATCTTTTAAAAAAAATCTAGAATAAAAAAAAGGTTCATCAAATTCAAAATTCAACTCCCCCCTCCTCAAGTGCCCCTACAGGTGCGTAGCCGCTAGTGAGAAGTTGTAGCCCAGAATGGTTAACAATATACAAAGTTAGATATTTTGGACATCTTTAACTTACAAAAGGACTATTGAAATATCTTGAGGGGCATTTCGTCGTGTTTTCACTATTCCTAGCCCCTGCGGGGCAATCACCTAATATAGCTTAAACTAACCTAACCTAAAATAACCTATCAAAAGGTACTGTGAAAATATGACGAAAAAGGAACAATACCCAGAATTATTAGTTAAAGATTTTTGTCCAAAGGGAGTTAAGCTATTCTTCTCCAAAATAGTTTAAAACCTTCCCTGGACCTCTAAAAAGGTTTACTGTGAATGAGAACCATATTGGTCTAGCGGTTAGGGAGACCTTAAGCTAAAGACACAAAGAGAGACAGACAGACATCCTGTTACTTTTATATAAGGATTAGGTAACATATAAGTACTTTTGGTGGAAGAGATATGTAAAAATTAGAAAAACAAATATAAGTATTTGATTGTTCTTTGCTTACTATTATTTTTACTCCGCCAAAATATAACAATATGCAAACTCTAGAGTAAAGGAAAGGTTCTATAGTGTATATTATAGGATCGATTTTTATTAAACTTGTTTCGTAATTTTTGTTATTATGAACTTCTTTAATATATCTACGATATATATTTTTATAAAAGTAATAGGATATTTGTCTGTTTGTCTATCTGTAATGAAAGTACTTGCTGATTGCTTGTCCGATAAGTTCCAAAAAGTTTGTTTTATATATTTTTGGGGAGGGACCCTACAAAAAAAATGCACCTATACTTAATCTAATTTTTAATTTTTTTTTTAAACAAGGGTGAGCAGTAGATCTTTTCATGAAAATACCCTTTTTCGAATTTCAATCTTCTGCTAACCTAAAAAGTTACTTTAGGGGCCTAGAAATATATGTACAAAATTTCAGCTCTCTATCTCTACTGGCGACCTAGCGCCAGGCATGTAAAATATCAACAGATAACGGTAGCACGGCGGTTTTAACAATATCTCAGTAATGTGCAGGTTATCAGCTCTTCTGTATATTTCAATTTAAACACATAAGTCCAAAGATATTTTATCCAAAAAATCTTTTGTCAAAGTCTACTCTAGACCTAGCGCCAGTCAGTTTTCTAAAATCATGCATTTTATACCTGTGAAAAATGAAATCGCCAGCGCTAGGTGTAGAGTAGACTTTGACAAAAGATTTTTGGGATATCATATCTTAGGCCTTATGTGTTTAAGTTGAAATATGCAGAACACCTAAATTCACCTTCCAAGCCATTCTCTAAGCATTTTGATTTTTTTTTGAAATAACGGGATTTCAAAACTGCCTTTTGAAAAGGCCTAAAAAATATCTTTTTTTGTCCCTTTTTTCACTGTATACATATAGTTACAACTTATTAAGATATTATTCTCAGTTTTAAAAAATTGGCGCTTCCAGCACCAAAACCGGCAAAAACAGGCAGTTAAACTTCTGAACCCCTACTTAACCCCCTGACAGACCCCCCCTCTATCTCGGCTCCTGTTACAGATAGAGACGTAAAACTTTTTTCTGGTTGTTCATGTGTATTTTTAAAGAATTGCTTTTTTTAGTCATAGCGGTCAGACCGCTCCTTATCCGATTTTTTAGCAGCCAGCTGCTAAATATTAAAAAAGCTGTAGAGCGGCCAATTTTAAAGCTAAGAAAACCAAATTTTATGACAAGCAATAATTTTTCATAACAAAAAAAATGCTTTTTCTGACCATCGCCTAAAACGACAAATAACGGAAACCGCCAATTTTGGTGGTAAAACGACGGTTGGCGGCGCTAAATAATATTTTTATCTGTTTATAGTTACAACTTATTAAGATATTATTCTCAGTTAAAAAAAAAATTGGCGCTTCCAGCACCCAAACCGGCAAAAACAGGCAGTTAAACTTCTGTATCCCTACATAACCCCATAACAGACCCCCCCTCTATCTCGGCTCCTGTTACAGATAGAGACGTAAAACTTTTTTCTGTTGGTTCATGTATATTTTTAGAGAAAATTACTTTTTCTAGTCATAGCGGTCAGACTGCTCCTTATCCGCTTTTTAGCAGCCAGTTGCTAAATATTTAAAAAGCTGTAGAGCGGCCAATTTTAAAGCTAAGAAAACCAAATTTTATGACAAGCAATAATTTTTCATAACAAAAAAAATGCTTTTTCTGACCATCGCCAAAAAACGACAAATAACGGAAACCGCCAATTTTGATGGTAAAACGGCGGTTGGGGGCACTAGTTTTATCTGTTTATGATCACAATAAAGACTACATACAAAAATTGGCTGGTCTAGAGCTGTTTTAGAATTCCACTACTGGCAGCTTAAAAACGGCAAAACTACAGGTAGGAAATAAAAAATCAGTTAAAAATTGGTCAAGGAGTGGCCAAACAGTCATGGCCTTACTATTCACGGAAGTTTATTATTACTCAAGAATTAATATATTTCAAAATTATTTGAAGACTAGGAGGATTATATCCTGCTGGATCATACCTGAACACCTAATTTTCATCTTATTTTTTACTAAGGTTGATTAAATATTACAAAAGTAATTACAAGAGAGTTGTCCTTACTTCTGATCTTAGAGCTTTGTCTTTATGAATGTTGTCATCCTATTTTTTGTCTGTATTTAATCACTTATTAATGTTGTCATCATTGTCATATTATTTGATAAAAATATCAATGCTTTACAAATAAAATTTATAGAGAAGATCATCTTGATGTTTTTAATAATTAGATTTGTATATTTTGATTTTGTTGTTAACCCTTTGTAGACAAATTGATAATATTTCTAAATCTTATTTTTTTTTAATTGTCTGCGTCTGGCATCTGACTAAAATAAAAATCTATTACATTAGTTTAAACAATTAACTGTCTTGACCCTTTCCAGACCTTAATCAGTCAATTTTTGTATGTAGTCTTTTATTGTGATCATAAACAGGTAAAAATATTAATTGGCGCCGCCAACTACCATTTTACCGCCGAAATTGGCGGTTGCCGTTATTTGTCGTTTTTTGGCGATGGTCAGAAAAAGCATTTTTTTTGTTATGAAAAATAATTGCTCGTCATAAAATTTGGTTTTCCTAGCTTTAAAATTGGCTGCTCTACAGCTTTTTAAATATTTAGCAGCTGGCTGTTAAAAAGCGGATAAGGAGCAGTCTGACCGCTATGACTAGAAAAAGTAATTTTCTCTAAAAATACACATGAACCAACAGAAAAAAGTTTTACGTCTCTATCTGTAACAGGAGCCGAGATAGAGGGGGGTCTGTTATGGGGTTAAGTAGGGATACAGAAGTTTAACTGCCTGTTTTTGCCGGTTTGGGTGCTGGAAGCGCCAATTTTTTTAAACTGAGAATAATATCTTAATAAGTTGTAACAATAAACAGATAATAATATTATTTAGCGCCGCCAACCGCCGTTTTACCGCCAAAATTGGCAGTTTCCGTTATTTGTCGTTTTTCAGCGATGGTCAAAAAAGATATTTTTTATTATAAAAAATAATAGTTTGTCATAAAATTTGGTTTTCTTAGCTTTAAAATTGGCCGCTCTAAAGCTGTTTTAATATTTAGCGGCTGGACGCTAAAAAGCGGAAAAGGAGCGGTCTGACCGCTATGACTAGAAAAAGTAATTCTCTAAAAATACACATGAACAACCAGAAAAAAGTTTTACGTCTCTATCTGTAACAGGAGCCGAGATAGAGGGGGGGTCTGTCAGGGGGTTAAGTAGGGGTTCAGAAGTTTAACTGCCTGTTTTTGCCGGTTTTGGTGCTGGAAGCGCCAATTTTTTTAAACTGAGAATAATATCTTAATAAGTTGTAACTATACACAGTGAAAAAAGGGACAAAAAAAGATATTTTTTAGGCCTTTTCAAAAGCCAGTTTTGAAATCCCGTTATTTCAAAAAAAAATTAAAATGCTTAGAGAATGGCTTGAAAGGTGAATTTAGGTATTCTGCATATTTCAACTTAAACACATTAGGCCTAAGATATGATATCCCAAAAATCTTTTGTCAAAGTCTACTCTACACCTAGCTGGTATAAAATGCATGATTTTAGAAAACTGACTGGCGCTAGGTCTAGAGTAGACTTTGACAAAAGATTTTTTGGATAAAATATCTTTGGCCTTATGTGTTTAAATTGAAATATGCAGAAGAGCTGATAACCTGCACATTACTGAGATATTGTTAAAACCGCCGTGCTACCGTTATCTGTTGATATTTTACATGCCTGGCGCTAGGTCGCCAGTAGAGATAGAGAGCTGAAATTTTGTACATATATTTCTAGGCCCCTAAAGTAACTTTTTAGGTTAGCAGAAGATTGAAATTCGAAAAAGGGTATTTTCATGAAAAGATCTAGTGAGCAGCTGCTAGAAACCTTGAAAGTAACAAAAAGGATAATTACGTTACAAAAATAATGATAATACTACGTTCTAAAGTAGTTTGACATAAATACTGATATACAGGCGTCAGGGGCTTCTGCAAAAGCGTTGCAAAACTGGAGTGTGTGAACAAAATGGTAAAGACCCCACCCTTCAGCACGCCTTACATAGAAATTAAATGTGTCGTAGATTTATGCGTTCTTATTCATTTTTGATGTCTCTAGTGACTAAAACTTTCCAGTAAAAGAAAACAAGGATGATAAGAAATCAAAGCAGTATAGCTTTTTTATAAGAGAAGATAAGGAAAACTTTTATTGGCAACAGGGATTAGAACAATCAAAAGGAGTATAACTTATCGAAGGATATAGTACCAAATAAAATTAATTTTAAAAAATGACAACATATATAAATAAAATCAATATAAATAAAAAATTGCTATGATCAATTAGACTCTAGTCAATATTTTGTCAACTATGGCCACTTTTATAAACACCAATAGAGTCAACAGAAACAGCTTATACCAACAACGATATTAACTCGAAAAAAAATCACGAAATCTATGCGTGATTTTTAGCTGTCGTTGGGGGGCCACACATAGTATAAGAGATGACCTTTTTATCTGCTCCCCCCCTCCAAATATTATTTTAGATATATTTTGCTTGTTTGTTATACCTTATTCCTGCGGCAGAAACCATTGAAAGGGGAAATTTAAATCTTCTTTAATAGTATAACACACTATCAGTGGACACAGTAGAATAGTATAATAGATTTGCAACCTAAAATGTTTCTTATTAATGGAAAAAAAACTATACTGCTAAATATGGAGAGAGAGAGAGAGAGAGAGAGAGAGAGAGAGAGAGAGAGAGAGAGAAGGAGAGAGAGAGAGAGAGAGAGAGAGAAGGAGAGAGAGAGAGAGAGAGAGGGATATTGTACTGTAAATTACACTGGTACCCAAAGTTTAAAGCTCTTCAATCCATGATTTTAATCTATTGAAGGGGTAGTCTTTTTTTAACAATATTTAGGATTTATTTTTCATTGTCTTATCCTTGAGATCCCTGACTGCTAAACTATTTGTTCCTGGAAAAGTTTTCCAAAGTAATAATCTAAACTATTACAAATTAACATAATAGATTTATAAGCTAAATAATAAATAAACAAGAGACAAAATAAAAAAATGGTATTTACAACTTTAAATTTTGTTTATAGGGGAGAAAGTCACTCAAAAAATCAGCCACGTGACGTCATAAAAATGAGGGATTTTCCATATCTTTTTGGGGGTTTTCTTTCACACTTCTCGTCCCATCTCCCTCATTTTTATGACGACACGTAGCTAATTTTTGAAGGTGAATTTCTCTCCTTACATTTTTAAAATTAAATTATAGGGTATAAGGTAGTTTTTTCTTTGCCTAACCCTGCGAACCAAAGATAACCTAAACTAACCTGACCAAAAGAAATAAACAAACACACAAAAACAACCCCACCTCATTTTCTTATTTTATCTTAAAACACGGTGGAAGGATTTTCTCTGCTCAACTAGCCATTTTTAGGGAAATCTTACAAAGAACAATTTAAATATTTTTTTTAGAAAAAGAAACAGTTAAATTACAACCCTTTCATCCCCTTATTTTTACTAGGGCAAATTTTGGACCAAAATAATAAGTAGAATATGTCTCTATTTCTGATAACTTTAATATAAGCAACCAAAAAAATAGAAAATAACAATATAAAATAAAAATGATTATTCCCTCGCCTATTAATCTACATTTTTTAACCTTGACTCCTATTCTAATGTGGTTTTTCAAAATGTTGCTTTCCCTCATTGTGACTAACGAGCATTGAACCCCTCTCTTATATTTAGATAAATAAAAAATAAGACGGGGGTAGTTTTTGCCTAACCCCTTTAGTGGAGGAGGATCCTACCATGCGTGGCTTATACTTGCAGTGCTCCAACCCTGTGTGGCTACCCAGTACCAAATAAAATCCAACCTAACCTACAGCTAAAGTAAGAAATAGATAAATTAAGCGTGGTTGATTTCTTTGCTCGACAACTTTGAGGGAAATGGCCAAAAATCCTTTTTAAAATTTTTTTATGTTTGGTTTTTGGTGTTTTAGGACATTATAGATTAATGAACTTATACATATTTTAGATTATTCCTTTAGTATTCATCTTTTCTAAAATTACTAATCATCTTGTATTTCTTAGCCTTATACAAATTTAAAGACATTTGAGAATACTTTGAAACTAGAATAAAAAAAAGTATATTTAATTTTAAAATTTGATATTTGGAATCAATGAAATGATATTTAAGTTAACTAATATGATAATTAGAAATAGTTAATTGGCATCGGAGAATTATATTCCATTTAATTTATATACTGGGTCCCACATTAAATTTTAAATCAAATTTTAAAAAGGTTCTAAATAACTATGATCTTTGGGGATATGACAATGGGCGATGATTTTATATACAAAATAATCCCTTCCGCAAATTAAAATTATTGGTGAAAAAATTTAGACACGACCAGCTTGTAAAAAATATTCAAAATTAAATAAAAAGTTCACAATGGTTTCAGGCTTAAGAATAATGAAACAGGTTTATAAACTTGGGAACCAGTAAAATTTGTGTCCATCCCACTGTCCCACATGTAGGATCTCGCTAAACCGATATGTCTCTCCTTTACAATGTAGCTCCTCTAGGTCCTGGAAAGGTTTAAACATTTTCTTTGGGAGGGTACCACCACCTTCCGAAGAGAAATCGTCACTAGAAAAACTAAATAAAAAATGGGCTTCACAAGAAGTGCCCTAGAGGCCACTAGGGCGAAGCAGCTAGTATAATATCCTACAAATCATATTTATGTAATCATATCATTAGAACAATGAAGATTGTTTTATAATTTGTAACATTAATAGTTTGTAAGTAAATCGTTTTGTACTATGAAATCTATTATAAATAATATACCTTTTATAATTGATGAGCAATATAACAATAAAAAAAAAGTAAAGGAGTTTAGAAAATTTGAAAATCTGATTTTTAAGCTTTATTTAGGAGGAAATAGAGTGCTTTCATACAGAGTGGCTGTTGATCACTGATACTCACCCCCATTTAAAAACTATTTGAAAATGAGTTGGGGTGTATTTTTTCCATATGACCAACACTATTTAGGGCCCAAGTAGGCACTTTGAAGGAATTCACATAAAACTCAGATATGTTTTAGAGGAAAACGACCGTTAAGAAAATCCCCGCGGGGTTAAAAATGTCACCTGCAGTGTTCCAGGCAGACTCGGGTTCATCTAGACTGATGGATATCCCCACAGCGTCGCTTTTCAACAATGTTGACCTTCTACCTCGTAATCTAAAGTAATAAGTTAGTCAACACAGTATACAAAAATTCAGGTAGGAAGGGATGAGACATTGGACTATAAATTAGTAGCCTATGTTATTTAAATTAAATACTTTTTCTCTTGTAGGTTCTAAAAAGATTTATCTTAAACTGAGTTACAAGTTTTTTTTTCTTTTTTTTCTGAATGAGTTAATTAGGATTATAAGGGATAAAGCAATGGACGATAAGTTGGTGTACAAAACTTGGCCTTTTCCCTTACTAATAAAGAACTCTAAAATATAATTAAAAAGTAAAATTCTATACCTATAATACAAAGTAGAATAATGTCTGTTCGTCCGTCTGTCTGTCCGTCGTCCGTCCCTTAAGATCTAGCTAGGTAACCACTGAACCAATCGGATTCTACTTTTCAGGGAATATACTTACTGGTCCTGTGGTGGTTTTAGGCTATTTTCTTGGGGTTTGGGCCACCCCCCCCCCAAAAAAAATGAAAAAATCCCACCCTAAATTTTTTTTTAATTCTTTAAAATTAGTGGTGGAGTGGGTGCTTCTCTTCAGGTACTTAATTTTTTTTATTATTTAAACTTTTGTGGGGGCATCTCCAGAGGTAATTAGTTTTTTTTTAATTACCTCTTGGGGCAAAGCCCCTAGAGGCTAGGGGCGAAGCTGCTAGTATTGTAATATGGGAACATCATTATTCTGTTTTTGTGTTTTTAACAAACAAAAAATGTCTTTGACAAAACGTCTAATTTAGCAATACTTGACCTTTGTGAGTTGACCGGACTGCCCATGTAGCTGACATTATCATCATTCAACATACCATCCTCTACAGTTTAGTACATTTTATTAGTAGATAATAATTTTTTCTAAAATTCATGACAATTTGTTTTCTACATTTACTATTTTAGTTGATTTTAGATAGGTTTTCTTAATCCTTTAATATTTACAGGAGGGCGATGTCAACCTATTCTAGGGATCTTAATCTAAAATAGAAGTGTCCAAAATTTAAGACCAAACCAATCAAACTTGAATGAAGTACCCAAACTTGAATGAAGTACCCAAAGTTTTTCAGTAACTCTCCCCCATTCTCCCTTGATATATCTATGAATAATAAAATTAATTCCTTCACTGTTAGCACATCTGTCAATATCAGCATCCCCACTATCACTCTCATCAACTCCGTTGTCTAAGTTATCCTCATCATCTAGATAGATAGATACAAAGATAGATACATATATATATAACTAATGAATAAGATATCTAACAAGCTAAATAAATAAAAAAAAATATTTGGGGGCAGATAAGAAGAATATAACTACATGTTGCCCCCCAAACGACAGCCGAAAATCACGTATAGGTTTCGTGATTTTTTTGTTGTTGTTGGTTTAAACTGGATAAATAGATAATAAGTAGATAGATAGAAAAATAAAATGTATTACTACTGTGTTATGTATATGAAAAGCCAAATATATTCAAATAGGAAATATATTTTTGTTTGAAAGAGCATAATATATTTATAAGATTATAAGTGTAGATTTTAGATGTACAAATGAATAAATGATATTTGTTCTTCAATACATTTTGATTAATTTTAAGTACCCTTAAGCTTATATTATGTAATTTTTTTATTATTTATTTAGAACTTATTTAAACTTATTTATTAAAAACAAATTTAGTCTTTTCGTCGGCACTGAAAAATAATGTTAAAAAAATATTGTGTTTCCTTGAAAGTGCGTTTTTAGCACAGAAACCAAACCCTATTTTTAAAAATAGTAAGCTGTAGTTTGTTGGTTTGTTTTTACTTTAGGTCAGGTTTAATTGGTTATATTGCTCGATAGGCAATTTGCAGGAAAGCACCTTCTTAAATCTAATCTATACAGGATTTCTACCACTTTGAAAATTTAAAAAATGTATAAGAAATGCAAATAAATTATTTTTGAAGTTTATCTTATGTTTAATGCTTAGTTAATTTTAAATTCTAATCCTAGCGTTATATTTATATTATAGACAATGACGTCTTATGGTATTAGGTTTAGACTCTGATCCAATGCAATGGGATAAACCAATGGCCGATAAATTGATGTACATCCCCAATGATGATACAAAAAATTGTCCCCTTTGAAGATTACAATTGTAAAACAATTTGGCACTCATCTTAATGAAGCAACCAATTAAATTTCTATAAAGAAGCCTAAAACCATCCCTGGAACTATTTAAATCCAGTCTAAAATCTATAATAATATCATGTCTGACGTATAGCCATTAATTTACATACCTGACATTTCTTCATCGTTCTTCAATGAAGAATCAGCTCTGCTTTTATAATAAGTCATTTTATTATTTAAAATCATAGTTTAATATTCTTATATTTTTTTTATGTCCTAAGCCAAATCCTATGAAATTTCATAGGCTAATATAGCCTTACAAAGATTTTAAGTAACATGTAAGACTTTAACCTTAACTCCTAGTTTAGAAATTTATTTGGATTTTGCCTTATGTCTTAAAAGTTGCTGTTTTATCTGTAATCAAATTATTTTAATTTTTTTGAGGAAAAAGAAGTTTCACCAATATAGCTTTAAAAGGAATCAAGACTGTAAATCAATAATATATAAAAGTGCCCTCAAAAGATAAAAATTGATTATTAAATTATGAAAAACAATTTAATAAATAAAACATTTATATTTCCTGTACATAGTTTCTTCTAAGCAGCATGAACAGTAATCTAAATAAAATTTATTACTAGATTTTTAATCTTTTAGTTGAGGATTTTTTATTTTGAATGAATGTTTTAGATTTAAAGGCATTTTGTTTAATTACATTTATACAAAAAAAATTAATAAGCATTATCTCACAAGATACCTATTGATATTTTTAAACGGAGCTTTTCTATAATTAATACAATACTGAGCTAACAACGCCAAAAATTTACTTACAGTTAGGATTCCAGACAAAGGTCGTGCAATCAAAGGATTGGATGTTACTCAACCTAATATCCCATTGGAAGTTAGGGTATCGCATCCCATTGCAAGCGAATGACGGCTTTTCTAGATGATCACTTTTAAATCGAAGGAAAATCCCGCCCAATCGAGGTAATAATTACAGAACTTGCTACCCTGGGTGATAACGTAACTTTAAACGTGCACTTTAAATGAACGATGCCCTAATATCCTAAAGTCAAAGAGGACCCTGACTTGACCAGGTAATGAAGCCTACCAGAGTTTTATAAACTGAACTAAAAAATATATTAGATCTAAAATCCTAATCATTTCATTAGATTAATAAGAATACAGATTTTGTACGCATTTTGGTTTGAAAGGGTAGTTAGTTATATTTTCCTTTAAAGCATATTTTGAAAAAGTCAGCTAAAGATAATTGAATTTCCTGGGATCAAACAACTAGCTCTTCTTGGATTATAAATATATTACTGACCTGTTATTTCTGCACTATTGAAAGACTTGCTAAATGAGTTACACCGATCACAACGTTCATCTTCCATTTCTAAAATTATTTAAAGAATTTAGTACGCTTTTTCAATAAGTCACACAGAGAAAACAACTTATAGAATTTATTTACAGATTACTAGTGGATACGCTCCCAGGTCCCCCTAGTGACACGTAGAGGGGGAAGGGGGTATGGGAGGATTTGCCCTTTCCTAAGAAAGTTTTATGTACCATCTCTGAATATATCAGAAGATTCACTGTGAAGCAGAACCTTTGCTGCAGACATAAAGACATCCTGATACTCCTGTAAGGATATATATTTATGCTTAATTTTCATGCCCACTTACTTTTGTTGACATCCCAATTTAGGTTTTACCCCAAGCTTACCAGGAATCTTAAGGAAAAGGACAATGGACGATAAATTGATATAAATCCTAAACAAATAATTATCAATAATTACTCCTTTTGTAGATTGAAAACTTGGGTCACTGCTAGTTTGAACCACCCAATCAAGACTTATAAAAGTGCTTGAAGTTTTTAAGCAAACAGATAATATTGAGTGATTTTATTCCATCCCTTTTCGTTCATTATAGAAAAGGGACAATTTTATTAATATTCATTTAAGGTTAATAACAGAGACTTACTATACCGAAAATGTACGCAAGTTTTCAAAGTACAATGGCATAATAGCAACTACTAAAATAATACTTTCAAAATTGAAAGTAATATATAATATATAATTTAAAATTGTTTGTTTTAAATATCTTTTAAGTAAATATTTCAAATAGTATAAACTGTACAAAATTCAGCCCTGAATTAGTCTGTCATATTATTTATTTGCGCTAGATTTTGTAAATGTTATTAATATTCATTTGTATAAACAAAGATAAAAACAAAACACAAGGTTGACAATCAAACGAAAAAATAATTAAATTGGCGGGTCATTTTTTTGGGAGTGTATAGGTACCCTCCCCTAAAGTAAATCTACAAATGTGCCGAGACCTAAAAAAAAGCTTAACTGAAAATGAGGGCCATGTACGTTAGGAATAATTTATACCCAACAAGCGAATCAAATCTAAAATAATATTTTGGGAGTCTTTACTACTTTGTGTTGCCCCCCAAAATCACGAAACCGTCGCGATTTTTAAAAATAAAATAAATTCAGTTGTTGATTACAGCGGCATACACGCACAGCACATAGATGTAGCGAGATCTTTTGCTGTAGACATTATAACTAAAACTAAGTGTTACAACTTTTGTAACACCTCCGAAAAATATAAACCACAACCATGCATACTGCGCGTGCGGACAACCAGACAAGAAGGAAGCACAAACTACCTGTAGAAGAAGCCAGTCTTTTTAACACACTCAAAGTTTAACCATATATATATTCTAGTTGAAATGTCAAATTAGTGAAATATACCTTGTTGATAAAATATCTTAGTTATTTAAGCACGTAAAAGTGTAAAAAGGAGGCTTAGCCACCGTCGACTTTTTCGAACCGGTAAGTTTTATTCAATTTTTATATATTCATTTTATATAAAAATTTATTTTTTTTTCCCGCGGGGTACTGTCCTTACTCAGTCCCTCACAAAAAGACTCATTTTAGTATATATATAATATCTAAAGTCACAAATCCCTTTTATAACCTAACCTTTACACATTATAATATAGCATCACACTGCTATAATTGTTTGTAAAAGTTATTGTTAAACTAATTCAATTAATATACCATATCTAAAGTCACAAATCCCTTTTATAACCTAACCTATATATTGTACTATAGCATCACACTGCTATAATTGTTTGTAAAAGTTATTGTTAAACTAATTCAATTTATATAATTCTGTACGATTTTTTACATATTACACATAGCGTCATACTGCTATAATTGTATGTTAAATTTTGTCAGTTATTATAAATATATATTTTTAACAAAAATATCCGTTTTGAATTCGTCCCTAAATCCATATAAATATTTAAGGCTACATACTGCTTTTAATAAGTCATGGATAGGAACAGAGATTATGACGTCAGCGATGACGAAGGTTCTATAGGAATGAGGGATAGATGGAGAACTTTCGGACGAAGATTTGTAAGAAACACACCTAGAGCACCTTTATTAGTCCCTTCGGCCCCTACTCCACCAGTTAATTCCCAAAACTCCAATTCTAATAATGAAGATCAATTAAATGCTTTAAAAAATAATATGGGAGAAATGGTAAGTAGTCTTAACAAAATGGCAAGTGACATATCCAAACTGCAGGTTGGTTCTAGTAATGCAATAAGGAATGATTTTAGCCAACCCCCTCCTAGCCTAAACCCTATACTTAGTTTTGGCCCTCAGAATTATCGCTACGCTACAACTGATATTCCCGTCTACAGGTCAAACCAACGAGATTTGTCTCCTACGGGATTATCCACAATTCATGCTAGGGAACTTCTCTCTTCAATAGAGGACCATATAAATAAGGCTAAAGGGTTGGATAGAATAAACAAAGAATTACTATTAGATCAAACTAGCCAACAAATTAAACAAATCTTTAAAGCACAAAACACTGAGAATACTTACAACGCCCCTCATTTAAAGTGTAACACCTTTAACAACCTTGAGCCCCCTTTCTTAGCAAATAGAAAAAACACGTATAATGCAGATAAACTTTTCCAAAAACAAAGGGTTATCCATCGTCAATTGATGTCCATAGAAACAGTAGGGCTTAAAGCCTTTTTAAATCAGTTGGATAGTTTTGATCTTTCGGACTTTAGTCCATGTGAATACAATATGTTAATTCACATGTCCATATCTAAGGAAATCAAAGAAAAATTGGAAATGGCTGGGGGTAACCCATTAGATCTCCCTACTAGCGAATATTTGAATAAACTTAATCGTCTTCTCAATGGGTCTATTACAAATATGCTAGACATCGATGAAAATTTTGCAAAATTTAAACCTTCTTCTAAATCCATTATGTCTATTTTGTATGAATACAAAAGATATATAGAAAATATTTCTGATGCTATAATTTCTGAAAAAGAAAAAAATAGGAGAATTATTAGTGCGGTATACAAGTACATCCCTTACGGCTTACGTCATTTTCTCAATTCAACCGCTGCCATTCAAAATGGCCAAATTACCCTTGCGGCTTTCGAAAATTTTTTGCGCACACATGAAGCTTCGATCGACAGTTTTCTTTCTAAAGAGTCTAGAGTACATAAAAACGTCGTTAAAAGGGTCGATGTAGACTGGGAGCAGGTAGACATTTGCGCAGAAGATCTTTACGATCACCTAAGTGATGATGAATGCAATTATGGCCCTCAGAATGTTTTTAAGTTAAACAGCTATCAAAATAAAGCTTCCCTAAAATGCGATATTTGCAAAAGGATAGGACATAAAAATAGTCAATGTATTTTTAACCCTAATGATAGCCTTAGAGTAGCAAATCTTCAGAATGTGAAAATAAAATTTTGTCTCCTTTGTAGAGATAAGGCTCACACTGACACTAAATGTCCAAACTTCCCTAATGTGAAACCTATTCCAATTGCTTGTCCCAATTGTCAAGATGCTGGATTTTATATGTATAATCACCCTGTAGATGCTTGTGTAAAGAATAATTTTTTAGAGAAGTTAAAAAGATCCGAAGTAAACACATAAGAAAACGTTGCAAAAAACTTAATACTTATGATACTGAATATCTTTCTTCTTCCTCTTCTGATAATGAAGATATTAATAACAAATATAACAAAAAACCTGTTACAGATTGTATGGAGAATCATATCGTCACCACAGATATGGAATCTGGTTTAATTATATACAACGATAAAAATATTGCCAATACAGATATTATGTTAAATAAATCCGTCCTTGTCGAAAATAACGATAACAATATCGCCAATACAGATATTTTATCTAATCAAACCGCGTCTATTACAAATGTATCTAAATTAATAAATACAAATATAACAGAAAGTAGTAATGTATTGACAAAACAAACACTTTTTATGGAAAAAGATGATTTAAATGTGAAATATACTACTACAAATGCTCCCTTTATTAAAAATTCTTATATTACAAAGAATTATATACAACCTTCCCTGTCAAAGTTTATAGAAAAGACATCTTTTATGTGTTCTAACCTTTGGAATATTATAATTAATTTTAAATTTATTTCTCAAACAGGTTTATATTATCTAATACCTTTCCTACTATGCGTCTGCTCATTAAACCCTGAACTAGCAATATATATTTTTGCTTTATGTGTTAATATAATATGCGCCAGTAGTTTAATGTTAGGCTTATTCCCACTGTATAAACTAAAAATAATTAGTAAATTAACGTATACTATTCCTAATAAATTTAAAAAATCGAAATTGAACAGGAAATGCAAATCTTCCAAAACTAGATTTAAACCTGCACATTTTAGCGGCCCTTTAAAGCGTATTTATAGTAACCTAATAAAAGCGCTGAAAAACTCAAAAGATTACATTAAACAAGTGGATCATAGAACTGGTTTAGAGCCTTATATTTTTGAAATTTATCATAACAATACAAAACTACTGTTCGAAATTGACAGTGGTGCAGGTTCTAATCTCGTATCCCGTGAGTATTTAGAACACTTAATCCCTAATTATAAGGAATATTTTTATAAAAAGGCTAAAAATACCCTTCAGTCAGTAACTGGCCATGATATAAAATGTTATGGTTTATTCAGAATCCCTTTTTATCTCCCAAATTATGGTGATATAGTCTTGGACGTCCTAGTGACTGACAATGTTATTGATAATTGCTTCTTATTAGGTAGGGATTTTATTAAGGCAGCCTGTGTTACAATAGTATATGACGATAGCATAAACAGTGCCAGGCTGGAGTACAACAGAAAATTAGCCCCTAAAGTTAAAGTTAACGACCATTTAACGTTTCTTCCGTTTGAACAAAAACTAATAGTAGGAAAGATTGTCAATAACAAACAAAACACTTCTTATGAAATTAAAAACAGTTTTTCTAGCCCTTTGCTATACAAGCAAACTTTTAAAGAAAATAATGATATTTATATCACCGCTACCAATAAACTAAATATCCTAGTTAGTCACAAAATTTCCTCTATTACATTAATAGAAAAGCAAAAACAACTTTGTAATAATAATAATAAAAATAATGCCATTTTTATTTTTGAAAAAATTATTTCAAAGAATTGCTTTAATTCTATTTTTCCATTATTAGCCTATCTTTATACACAATTCTGGATAGCTTTGATAAATATTAAATTTACTTTGGATGATATTATGACAATCTTACCCCTAAATTTTATATCAAAACAAATGCTGTTATTCTTGAATAAAACCATTTTGCTAAATAACTTAATTTCCCATATTTTAATATTGTATACTGACAAATATACAACTATTAATAAAATAGATAAAACAATAAAAAAAGAGGTTGAACCATCCCCAAATGTAATAGATGAAAATGAGTTTTTTCAATCTTTTCAAAATGATTTAGACATCGGACTTAACATCTCAGATGTTTTAGAAACAAAGTTGTCTACAGTACAAGATATAAAAGATTCAATTACATGCCAATTTGAAAAGGTTAAATCAAGAATAGCTAATTTAATTTATGATCTGCAAGTTTACTCAAAGCATACCTTTGATTGCGGATCCCTCAATGAATCTTTTATACCCAAAATGTCAGTAAAATTATCCAGCCCTGTATATCGTAATACAAAGCCTTATAGCCTTAAAGCAACAGACAGAGAAGCTGTCGATAAATTCTTTGATCTACTTCTTCAAAATGGGTATGCTGAGATAGCTCCCCCACACATGTCATTTGGCAACCCTGTCTTTACTGTCCCTAGCCGCAGCGAAGATAAGTCAGAATTACCTCGCATCATAATAGATGCCAAATACAGCAATGAAGCTGCTTTTGGGGGAACAAGTGCCGCACTCCCTGATTACAAAAATCTGTTAAGCCCAATCATTAAAAAATCTAAATATATAACCACAATTGACCTGAAAAAATGCTTTTATAGCATTCAGGTAGACAAAGAAAGCATGGATTCTGGGGCGATGAATGTTTTGACAGAGAAAGCAGCATACATAATGAAACGCGCTCTTACGGGATTCTGCCAAACACCGTCCTACCTCGTTCAGACCATGCAAAAATACTTGCACTTAGACAAAAATGGTCAATTAGATTTTATTCAAAATTTACTTATTTTTATGGATGATATTATCTTATATTCTGAATCAGAGGAAGAATTACAAAATCATATTCTAGAAATAGAAAAACTTTTAAACAGGTTACACCTGATAGGAGTAAAAATTTCAACTTCTAAATGTACACTTGCTTTTGATTTAGATAGTTCAGATGAAATTCATATTCTTGGGTATAAAATTAAGAATAGAAAAATCCTTTGTCCTGATAAAAAACTTAATGAAATAACAACTTTAGGGGAACCTGATTCTTTGAAAAAAATGCAAAGTTTGTTAGGCAAAATAAATTACTATAGATCTATTTTTCCCCTTTCTGTTCATGAACAATGTAATCTATTATATAAAAAATTAAACCCTTTTATTTATGATTCAGAAGCTAAACTAGCTTTTTCTAAAATTAAAGAGTTATTATCAAAAACCGAAAGGTTTATTGATGTCCCTAGTGAAAACAGCGTTAACGTCTTACTAACAGACGCGTCACATTATAGTATAGGATCAGTACTGCTGAATGTCAATATGTCAGAATGCGTTAAAAAATTCCCTATTACTTCGCACAAAATTGATCCCAATATTATTCATCCCTATCCTAAAGATACAGAATATATATGTTTAAATGAAAACATTATAGAAAGTATTTTTAAAACAGCAAGAAAACTTAATCATAGATCTTTTCCAGAAGATTTTACTAGCGCCATGACACACTTATATACCATCCTAAATCTCTATGATTACGATTTTGTAGAGTTCATGCCTTATACCAATAAAAAGGAATGTTTGTCTACGCTACATAAGGAAGTTTTCTGTAAAACAATTCAGCAATTAAATACTGATTTTTTGATTAACAATGATCATATTTTGTATTACCTATTATATGGGTGTACAAAAATGTTTAAAACAAATATAGTATTTTCTACACCCTGTAGTACAATTAAAATCGGAAATTATAGCGAAGATATATGTTTCTTACTCCATGATTCCTTAATTTATGGATTGAATGTAAAAACACCCAACATTCTCTGTAAAAAAACTGTGCTACGCTTCGGACCTAATCTTATGACATTATCAGAATTTAAAGACTATTTTATAAATATCATTAAAAATAACACATATGAAATGAACAAACATTTGGTTAAAATAGTTAGCTTTTACTCTAAAGCGATTCCCTTAGGTTGTCTAGAAAAACAAGGTATAGCATATCTAGAAATTTTTAGTGTATATGCTAGCCTAAGATATTATGAACCTCAAATTACTAACAAATGCACTTACCTTTTGTTAGATTCAATGGTAGTCAAAGGAGTATTAACAAGACATAAGTTTTCATCACGAAATGTCAAAATTGATAATTTAGCTAATAAATTATACTTCTGGTATAAAGGTACGGCGTTATATTTCATACATGTAACAGACAAACAAAATTTGGCTGATGTTTGGTCACGCCTCTGTCCAATCGAAATTTCAACTTTTAATAATAGTGTAAAGCCTTATTATACTGATGATTACCTAACTATATCAGAATTTCCAATTTTGGGTAATAATAGCAATGAAAAAGAAGGTTATTCAGTAAAAAGAGTACATACTAAATTTCCCAACGTAGGAAAATACTTTTCAGATAAATTTAAAGAGTATTTGTCTACGCCAAATTTTATAAAACTACAACTGGCAGAAAAAAACTGCCCTGATTCCCTCCCTCATACAATAAAATTTATAGATGGTAAAATTTTGCTACCTCAAATACTATATTTACCTTACATTTGCTTTATCCATTACTCGCTGATGCATATGGGAAATCAAAGGCTCTGGAATTATGTAAACAATTATTATTATTTCAATAACAGAAAATTAGCAAAACTCATTTGTGATAATCTAACTGCTAACTGCCTACTTTGTATTCAGAATAAGCCAAACTCTTTGCGCCTAAAAGAAGGATCTACCTTTAATAACTCCATTAATTCTCCTAATAAGCTCATTTATTCTGACCTTCTCGAGCTACCTACCTTTGAAAATAAGGTTAGAAAACAAGACCCTAAAGCATTGCTAATAATTAAAGACGTTTACTCAACGTATACTAGTATATATATTCTTCAATCTAAAACATCTAGAGCTATTATGAACTGCCTGAGTAACTACTTCTCAGTTCATGACATACCTGCTTCATTTATTAGCGACAATGCTTCAATTTACAAAAGCAAGTTAATAATGAATTATTTTAATAATCTTAATATTAAAGTTCTTAACAGCTCAATCCTTAAATCTAAATCACGTGGATTTATCGAACGCGCCGTCCGTACCACAAATGAAATGTTGCGAATTTATAGAGAAAAATATACTACATTAGATCTTAGTCATATCTTGTCTATAAGTTGCGCAATGCTAAATAAAATCCCCTTTTTAAATGAAAAATTGTCACCATATAATATTCAATTTAATTCTTTAGATGGAATAATGGATGGTGAATTTAAGGATCCGACCGAAAATGTTTTTCAGTATGTGTTGAATGATAATTTAAATCTATACTCAGAACAATATAAATTAGAGGTCCAACAACTAATCAAAGATTGTAGAGATAGAGTAGTTCAATACAAAATGCGCAATTCCGATAAGAAAAATAAAAATAGAATAGACCATAGTTTTCATATTAACGATATTGTTTTTACCAAATTAAACGACAAAAGCTACGGTTTTAAATATAAGCCACTGTTTGGCCTTGTACCTTATAAAATTGTTGACCGTAGTGATCAAACAATACATATTCAAAATCAAATTTCCGGTCAAGTGGTTATGCGTCACGCAAGCGATTTAAAGAAGGTTAATTTTAATAAACTTTCTAAACTCGATATTGACAAATCATTGGCAGAAGCCTTTAAACTGCTTTCATATGACAATATAAATGAACTGTTTAAAGGGCGAATATAGGTTTGATATAATATGAGCTTATTTCAAAGGTGCCATTATATAGATTATAAATAACTTAAGGATATTGACATATCTAATTGTATAAGTCTGTTTATAGCTTAAAACCTTTCTAACTCAAGATAATATTATGTAATAAGTGTGGTTCCCTAAGAACTCAATTACCCTAGCATCACACAAGGCTTCGTAGCAAGGGTGAATTAAAAAGCTTTCGTAAAGGATAGTCGTAATAACGTGGAAACCAATTAATCAGGGGTAAATATACCCATCTTCTACCTTAATACAAATTATATAAAGTAAAATATTTAAAAGTTTAAAAAAACATCAAATAATGTAAAAAGTAAAAAAAAATAATTGATAAAATTTTCTTGGAGGAAGAATGATTTCAAATCCCTGTTTTTTTTAGGTTCGTGTGTGTGTGTGTTAAAATTGCGTACATCAGGGTTTTTATATTTTCCAGAATTAACCAATGATCTTTGTACAGAAAATAAACTTTAAGACGTATTATTTACCCTAGTCAAAACTTTTACGCAAATTATTTCTACGCTTTTTAAAAATTGAATTAAAGAGTATATTATCTAAAATAATAAACATTTAAATTATCATTTAAGATGCGTGCCATTGTAATAGTCAATCAAACTTAAGCAAAATAGTCAAAAAAAAGTCTTGTAAAGGGCTAAAATAAACCGTTTGTTGTCAATCTCATTTATCATATGTTCAATTGAAACAGAAAATTGCAAAATCTACTTAAGGATTTTTTTGAATTTTTAAATTTGGCATAGATATTCTAAAAGTATGAAATGGCACCTTTCATATAAGCTCATATCATATCGAACCTATATTCGCCCTTTAACATACCAGTTTTAAAACCGAGGAATTTAGATAAAAATAAAAACCAAGATATCCAAGAACCTAATTACCTAGATTCTTCATCTAGCGAGGATGAATTATACAGTAACGAAAATCACGATTTAGACAACAATGAAAATAGCATAAATGATTTAGAAACTATATTAGAGGAATAAAGAAATCAATCTCTTTCTTTTCCTTTACCTTTATTTACACAAGAAAATGTCTTTCATACTAGATATTTATGTGTATATTACTATATAATGTATTCCCCCTTTATTAAAGACCCTTTTCGATGTATATATCTTTCCATACTAAGATATTTATGAGTATGTATCCTATTATTATATCTACTGTACATAATATCCCAAACATTGTGACTTATGGTTTATATATTCTGAATGTTAATAAAAAATAATTGTAAAATTAGCAAACCTCATAAACATTTTTTATAAAATTGCCTTTTTCTTTCAGACGGAAGGATAACGCATTCATCGAGTTATATCATCAAAATAACACACATCCTATACTATTAAAAGACTTAAAGGTAAATATTTAACGGAAATTATTTTCGCTCAATTTTTATATTGTTATATTTTAAAAGACAACCATCTTCATGTCTGATATAAAATCTTTTCTCCATGTTGAAAAATGTCTCTTTAAAAAATGAACAATTAAATCTTTAATGTTAATCTTTTAATATTATAGGAACCTTGAATACCCCCGTGTCCTACCCTATCTTGTATAAAGGCAAAAAACTACAAAAACATAAAAAGGTAATTATTAAAATATATTTAAAATACGCTAAAACGATATTTATCAAACATAATGTGTAAAAGTAAAAATTTGTAGTACATCCATAGCTAGCCTAATGGTTTAGTGGTAAACCTATCCGGTACGGTACGCACTTTCTAAAAAGGCGTTTCTGTACCAGGGCAAGCTATGCAGAACCGCGGTATATTATTTTTTGCAAATGTTTTGCAAAACTGGCTAAAAAGACTTATATACCAAATATTAGTATTACATCATTATACTAGTGTTTTTGTATTTTAAATCGTTATACAAGTATATTTGTTCTAAAGCCAATGCAAATTCTTTTACCAATTATTTTACACATAATTCCATCCTTTATATTGTAAATTAAACAATTTGCGGAAAAAATAAGAACACCTTCTTGTGCAAAACAAGATATTCTACCTAGCACGAAATAGCATGACAAAGCAACATAAAAACTAGCTTTACTAGGCTTGGCATCCGGGTTAAACTAAGCCCTACTAACGTTTTACAATTTCCGCAAGTTAAAAACAAATTTGCAATATTATTTTATTTTTAAATTTTATTACGTGTAATGAATTTTAATAACATATCAATAGGTTGTACATTTTTATAATAGATAACAATTAATGATTGACATACAAGAAAAACGTCAATTACAAAACAGTTATTTTATTATTATTACCTTTACATCAAATTAACATTTAATAGTTATTTTTTCCTACAAACAATAAGGATTTGTTAAGCAATGAAAGAATCTAAGCAAAAACGGAAATGATAACTAACCACTACATATAAAAGTCCTACCAACTTGCGCTATTGAGTAAAATACTAACAGGTTACTAATTTCAAACATTAAGTTAATTGTCATTTACACTGTCCTTAACATTGTCCTTACTTACAGGATTTACTGGGTCATCGCACATAGTAGATACAAAATTATAATCAAGACCTTCATTAGCCTTTTTCTGTTCATAACAATGCGCCCTAATTTTATTTAGTCTCCATTGGTGGTCAAACTCCACCAATTCCTTAGATTCAGAATCGGTGTCTAACAAATGTTCCGGCTTAACCGACTCAGCCTTGTAACTTCTGTTTAAAGTGGACGCGGCCCTATGGTTTTCGATTTTCGCATCTATATGCTCGAGTTTTTGTAACAATGTTTTCCCCTGCTCCATATGTTCCAATTTCTTCTTGCGTCTCTCGTTAGCCCGTCCTTGATAGTACTCCTTACATCTCTTCAGGCTGAAAACTACAGCTGCTAAAACAACTGCAGAAACCTAAATAAAAATTAAAATAAAAATAGAATTATTTAGACCCTATTTTTCTAACTTGTTAGTATATTATCTTTTGTTGTTAAACAACTAGTTCCCAAACTTCTTTGTGTGTGTAAGAAAATAAAGGCTTGAAAAATATTCTTTGTTATGTAACATAAATAATATATAAAACTTAGTTAGGAAATTATGTTACCA
Organism: Acartia tonsa; assembly: GCF_053477335.1. Classification (NCBI taxonomy): domain Eukaryota; kingdom Metazoa; phylum Arthropoda; class Copepoda; order Calanoida; family Acartiidae; genus Acartia; species Acartia tonsa. The sequence goes on along the minus strand of NC_137264.1, from coordinate 23,188,540 downwards.
ACATTATAAAAAAGGGGGGTAACTAATCACGTCCGCGATTGCGGCAAGATAATTGAGTCTTATAGTTTCGCCTAGCCGTTGAATGAAAAATTTTTCTCCCCTTTCGTTCACAAGGTTCTTTTTTTGCTTGCGGAATTGATTCTTATCTACGCAATTAAACTAAATCAAATTTCTATTCTTTGTGATACATAAATAAACGTTTTTATTTGCTTATACCGCATCTTTAATATTTACACAACAAAATGCTTATTAATTATTTATTATGAAGTAAAATAATAATTATAAGTATTTGCTTTTGAAGCCAGTAAAAGTGTTTTGTAAATTATCTTACCAAGAAACATGAAAGTACAAAAACAATCAGAAGTAACCATCCGTTAGCTTCATTCTTGCAAGCATGACGTCCATCGAGTCCATAGGTTTCCTAAAAATTAACTATTAAAAACTTTTTCATAACAAGTTGTATATTGGATATAAAAATCTCTTGCAAGTCCATCGAGTCCATAAGTTTCCTAAAAAATTAACTATTAAAAACTTTTTCATAACGAGTTATATATTGGATATAAAAATCCCTAAAAATATTCTTATTTTTCAGGATCGACCATCCTCCATAAAACATCGCAGTTTGTACCTAATATTGAAGAATTATATAAGGTAAAACTCACCTTGAATCCCAATAAAGCATTGAAGACCGCTTGTCTAGTATCCGAGGTCAGATTCATCTTGTTGTACTTGATCTCATCACCGGTTTCTTTTTCCCTTAAAAAATACGTAAATTTATAATATGTATCTAAAAAATATATCTATATAAAGACGGATGTAAATATATATATTACATAACCAATCTGCATTAAGATATATTATTTTATATTTTTATGTCTGCACAATACGCAGATATGGAATAAATATTTCAGAAAAGTATTTGTCTACACATTACCATAACGATCGATATGGTCTTATATTTGTATACAATTTGTAACGGTTTTTAGTTGGGTTTCGTGAATATCGGAAAATTCAAATCTCAAAAGTGGTCAATGTTTTTACACTACTCACGCAAACAATAAAGTGTGCGCTCATAAAATACTATCTTCCTGATTTTTCAAGTAAATAGTGTTTTTATGCTCAAAAACATACCAAAAAATCGCGAAAAAGTAATAGAAATTGCACATTAATGTACACAAATTATATTTTTGAAATAAAAACCCCAAAAAGTTCCAGCCCTTTAGGTATAAAATTACCGGTTTTTCGAGTGCGCACTACGTTTATTGGAGCGCCAATGTCAAGGTACATTATGAAATACAACAACCCCTTTTTGTGACGCAAAATTACATACATATATATACATACATACATATATATATATACATGTACATAAACAATTTAAATATATTTTTCTTCTCATTTCATATTATTAAACAAAATTCAGCGCCTTATTTAAGCATTTCAATTCAAACTTTAATAAGTAATATTTGTACTGAAGTGGTTTAAATTTTAAATACTATAAATTTACCTTAATAAGTCAATAATGGAGGCTAAAGAACTTTCAGACTTAACAAAATATTCGGCTGTCCTTTTGGCCAGAACATCCTGGCACTCGGTCACACACGACTCTTTGTCGCGGCAGGAAAAAGTCACATCCAACATTCTTGCTATATGGCTATTAAAGAACTAAAAGTTTTTTTCATATACTGCTCTGAAAATAATTAAAAAGCCTTACTCTTAATATTAAATTAAATTAGGACAAATCAAAAGAAAAAGAGGGGTGATACAAGTTATACAAATTAAATAAAATTAAAATTGTATTCAGGTACACTCTGATTTCACCTTCGCTCCCTCTTCCTTCACAGTAGGAACAGACAACTCGCTCATTTCAATACTGGTTTGCTTCGCAGGTAAATCATTCGCCTTATCAACTTTACCCTGCACCATCAATTTTCTCTTACTGTTTAAACCTGAAAAGACATTAAATAATTAACTTTACATAGCTAAATCCCTAGTTAAATCATTTTAGACCAATATTTCCATGTTGTTTTAATATTCCATAGCACAATCATTACTGTTTAAGCCTGAAATGACATTAAACAACTTTACATAGCTAAATCCCTAGTTAAATCATTTTAGACCAATATTTCCATGTTGTTTTAATATTCCATAGCACAATCATTACTGTTTAAGCCTGAAATGACATTAAACAACTTTACATAGCTAAATCCCTAGTTATATCATTTTAGACCAATATTTCCATGTTGTTTTAATATTACATAGCACAATCCTTAGTTAAAATCATATTTTCATATTTAAACCTGAAAAGACCAATATTTTTAGACCAATATTTCCATGTTGTTTTAATATTACATAGCACAATCCTTATTAAAACAATATTTTTCATGTTAAGGAATTAAAAATGAATCAACCGCCAACAAACATCGGAATCCCCATGGACAGCCCAAAAGTTCATCAAGATTTCTACCGAGAAGAAAAAAAGGATTCCCCGGTTGACCCTTATATAGCTACTAACCCAAACCGAAATAAAATATTTTTGTCCCTTCCTGCAGCCGAGCCTGATCTGTGCTCGGCTAACACGCTTCACGTCATATCAAAAACTGGCGGTATGTTTGTATCTAGCCAGCACAATGCTAAACTTCCCAATTCCTTAAGCAACAATTTTTTCATAGTCAAAAAAAAGTATAACCTTGCTCCTAATGATCTAACAGCTCTCACCCAACAAATTGTAGCCCATGTAAAAAATGCTGGAAAAAATCAAGTAGTATTTTCATCCCTCTTATTTGATATCAATGTATTTAATTTTAGAAGAAAGATTGTTGATAAAAAGGATGTTCTATCGAGATTTAATTTGCCCAGCAATACCCAATCGAACATAGTTGTTGACTATATAAAAACTGTGTATGAAAAAGTTTCCCCTTTTCTTTCGAATGAAAAACACCTCGAAGTGGTGTACCTTGAGTCCCTGGAAAGCAAATCTTATTACACAAAACCCCATACTACTCGTTCTGTACATCTGATTGAAAAATTAGTTTTTAAATGCGACGAAGTACTAAAATCTTGTTTTACCAAACTTAAACATGCCCTTTTTAATTGTACCTCATTTAATGTAACAACCAGTGACACAATTCTTGTAATGTTAGCACATTTAAGCCGCAACCTTTGCGATGAACTTGAAAACCTATATTCCGCCAGAACTGGTATCGTGTATTTGCACGGCTACTATGTTTATCAGGAATGGTTTAAATCCGAAATAGCAGCTCAGTCCCTTCTTATAACCTTTGCTTTGATTAATTGTTCGGCGATTGCATATTTTATGCACAATGTCTGTTCCATTGATTTAATGAATCTTGCTTTATTCAACAAATGTAAATCTCATTTAAAAATCAGTTATTTGCAAAGCCACCGCTATGTTGGCAAAGAGGGTTTCAGATTTGAAATCAATACAGACTGCGTTCATTGGCTGAGAAACAATAAGTTATACCCATTACCACCCCACTTAATTGATCAGTATGAAAAGCGATATAACATTCAAACCATCCCTTCCTTAATGGATCTTAGCCCTGTACCTACAGTGTGTACTAACACCACAGTACCTGTAACCATACCTGCGGCAAATGTTGCGGTCTCTGTAGCACCGCACAGTAGCTTTGCTGTCTCTCATGTGACGTCAGCACCTTATGTAGCTACCTCAAATTCAATTTCCCATTCTCAAATAAATGTCCCACCTCAACAAAATGTTCCACTTTATAACCAACAAATTTATCAGCCTCAACAAATGGTTATATCAGGCCCATATGTAACATCTACTGCAGAACAATCCCAAACATTGACTAGTCCATATCATTATATTCAGCCATTAGAACAAGTAGCAGGACTTTCATTTGTTAACCCGTCTGAAACAATAGCGGGACATTCTTATGTTAACCTTGAAGAAGACACAGAAATGGTTGAAAACAAAGTACTCTCGGTTAATACAGAACCAACCATTCAAGATTTTCTTGCTAATAAATTTGATGACCTGTCTAACCAATTAATGACAAAGGTATCAAATATTAGTTTTAGCTGTACACTCCCTGACAACAAAAAACAGCAACTTGAATGTGAAAAACAAACTCTTGAAAAAACCATACAATCATTAAAAGAAGAAATAGAAAATCTAAAAGTACAAAACCAAACTTTATCTGAATTGGAAAATGATTTGCATGTTGCTAGGCAAGAAATAAGCAAACAAAATGACCAAAACTCTACTTTAGAGCTTGTCCAAAAAGAATTAGATCAACTGAAATATGATAGAGATCAAGATGAAAAGTTTAAAACCAGAATTATGAGAAAACTCAATGTTAAAAGTTCAACAGATATATTACCTGAAATTACATCCTTACAGGAGAAATATGAAGAATCATTAACAAATTATACAATGAAGGACAATCAGTACACTCATTCGCTAGAAAGAATAAAAAACATTGCAGATGATAATAAGAACTTAGAAATTAAAGTTGAAACAATTCAAAATACTCTTAATGACAAAGAACAAACTTTAAATGCTACAACTAGGCTACTAAATATGTGTAAAAAATACATGCCAGCCAATTACAGCATTATGTTCCATGCCTTTGACATTGAAAATCCTGAAAACGAAATTTTTCGGGAATGTGAAGACACTGGATTTCAATCCTGCAAAGAAAACGCTGATGCCGCACTTTCTGTGGTTAAAGACATCACGATAACATTGAATAATACCCTCAATGACCCAGAATTTGGAAAGAAAACCGATTCTGAGCAAGCCGCGGATTTCGTTAATTTAATGACAAATATTTTAAACAACCAAGTCATAACGAAAGAAATATCAGATGAAAAAGGGTTTATTCAAGCTATACAACATTTTCTATCCATAACTGCAGCCGGTCCTACACCAGCGGGAGCAGCCATGACCAATAAAAAAAGAAAAGCCCATAATTAAATATTCATATATGTCATATTTACTTATCTGTACTTGTAAAAATTTTGTAAAATATTATATGCATATTATATGATAATAAATCTATTTAAAAGATGGATCATTTGCAATAAATGATTATGAAAAGTTTTTGTAAAATGAGCTGTTGTTATTGCAATCAACATTTTAAATAGTTAATAATAAAATAACCTTAATTACGCCCACGGATTAATATGGATATTATAAAAACTTTTGGTCGCCTAGAAATATAAAATCTCTATAAACCTTTAGTCGTCATACAGACTAAAAATATAAAAAACCCTATAAACCTTTAGTTGTCATACTGACTAAAATTCAAAAATACACATAAAAATGTGAAAACTCTATAAACTTTTAGTCCTCATACAGACTAAAAATATAAATTTTCTATAAACTTTTAGTCGTCATACAGACTAAAAATATAGAATCCCTATCAAACTTTTTAGTTGTCATACTGACTAAAATTACACATTAAACAATTGATATAAAAAGTTTTGCTAAATGTAGCACTAATTATAGATCAAATAAAACTTTTTGCTTGCATTAGAGTATAACCTATTTTATCATTATTTCAAGAATCAAATTGCGCTTATTAATTAAATAAGTAGAATATGACACTTATGCACAAAAAGATTTTTAAGGATCTATTTCCCTACGTACTTATTTTGATACCATATAAACCTATAATGTATTATGCAACCATACTTGCAAAAACGTTATTGTAAACGTATAATATGTCATGCAATCATACTTGCTAAACCTTATGTATTATGCATCCACGATTGTAAAAATTATTGTCGCATAATTATAATGTATAAATGTAATAAAAAATGCAGCCAAACATGCTAATAAAAAAAATAAAATAAAAATTTGTTGTTTTATTTCTACAATATGTAATATTAAAAAATACCTTTGTATAACAAATAAAAAGTGATGATGCAGGAATACGTAGCGAAGAAAGTCAAGGCTATCAATAAAGGATAAGACCTATCTTCATCTCCTAGATCAAGCTGCTTCACAACGGCGTTGTTAAACCCCACTCCACATACATCGTTTAATTTCGGCTCGAAATCCTACGAATTTTTAATATTAAAATATCTGTTTGTCAACACACAACAATTAATGGTTCCTTGAACGCCCTAATTTAGTATTATTATTTAATAAAGTAAATTTTTGCTTTTAATTTCTCATCAGAAATCGAAAAGAAAGTTAAATTAATATTGTTCTTAATACCTTAATATTTAACCAACTTTAATTGTTACTTACTACGTCATATAATAGCCTATAAATAAAAATTTCAAAAATACCTCTGGTTTTAAAACATAATGCAAAAATAGGAAAGGGTTACCATCTAGACACTTATCTGGGTCTAGACCTAACACTATCAAATTTTGCATATTTTGCAACAATTGGTACGCATTTATTTCCATTGTTATCTATAAATATTAACGCTTTAGTAGTAAAATTAATGATCGGTTAACCCCCTTCCCTTATTTTTAATATCACATAAAACATATTAATATTATTTCTTATCACTTATTCTCTATTATAACTTATTAATTATTTTTCTATAGAAATATTAATTATTCAAGATCTGTAAAATAACTATTAAATAAATTGGTTTATATAACAAAGTTACCTTACAACTTACCGCCTTTTTCCAATAGTAATACCAGTTTTTGTAAAAAGGGGGGTGTTATTATGGTTATAATACCAATAGCGCCGTATTATACCTATTTCTGATTTAATTATAATTTTTAATTTTAAAAAATTATTCCTTTTACTTACGATTTTGTTGAGTCGTATAATATTTACATTACATGTGTAATGTTTTGTACAAAAATTATATTAATTTTTGTGGTCTCCTTGATACTGTTTACCAAAGCCGTATTATATAAACAATAACAATTATTTTAATTTTATTTAAATCATATTTTTATTTCTTTCAGACAATATGAAAATAAAATGGCTGAATATCCTTTTGCTGTTTCTTCTCCTACACCTAGATAAAGCAGACATAGAAGGTGACATAAAATTGAAACTTGGAAAATCCCACTTTTCACCCTTAGTAGTAGTAGACGAAATATTCACTGAGAGAAAAGGATTTTCATTACAAGTCCTCGCCATAAGTGATTTGATTAAAGTAAAAACTCCTAGTAAATCATTTTTTACTTCATTATTACCTAGCTCTTCTACTCCAAAATCACTTGATTTATGGAATGAGATTATCGCCGAGGCTAAAAGGGTTAAACAATCCTATAGCCCCTTTTTTGATTCCAGTCTAACTACTTGCTATATAACTAACATTCAATCAGCCCTTAAACACGCTCTAGATGAAATATCTGATGGCAGAGTTAAACGTAATTCTGATTCAGATAGTTCTAATCAAGATACCACTTCCACTACCACTACTAGTACAACAGAAACTAGTACCCCAGACCCTTACACAGAGGCTAAAATTAATGAACAGGTTAAGCGTGTAATTGATCTTGTAAGAAAATTAGATACACACTATAGTAAGCCGAAAAAATCTTCAATGCAGATTAAAGCTTCAACGTACCACGCTATTAAGATTATACTAGCTTGTTGGGTAAATAATAGGCATAGAACATATCTTGTGCACACTTATGAACAGGTATTAAAACACACTGGAGTAGCCTATTCAGAAACAACTAAATCAGAACAAGAATTTATGCCCTTAAATGAATTGAGGAGACAGCTCCTTGAACTTATAGTCATGTCTGTATCAGGTACACTCAGATTAGACTTTACAAACATTCCCCTAAGTGAACCTGAAAAAGCGTGTACTTTTGATCTTGAAAACCTTACCTATGAAGAGTTAAGATCAGTACAGGATGAACAAGACATAGCTTCTTTTTGTACTTCTACACCCCAAGTTTGCATAGAAAAGGAACCTAAAATGAACGTTAGGAAAAAACTCCTGGATTTTGGCTTAGGGGAGGCTGATGCTACCAAGCTAATTTCGGAATCCCAAACTTTGGCTGACGTATATAGTAAAGCTATGGACATTAAAGCCACTCAAAACACTTATACCTTAACTAAAACCGTAAATTACGGAGAAATGGTTAATATTGACACCACTAAATTAAGTAATAAATTTAAGGAAGGCTATAAATCTGAAGACGCTATGTTCAATATATTATCACCCATATTAAATGAATTAAAATTTCTAAATATTGTTTACGCTACCGAGCTAAAATATCAAGATAAACCTTTGTCAGCAAAATTTTTCAAGTGTGCAGCCCTACAAGATAAAACACATTTTTCTCGTCAAGGAAATAAGCTTTATTATTACCTTAATAAATTCGAAAATAAAAATGTTTTTTACCCCTTGCCTTTTTGTGCTGAAACCTGTAAAATTTTAGTCGCTGATCCTTATGTAGAATTAGATGATAATAAATTTGGAGTTATATCCACCTCCTCTGATGCTAAATATGGTTATGTAAGCAAAATAACTCAAAACAAACCTACATGTTCTATGATAAAAAAACCTAGTGATATATGTATCTTTAAAGATATATCTTATGCCAAACAAATCTCTATACTCGACCTATTTGTATACCACTGTACAAAATCGGAAGGTTGTAATTATTTCAATGAAGGCATAATAGTGTCAAAAGGTTTTATCACTATATCCGAGTTTAATCTAAACTTTATTGACACAGAAAACGATTCTAATATATCCTTTTTCCCAGAGGAAAATGAAATATTACTCAAAGGCTTAATATATTCAGCTATATCTGGCGTAGTTCTTGTTTTATTCGCTGCCGCTAAAAAATTTGTTATATTTTGTTATAACAACGCCCGCTCTATGGCTACTTGTTCTTGTTGTAAAACTAAAACTGAAAATACAAGAAGAAGTACAAGGTATACGCCAGCTAATACACAAGAACCTGTGTTTATATCTCCCCAAGTCAATCCTAATCAAGAATAATGATTAAAGCTGGCACATTATTTACCTGTCCCTAAATTAGGCATTTTATAATTCACTCTTTATAAAATTGCGTCAACATTTTATAATTCACTCTTTATAAAATGATTAAAGCTGGTATATTATTTACCCGTCCATAAATTAGGCATTTTATAATTCACTCTTTATAAAATTGCGTCAACATTTTATAATTCACTCTTTATAAAATCGCGTAAAATATATCAGCCGTTAATTCAGTCTTTAATTGGCTAATAATCAGTAATAAATCAATCAATAATCCCTTCTTTATTCGATTGAAGAAATTATTATAAACCATTCTTTATAATTAAATACTTGTTCGAATCAATATAATAACCAAGTTGTCATACTTTATTTGGTTATAATATAAAGAAAATCAACAAAACAAAAAAAAACAATAATTATGATATTCAATTCTTATTATAATTATAATCAACAATTTGTATATACTATAATTTTGGCGACATTCATTTATCTTTGTTCTTAATTTTTTATTGTGTTACATAGTACTGCAAAAATAATAAATTTTCTTTAACAATTCGAACTTTTTCGCCAGTAATCATGATACAAAGTTAATATAATTCACTGATAATTGTAATACAAAATTTATGTAATTTAAAACATTTGTTAATATGTGATCTATGTATTTTAATATGTTAAAAAACTCAAAAAGAAAAATTGAATCAACTTTTTGCTACAAAATCATTTACTTTTGATATTTTTATGCTTAATGACAATTACCAATTAAATACAAATAGTAAATATTTCCCTTTGATTAAGAAAATGATATTGATTAACATTTTTTAATATTTTGTAATATGTAATATGTAATTGCTTACTATGTAATAAACTAATCATAATGATACGAAGCAGCGCCACTTCTTCACAATTGTTCGTTGTAGTTCTCCTTCAAATTATTCATATCTTCCGCGAGCTTCTACCTTGCAATTTTGGTTGAATCATCATATTGTCACCTGAAAACAAAAACATTTACTATGTTGAAGACGACTTTTGAAAATAACTTCTAAATCTGCAAAAGATAATCCAGGTTACTGAATGATTGTAAGTTCCTGCCTCGTTGGCCTCATAAAGAGGGGGGAGCATGTTACAACTTTTGTAACACCTCCGAAAAATATAAACCACAACCATGCATACTGCGCGTGCGGACAACCAGACAAGAAGGAAGCACAAACTACCTGTAGAAGAAGCCAGTCTTTTTAACACACTCAAAGTTTAACCATATATATATTCTAGTTGAAATGTCAAATTAGTGAAATATACCTTGTTGATAAAATATCTTAGTTATTTAAGCACGTAAAAGTGTAAAATAAGGGAGTAGCACTCAAAATATAATTGCTATGATAGTAGGTGCGATCTGATAAAAGTTGACACTGACAATGAGCAAAAAAACCAATTAATATAAATTAATCTGTCACAGTTATATTAACCTTGAAGCAAAGTTACTTCGTGGTTAATTTACTTTATCAAATGTATATTAGATAGAGAAAAGGGACCTTGGACTGTAAATAAGAATGCAAATAAAGCCGATTTAGCATTCGTTAGTTTAAAACAAGGGCTCGGAAGCCGCGCATTAGCCGCGACTCAAATTTATACCTGCTTGAATGCAATGGTAATTTTTCTTCAGAAGAGGGAATACCATCTTTGGGTCAGGTTTGGACTTCCAGCTGATTTTTAAAATTGTAAAAGGTTTATTTCTCTCATGCTTACAGGCGGCTAATGCACACCTGCCGAGCCCTGCTTAAAACATTTTAGGGTAACGTTGATGACAATTTATTGTAATATATGTCCAAACTTTTCGACAAATAATGATTAAGGATGTAATGTATGTAAATTTATTGTCCATTGTCCTTTCGTTTCAATTATATCCTATTTTGTAAGTTGATAGGCGTAACAGGACTGCTTCTGTAAATAATACTGGTTCCCAAAGTTTTGTAAACACGTTCCACCATTCGTTGGCTTGATACTCCATGTATTTTCATTAAATATTGTCACAAACTAGTGAACATTTCATCAATAATTTAATCTGCGTAGATGGTAATTAAGTTTATCACGTTTGAATATGTACTTATCGTCCATTGTGTTATCCCTCAAAAAAAGTACACTCTGAAATTTTAGTGTACTTTTGAAAAAAAATCTATACAAATATTGGATCTACTGCAGTTCACGGTAAAATATTGCTGGTAACGAATATTGCTAAAAATCTATGAATTTTAAAGGCTGCTAGCTGCCAAACGGCAGTACGTACAGATCATGCCCGCACACTGTTTTAAGCGGCATAAGAAGGCCTACAAATAATCTGGAATAGCCATAAATCAATAATGCATAATTATCTCGCAGTGCAGATAAATGCGCAAAAAAGGCCTATTTTACTCGTTTTTTCTTCAGTGAAGCTTTCCCTGTGCATCATTGGATCTTGGCTATTTCAGATTGTTTGTAGGCCTTCTTATACCGCTTAAAATGGTGTGCGGGTATGATCTGTACGTTCAGCCGTTTGGCAGCTAGCAGCCTTTAAAATTCAAAGATTTTTGGCAATATTCGTTACAAGCAATATTTTACCGTGAACTGCAGTAGATCCCAAATATTTAATACTACAGATTAAATTCACAAAAAGCCTTTTGAAAATAGGAAAATATATTTTTGTATGAATATAATATGTTTTATTCAAAATATCTAACAAGTGCAATTATGCGCATAAGTAGCGCAACATCATTTAGAAACAATTTAAGAAAAAAAATAAAAAACAGAAATAGTAAATGGTAATAGTAGGTAATAGAATACATTCTTTAGAAAGTATTTAGCAGCTCTAAAGTCTTTTTCAGTTTGGCTTCGAAACCTGTTAATATCAGCTGGATTAGAACCGGTTCTGAGCCAAAATAAGTATCTGGTCGTATTTAAGCCAATTTTTCACGAATAGTAACATCATGATATCAATTCCAGTTTTGTTGACTGGGGCCTTCAGCCACTCGGGGTCAATTAAACTGGAATTAATCTTTCATTTTACTATCCGAGGAGAGTTGCCTTTGATACGATGCGTTAAATAAGTTCAGGTGATCGTACAAATTTTGAGACTTACCCAATTATGATGAACAAATTACCAATTCTGTAAATTAAATCTATTTGGTGAAGTCAAGACACTGTAAATTTGAACCAACAAATCAAGTTTTAGAAAAAGTTCCAAAAGTTTTAAGCTATTGCATGAGAGCGTAATAACAAAACTATGGGTTCCATAATAATTTGAATTCAAAAGTCTCCCCCTACCTGGGTACAACATAGTTATTTAGTTGATTTACTTATAAGAATATTTTATAACATAAAGATTTTTACAATTTCTAAAGAGCAAAGAATTAATTTTATAACACAATATTGGGTTACAACCAAATATATATTTTAAATAAAATTCAATTCAAATCAAAGCAAATTTTTGGTACAGTCACCAATTTATATAAACAAGGATAATTATGTCCATAAGCAGAGCTGCTGTAAATAAACAATGCTGAAAATATTCATAGGTTGCAAAGCGTACATTGAAAAAAATGGAGAGATAGACAAAAAGTTAGTTACAGAGCAGATGGCCTTGGTAATAATATTATTCGGTATTATCCTCTTAGGATTTTTTTTCAATTTTGAAAATTTGAGTACCCATCCCCTCCCCTTGACAAAACCATATCTCTGGCCGCGGCGCTCGGCCCCCTATCCTAACTATCCGCAGTGCTCGGCCCCCTAGCCTTCCTAGCCGCGGGCGCTCGACCCTCTAGCCTATAACCTAACCTTACATAATTATCATTCTTTGCCAGATTCATAGTTTTGTCGGGTGGGTATATGGTATATTGCATCCTTTTTTATAAGTTTTTGTTCATATTCATTTAATATTTTTAAAACTACAGGGTAAAAATTGTTTTTTTTTCAATAATTACTAAAAATTTTACTAGCAAATATAAACTTTCGTAACCTAAATATTGTTTAATTCTGTAAATTGAAACCAGAAGCCTATTATATGTATATGAAACAAATTTAATTAAGTTTCATTACAATCAACAAAATGAAACAGTGATCTGTGTTAGGATTTAACCAATTCATTGACTGACTATTTCATTAAATAACCAGCATATTTTAGTTGTCCACGGATAGAAAAATGGAAAAAGAAATAGGACTAGTTGTTCATACGTCCTTAATAGATAGCTCTGATCGTCAATGTAGGCATGTTAGAATTGTTCTATTGTTTTAAACTATTACCAGAAAGTCCATATATTCATTTTACCTTTTTACAACAATATTTTGAAATGATTTAATGGATATTTTTTTGATTTTTTAACGATTTTTTGACAATAAGTTATGATCTTATTACAAAATATTCTTTATCTAAAGATGTAAACAAAATTTTGTTTAGACTTTGAAATTATGCTCCGTTTGTATGCTTTGTTCAGCATCGCTTTAAGGATGTTGTCATCCTTATTCTACTGGATCAATAACTGACGATACCTTTTTAAGATCTTAAGGGATAAGACAATAAACGAATAAATAATTATATATTCCCAATGAGGATTGACAAAATTATCCCCTGTGCAGATTATTTTGACACTACTAGTTGGTAGCAAACCAATCAAAATGCAATAAAAGTGCCCAAAGTTTTTAAAATAGTATAACAATGACGTGGATATTAGGACAGGTCTAAAATGGTCGTCAATCTAGAATGCTAACATAGAACTCATTTATGATTCATCCAATAGGAGGAGACGGGATGAGGTAAAGGGGGTGTTTGGGGGGTATCGATATTTTAGCCCGTTGCGAGTTTAACTTTTTTAGCGAACATCAAAATCTAGTGTAACATTCAAGTAATAATATATCCATTAATATATGGTTATAAAACTTTGGGTACCGCTGTAATTTACAATTTCCCTCTCTCCCTTTTACTACTTTTTGTATGCTTTATTTCCTGAATATAACCTTTATGAAAAGGTTAATCTACCTGTATTGTAAAACCGCACGTGTAAAATGTATTTGATCACATTTTTAGATAAATTTGTTATACCTTAAAAATATACAAGGATGACAATATCTATAAGGGCCAAACAAACAATACTAAATTATTAAGAAAGATAATCAGAACGACGGCAAAATATTGGCAAATGTATCTTTAAAAAAAAGGCAGTTAATTACATTTTTTCAATTCTCAATACATTGCATTGCTTAAATCCATTTTTAACTTGAAATATTTTTTTGGTTAAGTTTATAATCGGTGTATGAAAAAATATCTGAAAAAATCTAAATACTATTCTAAAATATATTTAAATTTTAAGATAGCATCCACTTTTTTGTTGTAAATTTATGTCTTTTTTTTGATTTTGTACTATGATCATATTATGATTTTAAGTATTTAAATTTTCATTTATATCGACCTAATGATTAATTCAAAGATGTTTTAAGAACAATTATACAAATCTATTTTATATATAACTAGCGGCTTCGCCCCTAGCCTCTAGGGGCTTTGCCCCAAGAGGTTTGATCAAACCAATTTTCCGTATTTTAGATTTAATTTTTAATTTTAGTTTTAAAAAGAAAAAGGAAAATTTTTATTTTGGAGGGGGAGGGGGATTTTTCATTTTTTTTTGGGGGGGGGGGGTTGGGGGTGTCCCACCCCCCAAGAAAATAGTTATAAACCTTCCCGGGACTTATGAGAAGCTACCCTGTAAAGGAGAACCCGATCGGTCGCTACAAACAGACAGACAGACAGACAGACATCGTTCTACTTTGTATTATAGATGTGAACGTCGAGAAACTTTGGGAAATCTTGAACTCGCTAAATCTCCAACAAATAATTTTAATCTACATACATAATGGATAACTTTGTTTATCACCATTGGGTATTTACGTCAATTTATCTTCAATTTCATATCCCTTAAGATTTTCTTTGGCTTTAAACCTAAATTTTATTGGACAGCTTTAAAGTTTTTTTTAAATAAAATGTGTCTCTTTCTCCAGTAAAATAAATGATGGTTGATAGAAAGTCTTTGGAACTCACAAAATGTCAAACAATGACATTTTGGTGTTTATATTTTGTTGTGTCTTTACAAAGATCTCTCAAACAGCAAAACCATAGATGTTACGTTATTTGTATAAACTCTTGTTTTATTCTACCTACACCCTCCCCAACCCAAAATAAGATAAAAAAATTGTAATAACTGATCTTAAGTAGCGAAGCTACTAGTAAGTGATTTTGTTCGAATGTCTTTCCGTTACTCGTTCAATCTAATCTAATATCGCATCGTATTAAAGAGTGATTTCCATAAGATTAAAACAAAACTGGTATTAATTTTACTTTAATATTCGCGGTAAATTATTTGTTATAGTTTGCTATACATGACTTTTTCAGTATGGCTGAGAACCAGTTCTTATCCTGCCGACTTTTTTCGAGAAAAAAAACTGGAAAACATATTTCTTCAGCCGTAATGAATAAACACATGACATTTGTAATGATATTGTTTCATCTTACCTCACTTATAAATTTATCATACAAACATTGATGTTTAAGCTAATAATTGATTCTAAATATAAACACATTTTTTTAACAAATTATCTGAAATTAAACAAGGATAATAAAGTCTTTATCAAGCGCAGCTTTATAGTTGTATTATGATTTACAGGGAAGTGTGCATTATTTGTAGCGCAACAAGAATTTTATATAACTTTTGTATGTCCGACCGTCCAACGAAAAGATTTCATCGCATTTGAATACTTAATGGTATATAAGGTTTTAAACTATATTATATCTGCGGAGTCTGAATCATACAGTACCTATGTAGAATCCTGTAACATTAAGGTTTCAATTTGAAAAGCCTTACAACTTTTTAATAATTATTAAAAAGTCTGTATAGCAATTTGAGGATTTTTAGCTTTCTTGCAACAATTTGTTGGATGATTTTTAGATTTTAATTACTTTTTTGAGTGTTGACATTAATTTTTGGATATTTCTACGGAATTAATAATAATATTAAATAACAAATGCGTTGATACTCATATATCATAATGATTGTTTGTCTGTCTATTCAATCTGTTATTAAAAATACTTTTTAGCCGTCAAAAAAAGACGGGAAACGCACGAAAGATTTCAAAGATACCAAAAATACCGTCAAAAACAGCCGGAAAACGCAAGATACAGATGAGTTATGCTACGATAAGAAAGTATATTAAACGAGAGAAACAAGCACAAATAGTAGAATGTTATATTATTGTCTCTGAAAACATTGATTCATTAATATCACTATAAAAATAGGAATTAAGAAAATATACTAAGAGATTAATTACAAGTGAAAGGTTTTAAAAAATTAATTATTTGATATTTTTGTGGCGAAGCTACTAAATTAATGATATAAAAAAAAACATTCTTTCTAGGCATCGGTTAAACTTGATTTTTCTTTAAAAGTGTGAAAATTCCTATGACCAATGATTGTCTTTTCTCTATCCTACTTTGTCGGTCTGTGCGTAGAAGAATCGGTTTATTTACGGTGAAAAACCGTTTACTCCAAGCGGCTAAAAAACACTTTGTCAAACACTTTTGTTAAGTCTAAAATATAAAGATATTACACTTCCATATATGAAAACCTATGGGCTGTATTAAGTTTTATGACTTATCACTTAATTAACTATATTATCTGACTTTAAGAATAGATTTTGGAGCTGAATTTGCCATTAAAAATCCACGTTGTAACCTGCAATCTTGTCTTAATAATGAATATTCTCACTGGCAGAAAAGATTGAGGCACAAAAGTTTGTTTTTTTGGAAAAACATTCAAATTTTTTTTATAAAAGTGAACTCTTAACGAATAGAAAGAGGCTTTTTCAATGTTATTTCTGCGATAAGCTTCTAAAACTAATAACGAATCCCTTAATTAAATGATCCCCAATCGAATAAAAGCAGGGAGGAGGGGGATTTTGGGCTTTTTCTTAAACTAGCCCCCAATTTTTTACCATATTTAGGACTTATATTGAATTTGATTAAGTTGAGTGCCCTAACGTTCCAACCACTAATTGCATCAACAGAAGGAGTAATTTTATGTAACATCATTGTGGATGTAGATCAATTTATCAGTTATTGTCTTATCCCTTTAGATCCCTGAATAAAAGTGAGAGAAGTTGGGGAAAAGGAAAGCAATTAATATTTTCACAAGGCAATTAATTCTTATTTTTTATAAGTGAAGCTTTAACACATTATGGATTTGTCCGTCCGTTCGTTCATTTGTAAGTATTCCTTAAAATTTTGTTGCTTGATAGAGCAATAGCTCCCTGGAGGTTACCATGCTATTCTATTTCTTAATCAAAGTCTTGGATCTAAGCTATTTTCCACTCCTAACTCGATTTACCTTTCAAAGCCCCTAGATGCAATGGGTGAAGCTACTAGTACTCTTAAAAATTAGCTTCCATTTTTTATCTTTATTATTAAAATATCACCAAAATGTATTGTATATAAAAATAAAAAGTTTGGATCTACTACAGTTCACGGTAAAATATTGCTGGTAAGCAATATTTTCAAAATCTATGAATTTTAAAGGCTGCTAGCTGCCAAACGGCTGAACGTACAGATCAAACCCGCACACCATTTTAAGCGGCATAAAAAGGCCTACAAATAATCTGGAATATGCAATTATGCACAGGGAAAGCTTCACTGAAGAAAAAACGCGTAAAATAGGTCTTTTTCGCGCATTTCTCTGCACTGCGAGATAATTATGCATTATTGATTTATGGCTATTCCAGATTATTTGTAGGCCTTCTTATGCCGCTTAAAACAGTGTGCGGGCATGATCTGTACGTTCAGCCGTTTGGCAGCTAGCAGCCTTTAAAATTCAATTATTTTTGGAAATATTGCTTACCAGCAATATTTTACCGTGAACTGCAGTAGATCCAAAAGTTTTATTATTTTGATTAATAGTGGCTACGTTGTATTTAAAGATTGAAAAAATAGATTAAAAACCGAGTCTTACATCTTAAGATATAAATGCCTAAACCACTCCGGGACCTATGTGAAGCTTTTTTTAAATGGAGATCTCAATCGGTTCAATAGTCAACAAAACTTTAAGCTTCAGATAAAAAAAAACTTGCTACTTGTTATTATAGAATGAATGTCGTTATAGAGCAACTGCACTCCAAGAATAAAAGGAAGCATGTATATTTATAACCATATCACTGTGAGTCTGTAATTGAAGTAAATTGTTGATTCACCTTGTTAGGCGTTTACCTATTGTTTATCTCTCCTCTCTCTCTTTCTCTACCTATATCTCTCTCTTTTTTTTCTTTTTTTCTCTCTCTCTCTCTCTGATTCCCAAGTTATTCTTCCTACCCTTTTTGATTCCCTTAAGCAATGTTAAGTTTGTAACCTTTCTCTGTCTCTCTCACTCTCTTTTTTTCTCGCATTACGTTCTTTTTCTCCTATCTATCTATCTAACTCTCACTCTCCTTCTCTCTCTCTCTCTCCCTTCTCTTTCATTCTCTCTCCTTTTCTCTCGTTATTTTTTTCTCTCTCTCTATCTCTCATTATTTCTCTTTCCTCCCTTGTAAAGGTAAAATCAACGGAGAATTAATCTCAAAGTTAAACCACACCCTTTTTATTGTTATTCCGCTATGATTCTGCTCTCTACCACTCTCTCTCTATTTATCTCTTTATTTCTCTATCTCTGTTTCCATTTC
Organism: Acartia tonsa; assembly: GCF_053477335.1. NCBI lineage: Eukaryota > Metazoa > Arthropoda > Copepoda > Calanoida > Acartiidae > Acartia > Acartia tonsa. The sequence continues at coordinate 23,169,893 of NC_137264.1, read as the reverse complement.
CTATCTGTCTCTTTCCCTTTTCTCTTTCTCTCCCTCTCTAACCACGCCTTCCTTTTATCCCCTCCTTCTTTCTCTAAATAATTATAAAACCAACGGAGATTATTATTTACACACCTTTTACAACGCCTTACACGTTAAAAATAATATTAACAAAAAAAAATTTTAGGTGGTAAGTCGACTTAGTTAAAGAGGAAACTAATGCTTATATAAATGAGATATCAAATCAAAATGATATAAAAAAATATTTTTTAAAGATTTTCTTATCCTGCTACGATGTTTAAATGAAAATAGTAGGCGGTTTCCTTTTGATTTTATTAATTAATTGATAATAAGGGGAGGGAGGTCCGTGTGTTATTGTTAGGTTAGGCTAAGTTTTATTGTGCACTGGCCGGCCCCGTCGGGTTATGGCCCCTTTTATTTCCAATTTGTATAAAAAATAAGGGAGCGAGACTTTAGTGATTGCATATATATGATATAGGCCCTTTACGAGAAATATTCTTTGCTGTAAATACTTATTCTAAACATTACACTTGTTCATAATTGTAAATAGGCACAAGTCTAATATTCAGAATAAAGTTTACAACATGAACCGAGGAGCCGGCTCCGAGAGCCAGTCGGCTCCGAAAATTGAATTTCATAGTGTATTATAAGTAAACTTTACTTAATAAATTACATTATGTTTTTAACACTATTTATCTTACATAAAACATATAAAATTGTGACTCATAATTTTGGCATCCCATTTCATTTTATAGACTTTCGCATTGTTATGAACAAAATTATAGATTTAAAAAAAAAAATATTAAATTGGAAATACAATTTTTTGTTTAGATAATTAAAATTTTAATGCATAAATATCTAAGTTTTGTGATACAACACAAATTTTTTTAAGACAAAAAAAAACTATCGTTAATAGTCCCTTTCGTGGCAACGCTCCATAAGGGGGATTCTTCGTATTTTCAAAATGGCTTTTGATAGGTTATTTTAGGTTAGGTTAGGTTATATTGGGATAGGTGATTGCCCCACAAGGTTAGGCAGTTGGCACTGCAGGGGCTAGAAATATGAGAAAAGCTACTTTAAAAAAAATTAATAATCGACCCTTAAGGAGCGTAGCCACGAATGGTACTATACCCAAACTATTAAATACCACACAATAAAGATAAAAAAAAACTACGATTTAATTCAGAAATTTATTGAAAAACCTTACATTTTTGCTTTAATGTCAATCAGTACTAACAGTCAATGATTTATTTAAAGCTTGAAATAGGACATTTTATATTTTGATTTTTGCTACATCTCATGAAAACAGTAAAATTTTACAGTTTTACAATAAGTCAAAATTAACATGAACAAGTTTAACTTAGGTAGCAGAGTTAAACTTTAGAACGGTACACCAGGTTTCTTGCAAATTGCAGTCCAAGGAGCAATCCCACAAAACTGATCTGCCCAAGCTAGCTTTCCATTTTTCCACCATAACTGTTGATAGAAAGATTTTAAGAATATTTACATTATATTAAATTATATAAAACTATGCTACGCCCCCTAGAGGCCTCTAGGGGCACTAGAGGAGGGGGGAGTTAAATTCGATAACCCATTTTCATTTTTAGTTTTGGAAAAAAATTGGGGTGAGATAATTTTTTTCGGGCATTTTCTCTTGGGAGGGTGTTGGTGTCCTCCCCAAAAATAGTTATAAATCTTTCCAGTACCTATCAGTTCTGCGGTTAGCAAGATCCTCCGGAACAAACAGACAGATATCCTGTTACTTTATTACAGGGATACCAATATTTTGTTACCTCAAGACAATTTTGACTTGGACTGCTAGGTTGATCACTGTGCCAGTCAAAAAATTGAACTAAAATTAAATCATTTAACAACTTTTTGATTTTTTGATTTTGGTTTTGCTATTTAATGATTATAAAAAGGTAATGTACATAAGTAATGTAACTCTTGAAATCAGTGAATTCAACGTTTGATTTATCTTTATGCTTGGCTATTTTAAAATATAGACAGAAGCACAAATATTTAAGTTTGATTTAATTTTAATAGGAAGAAATTAAACTTTCGAAAAGCAAGTTTTGTTTTAACATATAATTCATGTAAAATTAATGTTGAAATAATACAAATGCCATTTGTATTGAAGATTTTTTACCTTGTAATTACTATTGAATTTTTTTATTTATCATTCGCTCTCGTTCATTTATCCAAATTAAATTGCAAATTATTGAGTTAAAAAACGAAGATAAATTACTTGGAGTTCCATCTAACCACTTCCAGCCAGAACCTGATCTCTGACCTCCCATCCAAAAACCTTTCATTTTGTTTTCTTGTACCAGAGGCATCACTAGCCCTAAGTAGTCATTAATTATACAACAAATATACCTACATTTTAATTGAATTTTAGGCTATTGTAAAACAGTATTTAAGTTACATACATATATTATAAAAATTGTACTAAATACAGAGGTTTCATTGCTATATAAATGTTAGCAAGAAACTGTAGGCATCTCTAAATATTAGGTCCTTTAATATTTTACGTAAAATATTATTGTTCCTTTTGTTTCAAATAAAACTGCTAATTTACTGACTCATTGTGTATGGCTTCGAAACCGATTAATACCCGCTGGATTAGAACTGGTTCTAAGCCATTCTGAAAAATCGTGTATTGTATCGAATTATATCCATTTTTGTTAGCCCGTGCCGTGGTTTTAATCTTATAATTGTACATTTTTTATATCCGTGGAAAGCTGTTTATAATACGATGCGATAAATAACTAATACACTACATATGTTTTACCAAATAAGCTTAAATGCTAACCTTTGACAAATTCATTTTCCTGACTTGAGCGAATTGTTAGAAGTTGCGCACCCAACTCACAACACCTTGATCTGGCAACCTCCCATGTCATAGTACTTGGGTATAATATCTTGTAGCAATTTCCTAATAATAAACATCTGGATGGCAAAAGAGAATAGAGTTCTATTATTTTCTTGAAAATTTTAAGCATATTTAACAATTTTAGGCATGCTTTAATCATATAAAACTGTAAAAAAAAACATTTAAGTACCTGTTGCAGGATTTTTGGACCAACCCACATCACATCCATTTACTGTATAAATAGAAATGATTATTTAATTATTAATAGCATTAATCTATAAAAAAAATGTAATTAAATTGATAAAACTAATAAAAATTGTATGTTAGTATCATGACAGAAAACTTTACCTGAGACAAAAACTGGCGCCAAAATGAAAACAGAATACAACAGGAACTTCATTTTCTAATTATATAAAAAAATATGTTATTCCATAATACTAAATTTACCATAATAATTAAATATAGGTTCTGATTATCTGTCAGGTAACTACCTTACCTAAATCATAATACTTACCAATCAACAGCAAAGCTGAGATGAAACTGATGAATATTAAAATATTTCTAGCGATTTTATATAAATCAACAAGTGTTATTTAAAAATTTACATTTCTTAGTTATTAGTAATGCTTTGGATAATTTAGATAATTTGAAAATTAATACATCAACCATCCTTGAAATAAGAAGTTTTAAATGTAAGGATGTATGTTTATTTAGTGATGGTTGTTTCTTTCAAAGAACATACAAATTCATATTGTATGATACCCAAGAAATACCCAATAAACAGCTGATAGTTCAATCATATTTCTCCAATATAATATCCATCTTTGAAGAGTTAAGACTCCATGGGGCTGGTGTCGCTTCGGGTAATAGACCTCTCTCCATGCACCTTGGAACATACATACAATACTTATGATTGCTGTGTAAAGCGTCCATTCACCCATCAGACAACCAACCCAACGGTCGCGGGGTGATCCATCTTTGAAACACAACAAATATTCAGTAGGCAATCCGAAATAGTGAGTTAAAGAAAAGATGCTCAATAACAGGGATCTAAAGGGATAAGACAATCGCCGATAAGTTGATGTATATATTTAACAATATTTTGATTTTTTAAAAAGAGAAAGAGACATTAACAGATTATGAGAAAGATAAAGAAAGAGAAGAGAAATTTTCAGATGATCCAAAATCAATCAAAGTTTTGGAAATATGCCAACAACATGCCATATTTCAAAATCTACATTAGAAAAAATAGAACTAGAAAATTACATTTTGTTATTTGATACATAAACGATGGTTAACTTTCTATTCCAGAAGCCCATTGTATGAAGATAAATACTCAATACTTGTTCCGCAAAAGAAAATATTTCATTGTTCCCATTTAACAGATTGATTGCTGTTTAAAGAAAGCCTGCAAGAAATATACTGTTTTAACTGCTGAATGACTGTCACAAGAAGACCCAATATCCCAATTTGAAGCCTTCAGCCTCACTAAGAATAAATTTATAGGCATTTTAATATGACATTTGAGTTATATGAAAATTCTCCATTGCTCATGATATAAATTTCAAAATTAAATTATCTCACTTATTTAAGCTGAAGAATTCAAATTGGTGGTATTGGGTCTAATTGTGGCAGTCTTTCAGTAGTTAGATGTGTGTATTTTTTGCAGGCTTCCTTTAAGTAAATAGTTCTAAATAGAACGTATTATTTATGAACAACAAGTTGCTTTTATAATTGATTTATAAGGAATTTGTTGCGCAAGGGTAAACAATTTTTAGTATCTTAAAAAGAACAAGTGATATTTTATATTTTCTTTGATATTTCTTCTAATATTCTCAATATTTTATCAAAAATAAAGAATTTAATTATTTTAAAATCTAATATACATTTCTTTACTTGTTTGGTTTTGGTTTTGGCCCTTAAGGCCCTCAATCAATACCTCACCTGTTAAAAAGAAACATGATTGAAGACAAAAGACCCTTAGATGAAGATTGGTAAAGAATTTATGTTAAATCCTGACAATCTAATAGCACAAATGGGTTATCTAAAGATGTTCTGCAGGTAATACTAAAATAAAATTATTATTTTTGGTTTAAAGAAGTAAAAAAAATATTTTGGTTGTCTACTGTGTTGGTAGGTGAACATGCTAATTCATTGAATTACCAAAAACGGTGGTTTATCATTTCCATCTGCAAGAAATCGGTAGGCAATTAAACATAGTTTTTCTTTATGGTCCTAGGGCATCATAAAAAAAGAAGAAAAAAAATGCATTAAAATATGAACGATTTACCTGTATTTGGGCTTCTAATGATGAACAGATGGAAGATCAAATAAAAATCGCCCCCTTCCCCCTGGGAAAGGTTGAGATCTAAACTTTGGAGGAGGACAGGCTTCTGAAAGTTTTAAGGGGAAAATCAAAGACCTACTGACCTTACATACAAATTCAACTTATATTGTCTGAAATTTGTTTTTGAATCTTTTAAAATATTTAAAATTATGTGTAGAAAAAATTGTTTGATGCCACCAAGATAAAAACACATGGCTATGGGAAAATATTTATGATTTGTCATTGAAAGCTATGATTTTTTATATGAGTACAACTAAAACCACCCTGGGTGTTTTGAATTATCATTTTTTGATAGGATTGCAAATTGTGCTTTGACTCTGATATATTTACATTTTTACGTTTTATGTATTAAGACAATAACCAACTTTCAAAGTTAGGCAACAATTTGAATCTACCAATAAATCTCATGTTTCGAAATTTGGGACTGCTTTGTTTTATATTATCTTGTGCTTTTGCAGCTAAAAGAATGTGCGCAGTTGGCTAAGAACCATAGAGTACAACCTCACCTTTATATAGACTTACAGACAATAACGTTGTAAAAAAGCTTTGTGCTTTCATCTTACAACAAAAATTCTAAATTTTACAGACATGGTTTATTATTAACAATTATAAATATACTTTTTGAACATAAATCAAAATATGTATATGAAAAATTTACTGCAAAGTTGGGCTGCTTAGAAGGCATCTGTCGGTTTTGCGGCATTAACTTATATCTGTAAAGAAGAAAATAAAAATCCATAAAACAATATATACATGGATAATTATCAGAAGAATAAGCTCGATGATCCTTTTAAATAGAATAAAGATCTCCGTTTTCCTTAGATGTTAAAGATTTATTTCATAACAAAAATTTTATAAATAAATATATGATTACTAAATAAATTTTTTTTTTTAAATTGGCATTAAAGATAAGTTTAAAGTTACAGACGGAAGGACAGACAGACAAACATCAAGCTACTTTATATTATTAGATGATTCGAAATTAGAATTTGGAAAGCACATAGTACATCGAGCAGATCAAAAAGAAAAATATGTATTTTGATATAAATGTTTCTTAAAGTATTTTGTTGCGCAAATGTAAACAGTCCTTTCATTATTTTGAAAATTTGACATTCTTAACACTTGTAAACTCTTTTGCAATCGTGGACTATAGACGTCAATACATAATTTATTGCAAAAAAAACAAGTATGGCAACAGCCATAAAAGCGGCGCTCTGAAATCAAACGGTAAAACAAACTAATATGAACACTAGTAGGAGTGAGAATATTAATTGAAATTATTTTTAAAAATGTACATGAACTTGGTGCAAAATTGCTTTAATAAAGGATTCTGTTAGGGAAATACTTACATTTTTAGATCTTGATTGTAAAGATGCTTCGCCTTGAATATAGTGGAATCAATATTCCAAAAATCAGATGAATCAGATAATTATACCATAAAATATTTTTGTCCAAAAATTTGAAAAAAGGCATGTTTTAAATAGACGTACAGACTCTCTGATTGTTACAGAAATCATTAGGAAAATTCTATCTTGCTTAGACTGATCGGTTACGTACAGACTCTAATTATAGAAATGCTTCGCTTTTAAAAATTGGATTAGCTGCTCATTAATTCTTTTCTTATGCCTGTCTTTATAAAATTGGAGATTATTAAAAGAAATATATAAAATGTCTTTCTCGTATTCATTCGAATCCGGTGGATAGGAACCGGTTCTCATCCATACGAAAAATCTATGTCTAGCATCGTATTATATCCAGCTTTCTACGAATATAAAAATGTACAATCATAAGATTAAAACCAGTTTTTTTAGCCCGTGCCTTCGGCATCTCGGGGCTAAAAAACCTGGTTTTAATCTTATAATTGTACATTCTATATCCGCGGAAAGTTGTTTATGATACGATGCGAGAAATAACTATTATAAAACTGCAGAAATCCCTTTCAGGTTTAGCTGCTAAAACTTCTTGTCAAACAGCCGTTTGGCCTCCAGCTGCTGTCGATGTTCACTAAGCCAAGAGGTGTTTATATTCGTTTATTCTACCCAGGGATCGGAAGCCTCACGTAAGCCGCGCATAAGCCTCAGTTTTAAACCTGCTTGTGAGCAGAAAAAAAAATTTTTAGAAAAAAGGATTGTCTGCTAAAGAGCCGTTTTATACATCCAGCTGAATTTTATAGTGATAAAATCACGATTTCACTGAGGCTTACACGCGGCTTACGTGAGGCTTCCGATCCCTGATTCTACCGCTTGACTTTAGAGCTTTGCCTTTTTGGATATTGACATCCTTGTTTTTCATAATATTTTACTAACAAATGTTAAATTGACAAACTGATATGTATTATCATAACCATTGTCTCATCCCTTAGGATCCCTAGTTTAATGGTCAATTCTATGTTTGCAAACGTCACGAAATTAACGATAGTCGTTTATCATTACAGCAAATTTATACAATTACAATTTAATAGATTTAATTTAAATCCGATTTTTATTCAACCAATGTATGGTGCCTCTAGGTGCACTTGAGGGGAGGTTGCTCAGCATTGTATTCCTCATTTAGGTTCAAAAGAAGAAAAAATTGTTGGGTAAGTCATTTTTTTATAACGGCTATTTTTCTTGGCAGAGTGGTGCTACCCTCTCATAAAATTTTTATAAATCTTCTGTATGAGAAGCTACACTGTAAAGGCCGTAAGCAGCCATCAATGTACCTAGAATTTTGGTATAGAATAGAAACATTTTAACATGAACTGCACTAGAACAAAGGCAATAGTATGAATAAAAGAAGCCTATACATATATCTGTCAAAGTTTGATTGATAACCTCTAACCTGCTGTGGTCCAATACTAAACATCAAAAAATGTAAGTTTCTGAGATCTTACTGGTCATACATAATGACAGAATTACTGTTATTTTATTATAGGACTTGCGTCTTCACCCCTAGCTTTTAGGGGAGGTCAATAAAGAGGCGTAAAACAACCCCTATAAATTTCAAACCTTTCCTGAAAAGTACCAGCAATTTCCGAGATCTTTACTTTCAGATTAAAAACCTAATAAATTAAATTAATAGATTAGTTTTCTTATCAATACTAACACCTTCATATAAGAGCGTCCGATCTAATGATAGTAACTTTAAACACATACTTAAAATCTTAATTTTATTTATTTTTTTATATTTTAAAATTCTATTTGGATTTCTTATTGTTGTTTTAAATGGTATAAAACAAGGACAATCTTGTACTGAACGGATTCTCAGTTATATGTTTTTCTTAACTCTCAATAAAAGTATAAATTCAGTTCTCCTTTTCAGAGAAGCTTTAGCATTCTATCGGGTAGTTTTTATTATATTATATTAGGGTAGGGTAGGCAACCCTTCAGCAAAATTAACGTTATTTGGCTTAACCACAATCATCTTACATAATATAATCCATTCATTAAATAGATAGAATTACTGACTAGCTGTTCTTAAAGATCTCGCTAATCGCTTGACGGACCAACATGGTTCTCATTTCCAGAAAAGTGTCTTCAAACAATCTTTTTGGTTCGATGTACTTAGAGTTGTAGTTAGAATTTTTAGGACTCTTTTTGGAAACAAATGTTAAACAAACATACAGAAAGAGTGTGAATTATAGAGAAGCCACAATCATAAAAAAAATCTTTCTTCTCGGTTTGCTGCCCTCAACAACAACTAGCAAATTATAAACTTAATAGACCAAATAAAAACTTAAATATTCAAAATTGCATAAACAAAAAAATATCATAAAAATTGTGATTTAAGTTCCGCGTTTATTTAGCTGATTTAGCAGGAGCGTAGGAGCTATATAGCTCAGAAGAGAGGATATCAGACTATAAATAATGCTTAAGTTAAAAGTTGAAAGAAAGTTTAATAACTTTTCAACCGATGATCTCCAATTCGTTGGCCTATAATATTTTAGGACTTTATTAGATGTTGATTGGGATGTAAAAGTGTCTGATATTTTCCACCAACAATTTTATCTACAATAGGTAGTAAATTTGTCGTGTAAATATGTACATCAATTTATCATCCATTGTTTTATACCTTAAGCTGAAGACCTCTCATTTCTAATCTTAATTAAAGGTTATTTTGAACCAAAAATTTTGATATATTAAAACTAATAAAATTGTTGTCCCTATTCTGTAAAACAGGGTCTAGCTTGTAATTGTTGCGCTACTTATGAACTAATTGCCTCTATTTCTTGTTAATGATATGGATAATAAACCTTGGAAAGGACACTTGGTCATTTACTACCAATAAATATAATTAATCCAAGGATTTTAAAATTGATTTGATATCTACATTTTTATAAAAATTTAATTTATAAAATGGTAAAGAGTTCCCAAAGTTTTATAAACACGTTCTCTCATTTGCTGGCTTAAAATTTTTAGTTACTTTTATTTGCTTTTATCTTAATTGATTGGTTGTTAAAAAATAACAGTGTCCAAACTTTTTCATTAATAATTTTAATCTAATTTTGCTTATGATATGTCATTTTATAGTCTACTAGCGGCTACGCCCCCAGAAGCCTGTAGTGGCACTTTAAATGTTTTTGTTCTCTACGATACCTATCTATTTTGCGATAAAGTCTCTACGATACCTCTTTATGTTGCGCTATAGTCTCTAATCTATTTCTTTTGGGAGGGTGGCGGTTCAGCGGTCAGCGAGATCCTTCGGTACGCACAAACAGACAGACAGACAAACAGACATCCTGTTACTTTATTGTAAGGATTGTCTTATCCTTACAGGAATCGCTGAAAAATATTTTACTTCCTAATATTTCTTTTAAAAAGAAGCAATATAAGGCAGAATTTACACATAAATTAATTTATACTCTGTGATCCCAGATAGATTTAAAGTAAGATTATTTCTCAAATTATTTGGTTTCAAATTTTGTATAATTTTCGGGATCATAGGGGATAAGAAAATCAAATTTAAACCCTTCTTCCCAAAAGTCCCCAAAATTTTCAAACCATCGAACGAGAGAAAGTGTTTACAAAACTGTAGAAACCAGCTTAATTTACAGTCCAATGTCCCCTCCCTCAATGGTAATTTTTCAAATTTCATTAACCAAAATTTGAGCAAATTTTATTTAACAATGAAATATTTTATTTTTAATTGCATGATTAATTTATTAAACTCCTTTCTTTATTACTATTCCATTTTTTTAGTTGCAAAGCTACTCTATATTAGTAATTGTACTTAGGTCTGTCTGTCAGCGATGCTAGGTATTGCCCGATAACCCTTCACCTTTGTTTTAATTACGTGGAGAATATTGACAAATTGAATGTAAAATGAACGGGATTAGACGAGTCAAATGACGTTCTTGTGCTGCTTCTCTCTTTCTTTAAATAAACATACATTTATGGGGTAATGTAAGTTTTATTTTGAGCGATCAGGGTAATTTTGGTCAGGTACAAATACGAATTTTGGCATTAGATGTTTCCTGATCACCATAGGTGCTTAAAATCATAATTATTTAATTCTTTAAACTATCCAATTTTATTGATTTATGTATCCTTGTTGTATTTCTAATATGACCATTGACCATAATGAATTTTCATGGCTCTGTTAATTCATTTCTTTATCTTTATATTTAAATTTAAATAAAAACGGTAATCATATTCCAGTAAGAGCCACGAACAAATTAATTTTGTTTATTTTGAGAAATTTTAAGATTTCTGTAAGCATTTTCTTAGTCTAAATTAATCAATAAATACTTTTATTTGTATTATGTTAAATTGATGTTCATCCCAAATGATGATAAACAAAATAACCCCTAATTTACATTAAAATCATTGATTAAAACAATTTTTAGAAAACTAGTTTCGAACAAACCTAATATCAAAATTCAATAAAAGTACCCAAAGTTTTTGGTCCAACGAATAATAAAACAACGTGATTACAACACTTATGGTACCAGTGTCATTTACAGTCCAATGTCCTCTCCCTCCCTGATACTGAGACACATAAGGGATTAGATGAACAGAAGCAGTAAACTGTTATAAGTTATCGGCTCTAACTATAATAGTTTTGAATGCCAATACCGAGCAAGATTTACTAAGGGATATTAAGGGATAAGACAATGGATTATAAATTGAAGTAGATCCCATAATAAGTTAAACAAAATTACCCCTACTGTAGATTAACGATTTACACCAATTCAATAAAGATTTGATAATAGTACCCAAAGTTTAAGTTAACCAATGAGATATTGTGTTTATAAAACTTTGGGTACCAGAGCTGGATCTTTAAATCATTTTAATGGTGAGACAGATCGGGGTGAGCCGAATTTCAGCCAATCACAGCGCGGCATTTCATAAAATGCTGTGCTCTCATTGGTGGAAAGTTGGCTCACCCCGATCTGGCTCACCACTAAAATGATTTAAAGATCCAGCTCAGTTTAATTTACAGTTTATTGTCCCCTTACTCCCTGAGATTTACTGTACTTGCACAAATAAATTCCAAGAAAATTATTAAACAAAGTCAATTTTTTGTAATATTTTTTTTACATTTAATTGCACTTTTGCATATATACATAATAAAGAAAATTACCTAGAATTCGATTTTATAAAACTGTTCTAATGTTTTTATTATGTAATAGAAGCTTCGCCTCTAACATCAAGAGACCTTGTATTAAAAAAAGAGGGAGAGAGGATTACATTAAAACAGCTTTAAACCAGCCCAGTCGTTATTTTTAGCCTCCTTAAAATGGAGAGTTCAATCTGTTGAGTGGTTAACAAGATCTTAACGGACAAACAAACCAAAACTAAGTAAATATTGTTAAAAATCAATAAGAAAGTTTCAGCTGCAACAGACGGACAGACATAACCTTGTTTAGAGTAGCTGTGCTCCTAACATTTTTAATTTCTTGAATACACATATTCCGGCCCATGCGGGGACTTTGAACCCTGCAAAACCCAACGGGTTACTGTCCCTGCGGGGCTCTATTTATAACCTAAACAACAATAACTATCAAGGAACTTCTTTTCAAATAGTAATTTTTGGTCCAAATGCAACATTAGGAAAACTACCAACAAAAAGGATAAAAATAAACTGTATTGAACAACCAACGTATGGACAGAATACAAAGTAAATTACACAATAGCTTTGCTCACGACAACAAAAAAAAGATTTGAGTTCATATGACTATATGTATTTTTGTCAATAAAATACAAATTATATAAGCTATGACTAGGGGTGTATATTAATCATAATATGTACTCCAAACTAATATAGTAGTAGACTATAATTATAAACAAAGGAAAAGGAAAAAGGAGAAGTACTGAATGAATAGAAGAAAAAAGAGGATTTGAAAATGGATAGATTGAAATAGATAGTGGATAGATAGAATATGCTACAAGATAGATAATTAAGATTATAAGAATATTTATTTTTTTAAAGAAGTAAAGGTAACTAAGTAGGGCCGGGAATATTTAGAAAATGTCAAAATATGGGTTTTGGGGATTTTTTTGGAGGGATGGGGGAATAAAAAATAGCAGAAGAAAAATTTAAAAACTACAATAAGAGGAAAAGGGCATTGGGAACGAAAAAAGACACACAATCCAAATTTTAAGCAATTAAAAGATCTTAAAATATTGTCGTTTTAAGAAAAGACAATCTTTTTTAAATTTTTGACAATTCATACGTTTCACTTGACAAGCTAACAACTTAGCAAGTAAGTGAATAATTAGACAATTAATTGCTCAAAAGTTAAGGTTAAATGGGTCAATTTTAGTGGCAGGGTACTGGGGTAGGGTCAGGTAGGGGTTTGGGGACTAGATTCACATACGAAACATTCAAAATAATATCAATGAACATTATCGCATTAGTGAATCTGAAAGGACTGTTATGGATAAAAACTATTTGTGTTTAGAAGGACTGTTGTTGAAACCTGTTTCCTCGTCTGCCGTTGCCACGTCTGCCGGATGCCCGGAGGCCAGCGTTACCCTCCTGGCGGCTGGAGACGGAAGCTTGGGCGGCATTGCTGTTATCGGCGGAACCGCTGAGCACGGGAGGAGCGGCGGGACGGTCTAGGGCGGATGGAACTCCAAGGGCGCCGTTAGATCTTCCGTTTCTGAATAGAGAAAATTAATTTAGAGTTTAGTTTAAATGCCAGAAAAAAAACATAAACATATTTGGTGTAAAGAAAGGCGCGTAAAAGCAGGAAAACAAAAGTTTTAATTAATATTTTTGAGTTCAAGGTTTGCTTTGTTTTCTTTTCAGAGTGAGATAAAAGAACTTCAATGTCCTTTTTATGCCACTGAAGTTTAATACCCCCCTTCCCCGCCCCCCACATTATCATGAAACACTCATCTCAAAGCTAATGCTAAAACAACGTCTTTGAAAACATGACAGAAGTAAGTTGAAGTCCATAAATATTGAAGCTCAAAATATTATTGATGGACAAACGAAAAGTCAGTTATAAAAATCATAATATTATAATATTTTCTATGGCAATTTTGGGTATTATCTTTTAAGCTTGGAACTATACCTGAGGTTGTTAGCGTTGGCCATAGCTTCAGCAATCTCAGCGTTCAGGAAGTAAAAGTCTTCGGCCTAAATAAAAAGAGTTCTTAGAATTACCTAATTGTAAAGACATGGTGCTTTTATTCATTTAAATGGACCCCCCCCCCCCTTCTTTAATACATGTATCTTCTAGCCTCAATTCTAGCTACAATCTTATACACAGACAGATAGACATCCTACCTATTTTATATAATGATTAACCTACCGCGGCACAGTCAACATTGAACCACCAGTCACAGATGAAATATTGCTGGTTAAACAGAGTTCCATTTGGGCACAGGAAGGAGTACTTTATCTGTCCACTTTTACCATCTATAATATATTTAGTCTATGAAATATTAGGATACAACAAGGAGTACTTTATCTGTCCACTTTTACCATCTAAAATATAATTAGTCTATGAAATATTAGGATACAACAAGGAGTACTTTATCTGTCCACTTTTACCATCTATAATATAATTAGTCTATGAAATATTAGGATACAAAAAGGAGTACTTTATCTGTCCACTTTTACCATCTAAAATATAATTAGTCTATGAAATATTAGGATAAAACAAGGAGTACTTTATCTGTCCACTTTTATCATCTATAATATTATTAGTCTATGAAATATTAGGATACAACAAGGAGTACTTTATCTGTCCACTTTTACCATCTATAATATAATTAGTCTATGAAATATTAGGATACAACAAGGAGTACTTTATCTGTCCACTTTTACCATCTATAATATTATTAGTCTATGAAATATTAGGATACAACAAGGAGTACTTTATCTGTCAACTTTTATCATCTATAATATTATTAGTCTATGAAATATTAGGATACAACAAGGAGTACTTTATCTGTCCACTTTTATCATCTATAATATTATTAGTCTATGAAATATTAGGATACAACAAGGAGTACTTTATCTGTCCACTTTTACCATCTATAATATATTTAGTCTATGATATATTAGGATACAACAAGGAGTACTTTATCTGTCAACTTTTATCATCTATAATATTATTAGTCTATAAAATATTAGAATACAACAAGGAGTACTTTATCTGTCCACTCTTACCATCTAAAATATAATTAGTCTATGAAATATTAGGATACAACAAGGAGTACTTTATCTGTCCACTTTTACCATCTAAAATATAATTAGTCTATGAAATATTAGGATACAACAAGGAGTACTATATCTGTCAACTTTTATCATCTATAATATTATTAGTCTATGAAATATTAGGATACAACAAGGAGTACTTTATCTGTCCACTTTTACCATCTATAATATAATTAGTCTATGATATATTAGGATACAACAAGGAGTAATTTATCTGTCCACTTTGACCATTTATAATATGTTTATTCTATAAAATATTAGGATACAACAAGGAGTACTTTATCTGTCCACTTTTATCATCTATAATATTATTAGTCTATGAAATATTAGGATACAACAAGGTGTACTTTATCTGTCCACTCTATTACCATCAATAAAATAGATCTTTAAAATATAAAATTCAAAGATAAAATTATTAAAGCATATTTGGCATTTGATGAGTTTTAGAAAAGAAATAGGTATACCTTTAAGAACCTGTTTTAAAAATAAGCTTTTACCTCAGATTTTAACTAAAAGTACCTTTAATTATAAATTGAAATCAGGTAGTCATAAATTATATCAAAAATTTAAAATTGATATTGGCATAGCCTTGAACTGTCTCTTAAAAAGTTTTCTTTCAAATTTTGACCAATCGACAAAGTTAAACTGTTTTATGTACTTTATCTAAACAAAATGATTTATTAAACTGATCAAATAGTTTTGTCTAGACTTAATGACACAAAAAGAACTACAATTCAAAGTTTCTACTTGACTAATCAACACACCTAACCCTTGACCAAGACAGCACAAAAACAAGGATGACAACATCCATAAAAGCAAAGCTCTAAAGCAGTAGGACAAACGAACCTTAACACTTTTAAAGTAAACACTTAAACTAAATAACCAATACATTAGTTTGTAAATCTTTAAAAAATTGTACATAAATTTGATGCAAATTTCGTAAATAAGGATACAGTAGAAGGACATACCTAAGAATTTGATTATAGAGATGCCTCGCTTACAATATTATACCTTGTTGTCTTAGGAATCATAATTCTAAAAATTTAGATCAATAGTTATTGAATTATATAATAAAAAGTTGTTTTGGAAAAAAAGTTTAAAATAAGCATGATTTAAATGGACGTATGAACTTTCTGGTAACGATTATAGAGTTGCTACGCTTTCTAAATCGTACCTAATTATGACAAGAATCACCATGCCAAGTTTGAAATCTATAGGACAATTCTAACATGCCTAAATTAACGATTAGAGCTATCCATTACGGACAAACTGACCGACTTTGACAACAGAAAAGCTTTGCTTTTAAAAACCATCATCAACTCATCATATTTTTTTACATTTTTTTAAAAATTGTAATTGTGCTGTTTTCCTGTTAAATCAATTTGTTAAAATTACTGGAGCAAGGCTTAAAAATCATGCAAATTTCTTATAAATATGTTTTTTTGTTTTCATCTTTTATTTCAATTTATTGTTTATTGAGTTATAAACTGCGAAAAGTACAAATAAATAATATTGTTCTTTTTATTTATACTTCAGAGATTTGATGATTATCATGTGATCATAGCTAAAAAGCTTGACCAAAAAATCCAACATTTTAATTAAAAAAAAAAGAATAAAATACAAAGAAATAGCAATAAGTTTAAGCAACTCTCTAAAAATTAGATTTACATTATATAGGTCAGCATAGTAGCCAGGTATATTAACATATATAAATACTAAACCTGATGCACAGATATGATATTGTTGGCACTCTCCCTCTAGGTCAGCATAGTAGCCTGGAATCTTGTCATCACAAATAAATGAGGTCTCAACTGTCACAGGAAAAATAGGATAATCTTGGCCTAAAAAAATCATATTTGTTATTTTCTTGAAAAAAAAGGGGAAAAGCTGTAGAAAAAAATAGAGGATTTAATTCAAAATTGGTCCAACCTCAAAAGTCCCACAATATGAACATAATTTTATTTTAGGCAGGATATACCACACAATTTATGTACTTAAATTTTAACTGTTCAAATGCCAAAAAAATGCAGTTTATCTGGAATTACAATTACAAGCACAAAAATTGAGTACTAAAAATATTTTAGGTTATAGAAAAGAGTAAGGCCCAAATGAAAAAAGCATTAAAGATAATTGAAATGAAGAAAAAACAAGGATGACAACATCCATAAAAGCGAAGCACTGAAACGTTAGGACAAACGGACATTAACACTTGTATAGTGTCTAAACTGAATTATCAGAATATAAAAGTATAAGAGTCGAAGCAAAATTGTAAGTTAATTTGTTGAAAAACTTCTTGATACATGATAATGTTTATTGAGTTTATGGACATACTTACATTTTTTAGATTTGATTATAGAGTTGCTTCGCTTAAAATATTGTTCTTTGTTGTCCCAGGAATCAATATACCAAAAATCAGGATAATTAGATCACATAAAAATTTGCTGTTAAAAAATTAGAAAAATCAACATGTTTAAAATGGACGTACGGACATTCTGGTAATGATTAAAGAGTTGCTACGCTTTCTAAATCGTACCTAACTACTACAGGAATAATCATGCAAAGTTTGAAATCGATAGGACAATTCTAACATGCCTAAATTAACGAATAAAAGCTATCTATCTCTTTTAAAAACAAGTTAGTAAAAATAATGTATTAATTAGTATTATTGTAGCTGTGTTTAGTGCCCTAGGAAAATGGGGATAGATGTCGCCTACCTATTCTATTGACGTCATAGTAGAGGGAAAGAGAAAGGGAAGTGGGAAAGAAACCCTCTTGAAAATGGATGTGGTATAGTGTATTTCCTGACGTCAATAGAATAGGCCAAAAGCAGTGACATCTATCCCCATTTTGCTAGGGCACTATATACAGCTACGATAAGGTATTTATGAACAGAATTACACTTTTCCATAATATAAGCTGTTCATAATCATATGTAAAAAAGTAAAACAAAATATTCATAATTTTCTGATACACATTAAATATTCTGATAATCTAATGCAAATCAAAAACATATTTTTTCCTGTAAAACATGTCAAATTGAATATTAATTTAATCAAAACAAAACTTTTTTACAATATCTGACAGTGATTGATTGATTGAATGGTGGAAAATTTCGTATTATATTACTTTAAGAACACATATATTCAGGCATCTTAAGAGATAAGACAATGGCAGTTAAATTAGTTCTTATCTCCATGAGGATAAACAATATTACCTCTTCTGTAGATTAAAATTATTGGTTATATGATATGGGCACTTCAAGTTTGGAACAAACCAATTAAAATTCAATAAAAGTACATGAAGTTAGTCCTCTACCTCCCTGCATATACTTCATTGTTTCCATTATTCAATAATATAAAATTAATATTTTTATGAATATCTTTTAATCTGCAAATTACATTTTTTTGTGCTTCATCGCAATTAGTATCTCATTTGCATATATTTGACAATACCAGATATTATTTTTTTAGTTAAGGCTTTTTATTTTTCTAATGATAAATAATATCGATCTAATTCATAGTTCATATCCTTATGTAACAGTGACAGGATGTCTGTCTGTACCGAAGAATCTCGCTCACCGCTGAACCGATATGATTCTCGTTTACAATGTAACTTCTTCTTGGTCCTGGTAAGGTTTATAACTATTTTGGGGGAGGTTACACCACACTTCTTATAGAAATCACCCCTAAAAAATGGTTCCCCCTCTCCTTGGTCCTGGTAAGGTTTATAACTATTTTGGGGGAGGTTACCCCACACTTCTTAGAGAAATCACCCCCAAAAAATGGCTATCCCTCTCATTTTTTGAGAGAGTTAGATTTCCCACCACCTCAAGTGCCTCTAGAGGCATCTAGGGGCGTAGTATCAAGTATGTACTATGGAAATAACTTACCAGGAATTCCGGGAATGGCATTTAGAATGTCGTCTACTTGGCCACTCACTCCAGAGAGAAACAGTCTGAATATAAATAATTTTGGAATGATAAGAAAACTAGGAACAATGCACCCGAAGAATAGTTATTTTGCTTCCAATTATTAGTCATTTTAGAATGAAAATGATCAATACTAAATATTTGTAATTCATAATTTTAATGTATAGAATTATTGTTATCAGAAAAAGCAAAGAAAATACAATTTTTACTGGGAAAAATGGTGTTAAATCATGTTTTATTATTGAGGGGAACGAAAGAGGGGCGTAATTTGGTATTTTTACAAAGCAAAATGGTTTTAAAGTATTATCGATTTTTTAATTATTCATAAACCCAAGTTATGAGTTAACAAATTTTAAAAATTCACCGATTTTATTGGAAAATAACAAACATGGTTCTTAGAGAACTTTAGGGAAAACATTTTTGGAGGTAAATCTAATTTTTTAGGTTAATTACCCCAATAATTCTCCTCCCTTGAAAGTTCTTAAGCAAAGCAAATAATATGATGGTGAAAGGGAAAAAGTATCACAAATGCCTTTCAAAGTTTATTTTTCGCCTATTCTTAATGATTTTACAATTAAGAGCTGAAAGTGAAGCAACAAATAGAGCCTAATAAATAATTACGTCATACAATACAAAAGTATACATTTATATTGACCAATGGTAAAATATATGTTGGCCAATCATTGGTCATTTGTATTTTAAGGCGTTATTTTTTATTAGACGCTATTTGCTGCTTCACTAAAAGCATTATAAAATTTTTTTATTTATTCAGTCTAGAAATTAAGCTTAATAAAAAGTAAAATAAAAACTTACCCACAAATGAAGACAAGAGTTTTTGCTTGCATCTTCCTGTTTAAGTAATCAACAAAAATAAATATAAGCCTTGTTTATAGGATGTGAATGGTAGGATGTTTCATACTTAAAGTAGTTACAAAATAAATACAAAATCTGTTTTTGCACTTTTAAAATCACTTTTTTAAAACACAGAAGTCACACAGTTGGATTCTTTTAAACAGACTTCTAGCTTCATAAATTATCAAAAATAAGAGAACAGATTATATTGATAAATAAAAAATGAAATATCAAACGCCCTTTTCAATAAAACTTCCATTTTTATAAAAATAATCTTTGTTTAATGGTCATAAAAAAGAGAGAGGAAATGTGATTATTAAAGATAATAAAAATATATATATGTAACCTGACCGACAGACCGATGAACCAAATAAGCTGTAAACTGAATATTCTCTGGTTGGGGCTATTTATATTCACCCAAAAAATCACCAGTCAGATGGACGGACGCACAGGCAAAGTGAATTACAGAGTGGCTTCGCTGCTGGTAATTATTAATTAACCGATAGACGACATCGGTTGGCATAATCAAATTTAAAAGCAATGTTGACAGAAATTTTAATTTCATTTTTATGGACTTAAAGTCAAATTACTGAAATTTTTCCATAAACTTTTGGTAATAACGTTGAGCAGGTGTCACATGAAGCAATTACCATTCTCTTCTTATAACATTAAAACATTGGTATTACTTATTATTTATGTGATTAAAAATAGCCATTAGGATATTGACATATTGCAATGTAAGTAAAAATTTAAAATCCATATATGCCGAAAAGGTTTTAAAAAGTAAAGGGGATCTATTTAAAATTTAAATGTTTTCCAGTATGAATTTGAAACCGATCAATAACTGCTTAATCTGAGACATAATGAAAGATCATATATCGTATCGTATTATAGACATTTTTCCACAAATAAAAGATTAAAACCATAATATAAAACCAGTTTTATTAGCCTTCAAAACTGGAACTAATATTATAATTTTTCATTATAATATCCGCAGAAAGCTGTCTATAATACGATACAATAAATAACTAAAGTCACATGACCATAAACATAATGATCATATAGCCAGCTTTAAATTTAGTCAATAACAGCACTGAAGTTTAACATAGGGGTGTTACTGGTGAGGTATTTTTGTCGATTTTCCTTCCTAGTGGTTTCTGTATTCTTAATATAATTGTATTATGCTCTCTGAGAGTTTGTGCTATACACTGGTCATAACTTTCAACATCCAACATATTTTATACCAGCCCTGATCATCACGTGACCAGTGGCAAAATAAAATGGCCGCCCACACAAAACAACGCAAGAAAAATCGACATAACAGTTTAAAATCTTAGTATATTTATGTGCTTTCCTTAAACCAAAAGACTGACTAAAGTTAAAAACAAGGACGACAACACGCACAAGTAACGAGGCACAAAATAGGGATGGAACAACAAGAAAAGTGAATTAAATTCTTGTCTGACAGAACAAGTTAATTATAAACGTGATTTTCTTTGGTTAGAGATAACTTCACAAAATAATCTTTAAAAGCAGCCAAGAAAATCACACTTCTCCTAGCGTTACGGACTGACGTAAGAATGGACAATGTGAATTATAGAGTAGCTTCACCATGCACTAAAAGCTTTTTAATCCCAGCAAAATGATCTAGGTAATAGGCAAAGAACCTAAAAATAGCCTCTAAAAACTTTTTATTGTTTTATTTAAGCCAGAAGAAACATTGAAGTTTTTTACCTGATTTTCTGGAATTTAGAGTCCCCTGTTCCTACCAGGATTTGAGGATCTAAAAAAATACAAAATCTTAACTATAACATCATGTGATCCAGTTTTTTTTTGGGGGGGGGGGGGTGATAAATGTACATACTGACTTTCTAATTAAGATCTTACAGGTTTGAAATCGATAGGGCAATAATAAATTATAAAATGCCTTAATCAAACAAATAAAAGCGCTTTCCGTTATGAACCACTGACATAAGACAAAAGCTTTGAGAGATTGAGCATAAATAAAAGTAGTTGCGTGCACGGTTTTTTTTCAGGGGTTTATTTCATAAGGGTTAAAAGGGGGGAAGAAAAGCCTTCCCAATTCCAATATCAGAGGGGGTATTGAGACCTACTTTCCGCATGACATATAAATTTATTGAAAAATGCAAAATTTGCAACATTGTGTGAGCATTGAAATAAAATATACAAAGTTTAAACAAGCATAACAATATCAAATTAATAGATAGATAATTCAAAGATTAAGAGTGTTAAGAAAAGAAGGAAAAATAAAGATAGAGAAAAAAGAGATATCCTGCCCCTTTATATTTTTTCTATGGGATAGGGGGGGAATTTTATTGCCCCCTGTGATTGTCCATTGTATCTATCTATAATTTTCAGGGAAGAGGGAACATAGGACAGTTATTGTACAGGTACTAACAATTTTTAGCCTTGGACTATCGTAATTGGTGAATCAAAACCTTTGGGTCCTTTTATGTATTTTATTTTTTTGGTTTCAATATTTTTAATCTACATTAGGGGTAATTTGTTTCACATCATTGGGGATGTATATTATTTTTTGCTTAGGATCTTTAAGATCCCTGATTACTTTATTGACCCTCCCCCCCCCCCCCTGCTTGACTCATCTTCCTTAATTACTTGTGTATCAAGGTGTGTGTGTGTCTGTGTGTGTATGTGCGTGTATGTGTGTGTGTGTGTGTGCTTGTGTGTGTGTCTGTATGTGTGCGTGTATTAAATTTTCAATATTCAGTGCTTGACCAATTTGATCATTTAGAAAAGAGTAAACATTTAAATAATTCAATGACGATTATGTGAAATGGATGAAAGCTACATACTACTACTAATTTTTAGGTTTGATCATTCCAGCAGTTTATATCCACCAGATGGGAATAGTTTTGTTTCTAATATTCTTTGTAGTTTGATCCTCTAGCTAACATGATGCAAATTAGTGCAAAAAGCAGTAGGATGGACGATAGTTAAACTTTTTAAAAAATATTTTATGTTAGGTTTGGTTAAATGGGATAAAGAGAGCAAGCACGGTTAGGTTTTCTAGCTGGTTTACTTGTCAGCTAAGAAACTGCTGCATTTTTCAGGTTGTTAAAATCAATTTCATTAATGCAAACTGGCAAAAAAATTGTATTTGTAAATTTTTTTGCTAAAAAGTCTCTCTTTGAATTTTAAAATTTCTTGTTGTAGTGAAGAATAAAAGCTTAGCTGCCGCCTTGGTTTTAGCAGCCACCTGCAGTTGTGCTGCTTATTAAACTAATGAAGGCAAAACAAAACCAATAACTTAATTGCCATTTTACGTTTTCCATGGCTTCTGCAGAATGTTTAGGCAGCTAGCAGAAGACTTTTGTTTTTTAGATGTTTTGACTGCTATTTAGTAAGGATTTTGTCCATTAAAAAAGATTACCACCACTCTTATCAAAGTTACTCTAAGAATTGACCCTTTTGTAACTTCCCAAATATTGCAACCACCCCCCTTCCCCCACCTCTATTTACTCTAGTAATTATTCTCTCCTTCCCCTGAATTATTGCACATTTAACATTATCTATCTCATTTGATTTGAGCCATCTATTAGTGCACTTTTTTCTACATTATTTAATAATTGATTTATTCTTACTTCGATCTTACTTCCGATTTTTAGGTTCTCTACCAATGTAAAACTTGTAGTAGGCTAAGATAACGATCTCCCTCTTTACCCCATCCCCTATCCTCCTTATGGATCCTCATACGAACTGAACAATTAAAAATAGCAACCTAAATTGACGACAATTTTTCCCCTGTAATATATATCTAATGATCAAGTCATATTAAGGTATTGTGATGTATAGTCCCTTTCTTCCTGACTTGAGAGCAATGCATGTATTATGTATTTTAGCTTTTAGTTCTTGTGTCAACCGTTTCGGAGCAAGACATTGCTCTGCAACACGACACGAACATAAAAGTGAATAGTTGCCATTATATTTAATATTATTATTGTATGTTTATCTTGTCTTGAATTAATACACTTTATAAGAATATTTAGCTGTTTGTTCTTGCTATTACTACACGTCATTTTGGCGCAGTAGTGTAGTACGAATCTATAGCTCAGATTTTCTTTTAATTGTATTATTTCTTTTCTTTTTAGTTTGTTCAGGTATTTTTTGTGTTGGAACAATGGGCTTGACCATTGAAGAGTGGAGGAAGTTGTCTCAGGATGAGAAGGACTTGCATTTGATTAATGAGGTTCATGCTCTTGGGACTAGAATTGATAATGTGGCGGCGGAGCTGGGTGGGCGTATGGCGCCGCTGGAGACGAAAATTCAGGAGTTGACGGATAATGTTGATACTAATAGTGCTGCGGTTACTGGACTGGCTACTCGGTTGGACGATTTGGAAGATCGTCTTGATAAGGTGGTGGTGCCTAGTGTTGATAATGATATCAAAACCGAGAATGTGACAGTTGTGGATGAGTTTATGACTGGCCAGCAGCGAATTCTAGAAAAGATTGCCCAGCAGAATAGTATGAATGACCAGCAGAATGGTTCGAATAACCAGCAGAATGGTTCGAATAACCAGCAGAATGGTTCGAATAACCAGCAGAATGGTTCGAATACCCAGCAGAGTGGGTTGAATAACTCTATGCCGTGGCAGCGGACGGCTGGAGGATCTGGAGGTTCAGACGAGAAACCTAACTTGTTTGCTAGTGGTTCTCGAACTATTTTTGGTGGTATGCAAGATCATGAGGATAAGATCATAAAACTTTGGGAGTTGTCTAAGGTTGATGCTGTGGATAATATCTACAATGGAGTTCTTATGTGGTGGCCAGCCCTTTCTGAGGTTAGAGCGGAGGATTTTAATACGCTCAATTTTTTTGAAGCTGGACTGAGTGAATTGCAGGTTAGTTGGTGTAAATCTCTAGTTTATGTACCAGATAGATCTCTGTATGTTTCACAGGGGGAGGAGAATGTTCATAGGTACAATGAAACGTGTGCTAAACTTGATGATCAGTTCAGAAAAAATGCGCCTGAATTTGCGGTTGACGATGATGTGATTTTCTTTGATGATTATTTGGAGAGATTTTGGATGACTACTAGACGTTATCATATGACTAATCATCAAGTGTGTAAGGAAATTTTGTTTGATAAGTGTGTGGGTGTAAGAACCGCTTGTGGTTATACACTAAAACCTGCTGACATGGAGAATAGACGATTAACATTAAAGGGGTACTTGTGTAAGATGCGAGAGACATTTCTACCACCCGACATGAAAAATGTGTGTAAAGATGCGTATTTGAGTGTTAAGCAACATGAGAATGATAAGATTGATGCATTTTTTGATAAGATACTATCTTTCTGGAAACGTGCGTAACCGAAACCAACTGATGATATGTTTATGGATTTCTATTCTCAAGTGTGTAATGTGCTTTTATCTCCACTTTTGGCTAATCAGATGCGTCAATTTGCGTTGGATTTGGAGCGTGACGGACAAGTGCGAATGATAACGAAGTTTCGGACAGAGTTAATAGTTAAAGCACAACTGATTGTTAAAGGGCTACAATTTAACCAAATTTCAGGGTCAATGGCTAGAGGATGTACAACAAACCAGATGGCTTTGGCTAAAACGATGGTTGGTGGCGTTGGTTCCAAGTCAAATCCTGTAACTATTGATCAGGTTAGTGATGAAGATAATTTGTCATATGAAATAAATCAATGTGAAATTGATTTAGCTGATGAATTTGGTGGACCAGCTGAACTTATTCCTTTAATTGGCGCAATTCAAGGTGGTTTTATTTGTTATTATTGCAACAGAAAAGGTCACATGATGAGGGATTGTTTTGATATTAGAGATAAAAAGTTGCCTAATCCTAAAGGTAAATACTTTTTGCGGTGGGGAAACAAGCCTTTTGTTCCTTATAAGACGGGGCAAAAGAGTTTTAAAAAGAATGAAAATAATATTGATAAAAAGAAATTGGTTGGTGAAATTGAAGGAGAGGTGAAAGAAGGGGAGGATACGAAGGAAGTGGCGTATGTCGTTGGTTTAGGGGCAAGCGATTATGAAGATGATCTTGTAGCGGAAGTTGAGGCATGGAATAATGCTATTATAGATGACATTTTATGGTATTAATGTTTTGCATGTATTATGATCATTAAACCTTATTCCATTTTCTACTTGTTACGCGGCATTGTTTTGATTTATGCGCATTGTAAATAAACAACAACAAAACAAAATTAATGATAAAGAGTGAACGAAGCAACTCTAATTTTGTGATAATTTATTTTGATGGTTTATTTTGAATTATGAAAAGATAACATATTGTTTATAGACGTATATGAAATTATGAGATTATGTTATAATGGAAATCAAAATAATTAATTTAGTTTTTGATTATGTTTTGTTGAAATTAGGAAAATTCATTTTTGTTTCAGACTGTTGTGGAGTCTAACAGAGATAAGAATAATAAAAAGTGAAAATGATAAACGAATTAGGAATACAATTTTGTAAAATTGATATTGAAAAATATTAAATTGAATTTTAAATTGAATCAAATTTGATAAAAATGTGAAATTAGATATTTGAAAACTATTAAATTTTGATGAAATGTGGAAAATTGTTTTAAAAGTTGAGTCAGTTATTGTGGTTTAAAGTATTTGATTTTAAAACAATTATATTGCGATTTAGTAATGTTGATTCAGCAAAATTTTTTATGAAGTTTAGAATTTCATGAAGCAAAATTGTTATAATGCATTAGATATAATCGTGGAGTAGTCTCTCTCATTATGAAGGAAGGGAGGGGTTGTCTCTCGGAGTTGGTATGCGCAAATATGGTGGAGCTGTCTCTTTTGTTGGAGGAGAAAGGGGGAGTGAACATATTTGCAAAGAAGTTTGCACTATCTCTCAGAGTTGGTATGCGCAAATATGGTGGAGCTGTCTCTCTTGTTTGAGAAAAAGGGGGAGTGAACATATTTGCAAAGAAATTTGCACTATCTCTCAGAGCTGGTATGCGCAAAATGGGGTGGTGTAGAGAGGTAGCTGCAATGATTATCAGGCGTGAGGCGTGCCATGCGCAAAAAGTTGAGCTGCGCAGAGAAGCAGAGCTGCGCAAGAAGGTGCTCTCAGGTATTGAGATATATAGTTAGTTGAATTTCGACTTTTAAACCTTTTATACATCTCAGTTTTAATCTGACAATAATAGTTTTGTTAGGTAATATTTTATTGAATTACAAAAGAATTGAATTTATGGTATTTGGAAAGATTAATTTGTTTGGTGATTGATAATATTTGATTATGTCATTTCTTAATACAATTTCTTTTATTGAATGTGTTGCAAGTTTATTTGTTCAGTGAAAATATTTAAATACGGCATCTAAAATAATTGTATTTTATTTTAGATTGGCTGAGAAGAGTATTTGTGGTATTTATGCTGTTAATATTTGATATATATATATATTGCTGTTCGAAAAGTAGTCTTGTAAACAATTTGTTATATATATATATATATTAATATTGATATTAATTCTTATTTAAAGTGATTTATCCATCAATTGGCATCTAAAAGTTTGTATTATTTTAGATTGGCCGGAAAGAAGTTTTGTTGATTGTGGATTAAGAGATATTTTGGACGTTTCTGTTGGTGGATGAAATATTGTCGGTGAGTGATTTGTTTTATTCCGTTATTTTGTTATTTGTTGTAGACAGATAGATAGTTATTTGATAGACAGTTGGATAGTTACAACCTCATAACTGCTGGTGTTGGTTAGATAGCTGTTTATAAGTTTCATGAAGATTCTGAGATGGCGGCTGGAGCGGCTGAAGTCTACGTTCCAACGAAAATTGGTGGCATGGAAATCCTGACTTTAATTGATAGCGGCAATGCACGGGGCTGCCTGATATCTCAACTGTTGGCTAGAAAGCTTGATTGTATGATTGAAGAAACGGATTCGAAAGCAACAGGCGTGCAGGGTTCCAGCATCAAGATTGATGGTGTTGTTCGGAATGTTGAATTTCAGATTGGAGGTCACAGTTTTCAAGAAGATTGCTTTGTTATTTCTGGCATGACTGTACCTATGAATCTAGGCAGTCATTGGCTGAACAAAAATAACGTGAAGACGATATTTGCCAAAGATGGCAACAGGATTGAGATGCATGGAATCAGTGTGAATTTGGTAGCTAAACGGAAAATTGTAGTGAAGAATTTGGTTCATACGGTTTTGGAGAAACTGGAGAAAGCAAGAACTAAGAAACCTGAGATTAATGTAGCTGAGTTAAAAGACCAAAAATGGATTTGTTCATTGAAAAATCGAATAGAAATTCCAGCATTAAGTACAGTGGTGGTAGAAGTTTCAACTAAGGGAAATATGCCTGAAGGACAGTTGTGTTATATAGCTCCTAGACAAGGTTACTGTAGCCGAAATAACTTGTTGATAAATGAAGGAATTACTGAGGTGGGAAAAAACGGTAAAATTATGACTAAAATTACGAATTTTGAAACTGTTAAGAAATCTGTTCCTGCTGGTACTTTGGTTGGAAATTTGTTTTTGGCGGAGAAAATAGCGATGTTACAAGAGAACAGAGTTAAAGAAGATGTGTCAACAACATTAAAGAAGATTCGTTTTATCAAAGATAAGTTGAAGTTGGATAAAGTTCCGTTTTTAAAAGATAATGTCTCTTTGAAAGGAAGAATAGTTGGTTTGTTTTTAAAGAATTTCAAGGCGTTATCGATTGATCCTACGGATATTGGATCTTGTACTTTGGAGGAGTATGACATTCAGTTGGTTCCTGGAGCTCAACCTTTCAAAAATAGGATGATTAGACTCAATCCTCATCATGCAGAGAAACTAAAAGAACAGATTGATTTATGGTTGGAAACAGATGTGATAGAAGAATGTAATTCACCATTTAATTCTGGAATCTTTGCTGTTAAGAAGAAGGTGGGAAATACTAACGAGGTGAAAGTCAGGTTTGTCCTGGACTACCGCTCGTTAAATGAGATAACTGAGAAGATCTGTTACCCTTTGCCTAACATTGGTGAGCTATTTGACAAACTTGGAGGAAAGAAGATTTTTACGTCTATTGACCTTACTTCGGCGTATAATTCAATGCACTTGAAGGAATCTGTCAGGAAATATACAGCATTTTGTTCTAATGGACGGCAGTATTGCTTCAAGAGGCTACCGTTCGGATTGACCAATGCTCCAAGTGCATTTGTAAAGTTGATGGATAGAGTAATGGATTTGAGTCCTGAATTAAGGGCATTTTGCCTAGTTTATTTGGACGATGTTCTTGTATATAGTATGAATGTGGAGGAACATCTGGAGCATCTGAATACCCTACTAAGAACATTCTGTGAAGCAGGCCTCAAGATTAATCTTGGAAAATGTACATTGTTTGCAGAGGAAGTGAAATTTCTGGGCCATATTATAAATGCAGAAGGCATATTTATGGACCAAGCATATATTGAAAAAATTAAGAATTGGCCAGTACCTGAAACAGGTAAAGATATTCAAAGATTTACTGGTTTCATAAATTATTATGGTTCATATTTCAAGAATTTTTCTGATATTACGGCACCATTGAACAAATTCAGAAACAGTAGTAAAATAGAATGGGATGAAAAAAGTATGGAAGCTTTTATAAAGACTAGAGAATTGTTCTGTGAAGAAATAAGTAAATCATTCCCGGATTGGAGGATGGAGGCTGAACCATTTGTGTTGGATACAGATTGGTCATCTACAGCTATGTCTGCGGTGTTAAGTCAAAAACAAAATGGGCAAGAGAAGATGATATCGTGTTGGTCACGTGTTTGTTCAACTCATGAAGCCAATTATGCAGCGCATAAAGGAGAATTATGTGCATTAGTAAATGCTGTTGAAAGATTTGAATGTTATTTGAGACACAAGAAGTTTATCGTTAGAACTGATTCAGCTGCACTGAAACATCTATCTACTTGGAGGCAGAACGGATATTTTGTTTGTCTCACCATAAGGTGGATAAACTTTTTATCCACCTTCAGTTATGAGGTTGTACATAGGCAGGGCAAGATGCATACTAATGTTGATATATTGTCACGTACTGCATTAGAGGATAGTAAAGATAGAATATCTAAATTATCGACAGACGAACAAGGAGAGTTAATATTGGATACTGTATATCAATTAGAAGATCCTAAATTGTGTCTTATTGCAGGAATTGGAGCAGAGACGGCCAGTCAAATAGCGTCCAGATTGAAGGCGGGAGAATTCAGTCGTAGCCTGGAGAAGGATCCTGTTTTAGTTGAGGTGAGGAAATTTATTGTAAATAATGTCAAACCTACGTCCAGAGAATTGTCTCAAATGCCTTATCGTGGTAAACAAATATTAAGATTTTTTGAACATTTGAGTTATAAAGATGGTTTAATTATCTTGACTTCACCTATGCGGCTCCAGAAAGAATTTCAATTTATAGAACGGGTAGTGGTACCTATTGGAATGTACAATAAAGTTTTCTTGTTAGCTCATGCAGATGTTACAGCGGGGCATAGGGGTTATTTGGAGACTTTGAGCAGGATTAATCGTCACTTCATTTTTCCCTATGTGTCTAAATATGTAGCTGCGGCAGTTGCAAATTGTGTCATTTGTTTGAATAGACGTAAGAAACCAAAACATAATCATAATATAGAATTTTCTCCTTTGGCTGGGGAAGCTATGGCAGAGTTGGCCATAGATGCTTTAGGTCCTTTGAATGAGTGTGAATATAATGGAGTCAATTGTAAACATATTTTAATAGTAGTTGACAGTTGTACTAGATATGTGTGGTTGTTTGCTATTGAGGATGTTAAAGCTGAAACAATTATTGAATGTTTGAAGTTTAATTTATTTTCTGTTTGGGGATTGTGCGAGAGAATCAGGACTGACAATGCACAAAGTTTCAAATCGAAAGTTTTTAGGGAAGTTTGTTTAAGGTTGGGAATTGAACAAATTTTTATCCCTCCCAGATCAGCAAATTCGAATTATAGTGAAAGATACAACCAATCGGTGTATTCGTTTCTTAAGACTGATTTACGTTTTCAAGATGGAGATTGGGCTCATAAACTTAAAGCTACACAATTTTGTATGAACACTTCTTTCAATCGGAGGTTAGGATGTTCCCCGTATTTCAAGATGTTTCTACGAAACCCTAAGCTTCCGCTTGACTCATTTGATCCTCTAACCCGCACGAAAATTAAACATATGAATTTTTCAGAGTTATTGGAGTGCCTTGACAGAAATTGGAGAACTGGACAAGAGAGAACTGAGAAGTATTTACAGGTAGAAAATACAGAAAGGATAGGTCGGCCGATAGCTATAAATTCCTATTGTTATATTTATTATGACGTCACAACGATTGGTGTAGCTCGTAAACTCTGCTCGCTATGGGTGGGTCCGTGTCTAGTGACAAAAGTAATTTCTGACAGTTTGTTCGAGGTTCAACCCCTAGAAAAGTGTAGATTGAAAGACAAAGGGGTAAGAATTGTACCAAGGGATAAAATATATGTTATTGAGAGTACTTTAGACTTGACTCCAGATGAAAAGATTGACTTAGTGATTACAGATGAGTTTTTTTCTGTGGATAATACCTTGAAAGTAAACTATGACTTTCCCAATACTTTAAGAAATTTAACTTGTTCAGGCGTTTCTGAAGAGGAGAATAGTTGTGGCGCTAGTCCAGAGGTGGTTGGAAGGCGGAA
This sequence comes from Acartia tonsa, assembly GCF_053477335.1. Lineage (NCBI taxonomy): Eukaryota > Metazoa > Arthropoda > Copepoda > Calanoida > Acartiidae > Acartia > Acartia tonsa. Next base: position 23,138,553 of record NC_137264.1, on the reverse strand, counting down.
GGATGGACAGGTAACACCAGATTTTTTGGAGAAATCTTTTTTGGGTGTTGGGTTGTCACAGCAAAGGTCAAATGTATCTCAGGATAATGAAAATTTAGATGATTTAGTTGAGGATCTTAGTGATACTTTGGAAAGTACTCATATTTCTGACAGTGTAGATACGAATGATACGACTAACAAAACTAAGTTAGACTCTACATATTCTACTATTAGTAAGGATAGTGTTTTTAATGGAGATTATGCCTCTGATAATAGTTTAATAGACAACAGTTTGGGTGTAGAGGATGTTAACATGGAATCTGCTAGAGAGTTAGAGTCTCGGATGAGTATTTTAGAGGACACTTTCCCAAAACTTCAAAGTAAAATTGTAAACTTGGAACAACGAAGGGGAAGTGTTAAACGAGGTAGGGATGTTGAGGAGGATGAATTAGATAGATCATTAGATAATGCAAAACTGCAAAAAATGTCTGAGACTATTCCTGTTAAAGGTCGTCCTAAAGGTTCTACAAATGAAGTACAATCACAAAAATTGGAAGAGGATAGACAAAACAGAGATAAAGACAGATTAGAACGTTATTCAGTAGCCGATGTAGTAACTAGGAACCTCGCAAAATTGATTAAAAAATAATATTTGTAATAATTTGTATAATATTTGCAGGAGAAGAGATTACCATGAAAACCGTCGGGAGCGTGATGACAAGAGAGGAAGCGGCGGTGGTGACAGACATGACCGGAATAGACGAGATGGAGATCGTGGTATGCGAAAGAGGTCGCCTGACGCTTGTAGTTCAAAGAGTGGACGTGCTGGACCAATACCTGTGAAGAAATCCAAGGATGATAGAGGAGTCAGGTACTTGGATATTTTGTTATTTGTTGTTGTGATGCAGACTTATTGTTTGATTATTGTTGGTGGTATGTATACGTCACAGGATCCACGGTTAGCAGCTTATGATTGTTCTCAAATAAGTGATGTTGAACTTAGATCAGCTGCCTGTTTGCATGATAAGATGGAACCGGTCAGATCTGTGGAATTATTGGGGTTAGCGGAGACCGATTTTATACTGTCGGAGGCCATTAGTTGTGAGGTTAGACTAAAATTGGAGCGCTGGTTTTGCGGCACTGCGAGTCATGTGCACGTATTAGACGTGCCACATGAAAAACAGGTAGAGTTGAGTATGGATGAATGTAGAAGGATTTTTCATTCTGGCAAGTATCAGCATGATGGTATTAGTTTTAAAGTAAACATAGACTTGCCAACTGTTCATAGTTTCACGGTTAATGGAACATTGTCACCTTTCTGGGATGTTGGTGGTGAAAATATTCAATGCAAGACACTGGGAATATACGCGCACAATATGTGGTTCAATTTAGGTTTTGCTATTGGGACTTTGCATATTTTAGTAAAAAATACACCAGTTTTGATCAAAGGAAATGTTGTTATGGATTATGATAAAAAGACGATTGTGGCGAATTTTGAAGAAAATCATTTGTGGGCAACATCAACTTCACCATATTTTCCGTATGTAGTACGAAAACCGGCCAGTAATTTTAAGGTAGTTTTTCAAAGATATACTACCATTGTTTGCTAAGTTTGTTTTGATTGTGTTAATGTTGTTGTTAGGTATAATTCCTATGTTGGTAGTTTTGTATTGTTGTTGTTCATGGTGTTATAAAAAAAGATTTACTGAGGAAGAATTTAATGCTAGATTTTAAATTCTGATGCTGAAATTTAATTATATTGTATTTTTGCAGGTTGGTTACGGCGGCAACAATGAATCAAAAGTTATTGAGCAACGAAGAAGATGGCCGCCACAAACAATCTGTCAATGAAGGAAATCAAGTCAAACCTGGTCTACCGGTGTCTGCGTTGGTCAGCAATTCTGCATCTCGGCTGGTGTTGGTAATGTCGCGCGTTGAGCTGCCCACGTTGAGTGTGGGCAGGGCGACGAGGAACATATTTTTGAGCAGTGAGGACATGCCACTGGCAGATTTAGCTCGTCTTATTGATAATGAACCAAGGTTTAAGTTGAATTTAATAAACATGCTTTCGGTGCAGTTAGAGATGGGGAGATGCATCAACTCCATAGACTGGCCTGTGGACAGGATCCCTATCTTTACCAGCCAGAACTCAAGACATCTCAACCTGATGGCGGCTGGTGAGCATTCTAAAGCTATAAACAGAAAGTTGTCATGGAATGAGACAACTAGTTTGAATAAATTGAGTGCAACCATATTTCTCTCTAAGCTTGTTTGCGAAATTTTACCAAGTTTGGTGTTGCTTGCTAAGATTGAATACCTGGATGGAGATGAGAGAAAAAGCTGTCAAACGTTGGGCGAATTGTTACCCATAATCAAACATATGGGGGAACTTGATGATTGGCATCAACTTTCAAAAATTGACGTCATACCTGCAGATGGTCGAATGAGCCTTCAGACGGTGTTGAGAACGGTGGGTAATAGCGTTGATCTGAGGTTGAAGACGCAGGTTGTGTCAGCTATCAGGCTCCTGGCACATTGGAAAGACGTCGTGAATAAAGTATCCTTTATTCTGAAGCAGATGCCATCCACAACTTTGTTCGAGTTACAGAAAGATTGGCTTGATGGAAAGTCTGAACAGGATTTGAGTGCTAAAGTGTTTATTGACTCTATTCAGGTGAATGAATACATGAACTTATCGGTCTACATTCCACGCATTGTAAATGTGAATTCGGTGAGTTTAATCACCAGTGGAGAAATGCCAGCTGAGATACGTTATGTTCGATTGGATGGACAAAGGGAAATAATTGAGAACCTGGTGAGTGCCACATACGCAGGTAGTCTGGTGAATGATAAAGTAGACGCAAGAGTTTTGACCTGGGAAATGCAGATGCGCTGCAAGCGTCTCCGTCCGACTTTAGCCAAGCAGATATTGTTATGTGATCCAGATACTACTTTAGAGAATGTAGTAAAGGAACTTAGATTGGAGTTGGATGGAAAAGTTTATACAAGTTTGTTGACAACCAATATTGAGTGGAAGTTTAATCCTGAACACAAAGTAAATGAGTGGTTCGAGGGTGATTTCAAATTGGTTACTCGGTTTGGGGATCCTGTTTGTGTTCAGATGGATCAGCCCTTAAATCCGAACATTCCTGTTTGTCTGGACCTTGAATTGTCAGGTCAGCAATGGCGTGTTGATGAACAAGTGAGGGAGGAAATGAGGATGGAGCACACGCCTCCTGCCAGGTGTCCAGTTGTTTCTCCAGCTCAGCCTCCTGCCGCGGGTTCAGATCCCTAAATCTCTGGCGGATCGGCTGGGTCCCTGGCTTGAGGCGCAGCTGCAGCTCGACTACATCTGTGCAGCCGGGGGTAGAGTTGGAGAAGACGTCCCTGTACTCTGATAACATGGTCCAAACCTCCTTTTTGAGCAAGGGATCCTTGCGCAGGAACTCGTTGTCTTCCATCTCAAGGGCCTCCCACAACTCCTGCATGTCTGGGGGCTCAACAGGCTCTTGGAACGAGTGGAGACTCGGAGGAGGCTTATCAGAAACCTCTAAAATGTCGGGCTTGACCAGCTCCCCTGCCACTGGGAGGCCAGCGTCCAGCAGGAGGGGCGTCTCCCCTTCATTTACCACCAGCACTCGAAACACAGTGGCGGATCCAGGCCTGTGGGCATACAGGCCTTCTGGGATGACAAGATCCTCCCCAAACCTCTGTTCTGGGGCAGCTAGTTGGATGGCATCCTTGGTGCGGTGGCCTACTAACTCAACAGGGACCGCCATGACACCGCGGCCAGGCAAGACCACCCGCTTGGCCGTGCGAAGTTGGGGTGGCTGGCCGTCAGTTGGAGTGACAGCGCTTAGCCTATACGTGGCTGGTGTGGGGTCAGCTTTGGCTCCGGGAGCCACCGGCCGCGACTTGACGGGCTCGGCCTCGGGAGGGGCTGACGTGTCGGAGCCAAGTGTGGCTCCGAGGGCGTCCGGCCACGATTTGACGGGCTCGGCGCTGGGAGAGGCCAAGGCGCTGGGTCCAGCCTGGGCTCCGTGGGCGTCCGGCCGCGACTTGACGGGCTCGGCGCTAGGAGAGGCTGAGGCAGCGGAGCCATGCATGGCTCCGGAGGCAGCCGGCCACGACTTGACGGGCACGGCGCCGGGAGAGGCTGATTCCTGGGAGTTGAGTGTGGCTCCGGGTGCATCAGACCGCGACTTGACGGGCCTGGACTCGGGCTTGGCTGGTTGACTGGCTGGGGGTCCCAGGTAGAGGGGGCCAGGTGGACACGGCTGGCCGTTGATAAAGGTGTCGGAGGAGAAGATTGGTTCTGGAGGGCTGGCAATCTCAGGGAACGTTGTTGGCAGGTTCTCCCGCGGCACCTTGGGCACTGGGGGCAACCCCATGGCTAGCAGGTTGGCCCCCTTATGGGCGTTGAGCGCAGCATCCACCCAGTGCGTGCCTTTCTCGACCACACGCGGCTGCTCTGGCAGTGGGCCTGGCAGAGGCCCTTCATAACTCAGCTCTCTCTCGGCTGTCTCCCGGTCAATGGGGACGCCACGGAGTGGGATAAACTCCCCACGCACCCACAAGCAAGGTGGTTGCATGTCGAAACAGAGCCTAGTTCCGAACTCCTTGAGAAAATACCCTCCTAGGTTCAGAGGGTGTGAGAGGTTCCGGACCACAGTCACGTGGTAAAGATGGAGTATAAGGGTGTGTGAGACTGCCATATATAATTCTTTCAATTTTCCTATTACCTGGAGGGGCTGGCCTTCCTCGTTAGCAGTCAGGATTTGGGTGTTGTCCGGAATCAACATGCGCTGCACGCCCATTGCGTGCATGAGGTGTTCAGAAATTACAGCAGACCCTGGTACACGGTTGCCAGAATCGATCATGGCGTCAACCTGTACATGCTGGGCAGGGTCAGGAGTAGGAAACCTCACCCTGATATGGCAGGGGAAGTGGAGGTCCTGCCCTTGAGACAAGGGGGCCTCCCGTTCGGCTGGGGTTGGCAGAAACTTCGGTGGTGGCCGAACCGCAGCTATGGTGGTATCGCTTACCATGGTGGCTTAGACTGTAGCTTCGAATCACTAGAGCTTATTAATTATCACTGGGTCAACAATTTTATATTTATTTTTATCACTTGGTTGACATTTATACACACTTATGTGTTGTTATCACTAGGAGCTCTAGGTGTGATTCTGGAAGCACTGGCAGCAGGGAATGTCCGTCCTGCAAGGTTCAGAGGGGTGACGGCGGTAGGGAATGACCCGTCCTACAGCGCCGCTGGTTCGAATCCCGAAAATGACGGCAGGGAATGGCCCGTCCTGCAGCGCCTCGGGTTCGAATCCTGGAAGGCAGCGGCAGGGAATGTCCCGTCCTGCCGTGCCTGTGGCTCAAAATCTGCTATCCGTCGCAGTGGTAGGGCTTACTTGTGTGCTGAAGCTTCGCAGCCACACATTGCCTTCTCAAGGAGACCAGCACCCAGCTGTCTGTCTCGTAGGTTTGGCCTGGGTGTCCTGGGGCTTGTCCCAGCTACACTTGCCAATTTAGACTCAGTTCTGTAGCCGTCTGAGCTAAATTATCCGATTACCGTGGCTGCGCACCTAGCGCTACTCCTACACGGTACGGAAAAAGCGTCTTAACTGGCGCTTTTAGCAGGCTAAATCTGCTTGCCGTAGGCCAGAGGCCCACATATTGCGTTCAAAATGATGGAAATTCGACCTAAAAAGGCCGTCTCACGGGTCAGTTGGCTTCTCAGTTGGCGGCTGATTGTCCCCTTACTTGCCAAAGGGTCCAATCAGAGGTAGAATAGGCTAGTTTCTGTAAGGCTCGATTGAAACACGCTGACACCAAGTTCTGGTAAGCCGAGCGTTCTCGGCCCACAGGGTAACGAATTCGAGTTCAACGAGCCCTAGCCTTGAATTATTCTACCAAAACAAACTAGCAGGATTTAGTCATACAGAAATTATATATTTAACTGAATAATATTTACAAGCAATGTTTACTATATATATACAACAGATTATAACAATGGTTAGGTTTGAAGGGGGTGTGGGACGCTAGGGCTTAGCTCCCGGCGGTAGACAGGCTGTGGGGGCAGTGGTGGTAAAAGGGGAGGCAGCGCCTCCCGGTTATATAAGCGCGTGAGGGGCGCGTGATAGTTGCATGTTTGAGCCCCTCCCCACATTTAGGCAGGCCAGTTTGACCGCTAGATAGCGGGGTCAACATCGGTCATGAGATAGATGGTGATATAATAAGATTAGTGCAGTGGGTTTGTTATGATAAGTCACAGCGTAGCAACTCTGTAAACTGCCTGTCCGTCTGGTTGTCGTATTACCACATTAACACCACCCTCCATCCCCCATCCCCTTCCATAATATGAAAGGGGGGGGAGGTTTATATCAACATGGATGACAACATCCACAAAAGCGAAATGGTAGTACAATCAAACATTAACATAAATGTATAAGTATAAACAAAAAGTATTACATAGTTGCTACTCTTTCTAAATCTAAACAATAATAGCATGCATGAATTAATGGAGCGCAGACGGACAAATTATAGAAAACGGATAGCTTTTTTAGTTAATTTAGGCATGTTAGAATTGTCCTACCGATTTCAAACTTCAATTCTTTGGACAACAAAGTATAATGTTTCAATCGAAGCAACTCTATAATCAAGTTCTAAAAATGTAAGTATGTCCAAAACATTATCCTGTATCAAGCAGTTTTTCAACAAATTTACACTTTTGCTTCAACTTTTATTTTGTGATTATTCAGTTCTGACACAGTACAAGTGTTAATGTTCGTTTGTCCTACAGTTTCAGTGCTTCGCTGTTATGGATGTTGTCATCCTTGTTATTTAAGTATTAGTATTGGGTTATTTATGGCCCTCCCTCAAAACTTTTATTAATAAATGGAATAATGAATAACCCTCCCCTCTTTTCCTATAACTCTTCTATATATGTGCGTGCTCAATTTTTAACCTCATTTGCTCTACTTCGGTTAAAATGTTTTTTTTGAGAGGGTGGGGGGGGGGGGGGAGGCGGATGATGTGTATCATCATTGGGCCGGTAAACTAAATTTCTGACAAAAAATATGTATATCATGAATGAAAGTAAAAGTCGATCTTCATGGCTAGTAGGAGGAGTAAAAATGATATGTACAAAGAAGCTTAAATTTTATTTGGAGGGGTGCCGGCGTTGGTTCTAGGGATTAAAATATTATAAAAAATAATCCGAAACCCTCCCCCCCCCCCAGTAAGCCTATTAAGTTTTTAGATAGTTTTAGGCTACCCACCACTGCATATAGGGGCGCAGCAGCTAATGATATTACAATCACAAGCAAAAATATATCAGGAAATTAAATGTTCTATGTTCAATTGTATTAAGCTATACGTTCTATAAGGATGACAACATTCATAAAAGTGAAGCCCTAAAACTAGAAAAAAATAGATGAGGAGATAGGTTGTTAGTGTTCAAAAGAGTATTTTGTTTGACAATCCTATCCTTTAAATAAAGTAACAGGAAGTTTTTCTGTTTGTCTGTCTATTTGTCTATTTTAAAGTATAATACAGAGCAGCAGTGGAATTAACCCAATCCGCCCCCCCCCCCCTCACTAATTATTATGTTTGATTATAACAACAACTAATATATATCTAATTATGTGAATGGGGGGGGGGGGGGTAATGGGGGTTAAATTATTTGTGTGTCTGTCTATTTTAAATATATTAATTTTCAGTTCTAAGTAGAAAGACAAATAGAATGATTTGATGAACAAACAAGGATGACAACATCCATAAAGCTCTGAAATGGAAGGACAAAAAAACATTAACACTAGTAGAGTGCAGGGAGTAAGGGAGGGGACAATGGATCGAAAATTCAATTTTTAGGAGTCTCAGACTTTGGGTACTGGCTTAAAGGGAATATACAAGAATTTAGCCGTTTCTGGCCAACCTTGGGTACTAAATATGAATGACGTCATGGGAAATCATGCAAAATCTCGCGGCATACGCGCGATAACAAAAACATAAACAATAAAAACAAACAGACAAAAAATTTCGATTTTAAAAATTTATTTTCATTGTGGCCGTGTACACTGTACAGTGTATATACTAAAATTGGAACGATAATATCTATTATAAAATAAAATATAAATATATTTAGAAATGAATGATCAATTTATCATTCATATCAAATTGTATTTTGATTTTCAACAAAACTTCTAGTTTGATTTTTTAAAAATCATAATAAGTAATCAAAAAAAGACATAAAGTATGTAACATCTAAATTATTTGTTTCAAATTATAATTAGGGAAATTATTTATCTTTCGTAAATTGATTCATTTAAAAACATTTGTTTTTATCTAATTCGTGTTTATATAAGTTATTATGAGTGAAGTTTTTCTATTATTAGGTCTTACCAATCCGTGCGTCCGTAACGGTTAGCTATAATTGAATTAGCTTATATGTACAAAATTGTAAGTAAATTTGTTGCAAAACTGATTAAATACATTATACTGTTTAAGGATATACTGACATTTTTAGGACTAGATTATAGAGATGCTTCGCTTATCACATTGTACCTTGTTGAAATAGAAATCAGTATTCAAAGAATCAGATGAATAGGATAATTTTAACATTCAAAAATTTGTTGTCAAAAAAAGTAAAAATTTGCTTATTTTAAAGGGACGTACGGACTTTCTGGTAGCAATTATAGAGTTGCTACGATTTCTAAGTCGTACCTAACTGTTATTTGAATCAGCATACAAAGTTTGAAATCGATAGGAAAATTCTAACCTGTTTAAATTAACGAAAAGAGCTATAACGGACGGACCTATCCTAATTATAGAAAAGCTTCGCTTAAAAAAAAATAATTTAACCCCATTTGACCAACCCTACCCCAATCACACCTAACACATGTATTTTGTAGTTTTACAATAGATAATTAAAAATGTTACCCCCCCCCCCCTCCCTGCTTTTGAGAAAATTTCAAGGATGACAACATCCATAAAAGCGAAGCTCTAAAATGATAGGACGAATATTAACATTTGTAGAGTGGCAGAACAAATTAAGCATAATATAAATGTATTATTTTTACAAAATTATATGTATTTTTTTTTCTTAAATACAGAATACTGTTTAAACGAAGGACATACCGACCATAGCCACAGAAAAGCTCTGCTTTATAAAAAGTAAGGTTTGACCCCTTGCTCAGATCAAAACCTCAACTTCCTGTTTTATTAGTAAAGATATATGGGAGGGATATATTTATATCTATTGGAAATAACAAAATTTATCTAAAGAATTTATAGGTTTAAATATTTTCTATATATTAGGTTTGTCTGCCATAGTGCCCATAACAAATTGATTTTTAGGGTGATAGACAAGTCCTATTTGTTTCAAACCTTTTTTAATGACTCTTATAACATTTCAGCTTTTTAATTTGAATTTAATTTGCAATTTCCATTACTTCTTATGCTTATTTAATGGATGTACTATAACTTTGATCTTACACCAGATTTTTATGAACTTTAGTAAAATGAATTATGCAGCTGTATAAAATAACAATTTCTCCTTTCCACTTCTCTTGCCCCATCCCCTCCCCTACTGGAGGATAAAAATCCAGAATCTAAAGGGATAAGACAATGGCCGATAAATTGATTTACATCCCCAATCATGATACACAAAATTACCCCTTCTGTAGATTACAATTGGTGGTACAAATGTTTGGACACTCAATTAAATGAATCAACTAATCAAAGTGGAATAAAAGTCCCCAAGGTTGTTAAGCAAACAAATAGGAAAACATTATTTTAAGACTTTGGGAACTAGTTTAATGATAAATAGATAAAACTATTGGTAAAATAGTGACTAGGGGCGAAATAACTAATACTCTTACTAATTCATATGTGTAGCACAGGAAAGGGAGTGGTTAGATTCATAGATAGAGGGTACAATGAGCTGTTTATTACTCTAGCCCCTAAAGTTTTATAATAACGTTTTCTTAATCATTGGCCTTAGAATCTTGGGGACATTAGTGAATTTTGAATGGTTGGTTTATTAAATTGTGTGTCCAAACGTTTCAAGCACTAATTGTGTTCTACAGAAGGGGTAATTTTGTGTGTCATCATTGAGGGTGTACATAAATTTATCGCCCATTGTCTTATCCCTTTAGATACCTGAATTAGTTTTCAGTTAAAGTAAAGAAAATAATAAAATCAAAGTGGTCAGTAAATCGGGGAGGGGGGATGGAGTTGTATAAAGTGGGCGGAGAACAGCTATAGCAATTTAGACATGTAGCAATTTTTTTCTTTATTTTGTATCCTAACCATGGGTCCTAAAGGATCAGACAATGGTTAAAAAAATGATGAACACTCTCCAATCAAGATAAACAAAATAAACCTTCAATTAAAAAAAAATAAAAGAACGTGATTTAAAGCACTGGGTACTGTTATAATTTACAGTCCAATGTCCCCTTCCTCCCTGATTTCTCTCTATCCTACAAGGTAAATAAAAGGTCCGATATGGATAAACTTTAACTACTATCATGTACTTGGTGACCATTCCCTTCCAAATTTCATTTACATTTTTACGTGCATATTATGGCAGGAGGAAAATAGTCGGTAATTTAGGTTGCTTTAATGGACATCATTGACATCGTTTACCTAGTAGAAGGGGATTGGACAGGTTAAAGGGGCTAGATAGGGGCATCGTTATATTAGCCAGCTACAAGTTTCACTTCAGTAGAGTACAGGATAATCTTGCGTAAGATCTAAGTAATAATAAATCCAATTAGTATAAACTACAAATTTCTTATAATTGAAAAAATAGCATGTCTTGAATCAATTTGCTATTGTGTCTTTTTGCGAATATAAAACAGCAAGTGAACGTGATTATATACAGAGGTGAATGCACACTCATTTATACTATAACATTTCAAATCAACTCTAAAATCAAAGAACCCCAACACTAATAAAATAGGCGAAAACCAGTGTTATTATTTTATAAAGGCAGAACTCAATCAGTCTAATGGGTACTCAGAGATTTAGCTTTATAAAGACCCTAAAAATGTATGGATGTTGTTGTCAGTAATATGTTAGTATGTATGGACTCAATTGTATATAAACTTCGCTTCGCTTTTATGGATGTTGTAATTCTTGTTTTAAAACTTTTATTCAAGAGATAAGACAATGAACGATAAATTGATGTATAAATAATTATCGCATCGTATTAAAGATTTCTTTGATAAGACAATGGAAGATAAGTTGATGTATATACCCAATGATCTATTATTACATACATCTAACAGTGAGATTTTTAGATTAAAAAAGGTAAAAATGATAAAAGTAATTCAACTATGTATTGACATATTGATGTTCAGATTTCGTGATTATTATTCAAAATATTTATTAATTTGGTGTTTTACCTAGAGGTCATAAAAAATCTGTGAGGTTGTAAAATTTCCCCCTTCCCCCCACGTAACGAAAACTGGCCAACCCAAGAAATTCATAAATTTGTTTATTATTTTATTGCCTTTACTGACCACAAAAATGAATATTTTTATTCCATTATTAATATTGAAAATATGAACCCTTCCCCTCTGAACAAAATTATAAATTTAGGTGTTAATTAATACTTCCTTTGTGAACGAAAAATTTAATATTTAAACCCATTAGATATATTGATATTTGAGTCCAAATATGGACTGACCACAAAATTTTTCAATTTTTTAAAATCTAATGCTACCTAGCCTATGCCTGGGAAGAGACATTAGGCTGTTTATTACACTAGTCCCCAAACTTTAAGTTTTATAATAACGTTTTTATATTCATTTGCATAACAACTTTAGGCAATTTGATTGATTTTCTATTGGTTGGTTCATTAAGTTGAGTGTCAAAACTTTTCAACCACAAATTTTCATCTACAGACGATTAATTTTGTAAAATAATTTAAAGAATTAATGTTGGGGATATTCACACATTAATCGGTTATTGTTTTGTTCCTTAGATACCTGGGTGTTAATCTATAATACAAAGTAGCTTGCTGTCTGTTTGTCTGTCTGTCCGTCCCATAAGATCTCGGTAACCAATAAACCGATTGAATTCTACTCTTCAGGGAATATAACTACTGGTCTTGTGGTGGTTATAAGCTATTTTTCAATATTTTAAGGCATTTAATTTTTTCTTTTTAAAAGTGAAGCTTTTCTATAATTAGGGTAGGTCCGTCCGTGTGTCCGTTACAGTTAGCTCCCTTCATTCATTTATACAGATTAGAATTGTCCTATCTATTTCAAACTTTGCATGCTGATTCCTACAACATTTAGGTACGACTTAGAAAGTAACACATAATCGTTACTAGAAAGTCTGTACTTCCATTTAAAACAAGCTGATTTTTACTTTTTTGACAACAAATTTTTGAATGTTAAAAATATCCTATTCATCTGATATTTTGAATACTGATTCCTATTACAATAAGGTATAGTGTGTTAAACGAAACATCTCTATAATCAAGTCCTAAAAACGTCAGTATGTCCTTAAACTGTAACATGCATTTAATCAGTTTTGCAACAAATGTACTTACAAAATGTAAAATAAGTCTTTTTTGCGCATTTATGTACATTTATGTAAGGGATATATAATTATTTGCATGTTGCACCATATTTTGCTCCAACTCAAATAAAATGGCCTTTTCAGCATGAAAATATAACGATATCCCCTCCCCTCCTACTGAACGTAAGAACTGACCAATAAATGAAGACTAAAGTAGCAACCTAAATTGACAACAAAATTTTCCCTGTTATAATATCAACGTATGTTATATTTATTATTATAGAGTATAGATAGATTGATAGATGGATAGATAGATGGATAGATAGATGGATAGATAGATAGATAGATAGATGGATAGATAGATGGATAGATAGATGGATAGATAGATGGATAGATAGATGGATAGATAGATGGATAGATAGATGGATAGATAGATGGATAGATAGATGGATAGATAGATGGATAGATAGATGGATAGATAGATGGATAGATAGATGGATAGATAGATGGATAGATAGATGGATAGATAGATGAATACATAGATGGATACATAGATGGATACATAGATGGATAGATAGATGAATAGATAGATGGATAGATAGATGGATAGATATATGGATAGATAGATAGATAGATGGATAGATAGATAGATAGATAGATAGATAGATAGATAGATAGATAGATAGATAGATAGATAGATAGATAGATAGATAGATAGATAGATAGATAGATAGATAGATAGATAGATAGATAGATAGATAGATAGATAGATAGATAGATAGATAGATAGATAGATAGATAGATAGATAGATAGATAGATAGATAGATAGATAGATAGATAGATAGATAGATAGATAGATAGATAGATAGATAGATAGATAGATAGATAGATAGATAGATAGATAGATAGATAGATAGATAGATAGATAGATAGATAGATGGATAGATAGATAGATAGATAGATGGATAGATAGATGGATAGATAGATGGATAGATAGATGGATAAATAGATGGATAGATAGATGGATAGATAGATGGATAGATAGATAGGGTAAAGGGGGCTATTTTCAGGGAGGGGTTAATCCTGTAATTTTCAACCTACCTTCATAAAATGACCTTTATCTCTATGTTGTATTCAAATGACAGAAAAAAACATAAAAGCAAATTTGTTTGTTGTTAAATTACCTACAAAAAAGTATAAAATGAAATTTTTGTGAGATGAATTTTAAGGGTACTAAATAATTAAATCCCCTTTTTGGTTGATTTGCCCCAATGTGCAATGGAGATAAATTCATATACTTCCACATGATTACAAATAAGATTAATCCTCATGTAGATTAGATCTATTGGTCAAAATGATTAGACACTACCAGTTTGAGCTAACTTATCAAAAGTCAATAAAATAAAACCAACGAATTAGATAATGTTGATATCAATCTTACTTAATGGTTACTAGTCCAATGTCCCCTTCCCTCCCTGATATCTGCTAACAAAGCTACTCATTAACTTATTTATTAAAGCTACTCTACAAATATATTTTTACGATCAAGCTTTTCTTTGGGGGGGGGGGGGTTGGCACTGATAAACTTTTTGGGTAAACTGTTTTTGGGGGTAGGATATATTTCCAAAAATTAAAAATGAATAAACTTGATCTACCATAAAATTTGGATTAGTTGGCTTCCAAAATTACGGCGTCCAAACTTTACAACCAATAATTGCATAGGTAATGTATATGCTTAATCTTCAATTGTTCATTGTCAAAGTCTCTGTGTTTAAACAGTTTGACCTAAAACTGCTGCAGCTGCCGAGCCCTTGATAAAATCAATTAAATATTCAATTTTTGTAATGAAATGATCAAATTTTTAGGATTTTCATTATACATAAAAACTTACTTTTCATGTGTACTAATATCATCAAAATTAACTTTGAATGCAAATTATTTATTTATTTATTGTTCCCCCACCCCCCTTAAAAAAATTAAGATGGTTTAGATTTACCTTTTGTAGATACACCCACTGGGTAAAAAAAATTTATACATCCAACCCCCCCCCCCTCAAAAAAAAAGGACGTCCTTAGCTCTGGGCCTATCTAAAAATGCAGATTCAGCTACACATCACTGGCTACAATCCTGAAGAAATTTGTTTAAACCAGGAGGGTAGGGGACATTAGGCGTTAAATTTTACTGGTTTCCAAACACGATCTTTAATTCGTTGTATCTAAGCTTTGAATACTTTTATTAAATCTTTAATAGCTAGTTAAAACACGCAGTGTCCAAACGTTGCAACCAATAATTTTTTTTTATTCATTACGATTGGGAGCATACATAAATTTATCGGTCATTGTCTTATCCCACAAGATCTCTGTTTAAAACAAAAGTTTAATGGTAATTAAAACAGTTAGTTTATAAAAGTGTTGTTAACCTGTATATCGAAGATGAATTCAAAGGACAGTCAGATTGGATCTTTTGTGAAAAAAAATAATATTTGATTTGTTTATAAATTACCAAATTTGACAAGAGAATTAAAGTAAGAAAAAGAATCGGATATTGGACTCTAAAATACAATGGCACCCAAAGTTTTTTTTAGAACCCGGTATTAGTGTCTTAGAAATTATCTTAGTGACGTAACTAAAAACGAGGGATTAGAGGGGAGGTGGGAAAGGTAACCCCTAAAAAAGAGATGGATAATAGAGGTGATTGATAATTGATAATTGATAAAGAAAATGTAGGAAATAATTTATACTCTCTGTACTTTCTACCATAGATTAATTAATTTGTATTTTCTAGACAAGGATGACAACATCCATAAAAACGAAGCACAAAAATCAGAAGGTAGAACAAACGCACAATAGCTAGAGTGTCAGAACTTAATAAGCAGAATATTAATTTTGAAGTCTAAATGAAATTGCACATAAATTTGTTGCAAAATTGCGTAAATATAGCATACAGTAAAAGGACATACTTCCGTGCAAAATTTGAAATCAATAGTATAATTCTAATATGTCTAATAAATGTTGTCAAAAAAAGGTTGAAAAAAGTCCGCATATTTGATTAAATTTTTCTTAAAATCCGCATATTATGTTGATATAAACTATAATATATTATCACTAGCAGTAACATCACTAGAAGCTTTTAGGGTGGTAAGGGGGAAAGTTCATTCTTCCAATTTTCAATTTAAGTTTTAAAACAAAAAAGTAAAATTGCGGAGATGGTACTTTTTTTCTAGGTGTTATTTTTTTTGGAGAGTGGAGAGCCCTCTTCCTAAATAGTTATAAACTTCTCTATACCTATAATAAGCTTCACTGTAAAGAAGAACCCTTTAGGTTCAGCGGTTAACAAGATCCGTTGCTACAGTCAAAAAAAGCTTAGCTTACTAATTTATATAATAGGATATAATAAAGTCTCTTTGTTTGTTTGTTTGTCTTTTCCTTTTAAAATCTAGAAAAATAAATTGGTTTATTAAATTGGACTCTCTCCTCCTCAAGTGCCCCAAGAGGCCTCTAAGGCGTAGCCGCTAGTAATAGGATACAGTAACAAAATGCTAATCCTTATATCAAAGTAAAAGAATGTTTGTGTGTGTGTGTCTATTTATATGGAAGGATCTTCCTAACTAATATGCTTCTCCTTTGCAGGGACATAGGTCATAGGTCATGGGAAGGTTTATAACTATTTTAGGATAGGGTACCTGCACCCTCACGCGCTTAGAAAAAAAACCACCAACATTTTTTAAATTTTTTTCTTTTAAAACTAAATTGTCCTTTTAAGTATATCTGTCAGACAGACAGACAATAAATATATGGAGCAGATCTGTATAAATATAAGGTATCTTGACTAAAACTTACAGCTGGCTATCTAAAAAAGCAGTCGTGAAAATAACATTTCTCCAACAATAAGGTTTTTTAAGCATGACCGACAGTCAGACAGACAAAATAATGTATAGAGTAGATGCAGGGGGGGGGGGGGAAGGGGTGATTACTTGAGGGCACCCTCAAATTTTGGAAGTCGTTAAGTAGATGCACATATATCTTGGGTATAGTCCCTTTCATGACAATGCCTCTTAAGGGACGTTTCTTGGTATTTTCACAGTAGATTTTATCCTATTTCTAGCCACTGCGGGGGGGGGGGGGGGCTCTATCCATGCGGGGCCATTTTCCTAACCCTGCAGGGCAATCACCTAACCTAACCTAAAATAATCCATCAAAAGCTACTGTAAAAAAAAATACATTAAAACACCTCTTAAAAGACCTTTTCACTTAAAATTTCAGTTGTCTTTCTTCAATAGCAGCCAAAAAACACACAAAGCATGTTTTAAATGGACGTACTGACTTTCTGTTAACAATGATAGAGTTGCTTTCTAAATTATACCTAACTGTCATAGGAATCATCATGAAGAGTTTGAAATTGATAGGATAATTCTAACATGTCTTGTTTAATAATCTAAAATCAATTAATAATTTTATCTAATTTCAATTTCAATTTATCTATGAAATAAATGTAAAGCTGTACAGGTTAAGGCTACTATCTGACTCAATACATTTCTTTTTCTCCTCTTTTTAGCAACCGAATGAAAGTAATTCTTTTCAATTCCAGATAATTATAAGAATTGGTAACATTTGCTTAGATATTTATTTTATAAAAACATAGCAAAAAAATAATAACCGTATTATAATACAGGTATTAAATATTTATATACAAACAATAAAATTGAATATGAATATAAAATTAAGGATAGATCAATCAAATAATAATTATGTACAGTGTCAAAGGACTAAACAATCTTGTGAGAGGTAATATAACTTATGCATTTTAAAAAGATATTTGTTAAATAGACTGATTATTTAAAGACATATTTGTTAAATATGTTGCTCTACTGGATATCATTACCCTTGTTAGAATGTACCATTCATAAAGAAGGTTATTTTTTAATGGCAAAACTGTTTAAGCTAGCTTTTTTAACAATTACGTTCAAATTCCGTTAAATTTATTGATATAAATAATCTAATAATTGATTGTTTTGTTTTTATTCGTAATTGTCTTTTTTATATATACATTATTATGCTTAATTAAAAATTTCTGATAAACATCTCATTATATTTAAAGAAAAATTAGCTGTCTCTAAATTTAATATAGAAATAAAATTATTATGGAAAATCAATTGATTCTTCATGGTAACAGTTATAAGTTATAAAATACAGACGAATTTATAGATGTAATCTTGAAAAGATAGCTTTAATTTAAAATGATAAATATGCGTTATTTTTACCAAAAACTAGACAAAACCCTTTTTTGTTGTTGTTGATAGCAATATCTTATTTCTTTACTCTCGTTTATATATAGTTTTAACCTAATATCTTTTGATTTAATTGTTATTGGTTTGAAATTTTGACTAAAAAGCTGGCTTAAAAAATAGCTCATATGTGATAAAATATATAGCATTTTGCGCTAACTTATGAGATGTTTATACAATAAGTATAATTATAAAAGCAAATATTTGAAAATTATTTAAAATCATTCAATATTTAATGTAAGATTAAGCCAATTATTAATCACGAAATTACATATAGTTTTTTTATTATTTTGCTAAATAATCTATAAAATATTTACACATTGTAAGTCAACTCTTGAGTTATGTAAGAAGTACAATATCAGCTGATAGATCTTATTTCAATTTTGAAAGATAATTTTATAAAAAAAAATAAAAAAAAGTTGATTTTGTTTTTTAAAAGTGAGCAAAAATAATGTAGAATTTTTAGAAATATTTTTAATATTTTTTAAAAGCACAAAAAAACTTGATTTCAGGCCTATATTAACAATTCTTAAAAATCCTAGTAGTATCGACACATCCTATTTTTTTTACGTCACTAAGATAATTTCTAAGACACTAATACCGGGTTCTTTTTTGAACCCGGTATTAGTGTCTTAGAAATTATCTTAGTGACGTAACTAAAAACGAGGGATTAGAGGGGAGGTGGGAAAGGTAACCCCTAAAAAAGAGATGGATAATAGAGGTGATTGATAATTGATAATTGATAAAGAAAATGTAGGAAATAATTTATACTCTCTGTACTTTCTACCATAGATTAATTAATTTGTATTTTCTAGACAAGGATGACAACATCCATAAAAACGAAGCACAAAAATCAGAAGGTAGAACAAACGCACAATAGCTAGAGTGTCAGAACTTAATAAGCAGAATATTAATTTTGAAGTCTAAATGAAATTGCACATAAATTTGTTGCAAAATTGCGTAAATATAGCATACAGTAAAAGGACATACTTCCGTGCAAAATTTGAAATCAATAGTATAATTCTAATATGTCTAATAAATGTTGTCAAAAAAAGGTTGAAAAAAGTCCGCATATTTGATTAAATTTTTCTTAAAATCCGCATATTATGTTGATATAAACTATAATATATTATCACTAGCAGTAACATCACTAGAAGCTTTTAGGGTGGTAAGGGGGAAAGTTCATTCTTCCAATTTTCAATTTAAGTTTTAAAACAAAAAAGTAAAATTGCGGAGATGGTACTTTTTTTCTAGGTGTTATTTTTTTTGGAGAGTGGAGAGCCCTCTTCCTAAATAGTTATAAACTTCTCTATACCTATAATAAGCTTCACTGTAAAGAAGAACCCTTTAGGTTCAGCGGTTAACAAGATCCGTTGCTACAGTCAAAAAAAGCTTAGCTTACTAATTTATATAATAGGATATAATAAAGTCTCTTTGTTTGTTTGTTTGTCTTTTCCTTTTAAAATCTAGAAAAATAAATTGGTTTATTAAATTGGACTCTCTCCTCCTCAAGTGCCCCAAGAGGCCTCTAAGGCGTAGCCGCTAGTAATAGGATACAGTAACAAAATGCTAATCCTTATATCAAAGTAAAAGAATGTTTGTGTGTGTGTGTCTATTTATATGGAAGGATCTTCCTAACTAATATGCTTCTCCTTTGCAGGGACATAGGTCATAGGTCATGGGAAGGTTTATAACTATTTTAGGATAGGGTACCTGCACCCTCACGCGCTTAGAAAAAAAACCACCAACATTTTTTAAATTTTTTTCTTTTAAAACTAAATTGTCCTTTTAAGTATATCTGTCAGACAGACAGACAATAAATATATGGAGCAGATCTGTATAAATATAAGGTATCTTGACTAAAACTTACAGCTGGCTATCTAAAAAAGCAGTCGTGAAAATAACATTTCTCCAACAATAAGGTTTTTTAAGCATGACCGACAGTCAGACAGACAAAATAATGTATAGAGTAGATGCAGGGGGGGGGGGGGAAGGGGTGATTACTTGAGGGCACCCTCAAATTTTGGAAGTCGTTAAGTAGATGCACATATATCTTGGGTATAGTCCCTTTCATGACAATGCCTCTTAAGGGACGTTTCTTGGTATTTTCACAGTAGATTTTATCCTATTTCTAGCCACTGCGGGGGGGGGGGGGCTCTATCCATGCGGGGCCATTTTCCTAACCCTGCAGGGCAATCACCTAACCTAACCTAAAATAATCCATCAAAAGCTACTGTAAAAAAAAATACATTAAAACACCTCTTAAAAGACCTTTTCACTTAAAATTTCAGTTGTCTTTCTTCAATAGCAGCCAAAAAACACACAAAGCATGTTTTAAATGGACGTACTGACTTTCTGTTAACAATGATAGAGTTGCTTTCTAAATTATACCTAACTGTCATAGGAATCATCATGAAGAGTTTGAAATTGATAGGATAATTCTAACATGTCTTGTTTAATAATCTAAAATCAATTAATAATTTTATCTAATTTCAATTTCAATTTATCTATGAAATAAATGTAAAGCTGTACAGGTTAAGGCTACTATCTGACTCAATACATTTCTTTTTCTCCTCTTTTTAGCAACCGAATGAAAGTAATTCTTTTCAATTCCAGATAATTATAAGAATTGGTAACATTTGCTTAGATATTTATTTTATAAAAACATAGCAAAAAAATAATAACCGTATTATAATACAGGTATTAAATATTTATATACAAACAATAAAATTGAATATGAATATAAAATTAAGGATAGATCAATCAAATAATAATTATGTACAGTGTCAAAGGACTAAACAATCTTGTGAGAGGTAATATAACTTATGCATTTTAAAAAGATATTTGTTAAATAGACTGATTATTTAAAGACATATTTGTTAAATATGTTGCTCTACTGGATATCATTACCCTTGTTAGAATGTACCATTCATAAAGAAGGTTATTTTTTAATGGCAAAACTGTTTAAGCTAGCTTTTTTAACAATTACGTTCAAATTCCGTTAAATTTATTGATATAAATAATCTAATAATTGATTGTTTTGTTTTTATTCGTAATTGTCTTTTTTATATATACATTATTATGCTTAATTAAAAATTTCTGATAAACATCTCATTATATTTAAAGAAAAATTAGCTGTCTCTAAATTTAATATAGAAATAAAATTATTATGGAAAATCAATTGATTCTTCATGGTAACAGTTATAAGTTATAAAATACAGACGAATTTATAGATGTAATCTTGAAAAGATAGCTTTAATTTAAAATGATAAATATGCGTTATTTTTACCAAAAACTAGACAAAACCCTTTTTTGTTGTTGTTGATAGCAATATCTTATTTCTTTACTCTCGTTTATATATAGTTTTAACCTAATATCTTTTGATTTAATTGTTATTGGTTTGAAATTTTGACTAAAAAGCTGGCTTAAAAAATAGCTCATATGTGATAAAATATATAGCATTTTGCGCTAACTTATGAGATGTTTATACAATAAGTATAATTATAAAAGCAAATATTTGAAAATTATTTAAAATCATTCAATATTTAATGTAAGATTAAGCCAATTATTAATCACGAAATTACATATAGTTTTTTTATTATTTTGCTAAATAATCTATAAAATATTTACACATTGTAAGTCAACTCTTGAGTTATGTAAGAAGTACAATATCAGCTGATAGATCTTATTTCAATTTTGAAAGATAATTTTATAAAAAAAAATAAAAAAAAGTTGATTTTGTTTTTTAAAAGTGAGCAAAAATAATGTAGAATTTTTAGAAATATTTTTAATATTTTTTAAAAGCACAAAAAAACTTGATTTCAGGCCTATATTAACAATTCTTAAAAATCCTAGTAGTATCGACACATCCTATTTTTTTTACGTCACTAAGATAATTTCTAAGACACTAATACCGGGTTCTTTTTTTTACCATGTTATCTAATTAATTGGTGTCAAACTAAAAGTGTCAAAATTTTCAAATATTTTAATTTACAGATTGGGTAATTAATATTTTGTTTAACATGATTGAGGATATATATCTACATTGTCTTATCCCTTAAAGTCCCTGAAGTTTACCCCAAAATCAAATCAAATTATTTAGAGGCTTACATCTCAAACCTTCAATAAAACTAGCAGCTGCGCTCCTAGAATCTAGGTGTTTTATATTTGAATTGGTAGCTTAGCCCAAGCCATCCTAGGACTTAGATATAAAAAGTAAAGTAGCCTAAACCCATACCAGAACTTAATGACAAAAAGAACTTAATCAGCTCAGTAGTTTTAAAATCTTAGGCTACAGATGAAAAAAACTTTGCTGCTTTAAAATATAGGATATATATAAAAAAAATTATCCTTTTAAGAAAGGTTATGTTGGTATATTTAATTGCAAATTATATAATTTCAAGGGGTCCGAATATTCTGTGAATTTTACACACTCCGACCATTTTCAAGCATTAACGATTACTTTGTCAGCAATATACACGGAGATTATAGAGTATTACTCAATGGTGAAAATTAGATATGCGTTAAATGTCCCCAACAAAATAAGTAACTTTTTGTCAGAGGCGAGTTATTAAAACTGTGGATACTTTTATTAAATCTTCTACTTAGATTAAGATTTTTTAAAGTTGTAATTAAACAGTTTATACCAATAACGAAATTAATTCGCAAAAAAATCATGAAACCAGTGCAAAATTTTCAGCTGTTGTTGGGGGCAACACTTAGTAGAATTGACGACCTTTTTATCTGCCCCACCCCCTCCTCCAATATTATTTTAGAGATGGTAGAAGTTGGTGATCATAACTATTCTCAGACTTCTTAAAACCTGATTTACCCCCCTCTCTTTTTCTTTTCCCTTTTTTGGCGTAAAACTTGGCGTCTATAGGTGTTTATACAAATGTGCCAATTTTTTTTATAAAATATATTTTTAAAATGACATCTGTTTGGTTTTTTTGCAAGTAAGCTTTTTTTAGGTAAGGGGAAGGTTTTTAACTATTTTGGGAGAGCGTATCTCCACCCTACCAATTCAAAATCCCCCTTCCCCAATTTTTTTTTAATATTTCTAATTAAAACTCAAATCAAAAAGTAGAAGTGCGGTTGACTTATCCCCCTCCCACCTTAAGAACACCTAGAGGCTTCTAAGAGGCGTTGCCCCTAGTCTATCTTAAATAAAAGCTATGTCTTGCAATTTTTTTTCAATTAGGTGTTTGATCACGAATTGCATATGGTAAAAATATTTTTCTTATTTAATTGTTATCCTAATAAGATAAAAGTTATGCTTGAAAATTGTTTAAATAGCTATTATTATATGTTGCATTTTTAAATAAACGTGAAAATTGAGATCGCAATTTGTGTATATTTTATACACATTTGCGTAATTTGTATTTTCGGATATTTCTTACCTGTCACCTATTTTAGAATAATTTCGCTAACTGGCTATTCCTGGTAATTAGGGGTTTAATTAATACCACAATTGGTTTAGCCAACAATTTCTAGTATAAAAGGTGGTTATGCAGTAAAAAGTTATTAGTTCTCTATTCTCAACACTCTATAATCAGTATCTCTTTTATATAAGACCAAGTTTTATCAGACCCACTGTGTGTGTAGCCATAGTTTCTTAGTGTTTGGACCTAAGTAGTCATGGAGAAGACGAGACACTTTTGTATGCTAGCACAAGGTCCACGCTCAAGTACAAGAACTTGACCCGCTGTCTCAAAGGACCTACTCTTTATTACCTCACAGCAGCTGAGAAATTCGAGTTGCCACATGGGGACTTGAACTCGAACACTCACCACCGTAACTCAGTGCGTTACCACTGAGCTACGACGCCTCTAAAAAGACAATGTATTTAGATTAATTATTGAAATTTTTCAATATTGCTAATAAATTGTTCCATTTGTGTTTACATGCAAGTGTAAAGTTAAAATCTCCTATGCACGGTCAAAGTTCTATAAGTTCTAGATATTAAAGAAAATAGAAATAGAAATATAGTTCGCTTTAGATTAAATAAAAATAGTTAAAATACTTAGTTTTGAAACTTTAACATCAATGTAAAAGAGTCTCATTAACAATTCTAAGAAAGAAAAGCAAAAACACAATAATTTCATTCTCTATCTTAACTCTAATATCCCTTTTTCTTTAATTTCTTTATTTCTCTTTATGTAATATTTTTTTAATAACTCAATTTTCTTTCTTATCCTTTTCTATGTTTCTCTCCATTCATTTGTTGCATAGTTTTATTGAGTGGATACTCTATGACTAGCAGGATTCTTCATGGGATACGACAAGGATGACAACAATCATAAAACCGAATCTCTAAAACGAACCTAAACCCTTACAGATCGGGGGGGGGGGGCTCCAAGAGCCCCCCCCCCTCTAGTTTTTTCAATCTCATTTTTTTTGTAGGTAAGATGGAGTGCTGTGACTTCAAGACTTTTTAAGTTTAGTAATTATACGTCGGCAAGAGTTGATTTTTTTAGGATATCTGGTCTGTGTCGGTCGTGGTGTCCGGTCAAAGTCGGTTGGGTAGCACCAAAATTAGAAAAATAATCTAAAAAAATCTTAATTTCTACATTATGACTTTTGTGTATAAGGAGAAACCTAAAATTTTTTTTGTGAATACTTAGATATCAATGACCTTCTGAGAAAAAATGTGTTATGACCGTTTGACCGCTCCCTGACTGACTTTATGACCGATTTTTGTCCGGCTTTTACTACAGACATATATCATAAATATCGTGGCTTCTATTACAGCTAGAGTCCTATAAATTTTTTGGTAAATCCTTGAGCAACATCAAACAGATAAAAGTATTAATCGGCGCCGCCAACCGCCGTTTTACCACCGTAACCGCCGAAAATGGTGGTTTCCGTTATTTGCCGTTTTTTGGCGATGATCAGAAAAAGTAATTTTTTGTTATGAAAAATAAAAGTTCGTCCTAAAATTTGGTCATCCTAGCTGCAAAATTGGCCGCTCTACAGCTGTTTTAAAATTTAGCGGCTGGCCGCTAAAAAGCGGCTAAGGAGCGGCCTGGCTGCTATGACTAGAAAAAGTAATTTTCTCTAAAAATACACATGAACCACCAGAAAAAAATTTTACGTCTTTATCTGTAACAGGAGCCAAGATAGAGGGGGGGGGCTCTTGGAGCCCCCCCCCCCTGATCTATTAAGGTGGGAATTGGGGCCCGAGCTGTAAGAGTTAAAGTCGTAGACAGTCAGAACTGAATAATCAGAATATAAATGTATAAAAATCGAAACAAATTGTAAGTAAATTTGTTGAAAAACTGCTTAAGTACAGGATATCGTTTAAGGGCATTCTTACATTTTTAGGCCTTAATTATATCTTCGGCTACAACATTGTACTTTGTTGTCCTTGGAATCAGTATCATATCAATCGGATAATTTAATCACATAAAAATTTGTTGTTAAAAATCAACATGTTTAAAATGGACGTACGGACATTCTGGTAACGATTTTAGAGTTTTTACGCCTTTTTAATCGTACCTAACTACTACAGGAATCACCATGCAAAGTTATGAATCGATAGAACAATTCTAACCTGTTTAAATTAACGAAAAGAGCTAACTGTCCGTGATGTACGGACGGACGGATAGACAGACCCTAATTATAGAAAAGCTTCGCTTTTAATAAATGCTGATAAACAACTGATGTTCAATTCAAATAAACATATAACAAAAGTTTGACCCTGCCAGTTTGAAGATTTAATAAAAGTTCTCAAAGTTTTAAGTTTCGGAATATTTTAAAATATTTCATATATATAGTGGCAAACATATAGCTTAATCATTTAAAGACGTTTTCCATCAATGTGCCTTATTGAACTTAGAAACCCCTCACTCCTCATTTTTAGAAAGTGAGTCGAGAAAAGAATTTTGATTGTTTGATTAGTTTAGTCCCGTTTAGGTCAGTTTATAGGTAGCCCAACAGGGTCTGGGCATCAGGTATGGTCCCAGGGTTATTGCCCCCGGCAGGGGTTAGGATAATTTTTTTTTAAGGAGGGAGGAAGAGTTAGTGTTCGACAGTCACTTTAAGGAAAAGCTTAAGCTATTTGTGTGTGCAAGATAATTAATAAATTATTGCAATCCAACAAACTAGAGCAATATATTCAGCCAAAAAATTGTTGAGAAAAAATTCCTATATTCCCACACAATTAAAAGGACATTTAAATTCCTAATCTTATTGTATCAATATGAAACTTTACAAGGTACTAGTAGCTACGCTCCTAGATGCCTCTAGGGGCACTTGAGTTGTTGGAAGGGGGGATTTTAATTTTAGGTTTTAAAAAGAAAATCAAAAATAAATTGACGTTTTTTTTGCACTCGGGGAGGTTTCTCTTGGAATGATGTTAAAAACCTATCTCAAAATGGTTATGAGCCATCCTTGGACATAGGAGAAGCTACATTGTAAAAGAGAACAATACTGCTTCAGTGGTTAACGAGACTGACAGACAGGCACACATGAATTCACAGATAGACAACCTGCTACTTTCATATTTTAAGTCATGTTAATACTATTATGAACAAGGATAACCAATAACTAAATCTCGATAAAACTTGATAAAAGTATTCAGAATATAAAAGTATTCTATCCCTGAAAGTTTCAGTCGTCTATCTTGAATATGAGAAAATCATGAAAACTTTAAAAATGTAGAAATCGATCTAGCACCCCAACCAATTGACGAATCTTAATGAAACTTGGTAAAATGTGAAGGATGTCAACATAGTTAATCACTGAAAATTTCAGCTCTCTATCTTTTATAGAAGCCGAGAAAATCACGTTTCCCCTTTCTGTCTCTGACGGACAGACGGACAAACGGATGGACATTTCGAATAATAGAGTAGCTTCGCTACTAAAAAGAGTAAGAATATCAGTTTAAAATTCATGTTATTTAAGTTTTTTGCTAATGATATCACATAAATCTTAAATAAATTAGAGGAAGGATTAAGATTCATATAATTTAAGATATAGGACTGACCCTTTTCCATTATGCATCTGAATCAATTTATATTTTTACTGTATCAAGTATTTAGGCTAATTTGATAGACAGATACATAATTATATCAAGATAGAAAATATATAGATAGATAAATTCATGGTTTCATAGATTAGATCAATTACATTTCATATGGTCAAAACATTTTTATAAAGTTTAAAGGATTTTTTGAGGGTAATTGAATCTATTTTAACACTAGCGACTGCGAACTTATCATCTTTGGGCTCTTATTCGAAAAAACGAGGATAGAAAACAGCCTAATACAACCACTACATTTAAACATAGAAATAAAATATACAATTTGTATAAAGGGTTTATTTGAAGCTTCCCAATGATGGAGATCTCAATCGGTTCAGTAGTTAGCGATATCTTAACGGACATACAAAACACCTTACTACTTTGTTTATAGCCTTTTAATTTAATTTATTGAGCTTCGTGTAAATGGTTGTTGTCATCCTTGTGTTGTATGACTCAAGCATGTATTCAATGAATTTTTAATAAACACTTCAAACTGCAAATTAAGTATGAGTAGGTCAAAAAATATCATCTTTATGTGATTCATGCTTTGGATAGTTTTAGAAACTTTAAATTTATGAAATCACATGTATATTAAACCAAATACTTTACTGTAATATTGTTAATTCATTTAGCCTTTAGGATTGAACATTTATTCAGATTGCAAAGGCAAGGAATGAGGGGACATATGACTGTAAATAAAACTGGTACCCAAAGTTTTATAGCGTTATTTTATACAAGTTGGGTACTTTTCATTAATTTTGATTGGTTAGTTCAAAGCTAGTAGTATCAAAACTTTTTTACCAATGATTATAATCTCCATAAGAGCTAATTTTATTTATAATCAGGGGATGTATTCAGGGGCGTCCAAGCTTTTTATTTTGGGGGGGGGTAAAAATTTTTTAAGGGGGGGGGTAATTCGGTTTTGGGGGGGGGTAAAATGGCGCAAATTTTTTTTACCCCCCCCAAAATTTGCTTGGGGGGGGTAATTACCCCCCTGAAATCTGTTGGCAGGGGTAAAATTTGTTTACCCCCCCCAAAATTTACCCCCGGGGTAAAATTTTTGGGTAATTTAAATTTTATCAAAAATTTAGTATTAAAAATGCGCGCGAAGCGCGCAAAATTTTTTTTTGTTAGAGATTTTCTATTTTGGGGGGGTATTTACCCCCCAAAATTGTTTGGGGGGGGGGGGGTAAATACCCCCCAAAATTGTTTGGGGGGGGGTAAATACCCCCTCCTAAATGGTTGTGGGTGCCTACGGCACCCCCAGGGTAGGGGTAAATTCTAAATGGGGGGGGGGGGGGGGGGTAATCGCCCCATTACCCCCCCCCCCTTGGACGTCTATGGGATGTATATCAATTTATCAAGCATTGTCTAATCCCTTAAGAACCAATGATTATAATCTTCAGGAGGGATAATTTTGTCATTAAAGAATTGGATTTATATCAAATTATCATTCTTTGTCTTATCCCTTAAGATTTATCTATAATAAAGGTAGATCCTAATATATAAAGTAGTAAGTTTTTTTTTGTATGTAGCGATGGATCTCGCTAACCAATGAGACGATATGGTTCACCTTCACAGTGACGCTTCTTATAGGTCCTTATATGGTTTAAGGCTAATTCGTTTTCATAAATAAGTCTAGGTATGGTTTTAGGCTATTTTTCTTTCATCCCGTATCCCTTCTAATATAGAGCCGATAGATGTTAGGGGCGCAGCCCCTATTATTGTATAAAACAACAATCATGCTTAATCTACAAACCTTTCTTTCAACCAATATTTGTGAGCTATAAAAGACAGATTTTTACCAAAGATTTATTCACAGTCCATTGTCCTGTCCCTCTATGCGTGAATTTTATTGCATATGTTTTATTGATAGCCTGATATCTAGTTGCCGAAAGTGTACGCAGTTTCCTGGGTGTTTCCTCATCCTAGCTCAATATTTACTACTAGCTAAAAAAGCTTCAAACTTCAAAAAAAAAAAATCAAAATTTAAAAAATTCAAATTTATAATGTATATTGTATAAATCGTTTACACATTCAAATTTTGATTTTTTTAAGGGAAGTTTGAAGATTTGTAGCTAGTAGTAAATATTGAGCGAGGATGAGGAAACACCCAGGAAACTGCGTACACTTTCGGCAACTAGATATCAGGCTATCGTTTTATTTGGTCAATACCATTCAATATCATGTGGAGTTAGTGTTACAACAATCTGGAGAAAGTGGTAATATTTTTCTCTACTTATTCCAGGGATCTTAAGGGATAAGACCATCCTATTATAAAATTACCAGGATTTGCGTCTGACTGTCTAAGCAAAAGGATCTTGCTAACCGCTGAACCGATATGGTTCTCGTTTACAGTGTAGCTTCTCATAGGCTTTGAAACGATTTTTACTATTTTTGGGGAGGGTGCCACCACCCTTCCAAGAGAAAGCGCAATAAATACCAATATTAATTTATAAGGTCAAAATAATTGGTGGAAAAGTTAGAACAGTGGTAGTTTTATACAACCCAAACAATATTATATTAAAGGCCTCAGAGTTTTTAAGCCAATAAATGAGGTAGCGTGTTTCGCTTATTTGACAATTCAATATCAATTAGGCTTAATTGGTTGGTTTGTTTGAAATGTTAGGAATCAATCACCCTTCCGATGAATATAATAAACAAAAAGGCCAAAAAATGTTGAAATTTTAGCAGAGCAAAATCATAACAGAAAGGTGCTAATCCAATTCAATTTATTGATCATCAAACAACAAAAATGGGGGGGGGGGCTCAACAGTTTGAGTTATAGCACCCAGTTTTCTTCCGATTTGACAGGAAGATAGGCTCTTACATAATAACATTTATGGGAGACATAAGGTGAAAATTTAAGAAAAATTACAAGTTAGAATTCATAAAGGAGCTTCAAAATATTTATATTCTTTTTGCTATTTTATATTATGCTAAGATGAATAAACTTTCCTCTAAGAAGAACTGTAACTTTATTGATAATGTTAATTTCATAGATTTATACATAATATACGTACACACTGCATGATAGACTCGAAATAAAGTATTACCAAACTTTACCAATAAACTGTAAACAAATATGATAAATATACAAGCAAAATAACAAGTTAATGTTGAGATTCAATTCCTTCTCGTTCCTTCTTAAGCATAAAATGAATTTGAAAATTTTTAACATAAACTTTAATATCCTTATCAGGATGTTGATTTTATATGTCGTCTTTATGACAGGTAAAGATGTTATGAATATATTTCTTAAATTATGTATATAAAAAATATTGTACGGTAATATCAAATTAAATTAAAAATAATTTATTTTTTTTTGTTTTTTTTTGTACCAGAATCATCCCTGCAATGAAAGAAGAAAAAAATTTGTTTTGTTTTACATAGCAGACTAAATGTATTATGATAACATACAACGTCTCTTTGTGAGTTCATATTTATAATATTGATTTTTATAAATGAATTAATGAAAAAATATTTGTTTGAAATTTGACTAAATGTCATATTGTATAATTTACTTAATTCTTAACAGTCGGGCCCCTTGCCGCATCTTTATCGGTCGGGGGTGAGGGGGTGGTGTTCAACGCCCCCTCCCCTATTATCTGAGCCACTTGTCCCTAGAGGATTTAAGGGTACGTAGCCGCTAGTCCTTATATGGAAATAACGGGATGTATGTATATCTGTCTCTAGCAAAGGAACTCGTTATCCGCTAAACAGATGTGATCCTTGTTTTTTTTTGTAAAACTTAAATTTAAAAATAGAGGGGATTAAATTCTAGTGCCCATAATGATTGCTGGGGGCATAGCGTTTTTAGCATGGCAAGCATCGTTTTAGAATTAAAAAGAAAAAAAAATGTTTCAGTTAATAACAACCCAACAAATGATGTCTATAGCAATTTGATCAGCTGATTGGTTTTAATACTAGATGTTTTTTTAAGTAGCGCAGCTACTCTAAATCTAGGAAATAAATCTAATTTTGCTTAGAATTTACTTTTAGGTGTTTTAAACGTTGTAAATTGAAGATTTTATTTTGATAATTAACATTTTACAACAATACCCTCTATAAACTGTGAGGAAGTTTGATAAAATTACGTTTATTTTGCAAGCTTTTTTGAAAATACTTCATTATTTTTATAATTCTGACAAAATAGAATTTCTGTTTAAGTAAATAACATGGCCACAAAAAGGTTTAAGCAGTTATTGAAATATTTTATTACCATTCTTGCTAATTAAATAGTCGTTAACTATGTTTAATTTGCATTTTTTTAAAAGACAAGAAAAATATCCTACTTAAATGCTTCTTTTATGAAGTTATCTTAAACCTTTTCCAAAACTTTGTTTTATAAAAATATTTTATTTTCCATTGATTTTATTGATTATATAGGTTAAAAATATCAAAAGTATTTTTTAAAGGCTATAGATTAATTTTGATTAATTCCGATTTTTAATTTTTTAAATTTTTTTCAAATCTGAAAGAATATGCCTGTCTTTTTAAAGAATAGATTATATAAAAAAAACTAAATTAAACATATTCAGGCTATCAAAAAGTTAAAAATATTTTTTTTTTACTATTAAATCGCTAATTTTTAAAATCATTAGATTTTAAGCTTATTTTGCATGGAAACACACTTTTTCAGTCATTTCTTCTCAACAATGGATCTTAAATGATTATTACTGAAAACTTTTATGAAAATGTTATTAACCAAAACTCCAAATAAAGGAAATAATTGCCGTTTGCGAAAATGTGTGCAAAAAGTTGCCAATATCTCGTTAGAAGGGACTTAATGGATTTTAATTTTTACTGCTTACGACTTAGTGGACTATAAACTATTAGAAAAGTATCACTTCAAGGTGGAATTTTAAGGGTCAACTTTTTTTCTTTTAAAATTTGCAGTGTACATGCAATGTTATACAATAGGCTGGAGTTAGAAATATAATTCATGGAATTGAATAATGTTTTTTTTATCTTTTTTTCACAAAGATAAAAAGATAGATATGTTTGGAATACCTACTTTAATATGGTTCTGCCTAATTTTTGTGGTAAAATCTTAAATTTTGATAGACGAATACCTACACCTTAATTATCCTACTTGACTGACTATTGGATCAATGATTCCCAGGACAGCAAGGTACAATATTTACAGCGAAACCTCCCTATAATCATGTCCTAAAAATGTAAGTATGGCCTTAAACGGTATCTGGCATTTACGCAATTTTGAACAAATTTATATAAATTTTGTTTAGAATTTATAGATTAAAATTCTGCTTATTAAGTTCTGACACTCTACAAGTGTTAACATTTTCCTACCTTCTGATTTTAGAGCTTCGCTTTTATGGCCGGATGTTGTCATCCTTGTTTGTGATTAGATTAAAGTAAGTTATCTACAGATTTAGTATTTGTTTAAGGAAAATTATTATGTTTTTAAAATCAAAGATAAAACATTCATCACTATGTACAAATTTTAAAAATTGTGGCTGTTTATAATTATTTCTTGTGCTTGAAATTGTAAACTAAACAACGTCTTCAAAATAAGGAGACCAAAGTTTTTAACAAAAATTATAATTCAATCACTTTATATTAGTGGTTAAAATTAGGTGTTAATTAGTGAAAAAATGATTCTATTATGTCACTGTCAGACAGTCATGACTTATTATGATTTCATCATCTTTTATTATTTGGGCAACTTTGCTTGGATATCTCATTGGTTTAAGCCAAAG
Organism: Acartia tonsa; assembly: GCF_053477335.1. Classification (NCBI taxonomy): domain Eukaryota; kingdom Metazoa; phylum Arthropoda; class Copepoda; order Calanoida; family Acartiidae; genus Acartia; species Acartia tonsa. The sequence goes on along the minus strand of NC_137264.1, from coordinate 23,106,007 downwards.
CGTTTGCCATGGGGGTGTATCCACTCCCATCAAAATTAAGGGAGGAAGTGGATCCCCCACGATTTGGGCTTTAGGGGATCGTCAAAATTTAAAAGTTTAAAAATGTCGGGTATGGTATGTTGCATGACGATTAGTATATGAAAGACAACAAAAACAAAATAAATTCCTCCTTTTATTTGATGCACACACACACACCCAGGCACGAATCATCAATTTATTATACATAAACTCACAGAAAAGAAGGAAAGTCAATTTGTGTCTTAATTAACTATTTGTTTCGCCCCTAGCTGCTAGTTGTTAAAAAGTAGCCTAAAACCATTTCAAAATATATATGAGTCTTCCCTGACTCAATCAATAGGACGAACAATTTTGCCTCAACCAATGTGATTTTATCAAGCAAAAAAATTTCCCTTGTAAGGTCTTAATTTTTATAACTTTTTTTGGTTGGTCTAGGTCAGGTTTTTGGCCGTTTTCATACTTTTAGAGTGTGTCAACTAACTCTAAAAATTATAAACTATACAGTTTTTCTTCGATTTAATCCTAAACATGAGTGAACTTTTAGTTCTACTATCTCTTAGTGAGCTTTATAATAGGCTGGTTTGGATTTAGGCTATTTTCTAGGGATGAGTCTTGTAGAAGAAGCCATAAATATGATTTTTTATTAGCATAGTATTAGATACAATATCCAAAGATAGTCCTAAATTTTAAAAATGCATGAAAAATATAATCTTATTTTAGAATAACAGAAGCATTATTCAGTTGGGGGAATTGAATCCTTTTTTAACGAAGCAGAAATAAAATCTATGATTACGGTTTTGACCCTCTAAAAAACGTAATTTACCATTCCACTTTTCCCTCTCTTGGTGATGATATCATCAACGACGATTTGATTTTTGTAATCCACCATTCCAATTTTGCCTCACTTGGTAATGATATCATCAATGCTGATACGATTTTTGAAATGTACCATTCCACTTTCAAGAGAGGCGAAACTGGAATGTTGGTTTACACTTTTAAAATCGACATAATTGAAATCTTACATACTTTTTAAAAATTAATCGTAGGAATGTATAAAATATTATTTATAATTAAAAAAATTCATGTAAAATAAAAATAATAACTAGAAAATACCATTACTATTATGTCGATTTAAATAAGGAAATCAATGTTTATGAATACGCAGATGTGTAAACATAAATGTACCATTCCAGTTTCGCCTCTATTGAAAGTAGAATGGAACAGTTTAAAAATCATATCGGCGTTGATGATATCATCACCAAGAGAGGGGAAAGCTCGGTTCATCATTTATTCCCTCGGGTAAGAAATATTCATTCCTAAACAAAAAACTGGACAGGAATACCCCAATTTTATGTAAACCATGATTTTAATTTAATTTTGTATATCTATTGAATCATTGATTCCCTCCTGCAGAATATTTAAAGGGGAGAGGAATCTGATATTACTACTTAACCCACCCTAATTCTGTAGATAAATTGCATTTTGTGTGTTGTTGATCCCTTCCCCCAAAATATATAAGGCGAATGAATCTATTATTATCGCATTTAACCCATCCTTTTTCTATAGCGATTGACATCAGTATTGTTAAACTTTTGTACCAATAAACTTGTGAACATATCCTCTGTGTTATTGGGGATGGAAGCGAAGCTTCTCTACAGTTAAACTAAGTAACGTCCGTCCGCTCGTCGTGTTCTGCAGCTCGCGCTTGTTACACTAGACAATAATTACCAAAAAAAACATTTTAATTGAAGGGGTGCTTGATTCTTTATAAGCAGACAGAGACTTGATTTCAGTATTGATTTCAATTATTTAGAACCAATATTTTAATTTGTACTCTTAAAACAAGAATAGTCATATTCTAAAGTAACGCTTCATAGAAATGAATAAAACAGATAAATTATTAGTTCCAGCAGTTAAGCTTTAGAGACAATTTCTTTTGAAAAGCTAAGGGTTCCCTCTCCCCAAAATAGTTAAAAACCTTAACTATAAGTGCGGATAGTGAGACCTTCTTGGGGCTCTGTATTTAAAGGGATATGGGGGCAAAAAATAGTCTAAACCACAAGGCTTTAAAAAAACTAAAAAACCCAAAACCATCTCAGACCTATGAGAAGCTTCCCTGTACAGAAGAACTGAATCAGTTCAGTTTTTATTATAATCTTAAGCTAAAAAAAGTAACATTACTACTTTAAGATAAGAGTATAAATTCATATATAGAGTCAACATTTTGGAGCCGGGAGCAGCAACATTTTTGGTGGAGCCGGAGCCGTATTTTTCGTTAAAAACGGCTCCGGCTCCAGATTAGCTAAAAATGATTTTTTAAAGTAATATTATAATTTGGCAACGGTCTATTTCTATATAATAAACTGAAAAACTATTGTTACTTAACAAATAGACACACATTCTTCTACTTTTATATAGCTTTAATCAAATAAAAGCAAAATATTTTATATTATTTATTTCATTTTATCAAATTCAATAATGAACAAAAATTGATATATTAATTTTAAGGTAGGAGCCAGAGCTGGAGCCGTATTTCCAGATACGGCTCCGCGGAGACGCATCAAAATTAAACGGCTCCGAAACGCTGTATAGAGTAAATGTTACAGGCACCTATAAAATTTGTCCATGCATATTTAAAGTTTGCATAAAACAAAACACACAAAAATTACTTAGATCTCACAGGATACAATTTAGGATTGTATTATCCCATACAAATAGTAAGGTTTCCTTATCTAAAGCTTAAGATTTTAATAACCACTGATATTATTAACTTGACATAGGTCCTGAGAGAGTTTTGGGTTATTTTATTTTGAGATGTGAGCCTTCATACCCCTTTGATACAGCGCCCCTAGATACTAGGAGAACAGTCACTAGTATAAAGACGGACAAAGTTTGTTGTATATTAGCTTTATTATAAAAATCTCCAATAATTAAATTACCGTAACAGTAAACAATTAAACCTCTGTATAATCAAAGTCTTACTAAAAGTATATCAACATCGTTAGCCGTATGTCTACTTTTTATTCAGCCACAGCCATAAATTAGCCGCCTTTATATAAGTTAACAGCAGCAGTTAGGAGCCCAGTTGTATACATCAATCATCAGCTGCAGCCTTAAAACTTAAAAATGTGCATCTAGAAACAGAAAATCAAATGTTATAATAAGTCTGTGGTCGCTGCTTTTTGTTTTGTCAAAGCTAGAATTTAATTAGGTTTGGTCTGTCTGTTCGGAACAGCTAGAACTTTCTTTTATTTAAATATTTTAGAACTGTCCTATCGAATTTAAACTTTGCATGATGATGTAGAAATCGTGGTAACTCTATAATCATTATTGGAAAGTTAGTACGTCCATTTAAAACATGCTGATTTATTACTTTTTTAACAACAAATTTTTATCTGAAATAATTATCCTATTCATCAGTTGTTTGAAATTCTGTTTACTATTGCAACAAGGTACAATGTCATAAGCATGGAATAAAAGGGTGTCCCGTAGTGTAGTGGTTAGCGCACTACGCTGTGGTTGGGAGAAATCGAGTTCAAGTCCCCACATAGACTTTGCACTTGGTTGACAAATGCTGTCACAATTTGTCAGATTATGATCACGCAACCTTCCCTAAAATGCCCTAGGGTTGTAAGGGGGGAGATTTGTAGGAAGTTAGGATTCTACAAATCAAGCAGCTCTAACTATGCCTTCCCTCATCCATGTTCCTTGTATGAGAGTGCCATTAATTAGGGTGGCTTAATATGGAACACCTGCCAAAACTCTAGGACAGGGTGATGTAATAATTGAGTAGCTTCCACGAGAATTGCGGGTCAGCTTGTAATGTAACATAGAATACAATCAGCTGTGCATGAAGCTTACCAATCTAAGATTGGCCAAAGGATTCTCACTTCCAATCTCTGTGTGCATCTGAGTCCTAACTTCAGAGAATCATGGCTACAACAACAACAATAATAAGCGTGGAATCTCTAAAATTAGTCCTTAGAAAGTATCCTTTATTTCAGCATTTTTGGAAGAAATTTTGTTTAGAGTTATTGATTATATTTTGCTCATTCAGTTCTGACACTCCCTCCTTGTTTTGATTTATTTTAAAATCAGAAGAATTGGAGAGCGGGGTGGGGGAGCACCGAAATGCTTCAAATAAAGATATTTATGCTTTTATCAGAATACTTAACAAATAACTGTGTGTGAGGTAATATTGATTTTGGCAATTAACAATTAAATAAAAGAAAAATTGGTTTGAGAATATTTTATTTATTTTTTAATTTATTTCAATATCAACTTTATTACTTGTTGTTTACACCCCTTTGTGTTTCTTACAGGGCCATAGAACATTTCAAAAAGTATTGTTTGTTTACTAAGCCAAAGTTTAGAGTTTGGACCTAAGACTCTTGTAGTAAAACGAGACACTAGGCCCAGCTCAAGCTCCACGTTCAAGTATATTATCAAGCTGCTATAAAATTAGGGTCAGTCCGTTCGTTTTAATAGTTATCGTTGATTGTGTACATATCTATTGATCTATCCATGTCAAATCTGGTATGAAACTGTAAGGTAATGTTGTTGTTGTTGTTAGCCATCTGGAGGTCAGATGTTGTCACTTCATATGCCAAGGAATTCTGCGCACTTTTTGGGCTGCGTCCAGAGGTGTTCTTAGCTGTACAGTTAAAAAGATGCTCAGTTGTGTGGTCATTTAATTTACAATCTGGGCATCGTATGCTCTGTGCTGTGTCAAATCTGCTTGTTGTAGACCGTAGAAAAGAACTATATCCTGATCTTAGTTGGGCAAGTGTGCACCGCGTCATACGTGTATGGCCTTTTTCTTCCTGGACATTAATTACAGGGGGTCGTGAGTTTAAAACTTTGTTTGCAGGATATTTATTTCTACAGTCTCTGTGAGCGTCGTCATGAATCTTCTTTAGCCGTTTCTTGTAGTTGCGTTCGACCGGTTCACCATCTCTGAGATATGGTTTGACAAGAGGTACATTGTTGATGATGGTCTTTCTCTTGTCTCTAGGCATGGTTGGTTCATGTAGAAGGTGGTGATTAGGGTGGACTGGGCGGTGCATGGAGAGAAGGAACTGGTTCGTTAGCATGTCATTGTGTTCTTTCACAGGGAGGATGTTGGTTTCCTGGTGAAGATGACTAACCTGTGACATTTTAATACAACCAGTTGCTACTCTCAGAGCACTGTTCTGTGCTCTTTGCAGCTCATCCCAGTTCGTCTTACTCAGAGATGGCGTCCAGACCGGTGATCCGTAGTTCAGAACTGATCTACCTATGGCCTTGTAAGTATTTACAATAATCTCCTTTGACTTACCCCAGTCAGTCCCTGCCAAGCATTTTAGCACGTTAGTGCGCTGCTGTACCTTCTTCTTGGTTTTGATGGCGTGCTGCCCGAAGTTGTGCATCGGGTCGAAGGTGACTCCAAGGATGGTTGGGTGCTTGACAGTCGGCACGTCTTTCCCTTGGATGGTGATAGGGAGGGTGACACTCATTTCATTGCTGAAAGTGGTGAAGACTGTGGCCGTTGATTTCTCCGGGGAGATTTCAAGACTGCGGCCCTTGAACCAGGTGGCAAGTTGGTCCAGGTAGGGGTTTATTTCATGGCAGGTTGGGTCAATGAGAGGCCCCGAGTTGAGTACCTGGCAGTCGTCTGCATAGGAAATGAGCTTGATGTTGCCTGGTGGAGTAGGCAGGGTGCTCATGTAAAGATTAAAAAGGAGGGGAGAAAGTACACCTCCTTGAGGTACTCCTTGTCTGACAGCCCTGAATTTACTTCTACTGAATTTACTGTAAGGTAATGATTATAAAGCTTAGCAGCTCTATAATTATTACCAGAAAGTCTGTATAATATTCACTTAATTTTAAGAATATCATTATGGATTCCAAGGTCCAGAAGAAGAATCTCTATATTCAATGACTTTATCAATGTCGGCATTAGACATCCTTTTTTAGCCCGTGCCTTCGGCACCTCGGGGCTTAAAAACTGGTTTTAATCTTATAATTGTACATTCTATATCCGTGGAAAGCTGTTTATAATACGATTCGAGAAATAAGAGTATTTACAAGAGAGTATTAACAAACAGATTTATTGATAAGAAAAAATTTACAAAAAAATACTTACAATAATTTTCAATCAATAAGAACGCCGCATCTTTTTATACAATTACATAAGTTCAGCAATTTTTACATTAATGCAAAAAGCTGTTAATCACTAGAAACTGTAAGAATTTATTTGGTATGAACTAAAAAAATTTAAAAAATACACTTACAATCAAAAAAACAATTTTCAACGTAAGCAGTCTTGAATTTTCAAATTAAATGATTATAAATATAATCTGGTTCAAATTTTTCTCAATAAAAATTTGAAAGAAGAAAGAAAAATAATGTTGAATTGGCTTTAAAAAGGGATAATTTCATAAAGGGCATTCAATGAGATGGTAGATATTCTTTTGAATCTATCCCTAATAAATATAGTTATTTTCATTGAATGGGAAAAACATATCTTTAGCATTAAAGTTAAAATGCATTTCGGAGAAATATCCCTTTTAATAATGCTGTTAATTAACAGTTAAAATAGGGACACAAGGAAAATTTACCAATCTATATTTCAATCTACGTTTTACTTTCTCTGCGGTTTGATATTATATATGTTTAATTTTCCAATGGTTTTGCTGAGACTGTTATCAATAAAGTTAAATGCAACAATTAACTTTGACCGACCGAAAAGTTTCAGGTTTACATGGACAAAGGATCTTGTTCTTGATGATGTTGAGCTTCATCCATAGAAAATTCTTCAACAAGATCTTGGTCGTACCCTCCGTACATCTGACACGTGGCAAAATACTTGAATATTTCCCGCCAATAGTAATACAATGCACGTACAGTGAGGCAAAAAGGGTTTCTTTAGAGAAAATACAATGGACGATAAAATAATATTCCACAATGATGGTAAACAAAATTACCCATTCTCTAGATTTAAATCATTGGCTGGAAAGATTTGACACTGCTTGTTGCGAACCAATAAATTAAAATTAAATAAAAATATTAGGGTTGGCAAATTAGCGTCTTGAGTTTTTTCTTTCAACTCCTCCTCTTTGAAGGCAAAGATTTTCATCATTATATATAATATCTTTTAAAATCTGGTTCGATTCTCGGAAGTGAATTATAGAGAACACCAAGAACATTGATTTTTAGGACATATGTAGCACTTAATTTTTAAATTAAAAAAAAAAATCCTTTTAAAATATTGCTAGAATCCGGAATCCGCTAAAAATAAGAATCCGGAATCCGCCACTTTTTTTCGACGGATTCTTTAAGAATCCGGAATCCTAATCTGGCCCAAAAATTCGACGGATTGCCATCACTAAAAAATATGCAAAGTTTTTTTTAGCCAACCAATAGGATGATGTAACTATAAAAGTGAACAGTTTAATTTACATCCCACTGCCCACCCCTTCTTCCCCCCCCCTCCCTCCATCCCTGGGCAAACCACATCATTACAAAATTTGTTTATTTTAGTGTTCTATACAGCAAAACGGTTGAAGTGTGCCAAGAGCTACATTTTTTAACTTTAGAGGAACCCAACTTGAGTTTTCCAAGTCTTTACCTACACGGAAACTAAACTGTTGCTGCAATTAAGAGTGTCTAAACTTTTTAGCGAATAATTACAATCTAATAAAGGGTTACCTTTGTTTTGAATTTATGAGGGCGTAAACAAATGTGTTGTCAATTGTCTATCCCTGTCTAACTAACTATTTGAGGTGCAGCCAGATTAACTATCAATCCTTATACTAAAGTAACAGGATGTTTGTGTGTCTCTCTGTGTATCTGTGTGTTTGTTTGTACCGAAGGATCTCGCTAACCGCTGAACCGATCGGGTTCTCCTTAACAGGGTAGATTCTCATATGTCCCGGGAAGGTTTATAACTATTTTGGGGGAGGGTACCACCACCCTCCCTAGAGAAATAATATTTTTTTTAATTTCTCAATTTTAGAAAGAGAGTTTAACGAAAAACAAACATCAAACGTAAATTTTTTTTTACTTTTTCTTTTAAAATCTAAAATAAGAAATTGAATTATTAAATTCGACTCTCTCCTCCTCAAATGCCCCTAGAGGCCTCTAGGGGCGTAGCCGCTAGTGATTCAATAAAGACATAAGCGAACGAGGGTAATATATTGTAAGTATTTGTGCCTGTTCATAGGTTTGTTCCATCTGTTGGTATGTCTGGTCAGCAGCCACGTGACTAACAGAGGCTATTTCAATACCAGTCTCTTCTACTTCTATTTCATCAATATCATCAACATCATAACTTCAATACAGTGATTAAAATAACCGCGGCATTTACAGGGAGGGAGGGGACATTGGTAATTCATACTGGTCTAACAAAGTTTTAAAACACGTTCTTGTATTCGTAGGCTTAAAAAACTTTAAATCTAAGTATAAATACAATAATACTATTCTACAGCATGGGTACTTTTGTTTATTATCATTGGAGTTGTTGATGAATGCAGTGGATACAAAAACGTTTTAAAATTAGGGAGATGGGAGTGCAAAAGGTCAAGGTTTTTTAATCACCCTGTATCTTCATCAAAATATTGGCCTTCCTCAGCAATTCCGCCACTCTCCAAGTACTCGCCATCCTCAGGATATTGTTCCCCACTATCATCATTATCATCAATGTCTTCAGTTTTGACAGCAGTTATATCAAAAGAGGACTCTAACCAAGACGTCTGAGGTTCATCAACCTTTCAAAAATACACATCAAATGACGATTTCCAGTTATTGGAAAGAAGAATCGACAATTTGCCTCAATGTCGAGCATTGCCACCCCCCCCCCCATATTTAAAAAAATAGATTGAAAATAATAGGAAGGGTCAGTTTACGTTGGGTTGTTTATTCCTAATCCGTTTAGTTAAGTTTATATTGGGTATCCCACTTTTTTCTATTAGTTTAAAATTAAGGAGGGTGGTGGGAGGATGCTCAATAAGATTAAGCACTTTGTTTTTGAAAAATAAAAATAAATCTATATTACACGTTTCTCAGGACATCATTACCTGTTAGGGAGGGAGGAGACAAAGAAATGCTTATTGCACTGGTCCCGAAAGTTTTATAAGAACGTTTTCTTATTCGTTGGCTTAACAACTTTGGAGATTTAAATAGAATTTCAATTGATTGGTTCATTAAGTTGAGTATCCAAACGTTTCAGCCACTAATTGTAATCTACAGAAGGAGTATTTTTGTGCATCATCATTGGGGATGAACATCAATTTATCTGCCATTGTCTTATCCCTTTAGATCCCTGATTACCTGTGCGTGTTCAGCATCCATAACTTCAGATTTAATATTAACATCATGAGTTAGAGATTCTTGTCCTCCGCCGTTTGAATAATTCTTATGGGCTGTGCTAATATGCTCCTCTAGCAGAGACGTGTGTTTGAAGTACTGATGACACACAGAACATTCTACGTCATCCTTGTGGACACGATCAACGTGGTGTTTGATGTACTCTTTGGTTAGAAAACGTTTCTGGCAGATAGGACAGGAGTAAGGTTTGTCATTTTTACCAGGGGACTTTGTGTTGGGTGGTGGGGAAGTGGATGGAACCATTCGCTTCACAAACCCTGCAAAATGAAGGATGTGCAAAAAAATGCGTACCTTTTTAAAATTCAAATTGCTCGGCTAAATTAAATGTCCCAACTGACGTAAAAACTTGACTTGCGAGTAAATTTTAAAATATGACTAAAAATTCGAGAAGATTTTACAAAAAAAAGATGCCTACATTTTTAGATTTAAAATTGCGCGGCTTGTGTTAATAGTAGAAAAATGTTACACTGAACGTTAGAACCGCTAATAAGTATATTTTTAGGAAATAATAAAACGATTTCTGTGCTACGCATAGTTTAGGAGCTACGTGTTAAAATGTCCCATCTGACTTAAAACTTAACTGGCTAGTAAATTTTAGGACATTTTACCACCTAGCTCCTAGATTATTTGTAGCTCAGGAACCGTTCTTATATTTCCAAAAATACAGTTCATAGCGGTTCTAACGATATGCGTAACATTTTTCTACTATTAACACAAGCCGCGCAATTTGAAATTAAAAAATCTAGGCATCTTTTTTTGTAAAATATCTTCTAAAATTTTTAGTTATATTTTAAAATTTACTCGCAAGTCAAGTTTTAAGTCAGTTGGGACATTTTAACACGTAGCTCCCTAAATATACGTAGCAGAGGAATCGTTCTTATATTTCCAAAAACTAGACTACTTAGCAGTTCTGACGGTATGCGTAACATTTTTGTACTATTAACACAAGCCGCGCAATTTAAATTTAAAAAAAGATACGCATTTTTTGCACACCCTTTAATAAAAGGTTTTTATATAAACAAAATTATACAATCTCATATTTGTTTGATTAGTGCAGTTTCTCTTAGGTTAACTCCATCGCGCATTTTTAATTAAAATTTACAAGTACACACACACACACGCAATGCCAATAACGCTTACATTACAGATAATATACAAAATAGATTGTACCTTCTATTATTAACTACATAGGTAATATTTTATGTAAAGAAAATCTGATGGTTTCCCTCAAAGTGCATATCGAGCAAAGAACCCCCAACCTCTTATGTTGAACAAATTAAAATAATTAAGGGGAGGGGGGTGGGTGGGTTGAACCTGTTTTAGCTATGCATTGCGAGGGAAAGCGCCTAAATACTTATTTCAATACCTGAATTATGTATAATTCTCATGTGTGCACTCACAGCCTCTGTTGATATAAATGACTTTTCACATAATAAACATGAATATAATGGGATTAATGTTTTCGTTTTCTTCGGGCTTTCACCCTCTGCAGACGCAAACTTTCTTTTACTAAAGAATTAAACTCTTTTTTTAAAACTAATTTAAAGTAAAATGTTTCTTTTTGTAGCAAAAGACCAATAAGGAAGCTTTTTTATGTCTTGGAGTAGTTTTAGGCCACATTTTATAAATAAAATAAGAATTTATCTTGGGATAGTGGAGATACCCTCCCATTAAATAACTATACTTGGATTTGTAAAATTTACTCTTTACCGACACACAGATAGACATCATATTACTTTTATTGAAGTATAGAAAAATCTTGACATAATTTAAGTAAAGGAAAAGATTTTATCATACAAGAGTAGGGTCCTTAAATTAATGCACTCACTAAAAAGTGGTGACTTATACCTAATAAATAGTAAAATATAATTTTTTAAAATTAAAACAAGAGTGTCCCTTGTAGAAGCCTCAGAGTTACTTGTATTATGCAACGACTCCACATGTTTGTTCAAAAAATGTTTTGTAATAAATCTCTTATTACAAACACGACATGGAAATGTTTCAAGCTCATTTTTCTTTCTCTCCTCAACTTCTATTTCTAGTTTATCAATCATATCAAGTGCAATCTTCTTGGATTGGTCATCCAGGGTTTTGTGAGCAGTTTTGATATGATCTGTTATGAGATCTTTTGTTTGAAAATCCTTTTGGCAAACCGGACATTTGTACTCTTTGCTGGTGATTCCCCCAATATTTTTACCAATTTCTTTGGCTTTATGGGCCCTGTTTTTGTGATAAGATAGGTGACTCTGTGTTGTAAAAGTTATTGAGCAAATATCACATGCAAAATTTCTTAGTATTATCTTTACGTTGTTGGCGCCATTGTGTTTCATTTCCTTGTGGTGTTGTAAAGATTCTTTGTTAATAAATCCTAAAAGAAACACAATATGAATAAAGGGTTTGTCTCATCAAGAAAAATAAAGAATAAGTCCCCTTATTTCATGGTAAAACCTAAATTAAAGTAAAACAGGATTTTTTTAAGAAATATTGACTATGAAAAGGGGCGTTTTATTGTAGAAATGTAATCAGTTACTGGCATTCTAACTTTGTGCCCAAAATAAGCTTATAATTTTGCTTCTAGGTGGTATTATTAAATTTTAATGTTGAAATATGGGCTGGAAAAATTTCGAAGATTTTCAACTCTTTCAATTCATTTTATGATGCCTAGGTATAACTTTTTTGTTATTGGAGCTGAAGGCTTTAAATTTGGAATATTTGGTCTACTTGTGGAAGTTTTTGAACAGTTAGAGCGGTGTATTTCCTGCAGGCTTCCTTAAAGTATAAATATAATGTTACCTTTAGGGCACATACTACATCTAAACAGCTGTTGTCCGTGCGCCTCACTCCTATGCTCATTCAGTTGATACTTCCAGGTAAAACTTAAATCACAATCTTCACATGAGAATGGCTTTTCTCCTGAATTTCAATGCTTGTAAAATCTACGTTGGAATGTAATAGAAATATCTTAAGGTGAACGCTTTAACATGATTAAGACAAATTTCAAATCATTACTAATATTATAGGCCAAGGCATCTTAGATTTGATATATTTCCGATTGTTATCTCTTGGGACAGTTGATAACAACGTAGGGCCATACCTTTCTAGTTAGTCCCAAGGCACTAACATACCAACTATTGCAGACACCCAAAGCCTTTAATTGCACGACCTTTATCTGGAAGTCCGAACTGTTTTTGTCTATGGCTAAGGCATTCTCCATAAATTTACTATTAATGTCGCACATATGTCATAGCAGCAGTAGGTTTTAACGTCTTAGTTATGACGCGGTTTGAGCAGAGATACGAATCCAACGACGAGTATTATGTAAAGTGATATGCTACAGTCGTGGGTTTTCAATTTTGATAACACCCCGTAATCTAAGCGCACGTTAACATTAGAGCTAAAATCGTAGGTTTTACAAGTACTGTGCCTGTATGTATTCTTGCATGCAGAGGAAGGTTAGCTCTACTCTTGTATTTCTTATTGCACAGTTTACATATAAACATGACATCACCACCACTGGTCCGTCCGGTTTTATACAAGCTTTCATAGTCTTTTTTAGCCTGAACAAAAAAAAACAACTATTATTTTCAATTAAAAAAAGGTTTAACTGTCTGTTTTTGTATGTATTTACAACATTAGATTTACATAAAATCTTAGAGATAGACAAAAATTCAAAATTTTACATTTTGTATAGACAACCTTTTTTATAAATCCTTAAGATCATACAAACAATGAAATGCCGCCAAACCGATATGGTTCTCCTTTACAGTTTAGCTTCTCATTGGTCAAGGGAAGATGAATGCTATTTTATAGCCTTTATGGGGGAGGGTTCCACCACTCTCCAATAGTAAATAGTCCTTCATATTTTTAACATTAAAAGTGGAGGAATGGGGTGGCCTCCCCACCCTCCCCCCCTATACTCTAGTGCCAATAGAGGCTACTAGGGGGCGTAGTCGCTTGTATATACCTTTAAAATCATGAAAGTATTTGGAATGTCAGGCATTAAGACACATAAAAGTAGATTCACTACAAAAACTTAAAAAGAACATAGCAATCCAACCTTTTCCAAAAGTGTAGCTTCCGGACCAGTAAATTTCTGCTTTGGCCAATCTTCTTTTTTAACATATGCCTTGGGAGGCTTGTGGGCTTTGTCTGCGTGGATTATGAGATCGGTTTTGTTGGTAAATTGTCCAGGACACTGGGAACATCTTAATATAAAAAATCAACTTTTTTATTTATTGACTGATTTTTAACTAAATAAAAATTAATAACAACAATTTGCAAAGATCAATGAAAATGTTTCAGAAAATTTTCCACGAATATTAAAATAAAATTCATATAATTAATACAAGTTCTTTTAGACCCGAAGGGCCAGGGGTTTAAATCTTAATTTTTTTTATTTTAATATCTGCGAAAAGCTGTCTATAATACGATGCGATAAATATTTATTCTAAAAATTTTGGCCAAAGTAAATTGAATTGATGAAAATTAGTTGAAATGCACAGTAGCAGTTCACATATCGTGACACTTTTTATAGACTACTGTTTTAGATGCCCCAAGGGCCATTTAATTAACGAAATGGTATTCAAATTTCAAAATAAAAAACAATATCTCTTTTTTTCCAAAAAAAAGGCATAAAATTTTGAATTTGTGGAAGGAGAATACACTAAAAAAATGTGTTTTTCTTACCTAAATATGGTATTATCATGTGCACTGTTATCAACCAACTGTTTATCTCCATGTTTACGGGAAGCATGGTAAAGGACACCTGTTTTGGAAGTAAAGTTTTTATCACAAAAATTACAAAAATAAATGTTCTCTTCCAATTCTTTTCTTATAAAGAAAAACTGGTTTTGTTCATCAACTTTGTCTGTTGATCTGGTAATTTTGTCTTCCCCAGAATTAAGGGAATTCTTACTTTTCAAAGATTCCTTTGATTCATACTCTCCTTTTCTGCTATGTGTGGTCATGTGTCCATTCACTCCAGACAGACTTCCAAATCTTTTGATCGTTTTACCTTTTGATTTATGCCAAGACATGTGTCCACGGCAAGCATGTTCAGATGGAAAAGATTTGCCACAAATTTTGCATGAGAATGACCCATCTCCATTGTCTTTAGTAGCAGTATTTACTTCTTTTTTCATGGCAGCAACTTTGTGAAAGTGTCCATAATGTCTCATGTGATTACTAATACCTATCTTTGTTGGCTTTGTAAGGCGGCATTTTTCACAGACATATACTTCTTCATTTTCGTAAATAACCTTAATGTAACGAAAACCAAGAGGTGTTATTTCTTCAACCTTTTCCAGTTTTTCAAATTCAGCTTCTGGAATTGTAAAACCTTTAATTTCGTATTTTGTTTCCATTCCAATTTCATAATTGTCAACAGTTACGTCAAATCTTTTATGATTTTGTTTATGATTGCGCATACTCCCCTTCGTTGGAGCTGTCTTATTGCATATATCACATAAATATAATCCTATATCATTATAAATTATCTTTACATAACGGAAGCCAAGGGGTGTAATTTCTTCAAATTTTTCTAGTTTATCCAAGACATCCTCTGGTATTGTTTGGTAACCATCACGTACAAAAGAATTTGAATTTTTCTTGTTTTTCTGGTTCATTTTAGTTGATGTTTCATTCATGTCAAATTCTTCATCACTGGTTTGCAGAGATTGGATGAGAAAGTCAGCAGGTTCTTCCTTGATATTAAGCTCATTACTAGTTTGCATGGATTGAATAAGAAACTCAGCGGGTTCTTCCTTCATGTGAAGCTCGTTACCATTCTCTAAAAACAAGATTAATTTTAGTTACAGAAATGGATGTAGAATATACGTGGATATTATGACAGGAGAAAAGTTGTCGTAAGGTATGGTTTTTAAACTTACCTAAACTGAAAAAAGGCCTTAGACTATTGTATATTTTTAAACCAAGATTATTTTCTTTAAAAAATAAAGATTATCTTTATTTTAGATAAAGACTTTTGGAAATCAATGCTTTAGAGACAATAACACAAATGTTTTAGAATTGGTAAAAAAGTTTAAACTAAAAGCTTTTTTTCTAAAATGCATAAATACGACTTAAGTAGAGAGATAATTCTAAGAACTCCCTATACTAATTAATAATGTGGAATTTTCAAACATTTGGAATCAAAAGAAAATCTGACCAGAGCCACCATAGCTAGAAGTCTCCTCCATAAGTTCTGCTAAAACACTGTGTTCTTTCTCAAGATGTTCTCTCAGACTTACACTCTGGCTAAAACTTTTGGTACACATGTAACATGGATGCTTCCTGAAGGATCTCTCTAAATTTAATCAATAATAGAAATAAAGAATATCTTATAAACAAGAGAAATTAGTTTAAAGGTTCTCCATGGCAAAATTTCACACAAAGGGATAGTTGCCAGTAGGGATGGCAATCCGTCTAATTTTTGGACCTGATTCGGATTCTTGTAAAAATCCGTCCAAAAATAAAACGGATTCTTCGCGGATTCTAGCAATATTTAAGGCTTTAAATAAAATAATTAAGGGATTCAATTTTACCGGGTATTTTCATATTTTCAAAGTAGCTTTTCTTCTATTTCTAGTAGGGATGGCAATCCATCAAATTTTTGGACCGGATTCGGATTCTTACAAGAATCCTTCTAAAAAAAGGCGGATTCCGGATTCTAGCAATATTTTTAAAGGCTTTTTTTAAATTAAAAAATTTAAGTGCTACATATGTCCTAAAAATTAATGTTCTTGGTGTTCTCTATAATTCACTTCCGAGAATAGAACCAAATTTTCAAAGATATTATATACATATAATGATGATAATCTTTGCCTTCAAAAAGGACGAGTTAAAAGAAAAAACTCAAGACGCTAATTTTAGCCTACCAATTAAGAATCCGAATCCGCTATTAAAAAACGGATTCAGGATTAGGATTCCAAAATGCGCTAAAAATTGGGCGGATTCCAGATCCCGGATTCGGATTGCCAACCCTAATTTCTAGACCCTACAGCGGCCAAAATGACTGTTAAAAATTAACATATATATTCGGACCAAAAAAACTCAAGACGCTAATTTTATCCTAACAATTTTGAATCCGAATCCGCTATTAAAAACGGATTCCGGATTCGGATTCCAAAATTGGCCCAAATTTTTGCGGATTCCGGATCCCAGTTTCGGATTGCCAACCCTAATTTCTAGGGATATAAAGGGATAAATGGCCCCGCAGGATTTTTAGCCCCCCGCAGGGCCAAGAAATAGGAGAAAAGCTACTGTGAAAATACGACGAAATCCGCTACTTCGTTTTCTTTTCATAGTCGTTATTTTTGATAAGATAAAGTTATCCTTATTCTATTGCCTGAAAGTGTGGAATGTATGAGCTTCTTTTCTCTGGTTGATGTTCGATTTTCAACATGCAACTCCTGACATTTTTTTAAATTGCTGATTTTATTTTATATTATGTAAAAAATGTTTGTTATACCCATAAAATGTAAAAAGGTTTTGGGGTTGAGAATGGTTATTAAAAACCCTTTAAACTTTAATTTACATAAGTATGTATTATCTTAAAATAATTTATAGATTTAAAATTTCAGAAAAACTTTATAGGAAGGACACTTTTCCACGAATATCAAAATAAAATATCATAACATTTAAGATTAAGGTGTTATTATGATTTTTACTTCAATATTAGCGGAAAATTGTCTCTAATACGATGCTATACATGAATTATCAGTAAGGTTGAGAACCGGTTCTAATCCAGCGGATATAAATCGAATTTTTGTAAAAAGCAACAACTATTTACCTTATGTTTATCCAATTCAGATTCTTCAAAATATGATTTTGAGCAGCTTGGACAATGGTGCAATATATCCGGGTGGTGAACCTTGCAGTGCGCCA
This sequence comes from Acartia tonsa, assembly GCF_053477335.1. Taxonomy (NCBI): domain Eukaryota; kingdom Metazoa; phylum Arthropoda; class Copepoda; order Calanoida; family Acartiidae; genus Acartia; species Acartia tonsa. Next base: position 23,088,739 of record NC_137264.1, on the reverse strand, counting down.
TTAGTTGTTGAGCTGTTGTGTATTTAGCCCCGCATTCCTGACAATCAATCTGCTTGTTGCGGCAATGCACATGATTAAGATGAGCTTTTATCTTACCATTAATTGTATTTTTGGTATAAAGTTTTAATCTCTTATTACACAGTCGGCAAATTATAAAGCCGCTGTTATGAGGCTTCCGGAAAGTCCATTTCAAGGCTTCATCTGATGAATGAGATTTTCATTACTAATGAATAAATTAAAGGGATAGTTCCACGAAGTGTATTTAAAGAGTTAAGGTACTTAGAGTAGTGAAATTTTATATGTCTTAGTAGAATATATTAGGCATTGGATAGATATGATTATGTGTTAAAGAATTTTTAACAGTGACCTGACCGAACTTTTTTTTATTTGACAATATAAAAAAAAATTTAAAGTGATTTGCCACATAAATTACATGAGAATGTTTTTTTTTCCTAATATGTATTATGTATAGCCAAAACACCAGTATTAGAGAATGAATTGCCGCATATTTCACAAGAGTTATAAAAAAAATTAACAGGGGTTCCCCTTGGGGCAAGTTACTTAAAAAACATAAGAAATAACGCCCGGTTCTTCATAGGACAGGTTTTCTATAGATACAGACTATTTTAAAAATTAACAAAACCGTCCGGTTAACTTACGATATACACATTGTCTCACATGGAATTACCAACTAACCATATATATATATAAAATAGACCATTCTCGTGTAATTTATGTGGCAAATCACTAACTTTTTTAGATATTGTCAAATAAAAAAAGTTTGGTCAGGTCAATGTTAAAATTCTTTATCACATAATCATATCTATCCAATGCCTAATATATTCTACTAAGACATATAAAAAGTTCACTACTCTAAGTACTATACTGTAAATTTTATTGGTCATTCTTTGTCATGTGTATTTTGTTGTATAAAAAGTTTAAAGTTCTATTAACTAGTAAATGCTATCTAAAGATGTATTTTTGACAAAAAAGTTTTCGCCATATACGTACAACATGTAATGAAGATTAAAATAAAAATCTCATTTTTTGAGGAAAATCCCTAGTCAAATCTTTTAATTTTAATCAATAACTTTATATTATGCATTACTACGTTATTTAAAATAGAAAAACCTTACAGTTAACTATTTTTTTAAAAATGCACTTAGTGGTACTATCCCTTTATACCAGGGAGTAAGGGAGGGGACAATGGATCGAATATTCAATCTTTAGGAGTCTCAGACTTTGGGGACTGGCTTAAAGGGAATGTGCAAGAATTAAGCAGTTTCTGGCTGAGTTTGGGGACTTGCGCAAGGAATGCCGTTACTCGCTATGTTAGTTTTGAATATATATAGTTTTGCAGACAGAGAGTACTTTAAATATAAATACACGGCCCCCCTCCCATACTATATTTCACTCCCTTCATCCCCACCTCCTTTTTAAAAATAGACGAGAAAGGGAAATGGAGAAGGGAGGTGGGGGAAATAAACAGGATAAAAAGGGGCAGGAAGGCGTGCGGGTCATATACTTGCCAATCCAGCTACACGCCTGCCTGCCCCTTTTTTTCGTGTTCACATCACTTGTCCCCAAATACCTTTTCTCTTTCCCTGTCATCTGTAGAGTTCCAGGGAGATATTTCTAGTAATTAATTACAGAATGGTTATGTCAGTCTGTAATACTGGTAATCTTATTTTCAAATAATTGCTTTATTTCTTGGAACTTTTTTCTTAGTTTATGGTTTGCTAGATTTAATCAACAATCACTTTACAATTTCCACCATATTTTCGGGATTATTCTGGTTTTCATGGCCTTTCTTCAAAAACTCTTAAATTGAATTAATTGCCCATTGTCCCCTCCCTTACTCCCTGCCTTTATACAGCAATAGGAAAATAAATGGTATCCAAAGATTTGAAAGCGTGCACTCACATTTGTATACTTTATTAAATCTTGATTTAATGGATAGTGTTCAAACTTTTCAACCAATAATTTATATTTACAATAAGGGCATTTTTTTCATCATGGAGGATGTGTACATCAATTTAACGGCCGCGTATTTTACACCAAAATCCATGGGTTCTACTCAAAATTTTTAGGGAGGTTTTGCATAAAACTAGAATCCTAGATGCTAGGGGCTCATCTGCTTTTTGTATATCTTAAATAAAGTAATAAAAATTCTTAATGAAAATTGCCTGGTATAGGTGGTACGGGGTTAGAATCAAGAGCTCGTAAAACATCATTCACTGTTTCAAACTTAAATTCCCCTTCAGGAGTAGTAACAGTTATAGGATTAGGTACAGGTTCGAAAATTTCTGATGGCTTTATTGCTTGTAGAGCTGGATCATCAGTTTTAACTTTAATATGAGTTTTCATATGACATCTAGCTCCTTGTAAACTGGTAAAAACATTTTCATCCCCAAATTTACAAACAAATTTATCATCAACATTCTCAATATATTTTTCACACATCTTATCAAGTTTCTTCTGTTCAGCACTTTTCTGGTCATCCTTGGGTGTGGATGTATATTGGGCATTTGCTAAATCCAGATTATTTTTCTTCATTTTTGAGACTGTTACATCACTTTTATCTGATGTTTTAGATTTGCTGAGAGAAGCTTTCATTGTGTCATCCATTTTCTTAAACGTCATATTACCTTTCTTTATTTTCATATCTAAATTGTGCACTTTCTAAAAAAAAAAATTATCTACAATATAGCCTATTTGCTTTTTATAATATAAAAAAAATTAGGTACCTATTTCAAGAAAATTGAAAAAAAAGATTACTGAATATGGTTTTCCTAAAACAGCCACACACACAGACAAACTTTTTGAAGATTACTGTTTTCAAAGTCCCAAAGGCCATACCTACTATTTATGCAAAAGCGTAATTTTTGTAATTGAATTGGCGGAAGAAGAAATAACGGGTAAACGAAGTTACGGATTTCGTCATATTTTCACTGTAGCTTTTCTCCTTTTTCTAGCCTGCCCCTGCAGGGCCAATAGCATAACCCTGCGTGGAAATAATCTAACCTAAAATAACCTTTCAAAAGCTACTGTGAAAATACGACGAAACCCGCAACTTCGTTTCCTTCATCCGAAAAAACGATAGGCCTATTTTATCAGAAGGCATAAAAAACTGTGAATGACAATCAGCCAAATTAAGCAGGTTGTGGAAAGTTGTAGGAAACCAAAAAAAATAAGCAAACCAGATATATTGTAGTTCACCCTTAAATGATATTTCATATTGTCTCTTTTGGCAAAAGCTTTCTGGCACAAATGACAGGAATATTTCTTATTTGCAATCATCTGAGTTTCTGATAGCTGGGAATAGACGAGATTTTTGTCCCTGGAAGAAGTTCTTTTGTTTTCTGTGTGAATATCCTTTTATAAAAGTACAAGTTATTGGTAAAATACCTACCATGTTAACTCTACCAAAAGGCAATACAAAAATGCAAGAAATTATGTGCTTCTAATCTTTAAAGGGCCCAGGTATCGAGCAATCAAATCCTCTACCTGCCTTTTTGCAAAAAATAATTATTGAAACTAGTTGACGTCTAGACCAATTGTGTTCACTTATTCAGGGCAGATTGATATTAGTCCTTGTTAGGTTTGTTTCTCCCATCCCAAACATCATGTGGAAATGGAAAAGACGACAATTATACTTCAAGACGACTTTTAGTGAAGCGTTAAAAATAAAGTTAAAACCAAAACTTGTATGGACCTGGTGTTTCTCTAATTCAGTCTTGTTGAAAAAATCTTTATGGCAAACATTACAAGAGAATAAAATATCGGGATGCTCTCTTCTTGTGTGATTCAACATTGTTTCCCTATTTAGTAGTAAAAGGTTAAGATAATAGCTCATTGGTTTTTTTAGCTTCTACTACATAAATATAAATATTAAATATACTAAAACAACAAACAAAAAAACGATGGAAGAAAAATCAGAAGTGGGTATATTGGACGAGCCAATAGAACTATGGAATCTAAATAACAATGTTAATGTTAATGTTCCGATCATTTAAGCATTAGAGCATCTGCTACACCAAATTACGGTGCTGCAATTTTTTTTCCTTCTAGGTATGAGTCTCAAAAAGTGGTAATGCTCCCCCCGCCTCCCCCCAAACAAAACGATAATTATATGAATTGAAAAATTTATTCCTTAAGTGAATCCAGGGCTTTTAAATGAAAATTCTAGGACAATGAAAAGTCTATACTTAAACAGATTACCTAGGTATCATTTCTAAAATAAATGCCATGTTTATCCCTTTATACTTTCCTATATTGAAATCTTTCATGACAAACTCTACATATGTGCTGACCGGCATGAACTTTGAGAGCATGATTATATTTCTCTTCATCTTTAATTTTGGTATAATCACCCTTTTTTATACATAGCAAGCAAAGTAAGTTATCTGTGTATATCAAATTCCATTTATCACTAGGAATGTCTTGACTTCGATTAAGTGCTTTTAAAATATCAGCTACTGTTTCGATTGATTTGGCTCCAAACAGTATGAATTTGTGGGTTTTTAGGTGAGCTTTTGCAGCCTGGATACAGCTTACAATTTTAGAGCAGACATTGCATTTATACCCAGTTGGCACTTTGGTACAATTCTTATCAAATATTTCATCTGTTATAAACAATTTCAGTTCTTCTGGTTCAGAAGATTCAATTCTACTTTTTGATTCGGAGAAGTTCGAGTTTTCTGAGAATGTATCCTCCATGTTGTTGATAGATTGTACTTCACCACCATTTGTTGTATCATTATCACTTTCATTCTCGTCATCTTTGATTTTAGATTTTTCAGACTCTATTTTGTCAGGGTCATCTTCAGATTCATCTCCGTCTGAATGGCCGTTTGTTTCTAAAAAAAGTAAGAATAATAAATATTTTTTTTGTAGCTGTAAAACTAAGTCAGTTGATGTGTATGCAAATGCAATTGCGTAATAAAATTTAAAACAAGGTTGAAAGGGAATAGTAGCTTTCACAATATTGCGTAAAGTTATGAGTAAGATTCCAGTCAAATGCGCTTATTAAGTCTATATGTTCTTAATGTTAACGAAACGCATAGTATAATGAAACGCATATTTATAAACAGTTTGACCTAATAAATGCCTTTGACTGGAATCTTACTCACAACTTTACACAATATCGTGAAAGCTATTATTCCCTTCATTCCTTATACCCGTACATAAGAAGTTAGCTATGAATATATAGTTAAGGGTGTTTCAAAATGTACTTAACACTTAGTTTAACAGAATCCATGGATCCAGGATCCTTTACCCATTAATTCTGATTACCTTGAAAATGATCATCTTGATCTGAATCACTTTTCTCATGTTCACTCTCGGTATCAGATGGATCATTCTCCTCGTTGTCATCCTTCACATAATCATCATTCATAATTAAACATTAATTCAAGCATATGACAATGGACGATAATTTAATGTACCCCCAAGTATGATTAAACTATCTCATTCACTATTTAGATTATTACTATTAATAGAGAAAGTTCGAACACTTTTACTTATATAAACCCAATCATCGCCCTAAGTGTGGATATCCCTCAGGGGTTTCTTTATATTATGTTTATTTTAGATCAGTTATGAAGATATCTTGTAAATAGAAAAATCTAATTAATCAAAAATCTATTAAATAGGTAGGGTAAGGGGGGGGAAATTTCGGGTTTTTTTCGGTTTTTTTGAAAAAAAATGGGGTAAATATTAATATTTTCAAATGAAACCAAGACCAGTAGAAAGCTTACGGAAAGGACTATCAGGTCCTAAAAGGACATTATCCTAGGACATTTAGAAATTGGCCGAAATTGACCGCAAAAAAGTTACCGATATTTCCCCACCACCGGGGGAAATATCGGTAATTTTTTTCAACCTAAAAAAAATCGATGAAAAACGGCCAAACGGCCAGTCGAACATAAATAATCATAATTAGTAGAGGTTATAGGGATTATCCACAAAAAGTTTCATAATGAGCGGACTATTCCTTCTATGTTAAAAATGAATTTTTTTGAAAGACGCGAATTTTCGATTTTTTTTTTCGAAAATTTTTTTTTTAAAAACTTAAAATTAATATAAGAAAAAAACGTATTTTATTACTTTTTAGGCCTGATCCTAAAAAAGCTCACATTGAACTATAGATTTAGCCAAAAAAACATGAAAATTGATTAAAAATTGACCTCAAAAATTGAATTTGAAGCAAAAGTGTCATCTTTGCAAAAAATCTTGACTACATTTTAACCTTAAAAAAATCGATGAAAAAAGGCCAAACGACCAAACAAGCGTAATAAATCATAATTAGTATAGGTGATTGGGATTAACCACAAAAAAATTCATAAAGATCGGACTATTCCTCCTACGTCAAAAATATTTTTTTTTCAAAGGACCAGAAATTTTGATTTTTTCCTCGCAAAATTTTGATTCAAAAAATAAAATTAATTTTTTTTTTGTTTTTTATCTGTTCTATTCATTTTTAGGCCTAATTCTTAAAAAGTCCATATGGAATAATAGATTTGACAAAAGAAAACATGAAAACATGACCTTAAAAGTTGAATTTTAATTTCTTTTGAAATTACCGATTTTTCCCCCGGCGCCAACTTTGGTCATTTTTGAAAAAAATATTAACCCGATTTTAAAGCTCTCAACGGATTTGGAAAAAGCGGGCAATTTCTAGTTCAAAAAGTTTTTCAGATCAGCTCTAGGTCTTACCAATTTTTGTGTAGGTCGATCTTTACACACCTACTAAAAAATTTTTGGAAAAAAAAAATTTTTCGTCCGACTTTGAGACCCAATAAGTACCCTTAATATTCATCTCACAAAAAATTCATTTTATACTTTTTTGTAGGCAATTTAATAAGGAACAAATTTGCTTTTATGTTTTTTTCTGTCATTTGAAAGGAACATGGAGAAAAAGGTCATTTAAAGAAGGTAGGTCGAAATTACCGAGAATAGCCCCTTACCGAAACTTCCCCCCCCTTACCCTAGGTATTTAAAACTTATTTTGAAAACTTATGAAAAATGGTGAATTTCCTTGGCCCAGATAATCATCATGCTCATGCCCCCAGCAGAAGCAGCTTTCAGGGTCCTTCCATCTGATTCCAACTTCACACCTCCTGAACTACTAGGATTGGCTGTTGCATCTTCTTTGCTGGCTTCTGATTGGTCAACTGAAGTGGTTTCAGCTATTTTATTATCCTTACTATCTTCTGATTGGTCAACAGAAGTGATTTCAGCCGTTTTAATATCTTTACTAACTTTTGATTGGTCATCAGAAGTTGATTTTGGTGTTTTATCTTCTGATTGGTCAAATGAGCTTGGTTCTTTTGTCCCATTGCAGCCCAATAATATAGTTGTACTGTCGACAACATCAGTTTCCATTTTATCACCTAAGCAGTTATATGCATGACTTAAGCCCACCTTCAAAATAAAATGAAAAAGGAAAAACTGTATGACTTGTTTTGCTTAAATGGTAGGTATGAATTATATAAATACTTAATATGTGATGCTTTAGATAAGTTTAATAACCTCTAAATACCTACCTAATGAAGAATCATTAATTATCTCTGAATTTCCGCCATTTAAGATATTCACTGGCTTTTCACCATTGACCTCTTTTTCGTTACTTTCCATTTTGTTTAAACCTACTAAATATAAAATTGTAGTTTTCGATATTTTTTATACTAGAAAACAATTAAAATTTTTAAAAGTATTTGGCTCATGCTGAACTGATTTCATTGATAGGTCCTTACTAGAAGCTATGCTATTTTAAACAACAAAAAAAAAAGATATCCAGGCTCGCAAGTTCATTATCAATGTAAAAAACATGCCATACATTATTAAATACACACAAAAATACGTTACGTACACACAAAAACGTGCAAATAGTGTAAATTGTACATTTGTATCTCAGGGGTGTATATTTTGCAGGGGATACTCTTCTAAAAGAGGGTGGGGATAAAAAAATATGTAAAAGGTAAAAGAAATAAAAAATGTAGAGCTATGAAAACCTTTTTTTGGTCCGAATTGGTTGTACTATTAAGGTAAGTTTTATAAGTGTTGTTTTAAGCTATTTTACTGACCTTCCCTGCCCCAAAATAGGGGAGAAGCAACAAGTTTCAGAGATGGGTTGCAATAATTTGAAGATTTAAGTCTTAGAATGGTTTTAGGCTATTTTTCTGCCAATTACTTTCCCTTCGAATACTAAGAACTTAAAAGCTAGGGGCGCAGCTGCTATCTAGCTTAATATTTTGCATTAATAAAGTAAGGCATACATACTGCATATTACAAAAAGGTAGAAAAAAGAGAATATTTCATGTAAAGCAGGAATATGAAATGGACATTTATCTAATAATGCCTTAAAACGAAAAGTCGTTGGCATTTTTTTACAAACCAGCTTAGGTAATATGCGACTGTGTCCGAAACTAGCATACACCCCCCCCCCCCTAAGTTTGCTCGAAGGGGGGAAGGAGTGATTAGCCCCCCCCCCCCCAAAAAAAAAACACTGAACTTTTAGAGTGCCGTAAGCACACCTAATGTCACACTTTTTGATACATTAGAATACACCCTTAACCCCCCTTTAAAAACACTAATTTTAACCACACCCCCTAAAAAATATAATGCTAGCATGTTACATACATAAAATACAAGCCAGCATGAATATCCGAAGAAAAAGTCCCTCCAAACCCCTACGTTTGATATCCCTTCTAAAATGGACACCATCGATAGAGGTTTAAAAGTTGCCAACATTGTTTGTGTAAAAGTAATTAAATAAGAGATACAAATATTCTTGGCACTAATAGTTTAATTGTCTAGGGTACGTACTAACCTTTCAAAGTAATTCATTTCACATCATTTATCTGAAAAAACAATACGAGATTTATCTTAGTACCATAACACAGAGATTTTAAAATAACATAATAGTTATTTCTTTAATCGTATTATAAACTGCTTTCCTTTCGGCACCTCGGGGCTAAAATATCTAGTTTTAATCTTAAAATTGTACATTTCTATATTCGTAGAAAGCTGGATATAATACGATGCTATACATAGTTTATTCGTATGGATGAGAACCGGTTCCTATCCACCGGATTCGAATGAATACGAGAATAGTTATTTCTCGTATCGTATTATAAACGGCTTTCCGCGGATATAGAATGTACAATTATAAGATTAAAACTAGTTTTTTTAGCCTCGTGGTGCCGAAGGCACCGGCTAAAAAAACTAGTTTTAATCTTATGATTGTACATTTCTATATTCGTAGAAAACTGGATATAATACGATGCTAGACATAGTTTTTTCGTATTCATGAGAACCGGTTCCTATCCACCGGATTCGAATGAATACGAGAAAAAATCTTAAAATATTTAATATATTTTCTGCTTAATGATAAGATTTGCGACAAAATGGCAGTATCACCTCAAAAACATTAAACCACTTATGACACCCCCCCCCCCCCCCATTTTCGTTTCTAGTCCCAAAAGGCATATCCATCCAGATATGGTATAAAACTTGTTCGTGTGTTCTTCAATCTTTCTGAACCTCAAGTTAACTTTTGCCTCAAAATTAATGAGGGGGAGAGGAGGAGCTATTTATGCTCAATCGGAGAAATAAGTTATTTCATCAAAAATATTAAGGATAGGTACCTACTGAAATTTTAACAAAATTATCACATAAATGCATTAAATAAACAATTTTTTAACATCTAAAGATTTACTTTAATTTTATAGGTAACAATGATTAAAAAATAAGATTTTATTTGTAATTTTTTTTTAACATAAATAGGTAATAACATTTCAATGAACTATGAAAATCAAATATGATTTTATTGTAGATTATTCTTTTTGGATGAAAATTTAGGGGCTTCAATTTAAGAATGTAGAAAATAAAAACTGAACAATCTTTCTTTCTTAACTTGGCAGTTAAAAAGTCTAGAAGACCCTGTCAATGTATCCTTCATTGTGTTGCTGCGGCTTCTGGTGGTTATTAGCCGCCACTGGCAAAGCCGCGTGCGGCCGGCCACCGCGATGCGGGCCCCTAGGAAACAAAACAGTTTCAAATTAGGTTTACCAATCTAATTAAGTATTTAAAAATGTGTAAAAAGTAGCGGATTTATGTTACGCAGAATGTTATTTGAAAGACAGGGAGGGAGTGGACATTGGACTATAAATTACAATGGTACCCAAAGTATTATAATGACTTTATCGTATTTGTCAACTTAATCACTACGGTTACTTGAATTTAATTTTTATTGGTTAGTTACATCCAGGTTGTGTCCAAACTTATATTTTTATCCACAGATGCGGTATTTTTTTTAATTATCATCATTAGAGTTGTATAGCAATTCATTGTTTTATCCCTTAAGGTATAACATTTGTAATTGTTGATATAAATTTGAAATTGTTTTGTTCCTTGGAGTAAGATATTCAAACATACTCTGGTTGTGTTGTGCTAACATCCTTTCCAAACTCTGATAAATTAAATGATACTTAGGTACCTAGTTTTAAAAAATAACAAAACAATAGGTAATGAGACTCAAAAACCAGGCAAATATTAGGAAAAACTCTGCATTCGAAGGATAAGGGAATAGTTAAAAAAAACTTAAATCACCTCAAGATTTTTTAAAAATAGCCTAAAACCAACCCATAACCTAAGTGAAGTCTCCCCTAAGGGAAGAATTCAATGGTTCATATCTTATCGGACAAACAAAAATACTTGCGACTTTATATCTATCCTTATAATAAACTAACTGGATGTCCTTTTGTCTATTTGTCTGTCTGTCTGTTTGTACCGAAGGATCTCGATAACCGCTGAACCTATAGTTTTCCTTTACGGAGTAGCTTCTCATAGGTCCTGGAAGGGTTTTAACTATTTTGGGGGAACGTACCACAAATAAGTCAAAAAGAAAAGTTTGAGATATATTAAGTATCATTTCCTGAGGCATAGGATCAGTATAGAAAAAATCATGATTCAAAGCTTCATCGGCGTTCAATCTTTTTGCAGGGTCTAGAGCCAACAATTTATCAATCAAATCACAGGCAAGTGGATCCTTGAGGTAGGGGCGCAGCCGTTCCTTCACCCGCCGTATTCCCTTGGGTATCTCCATGCGGTGGTAGAGCTCTAGCTTGTCTACGCCTTCCCACACGTCTGGTGTGATGGAGCCGCATAGCTGGGCTATTAGTGTGATCTGGTGCTGCTCAGTGTTGCCCTGGGGACAATCAAAGATAATTTAGTAAAGTTTGAAATGTGTATGTGTCCGAATCCGATTAAACTAATGTTATAATTTGGCTCAAAATATGGATACTTTTATTAAATTGTGATTTGTTGACTTTAAAATGGAGGTGTCTAAACTTTCAACCAATATTTTAATTTATTGAAGGGGTAGGTAATTTTGTTAATCATTGCTGGGGAATTACAACAATTAATCGTCCATTGCATTATCTTTACAGATATCTGGCTAATACTGTATTATCAGTTCCTGTAGTATAGGTACTCTGGTCCACATTTCTGCCATGATACACCCAGCTCCCCACATATCTACGGCAGGACCGTAGTTTCTTTCACCTTACATGTCACATACATGCATTCATTTTAAGTTTGATAAGAGTATTACGGTTGAATCATGTCCATAGGTAACAGGGCAACCATAAACTGAGGTTTGGAGGCAACCATCAGTAGGCAATGAAAAAAAATAAAAAATTGAACCCCTCCCTTCCCAAAAAAAAAACCAAAGTGCCCCCAACAGCTCTCTGAAAATCTTTAATACCCAGGAAGACGACGGGGTACAATAAAGAGAGGGGTAGGTTTCTGGAAGAATCCGTAAATATGTGTGTTTTAAGGCTTAAAATAGTAGTAGAACGATAATATTCACTAAATACGTGTATTTCTTATTAAAAAGAACTACAGACAAATTTAAAAAAAAAAAAGTTAACATAAATTTTTATCGTTCTACTACTGTTTTTTACTTATAAGTTTTTTTATGTTATGTCTTTTTATAGGACTAACGATACCAAGGAAGAATCATTCCAAAGTGAGGTGCGTAGGAAGAGTTTCACCATAACCAGTAGGAGCCTTCCCTGTGAAGAAACTATACCAAGCACCGATACCAAATATTTATTTATTGTCTATCTATTATTTTTGTAAATAAGAGTTTAAAGAAATGTCTTTTTATTTGCAGATTATGAATATAGTCTGGGGTTAAAAATATTACTTAATTTGTTCTTATTTTTTAGAGTGTGTGAAATGTCATTATGTGTACTGTTAAGGGTGCTTCCATAGCTGCGCTATTGTCTTAGGTAACTTTTTCAATGGCAGCAGATCTTCTGTAACGATCTACCCTCCCTTAAGCACACATTGCAGGACATAGAATCACATCTCATTAATACTTCCAGCGATGTTTGGATCTCAGTTAAGATCTCAATAACGGCAGTTAAAAACGTTAAATATACCAAACAAAACGCTAAAACATACCAAGGTTAGAGCGAGGAAAAGTATATGGATAAGGAAGAGAGAGATAGCGGTCTCGATAATAAGAAAAACAATAAAGATAGCGGTCTTGTAAGTAAAAGTAATATTGAAGATAGCGGTCTTAACAACGATATCAAAACAGATAGCGGTCTTAACGATATCAAAAATAAAACCCCAGATATAAAAATGACAGATGAAAGAGGTGAAAGAGAGAAAAATGTGGGGCGTAATTCGATACCACTTCCTTATATAGAGGATTTTCAAGATTTCGAATGTTGGTTAGACGCAGTCCGCGCATGGTCGGATATAACAGATATACCAAAATCTAAACAGGGATATGTCTTGGCGTGTGATATTCCTGTCTCTTCGAAGCGTTTCGGGGCGTCATTAAGAGAAGATCTATATAAAGAAGTAAAATTAAGCACTTTAACAAACAATGAAAAAGGGGTTGAAGAAGTGCTCAAATTTCTAAAGGGGCGAATTTATATAGATACGGACGAACAACTATATCAAACGTATAGCGATATCAAAACAATACGCCGAAAACCAGGGCAAACAGTTCATGAGTACGTCATTGAATATGATAAAATGCTACAAAAAGCCAAACAACTAGGCATAAACAATCCAAATGACAAGGTTTTAGCAATGGACTTAATGATTACGGCGGATTTATCCAGTACAGAATTTATGATGATTCGAACCGTAGCGAACGTTACAGAAGGCGATAACAAAAGATACCAAACCGTAAAGCAGAAAATGCGTGAAATTTTCTCAAAATTAGAGAATAATAATACCAATAAAGATGTATTATTAACAAATTCCAAAACCGAAGACGACATTTAGAAATTAGATGAAGCGTACATAGCGAAAGGCTGGAAGCCACCAAAGCATAACAAGCAATACCAAAAAGGTCAAAACCGATACCAAAATAAGAAAAAGTACAAGAATACACAAAATACGCAGAATACGCACAGCACAACCGGAAATCAAACGAGTAAACAAATTTTCATGAAGAAAAGGGAGAATCCATTGGGACCGAATGGAAAACCATTGAAATGCAAGGGCTGTAAAGCGATTACACATTTTCTAGCAGAATGTCCAGATGCTATGGAGAATAGACAAAATAAAAAAATACCAAACAGTATATGTTATGAATCATGAAGCAAAACAACAAGAGAAAGTTTTACTAGAAGTGACAAGTGATGTATCCGATACAGAAACCGAATCCAGTCAAGAAGGAGAGGGAGAAGGAGTATTCTGTTCAATTTACTGTGCTGAAAATCAAGATGATTTGAGTGCATTTACAGCTGAAACATTGAACAAGGGTGCTTTAGACACCTGTTGCACAGCGAATGTAGCAGGTGAAAAATGGGTAAAAATATACCTAGAAACATTACCAAAAGAGCTGAAAGACAAAACGATTGGACCAATGGAAAGCAAAAGACAGTTCATCTTTGGCAACCAAGGTAAATTGAAAGCAACCACAAAGTACAAACTACCAGTAAGGATTGCAGGTGAAGAAAATCTAATAGAAGTCGACATAATCAGCTCAGACATCCCTCTACTGATTTCAAAAGGAGAAATGAAACGGCTTGGCATAGCATTAGACATGAAGAACGATAAGGGAACTATAAATGGAAAGCCTCTCTCACTAAACACCACTACACCAGGACATTACACAATTGATTTGATAAGTGATGCTGAAGGAAATGATCAAATTCACATTGCAGAACTAGAAAGTGATGATGATAAAGCGCTGTATAAAGCATTGAACAAATTGCATCTGCAGTTCGCACATCGTAACAAGAAACAGTTTATGACAATTCTTAAAGAGGCTGGAAAGTGGAAAGATGATTTTGCACCAATAATCGATAAAATCATGGACAAGTGTGAAGGCTGTATATTGAGACGAAGAACACCAGACAGACCAGCAGTAGCTCCACCTATATCAAGTGATTTTGGAGAAGTATTAGGTCTAGATCTCAAAGTATGGGACAAAAATAAAGGTATTTACATACTTTACATGATAGACACTTTCACAAGATACCAAGTAGCCACAGTGATCAATAACAAAGAACCTGAGACAATTGTAAAAGCACTAACAACCAAATGGTTCCCAATATTTGGAAAAGTTAACAAGATTATCACTGACAATGGCACAGAGTTTTGTAATGACAAAATGAGAGAGATGTTAGCAGCTTTTGATATCATCCATCTGACTACATTGGCCCAACTCCCCCTATCAGAATGGGACGATAGAGAAAAACCATGGAACCACAGACTCAGTTGTAGTAATAGTCAAAAGAGATTTCCCTAATATGAGTCTAGAGGTAGCACTAGCATGGGCGGTGACAGCAGTTAATGCAATGTCAAATGTACAAGGATTCTCACCGCATCAACTGGTCTTTGGGAGACAATCTAGACTTCCCAACATACTTGAGGATCCCCCAGCAGCTCTAGAAGAACCAACAAAAAGCAAATCATTGTTGGATACACTAGAAGCTATGCATGCAGCAAGGGTAGCATATACCAAAAATGAACGCTGTGACAGATTGAGAAGAGCGCTTAGAGCAAAGATTAGAGTAGCAGATCAGTTATACGAGAAAGGGGACATAGTCTACTTTAAGAAAGAAGGTGAAGACACATGGAGAGGTCCAGCTAAGGTCATATTCCAAGATAGCAAGGTAATATTTATAAGAATGGGCTCAGCATATTACAGAGTGAGTGCTAACAGGATAACAAAAGCTGGAGATGGTTTAGCAAATGACATCAGAGAGAGAGAAAAGGAGGAAGAAAAACATGATGGCAACAGCAAGAAAAGTGAGACATCAGATATCAAGACCAGGAGGCAGACAAGAAATCAACCAGAAAAAGAAACCATCAAGATTAATACTGAAAGAGATCCACAACCAGACATAGATTCTCTAAGGATGGACGAGGATACGCAAGAAGGTGAAGAAAATAACAACGTTGATGATAACATGGAAGAAATGTTAAACGATATAGAGACAAATCAACAGAACAATAGTGGAGACACACAAAACACAAACACAAGAGAAAACAATCAAAGACAGAGTGGAATCAAACGAAAGAAAGCTTATCAAAAACCAGAACCAGAGTTCAATCAAGATGGAACAATTGCAAATGCAGCCATGGTGCTGAAGAAAAATGATCGAATAGAAATCCTAGAGAATGGAAAATGGGAAAAGGGCATAGTACTGGGTCATGGAGGCAAGGTTGGAGGTAAGCATGCAGGATGGTATAACATCCAACTTGACAATGGACAAGTATTCCATGATGAAATGTCTAGAAGAGAAGTGAAATATGATAACGACAGAAAATGGGAAAAGGGCATAGTACTGGGTCATGGAGGCAAGGTTGGAGGTAAGCATGCAGGATGGTATAACATCCAACTTGACAATGGACAAGTATTCCATGATGAAATGTCTAGAAGAGAAGTGAAATATGATAACGACAGAAATGATGATGAAAAGGGCATAGTACTGGGTCATGGAGGCAAGGTTGGAGGTAAGCATGCAGGATGGTATAACATCCAACTTGACAATGGACAAGTATTCCATGATGAAATGTCTAGAAAAGAAGTGAAATATGATAACGACAGAAATGATGAAGATGAAATACTCTTAACAATCAAGTTAGATTATGGCAAAACGATATCTATCAAGAAAACCGACAACAATAAGATACGATATGAAGATGAAGAAGAGAGCATTGCACTACTAGTCACTGAAGAAGTACTTGCTGTACTGATACCAAGAGAATTGAGAGACTCCCCAGCATGTTTAGCAGCAAAACTAGTAGAACTGGACAAGCTTAAAGCTTTTGACACATATGATATTGTCGAAGACAATGGACAAGATAGAATTACAACTACGTGGGTGCTCACTGAAAAAGGAGATGAAGTTAGAGCAAGGTTGACAGCAAGAGGATTCCAAGAAGAAGGTGATTTCCCAACAGATAGCCCCACAGTGCAAAAACACTCAGTAAGATTACTGCTTGCCTTAGCATGTAAATACGGTTGGGATATCTCAACAACAGACATAACATCGGCTTTCTTGCAAGGCAATCAACTTGATAGAGATGTTTACATAAAACCGCCAAAAGAAGCAAATATGCCTGGAAAACTTATGAAATTGAATAAGTGTCTATATGGGCTAAAGGATGCCAGTAGACAGTGGTACTTCAAAGTACTGAACAAACTGAAAGCAATGGGATTCAAAAAGTCTTTCTGTGACAAGGGAGTATTCTTCTTCATAAAGGATAACAAGTTAATCGGATTTATAGCTTTGCATGTTGATGATTTTTTGCATGCAGGAGATCAGTTTTTTAACAACACCATCATGCCACAAATTCTATCAATATTCAAGGTAGGAAAGTCAGAGTCCAGAAACTTTCTTTACACAGGTTTCAGGATAAGGCAAGAAAATGACTGCATTGTTGTAGATCAGGAGAAATATACTCAGAATGTACAAATACCAAGCGTTGATCTGAAACAACTTAAGGACAGAAAGAGAGAGATGGATCAACAAGAGTTAACGTTATTACGTCAACTGACAGGAATAGTCAACTGGGCACAGAGATCAACAAGACCAGATCTTAGCTTCGAAACAATTGAACTGTCTACTAAATTTAAAGGAGGGCTGGTAGCAGATCTAATACAAGCCAAAAATGTAGCAGCAAGACTCAAGAAGTTGAATGTTGAAGTCAAGACATCTGATATAGGAGATTACAAGGATTGTGAAGTATGGGTATTCACTGATGCGGCATTTAGGAACCTAAACAACAATACCGATAGCTGTGGAGGATACTTTGTGCTCATAGTCAATACAAGAACCAGCAAATGTGCTCCCATAGAATGGAGAAGTGGGAAGATTAAAAGGAAAGTGCACAGCACTTTAGGAGCAGAAACATTGAGTCTGTACTCAGGTATCGATGCAGCTCTAGCAATAAAAACTATGATCAAAGAAATGACAAATGGTGAAGCTGACATGCCAGTGAAGGCCATAACAGATAATGAGTCCGCCAGGAAAGCAGTTTACTCAGAGTCAGAAGTTGGAGAAAGGATGCTAAGGGCTGACATAGCCATGATCAAAGATATGGTAGAGGATGGCAGACTAGCGCAGGTCATTTGGGTTGCTGGCAAGAGCATTCTCGCTGACATACTCACAAAACGATCAGTCAACAAGATTCCAATTATGGATGTGCTAGAGAATGGAAGAATTCCAAGAGAATTGATGAATTCAATCATAAATGCCAAATAAATAGCAAAAATACCAAAAGAGCAATGAAAAATTGCAAATAATACCAAAAATTGTACATATTTAGTCTATAAGAAACAAAAATCCACCAAAAAGCACAAAAATAACACAAAAAATATAAAAGAAAAGAAAAAAATCAACAAAATTGAGAAAATACAGAAACAAAATTATCAATAAATCCAAAACAACAAAAAAAAATACGCTGAAAAATGAACACGGGAATAAATAGTAAGTTCAAAATCAAAAACAGTCGCGCTGTGAATTAGTAAGGCATGGTGATTACCGATGATTTGGCAACATCGTTTCTAGAAAATTCCAAGATGGCGCATATAGCCGGGTGAATTCAAGAAAGGACATATTGCGTACAATGTGCAGACAATTTCTTTATAATTTTTACACATTTTCTTTATGAAAATGAATTTTCAACGAAGTGAAAAATATAGTTTCCATTAGTCATAATAGTTTTAAAAGTATTCGTACAATGTGCAGACAATTTATTCATGATTTTTACATATTTTCGTCAATATGAATATGAAGCATAAACGAAGTGAAAAATATAGCTTTTATTAGCCACAATAGTCCGAAAAGTATTCCTGCAGTAATAATCAAAGTTTTATCTACTTTAATATATACCAAAAATATTTTTTTTAAAAAGTTTTATCTACTTTAATATATACCAAAACTAATTTTTTTTTTGTAACAATTTGTTTACAGGGATACCAAAAATATCATGTTATTCTTTTAAAAACTAAGATTGTCTTTACATTTCTTTAAACATACCAAGAAATCTTCTTTAAACGCATTTTATAAAGTTATTTTTAAACATACCAAAAATTGTTTTTTTATAAGAAACAACATCGCTAAGAATTTTTTAAAAAAAAAAGTAGGCCGGTAGAGAATCTTTCCTGTTATTTATTTTGATTGCCTAAAGATAACAAGTATTTTTAATTTTAAAACTACATATACCAAATGGAAATATTTCATTTTCAGAATAAAAATCGAAAGTAAAACATGCCGCCTGTGAACTCCAAGTTTAATCACAAAGTGCTAGATCTCATGATTTCGAGCTTCAAAGTTCTTGAAGAACTGTGGGATGAAGAACGGCTGGGAAGGCGTTGGCTTAGTCTGGCCAATTATGACCTGGCTACCGCCGTCCAGGTGATCAAAGACGCGGTGACTGACCAGACTGTAGAAAAGCACATAATTGTGCAGGTGTTCCAGAAATTTATTGGGCATGTTGATGTTCAAATTTTGATCCAGCACATGAGGGACATTAGGGACGTAGCTGCGAAGCAATCTCTTAACAAGATAGCATTTTCAACCTGTTGGTTTCCTCCAGCAGAAGAGAGAGTACGGGGAGGATCCTACGTTTGCCGCGTCTACGCCGTGGATCTACCTTCAACAGCAGCAGCAACACCATCAGCAGCAGCAGAAGAAGCCAAGAGCAAACACTTCCAATCTCCCATCGGGCTAAACAAACAAAGTATGGGGAGCAATTGGTATTTTCAATTTAGAGGCGCACAGAATCAATGAAGACATGCAGATTCCGCGTGTCAATCTACATCGCAGTGTCATGAGCCAGAAGTCAAAAACTGATCCATCATTGAGGATAAGGCCAGGTATGTGGGCAGACCATCAGATGGGGATAGGGCTGGGAAAATATCTCAGTTACGAAGGTCAAGAACACGTGGTGAGGACAGTAAACAAAGTTTTTGATACGGTTTTTGGTTCCAATGCTTACAAAGGAAGAGGGAGAACCACTAAGAAAGTGGTGCCGCCACCGTTAGATCAAACTGTTGGATACTATGATGATGAATACATGTATCAACTCATTGAAGAAAGCAGGGGCAGACCAAGATCAACTGGAGGAGAAAGGAGAACAAGAAGACTGCAGTATTCGAATCAGAGAATGCCAGGATGGAGAAGATGGCATGTGTTCAGACAACATGGAAATCTCTGGAACATTGGCTGTAGAGAAGGAATTCTTGAATCTCTGAAGTTTTTGACTAACAGATCTGACAGGAAACCAGTCTGGAATAAGGATAATGAAGCAAATGTTGATGGAGAAGATTACCTCATTGATCAAGTGGAGGAAGGAATAAGAGAGATTGAAGTTGTTGAAGCCAGTGATGATGAATCTGTATTTGAGGATGCCAAAGAGATGGAGGAAGATAGCGATGATGATCCTATTTTCAAGCAGGAGGCTAAACCGGTGCCAATCTGGAGAAAGTCAAGTGCAAAAGAAACCATCACAGGGATGAAATTTGTTGTAAAGGAGAACGAGAAATCCGAGGAGAAGGTAAAAGAAAGAAAAGATTCTATTGAGAGTGAGAATAGTGATGATGACAAGACCACCAAATTGTTAGAGCTGGCAAGAGACAAGATAAAAGAGAGTGAAAGGATGTTAACCGTAGCTGACGAGAAAATCAAAGCACTGAAGAAAGAAAGGGTCAAGAAAGATGAAAGCATTATCAAGGAAAAAGCAGCTACCCGATACTGGAAGGATTTAGCTACCAACAAACAGGAGGAGTGTGAGCAATTGTTGGACAAGCTACAGGAAGTGCAAGACAAGTACGAAAAGAGAAAGACAAGTACGAGAAAGAGAAAGACAAGTACGAGAAAGAGAAAGCTGAAGTACAGAGGGTAAATAAGCTGTACAACACTGTACTGAAAGCGTGTGAATATCAGCTATCCAAGAATGAAAAGAAGCTTATGAAAGCTAGCAAGCGTAAATTGTAACTCTCAGTTGGGCAAATGAAAGCGTTCACAAAAACAAAATAAAAAGATGTTTTATATTAGTGTTAAGTTTTTTATGTTATGTCTTTTTATAGGACTAACGATACCAAGGAAGAATCATTCCAAAGTGAGGTGCGTAGGAAGAGTTTCACCATAACCAGTAGGAGCCTTCCCTGTGAAGAAACTATACCAAGCACCGATACCAAATATTTATTTATTGTCTATCTATTATTTTTGTAAATAAGAGTTTAAAGAAATGTCTTTTTATTTGCAGATTATGAATATAGTCTGGGGTTAAAAATATTACTTAATTTGTTCTTATTTTTTAGAGTGTGTGAAATGTCATTATGTGTACTGTTAAGGGTGCTTCCATAGCTGCGCTATTGTCTTAGGTAACTTTTACGGATTTTACCATAAACCTACCCCTCTCTTAAATCTAATGTTTTATGAACACGTTCTCTCATTCGTTGACTTAAAAACTGTGTAGACTTTAAATCTTGATTAGATGGTTCAAACAATCAGTATCAAAACTTTTCAATCAATAATTTTAAAATACAGAAGGGGTTATTTGTTTCTTCATTAGGTAATGAGGGTGAAATATTTAAGAAAGAGTTATGAAGTCCTAGGTATTATAATTGAGTTGGTAATAAAATTTAATTATATAATGTATGCCTAGAAGAAGTTCCGGAGGTCTGTACCACAATGTGACCACTCTATTTGTATATCTATTAGGCTGGCCTGGCTTGCCAATCGAGATAGCTCGGGCCAAACCAAAATCAGCCAATTTGAGAATACCCTGTCGTGTTATTAATATATTGGCAGCCTGAGTATGTTCATATATGGATACTTGATTTGTTCAGAATGACAACATCAATAAAAGCAAAGCTTAAAGATCGACTGTCTAACATTAAGTGTCTCTGACTACGCTATAATTCTAAATAAACATAACATGATTTTGAAATCTGAGAAAATTTTTAATGTATTATCGTTAATAGATCTGATTCATGAGATAAGTACTTTTACTACATGGTACCAAAATGTTCTAAGAATCGCCTTTTAATTATGGTAATTAGGCATTCATTAAGCTATTTTATTTACAATTTGGTGTAATTTATCATACTAAATGTTGTAAGATTGTTATTGCAGAACTATTATTGTACGTAAATGTCATATTTTAAGTTAGCCGAATTATTGTGCCATATTGAGCATCTAGGCAACTAGAGTTATAAACCTATTGTATCCATATAACCATTCCTTCATATCTCTGTGAATAATTTTGCTGGCGTGAATAAAAAACAATCCGCCTAACATCTGTTGCATAACATTCTTAATATCACCCAGGGAAAATTTAACATTAATATTAGACAGCAACCCAGCTAGATCGTGTTCACAGAAATCAAAAACCAGATAGAAAGTGGTCTTGTGGCGGTTGTACTGACGACAAATCTCGATCAGGTTGACAATATTCTCGTGGTTTAACAGTTGCAGGATTTTTATTTCTCTGAGGGCGGTGATGGGAAACCCTTCTTTTTCGTTCTCCATAAGAACCTTTGTTGATATTATTCATTATATATTTTTTCCCTATCTTCCATAAAATCTCCCCCATACATGTACGAAAAGTTTACTACTTTATAATACCTATGGGCAATAAGCTGATATTGTATATTAATTTTAAAAAAACAATAAAATAGGCAAAACAATGCGCAGAATCAGATAGGATTATAAAAACGAAGTTTAACAACCAAAGGGATAGTTTCTAGTGATTTCATAATACTAAAGGCTGCGTGCCTAGCAATCTTTGGCTCAGTAATCAATGTAGGGAGGGAGAGGCAGAAAAATAGCTTAACAACATACCAAGACAAGCTTCTCTGAAAATAAAAAAATATTACTTTATAAAAATAGGATTAAAAAATACCAGACGATAATATAATGAATAAGAACCTTTTTGAGGGCAACAATTTTGTTTTTATCCTGTTTACACCGAGCCTTGAACACTTCACCAAAAGTACCCTGTCCAATCTTGGCAAGTTTCTCGTATTTTTCAACCTTGGCACAATATGGGAAATCATACTTCTCTATGTATTTGTCTCTTTCCTGTTTTAACAGATTTTAAATGTCTTTTATATATGTTAAACTTTGCGTTATTAAGGACAGGGATTATTGTAGTTAATCTTTAAAACCTGGCCTTTACAATTACACTTAACATGTTTTAGGAAGCCCAATTGGAATGACTATCAAAGTCTTATTTTGTGCTGTGATGATTTATTGCGTTACGATAAGGGGGGGGGGGGGGAAGTTTTGCCACTTTCGCTTACTCCGTGATTATTGGGCTAGGTATTAAAGTTAGACTATAGGTTATTTGGGATAAAAGTTTACTTTTGGGTAGTAGCTCACGTATTTTTAATCATTTTTTGGATAACCCCACCCCCTAGCCCCCCGGGGCTCAAAAACTCACTAAAAATGAACCTAACCTTAATTTTCTCAGGAACAATTTGACCAATAGTGATGATTTTTTAAACTTAAGCTGTTATGCTTATAAAGTAACTTCTAGTTTAGAAGTCAACCCCCTGCCGCCAACCCCTAGCCCTCCGGGGCTCCAAAAAACCCTAAAAATGAACCTAACCTTAATTTTCTCAGGAACCATTTAACCAATAGAGATGATTTTTTAAACTTAAGCTTTTATGCTTAAAAACTAACTTCTAGTTGAGAAGTCACCCCCCTGCCGCCAACCCCTAGCCCTCCGGGGCTCAAAAAACCCTAAAAATGAACCTAACCTTAATTTCTCAGGAACCATTTGACCAATAAACTTGATTTTTTAAACTTAAGCTTTTATGCTTATAAACTAACTTCTAGTTTAGAAGTCACCCCCATGCCGCCAACCCCTAGGACTCCGGGGCTCCAAATAACCCTAAATATGAACCTAACCTTAATTTTCTCAGGAACCATTGGACCAAAAGAGATGATTTTTAAAACTTAAGCTTTTATGCTTGTTAACTAACTTCTAGTTTAGAAGTCATCCCCCTGCCGCCAACCCCTAGCCCTCTGGGGCTCCAAAAAACCCTAAAAATGAACCTAACCTTAATTTTTTCAGGAACCACTTGACTAATAGAGATGATTTTTTAAACTTAAGCTTTTATGGTTATAAACTAACTTTAAGTTTAGAAGTCGCCGCCAACCTCTAGCCCCACCAGGCTCAAAAAAACCCTAAAAATGAACCTAACCATAATTAAAATTTCTTATTTGAAGAGTTAGAGGTACATTTATTAAACCAAATATGCTTATTTTTGGATGTTATTGACATATTTGCTGAAAAAATTAGAATCGGCCTCCAGGTTCAGGTGCTGCAGGCCTCCAGGTCCACTCTGGAGACAGGTAAAATTAAAATTTCTTATTTGCAGAGTTAGAGGTACACTTATTAAACAAAATATGTATCTTTTTGGATGTTATTGACATATCTGCTGAAAAAATTAGAATCGGCCTCCAGGTTCAGATGCTGCGGGCCTCCTGGTCCACTCTGGAGACAGGTAAAAATTAAAATTTCTTATTTGAAGAGTTAGAGGTACACTTATTAAACAAAATATGCATCTTTTTGGATTTTATTGACATATCTGATGAAAAAATTAGAATCGGCCTCCAGGTTCAGGTGCTGCAGGCCTCCAGGTCCACTCTCGACAGGTGAAAATTAAAATTTCTTATTTGAAGAGTTAGAGGTACACTTATTTAACCAAACATGCTTCTTTTTAGATGTTATTGACATATCTGCTTAAAAAATTGAAATCGACCTCCAGGTTCGGGTCCTACAGGCCTCCAGGTAGACACTGGATAGGTAAAAATAAAATTTCTTATTTTGAGAGTTAGAGGTTAACTTATACAACAAATTATGCATTGTTTTTGATGTTAATAACATACTTGGAGATACTCCAGGTCCACTCCTGAGATAGGTAAAAATTAAAATTTCTTATTTGAAGAGTTAGAGGGCAACTTATAAAACAGAATATGGATCTTTTGGCTGTTATTACTATTTCTGGAGAAAAATATTAATTTGGCTCCAAGTTCAGATATTCACCTGGCCAGCTGCAACCAGCGGTCACCAAGACGCAGGTAAAAGTGTTCATATCAAAAAGTATCAATGAATATGATACCTAACATGTCTTAAAAAAACTGAGAAAAAAACAGCAAAAATATCTGAAAATACCCCCAAAAAGCCATCTGGAAGCCTGCAGTACCTTGAGGCCGATTTTATTTTTTTCTTTAAATATGGTAATATTATCCAACAAGATGCTTATTTTCTTGTGAATTGACCTCTAACTCTTAAATTAAGAATTTAAATTTTTCATGTCTAGTGTTGAACTGGAGGCCTGCAACACCGGAACTTGGAGGCCGATTTAAATTTTATCTTCAAGTATGTTATTAACATCAAAAACAATGCAGAGTTTGTTTTATAAGTTAACCTCTAACTCTCCAAATAAGAAAATTTATTTTTAACTATCCAGTGTCCACCTGGAGGCCGATTTAAATTTTTTCAGCAGATATGTCAATAACATCCAAAAAGAAGCATATTTGGTTAAATAAAGGTACCTCTAACTCTTCAAATAAGAAATTTTAATTTTCAACTGTCGAGAGTGGACCTGGAGGTCTGCAGCACCTGAACCTGGAGGCCGATTCTAATTTTTTCATCAGAAATGTCAATATAATCCAAAAAGATGCATATTTGGTTTAATAAGTGTACCTCTAACTCTTCAAATAAGAAATTTTAATTTTTACCTGTCTCCGGAGTGGACCTGGAGGACTGCAGCACCTGAACCTGGCGGCCGATTCTTATTTTTTCAGCAGATATGTCAATTAACATCCAACAAGATGCATATTTTGTTTAATAAGTGTACCTCTAACTCTTCAAATAAGAAATTTTAATTAAGGTTAGGTTCATTTTTAGGTTTTTTTTGAGCCCCGAGTGGCTAGAGGTTGGCGGCAGGGGGCGTCTTCTAAACTTAAAGTTAGTTTATAACCATAGAAGCCTAAGTTTAAGAAATCATCTCTATTAGTCAAGTGGTTCCTGAAAAAATTAAGGTTAGGTTCATTTTTAGGGTTTTTTTGGAGCCCCGGAGGGCTAAGGGTTGGCGGCAGGGGGGTGACTTCTTAATTAGAAGGTTATTTATAAGCACAAAAGCTTAAGTTTAAAAAATCATGTCTATTGGTCAAATGGTTCCTGAGAAAATTAAGGTTAGGTTCATATTTAGGTTTTTTGGAGCCCCGGAGGACTAAGGGTTGACAGCAGGGGGGTGACTTCTAAACTAGAAGTTAGTTTTTAAGCATAAAAGCTTAAGTTTAAAAAATCGTCTCTATTGGTCAAATGGTTCCTGAGAAAATTAGGGTTAGGTTCATTTTTAGGGTTTTTTGGAGCCCCGGAGGGCTAGGGGTTGGCGGCAGGGGGGTGACTTCTAAACTAGAAGTTAGTTTATAAGCATAATAGCTTAAGTTTAAAAAATCATCTCTATTGGTCAAATTGTTCCTGAGAAAATTAAGGTTAGGTTCATTTTTAGGGGGTTTTTGAGCCCCGGGGGGCTAGGGGGTGGGGTTATCCAAAAAATGATTAAAAATACGTGAGCTACTACCCAAAAGTAAACTTTTATCCCAAATAACCTATAGTCTAACTTTAATACCTAGCCCAATAATCACGGAGTAAGCGAAAGTGGCAAAACTTCCCCCCCCCCCCTTGTTTTGCCTTTCCCTATTACTTTGAAAAGTTGGAAAAGGAAAAAATGAATTTCGTCTTAATTTCAACTGGTTTTCCAAATACCTACCTACTTATTAAAGGTAGCTATAAATGCACTTTAAGCTGTATAGGATGTTTTAAATTGTTCAATACACAGAGTTTCTTTACATCATGTATTGTTGCTGTTTATAGTTTGTCAGTAAAAACCAGTATCGGACCGGACCGACCCTGTGACAAAGCAGTAATTAGAAATAAAAATATATATATGATTGATCTCAAACATTCAAAGGTATATTTGACAATATTTAAATTGATTAAATTTGCTATCCTGCATGGCTTGCTGTGCAGTCATCTGTTGTGAACCAGGATGTGGATGTCCAGGCCGGCTGGAGGAAGAACTCTGCTAAACATTTCATTTTTTTCAGATTTAAAAAAAGTTCCTAAAGATAGTCTAACCTTTCAAGTCGCGTCATAACAAAAGAATTTATCGTAAGAATAGGTAGAATAAACTAGAAGTAAACAAGACAACTCAACAAGAACATGTTTAAAATATCAAAGATACGAAAAAGTTCATTTAAAAAAAAATTGGAAATTCTATCATTAATGCATATGATACAAAACATTTCATATAGCCACTTACTCATCCAATTACTGCATAAAATTCATAAAAAGGAATAAGACAAAAGAAGGTAAGTTAGCATTATTAAATTATCCTGAAAATAGAAAATTTCCTGTGGGTTTTGTGAAGGATCATGTGGGCGACTGCTTGGATGGTGTTGACCACTGTGTTAATGTTAGGTTTACTTCACCATGAGCACATGATATTGAAAACTTACGGGTTTTTTTTCGTATGGATGAAAAATAAATTATCCTTTAGCAAAAAATAAATAAGACAGAAAATCATCCATATCCAAATTTACTGGAGTACGAAAAACTACGAAGGGAGTAATTAAAATGGAGAGGGTTGTTGAAAAAAATCATTTATTTATAAGTCGGCTGTAGACATAACAGTCAAAATTAGTTAAAATTATTTTAAATCATTTAGTAGTTAAATAACATAAATAATCGAAAACGACTATATTGGAGAAAAATAGCTCTTGCTTGTAACAAAAAAAACGAAAACGGCTGATACAATGCTTTTCTGCTCCTTTTAAAAATTTAAATAATAACTTTCACTAGAATATATCGTTGATTGATTAGTTTACTGATTTTGAGTAGGTACTCATTAAAATGATTAATTTTTCAACCTAATAATAGGGAAACAAACACATTCCTTGAGCTGTAGGGTCTCCCCCCCATTGAGTGTCTTTGTCCGCTGCTCATATTGTTCATCTGAAAAGAGTCTATTGCATGAAAAGCAATTTGTAGGTATAAATTGATATTTTCTATTTTAAGTCCATTCTGCAAAATGTAACAGTTGTCAATAATCATTTAGTAAATATTATATAAAGTTACGTAGTAGGAACATTTGTCTGAATCATAAGATTTCAATAACTACTAGACAGATTAAATTTTCCTATTGATGGACGCTTTACACAGGTCCGGGAATGGTTTTGAACAATTAAGATAATATCTTTAAGCCTAGTGTTTTTGAGCTATTTTTTTAACCCATTTCTTATTCATTTTAATACAGAGCACCTAGATGCCAGGGCGCAGCCGCTAGCATAATAAAAATAAAGGTTTTAATTGTCTGAAGCTTAAGATTTCGATAGTTGCTGGTACGAATTGACTGTATTTTAGAGTAAAGCTGTTTAAAACTAATTTCTTTTACTCTACTAGAGGCTAAAGGCGAAGCAACTAACCATGGATAATATAATTATTCTTCAATTAACATGTTTTTAAACCGCCCTTTACAAAATTATTAACCTAGCCGTTCATTTAATCACCTAGTTACCCCTTATTATTAAAGATATTTGCAAGGATCTTAAGGGATGTAAATCAGCTTGTACCAACAATGAAATTAATTCGGTAAGAAATCACGAAACCTATACGTGTTTTTCAGCTGTCGTTGGGGGGGCAACACATCGTAAAATTGACGACCTCTCCATTTCCCCCCCATTTTAGATTTGTTTCGCTTGTTGGTTATAGCTTATTCCTGGATGTAAATAAGACAACGGGCTCTAAATTGCAGCGTTGCGGAGCCGTTTGATTTTGGTCCGGCTCCGGCACTGCAGCTTTGTCGTCACTGTAGGTTGAAAATTAGGGGTAAAGAAATAAAAATCATCATAACACCTCCAAATTTTAAGATAGATCAATAATATTTTAATTATTTAATTCCCCATTAACAGTAGTTTTAGAAAAACCTTTTTTTATTTTTTTATTTGCTAAGCAAAAAGTCGAAAAAAAGACTTTTTAACCAAATTTAAGCTAAAAATGATAACTTTTCGCAGAAATTTATGGAAAATTTCTAAATCAAGTAATTTATACATGAATACTTGTTAGTTGTTTAGCAAAATCAAATATTATGTATAAAATTCTTCAACTTTGACAAAAAAGTGGTTTTTAAGCTCTTAATCGCAAAAATAGTTAAATTTTCGATTTTATATCATTGCGCGCAGCTTTGTGGCAAATGTAGGCAAAAATTTAGGGGTAGTGAAATAAAAACGATCATAACTCCTACAAACTTTAAGATAGATAAAAAATAATTGGATAATTTAATTCTCCATTATCAGTAGTTTAAGAATATTTTTAAATTTTTTTTATTTAATAACAGAAAGTCAAAAAAAACCTTTTTTTTACGAAATTTAGGCTAAAACAGTGAACATTAGTTTCGGTAAAATTCGGTGGACTTAGTGTTGACCGATTTGAAAATTTTTTTTTTTTAAATGTTCATGAAGAATTCCTTTATCCCAAACATCTTTTTTTATATTTCTATTGTATTTGCAAGGCAAGTAATAAACAGATATTTTAGCGCCGTTATTGGTAATTTTTCAGGGGTAATTTTGTTTATCTGTGCTCAACATTTTTTTTTTTTTAAAGCATTTATATTAAATTCAAATAATTAAAAGTAGATATTCGGAAAAAAAAGTTCTAAAATATTTACATAAATCACTTAAAAATAAGATTTAAAAAGCCCTATTTTTCGTAAAAAATGCGCTCTTCCGTGACGGGTCGGAGTTGAAATCGGAGATTTTGTGTATTGTGCAGAATGCTCATCCCACAGTGCGCGCATTATACTTGACAAAACTGCAGTGCCGGGGATCCGTCTATGAAGATGGCGGCTCCGACCTAAAATCAAGAAAAACTCAACATTTTTCTTTCCCCACGTCTATTTTTGACTTTAGATGGTTGTATAAGTTCAACTTTTGATAAAAATGGACTGGAAAAACTTTAAATGGGCATTTGTACATGAGAAAACAGAGGTACCAAAT
Source organism: Acartia tonsa (assembly GCF_053477335.1). NCBI lineage: Eukaryota > Metazoa > Arthropoda > Copepoda > Calanoida > Acartiidae > Acartia > Acartia tonsa. The sequence goes on along the minus strand of NC_137264.1, from coordinate 23,059,169 downwards.
TATAATTAAATAAAATCTCTTTATTTAGCTAACCCGGAGCCGTTTTTTTACAAAAATTACGGCTCCGGCTCCAGAAATATGGCGGCTCCACAACGCTGCTAAATTGACATATGAGTTTATTATTGGTAAATAAGTTTGGACAATGCAAGAATGCAACAGCCAATCAATATCAAAAAAGTTCTTTTAACTTGTGATCTATATTAAAATTTCACCATGTTGTGAAACTTAAAAATACTCATAACAACAATATTTTGTTATCAAAATTATTAGACAATTACTAAAAATACAGATTTAAAATACAATAAATACGTAAAAATGCCTAAATTAGCATAATTTTTAATGAAAAACTTTCTATATCCTGAAAATTGTTTACATGCGTGAATGCCGGGCGTATAATAAGTATTAAAATGTCGTCTTTGTTTTTTCTCCGATTAAAATTTATTAGTATTTTACCACAGTGGAAAAATTGTCAATTTAGGTTGCTAACAAGAAACTCCTACGTTTATACATTCAGTTGAAGGGAATAGCTATTTTAGCCAGCTGAGAGTATTTGAAAGTTCGTGTACTAAATCCAAAACCATAGGATCAATTTCGCATTCTTGAAAAAAACCCAGTAAATAAAACACGCCGGAATCCCCACCGAATAATACAAACATAATTTTTTCGCTATAAACTGAATACTAAGATTTCAAACTACCACAACAAGCAATCATTTTTGACAATTGTCTCTGCAGCTATTTTGACTTTTCAGTCTTATTTTATACATTTTAGTTGATCAAGAAAAACAGGATAATTTCAATATCGGGTGAATTTATCAAGATATAAAATAACTTAACTTTTTCATTATATTCAAACCCTTTAAGTAGAAAACTTCGCTTATAGAGGATCATTTTCAATTCTGGATTAAAAATTTTTGGGTTATTTTCTAGATGTAATTTCTCTTGGGGTGGTTTTGGTATCCTCTTCGAAACAGATGTATAACCTTTCCTATGACCTATGCTATGAGAAGCTACAATGTCAAGAACTATGATTTAGTGGTTAGGGAGTTGTTTTAATACAATCAAACATCCTACAATGTTTTGTGAGAATTGATTTTTACTCCCCTCTATAGACGTATTCGCTAGTAACCGATAAAGTGACCAAATGACATACGAACGTACCATAGTTACCGAGTAATGCTGGTATATTTAATACTAGCAGCTTCGCCCCTAGCCTCTAGGGGCTTTGCCCCAAGAGAAAATATTTAAAAAATAAGTAATTCTGGTGCTGCCACTTATTTAAAATAACTGGCTAAAAAAGCCTAAAACCACAACAGGAGCAATAAGTATATTCCCTGAAGAATAGAATCCAATGGTTACCGAGATCTTAAGGGACAGACATCGTTCTACTTTAAATTATAGATAAATATTAATAATGATACTTGCCATTATTTATTGATTTTTAAATAAAAAATGACATTTATTTTGAAAATGGCTTTAACATGCACATAAAATATTGATAAACTAGTGTATTTCAGTAAAAGTATACATTATCCCCGAAAAAAGGTGACATGAAAATAGTTCTCAATTTCATATAAAATTCCGGGGATTTGAGGGCATATTTTTACAATAACATAGTTGACCAGAGGCATATTTTGCTGATATTTATAGATGGATGGAGGGGGGATGAAAGGTGTGTAGATATTAAGCCTTGGTCTACTCCTTCTTGGTCTCCTTGGCCTTCTGTTGTTTCCTTATGGCCTGCAGCACGTTCTGCATCTCCTCCCTCTTCCTCTTACCAGCCTGAAAAAAGATGCAGTCATCAATAATGTGCCTAATCATCACAAGAATCTCCATAATAGAATAATTGTTATTTCTCGCATAGTATTATAAACAGCTTCCCGCGGATACAAAATATATTTAAGGGGGGGGGGGGGGGGGGGTTCTGACACATTTGCGTAAACCTGGTATATAAGCTTTATCTTTGAACGGAAAGGATAGGTTATTAGGGATAAAATCATTCTTATATGATAAATTTTCCCAAGTTTTAATTTTTTTTTGGATAGGGGTGGTCTCTGTACAGGTAAAAATGAAAAAAAATTTTTTTTTGAAGAGTTATAGGTCAACTTATAAAACAAAATATGCATCTTTTTGAAAGTTATTCACATATTTGAATAAAAAACATGCATATTTTGTTTCATAAGCCGACTTCTAACTATTCAAAATTTTTTTTTTCATTTTTACCTCTACAGAGACCACCTGGAGGCCTGGAGCTCCGGAACCAGGAGGCCTATCCAAAAAAATTTAAAACTTGAGAAAATTCATCACATAAGAATGATTTTATCCCTAATAACCTATCCTCTCAGTCCAAAGATAAAGCCTATATACCAGGTTTACGCAAATGTGTCAGAACTCCCCCCCCCCCTCCCCTATAAGATTAAATTATTTTTTTTAGCCCCGAGATGCCGAAGGCACTGCTAAGAACCGGTTCTAATCCATCGGATAATTAATGGTTTCAAATAAATCATAATGAGAAAATTTTTCCAGTATGACTCCGAAACCGATTAATATCCGCTGGATTGTAACAGGTTCTAAGCCATACTGAAAAATCATCGTTTCGTATCGTATTAGACAACTTTCCATGGATATTAAAAAATTCATTAACTTAATAACTTAATAACAGTTTCGTTAACCTGAGCCTTCGGCTCCACAGGGAAAACAACTGGTTTTTATCTAAAGCCGTCTATAATACGTTGCGATAAATAACTAATACCACAATACCACAGTATAGCAAAAGAATGTCAGTCTGTTTGATTGTAACAAAGAATCTTACTAACCACTGAATCGTTACCATTCTACTTTACAGTGTAGCATCGCACAGGTCATTGTAAGATTTATAACTATTTTGAGGTAGGGTACCACCAACCTCCTTTTTCTTTTTAAAACTTAAGTTGAAAGTAAGGTTGATAATTCAACTTTTCTTCCTAATACATTGATATATATATAATATGGATTGATAAACCAACACCAACAGACACTTAAAAGAGCAGCTACTCTACATCATAGGTATATCCTTACCGCGTGCTTGCCAAGACGTTTCTTCAAGAACTTCAAGCAACGCTTTTCCTTGCCAATTCTGAAAAAAAAAAACTCTAGAATATACAGTAGAACGATGTCCGCCGTCCGCCTGTCTATCTGAATCTCTGTAACCGCTGAACAGATTAGACACAACTCTGAGGGAAATATAGTTACTAGTTAAGTCTTGCTGCAATATACATATACCAATTAGTAATTGAAAAAAAAAGGGGGGGGGGGGAGAAATGTAGTAACTCGTGCCACGACATGCCAGCAATTTATTTAGGGCGCTACTCCCTTAGTTTTAAAGATAATTGGGTGAAATCTTTTGAGTTGAGTCACTAATTACCCTAAGTTTTAGTATCTTTAAAAAAAAACGGCGGCGGGACTGCCACTCCCGCCGACAAAAAACATTGTCTCAAATGATTCCAAATTGCCTAATTCGGCGAGAATTGCAATCCCGCCGCCGTTTTTTAAAGATACCAAAACTTGGGGTAATTAGTGTCACCCTAAAAAGATTTGGTTCCAATATCTTTAAAGGCAGAGGAGAGGCACTGAACTTAAGATATACCTTGATTAACGTGAATTTGAAAAAAATGACTAATTTGGGTTGGTTACAAAGGGAAAATTTTTTTTGAAAAAAATAACATTGTCTCAAATGATTCCAATTTGCCTAATTCGGCGAGAAGATTTTACACAATTATCTTTAAAACAACGCCCAAAATAAAATTGCTGGTATGTCGTGGTACGAGTAACCACATTTTAACCCCCCCCCCCCCTTTTAAACTATTTAAAATGACAATCTTTTTAGAGACTCTTGTTATAGATAACCTAGAATTTTCAAAATAGCAATAAATCGAACAAAAATCCGTTTAGCCGTTTTTGGGTTATTTTAAGGGCAAATCTATAATTAATTACATAGGAATTAACTTTTCAAAACATATTTTTGCTTTAACTCATGTAAAATGATATTAAAAAAAAACATTTTTTAGAATTCTGGTACCAGCGGCTACCGGCTAGAACCGGTTGAAAAAGTCTAGGAGCGGCGAAGAGTACGATTTGTAGAAATAGCTTGTGACGGATATGTTCTGAAAATAGCCAAAAATGGCTAAACGGCTGAGTTCAATTCAGGAAAAATATAGATCTACCAAGGATTTCTCATGTAAATTTTTATAACGAAATTCGGATTCTAAGTGCCATTTGCGCATTAACTACGAGATGAGTTACATTACCCCCCCCCCCCTTGTTTTGAATCAATAGAAAATGTCAAAGGTGTACGCCTTCAACTTACCTTAGCAACTCCTGAGCTCTCTTCTCATATGGGGCAAAGCCAGCCACCTCTCTGATCAGGGACTTCACGTGCTTGCGGACCTTACCTACACATTGGAAAAAAATGAATATCCGTGGGAAATATTAATATTTCTACCAAAAAAAATCGATCGTATGTAAAAAAATATCAACCGTAAGAAAATTTTCATCTAAATAAAAATTCTTCTTGGTTCTTTGCGAGTATTGAATTTAACCTTAAGGGGAAAAGAAAATTGACGATAAATTAGTACACATCCTCCAATGATTTTACACAAAATAAATTACCCCTTCTGTAAATTACAAGGGGGGGGGGGGGAGTTTTGACACATTTGCGTAAACAGGGAGTATAGGCTTTATCTTTGGACTGAGAGTATAGGTTATTAGGGATAAAATCATTCTTATATGATGAATTTTCCCAAGTTTTAAGAATTTTTGGATAGGCCTCCAGGTTCCGGAGCTCCAGGCCTCCAGGTCCTCTCTGTACAGGTAAAAATGAAAAAAAAAAATTTTTTTTTTGAAGAGTTAGAAGTCAACTTATGAAACAAAATATGCGTTTTTTTTATCAAATATGTGAATAACATTCAAAAATATGCATATTTTGTTTCATAGGTTGACTTCTAACTCTTCAAAAAAAATAATTATTTTTTTAATTTTTACCTGTACAGAGAGGACCTGGAGCTCCGGAACCTGGAGGCCTATCCAAAAAATCTTAAAATTCATCATATAAGAATGATTTTATCCCTAATAACCTATCCTCTCAGTCCAAAGATAAAGCCTATACTCCCTGTTTACGCAAATGTGTCAAAACTTCCCCCCCCCCCCCTTAGTGGTAAAATCGTTTGGAGTTGGACACTCAACTTCCCCAAAGTTTTAGGACCAACAAAAAAAGTGTAATCAACAGCTTAAATGTCTCCTCTCTCTCCCTGTGACTTACCAGATGAACGTTTCTTGACAATCTTGGGGAGCCTGGTGACCTTGTGGCCCTTGTTCATACCCACCACCAGCTCATACTTCAAGCTACTCGCTCTTACTCTTTGCTCAGACATTTTCAAGTTTTAAGAGATTTAGGGTCTGAAAAATGTTACATTTTTAATGAAAGTCTTAAAACAAAGCAGAGGAGAGGGATAAGTCACTTGTTGAAACCAAAAGTTAAATACAAATAATAGAAGTACATCTTGATAAGTCAATATGGCTCTTTAAGACTTCTTTTGGGAATCCTAGCAGGAAAAACAAATATATACATTAGGGTGGGCCCATTTCACCCTTTTTTTAGATTTTACTGTTATCATAAGTTGTGGAAGTCATATATATGTATGATAAGCCCCATTCAAGTTTCAAAAGTGACTTGGCTCTTACGGCTGCCGGCGCGCGGGGGGTAGAAATAGTACCCACCCCCTTATAAAACCAAAAATTTAAATTCCTTCAAACATAGGCATGTTGCATATCAAAATGACCGCATTGAAATGCTGATTACGAATCTGTAAAGTTTTGAAAAGTATTGCTCCTAGTTCGAATAAGATCTCATTAAGTACCTACCTAAAAAGAGCTGATTTAGTCAAAATTGTTCATTTTAGTAGGTTATTTGAAAATCATTTCAGACTGAATCAATATTTTTCAAAACGATTTTCAGATCTGTAATCAGCATTTCAATGTGGTGATTTTGATATGTAACATGCCTGTGTTTGAAGAAATTTTAATTTTTGTTTTTATAAGGGGGCAGGCACATTTTATACCCCCCGCGCGCCCGTTGTTTTATAATTAAAAAACCTCTTTAAGTTTTACATTGTTTTATATTGGCCCAGTAACCCTTGGCAATGTCTACTAATGTGAAATTCCAAAATCGACCCACCCTAATATACATAGACTAAAAACTACAATTTTTGTCAAGAGCGGCGGTTCAGCAGCCATTTCTTCAGTTCTACATGGTATATCATTAGAGCAACTACCATGCCAAATTTTTCCATTCTTACTTTCACAGCACAATCTAAATAATTTATTTTTAATTAGAAACATACTAGGTACGTAATTATCATACAAAAAAATTTGTTCCCGTAATTTTTTTTTGGGACAAAGGTTTACGACAGATACGGTGTTCCGAGAGCTGGGAAATGTCGAAGAAATCACTCATCGACTTATCATAAATAGTTTACTTCTGGGGGTTATATACATTTTCAGCAATTAAAATCTAATTGAAAGTATAATCTAACCACTGAACTAAATGTTTTTTTGAACAACGAAATTTCTTGCATGCCTAGTGAAGTTAATAACTATTTGAGGGGGGGGGGGGGAGGATTCCTACTACATCTTAAGAGAAATATTCTATTGAAAATTAAAATAATTACCAAAATTTTCGACATCGGCCATTAAAACTACTTATTCATCATCAGGCGCGTCTCTCTATTTGACTGTGTAATCCAGAGAATAGGACTACTGTTCCTCCTTGAAGTCTTGTCGTTGGCATGTGACTCAGCCTCTCCCAATTTCCATCCTAGCTTATTTAGGTCTTTTTCTATGATATGCCTCCAGGTCGTTTTTGGTCGTCCCTGATTGTTTACCAGTGGGGTTCCAAATTAAACACTTCTTAGGAATTCTGTTCGGTTTCATTTTGATCAAGGCCGGAACTAAATAAAACTTTTTTAATTGAATGATGAACGAAAATCCTCTTATTAAAATGAATGTTTTATTTTCAGTTGGCCATTCTTATTATCATCAATGCTATTCAGCCGAAAGATGGTGATATGAACAATCATCATGTTGTTGCTTCAAACTACATTATATCCTAACATAAATGTAAGATTAGGATCTCACAAATCTATTATCAGATAAATTCCAAAGTGGGGTGATTTCTAACACTTTTGCGTAAACAGGGAGTATAGGCTTTGTCTAAGGGAGCGATAGGATAGTTTAATTGACAAAGAAAATTTACTTAAAGGATGTAGTTTCTCTATTTTTAAAAATTTTTAAATTATAACAGGGGTGTATATTCTACATGGGATCCCCGGCTCAAGGGGGGGGGGGGGGGGAATAAAAATTAAGTGGTTGGAGGGAAAAAAATGTAAAAAGTAAGGAAACTGAAAACATTTTTCCATTTTCCCCCCTCCTTGGTGAAAAAAAAAATTGTGGTAGAGGAGGGATAAAATATAGAGTTCTTTAAATATTTTTCCATTTCCCCCCCCTTTTTGATGAGACAAAAACTAGGGGGGGGGGGGGGGGGGCCGGGGGGGTAAATGAAAAATTTGGAACCGGGGAAAAAATAGATCTTGTGCAGAATATACACCCCTGAATTATAATTTGGTAACTGTTTTATCATGTGCAAATGCCTTTTTAAGTTTTTTCAAGTCCAAATTGAACTTTTAAAACCTCCAAAAGTCAAAAATAAAAAATTTTTATGGGGGAAAAATATATGTAGTTTTTCTTGAATTTAGGTTGGAGCCGGAGCCGTATTTCTAGATACAGCTCCGCGGAGCCGCACCAAAATCAAACGGCTCCGAAACACTGATTAAGAGAACTGAAAACATTTTCCATTTTTCTCCCCTCCTTGGTGAAAAAAAAAAGTGGTAGGGGGGATAATAAAATTTTGCAGTAGGGAAAAAATGAATCATATGCAGAATATACACCACTGTAGACTATATTTTATTTAACAATGGAAGCATAATTTTAAGAAAAATCTTACCTAGCAATTTAACAGTTATGGCATTATCTCTCTTAGGCTTAATGTCTAAAGTTCAGACGTCTTTTCACGAAAAAGAGGTCTCTCGCTTTTCTTTCATCACGTTGCTCATAAGGACTAGGGTACATCCTCCACTATCTCGCGGATTTACACAATCTTTCTTGCCATTTTTTACTTCTGAAAACACATTATTGCAAATGTCAGATCTGTTCGATTTAAATAATGTATTTTTCTTGCGTACACAGTACACAGCAATAACCACGTCAAGATGTTGTTCAGAGCTTTAATAATCACTTCAACAATTAAAATTAACAATAACACAATTTAAATTCTATAAAAATTTGCCAATAGCATTCATCTTATATATGACAATATTGCATATTGTATTTTTCTTGATGAAATGATAGTTAGAGTGGCCTGTAGATAGAAACTTGATATCTGGAGGTCTTGCCAGGATATCTAGTCGAAGAGACCGAATCCCATGTCGTCATCCTCTTCTTCCTCCTCCTCCTCCTTCTTGGCCTCCTCCTACAAACAAAATATATCATCTAATATTTAATATTCAATTACACACATTCATCTAAACAACTGTACCAATTTAGTAATTGAAACCAGGTAGAAAAAACAACCTAAAGAAGGGAATTCCAGGATGAACTGAAAGATGAGAAAGAAAATTGGAGAACCATAGTGCGTGGCCTATGCTCTGGAAAGAAGGATAAATGGCGATGATGATTAGAGTTATTAAGTTGATATAATAAATTATCTTTGTCTAAAGAATCCTAACTTTTTTTTCTTGATAAGGTGGGGTGGATGGAACAAAAATTTATCTACCAACCACGTAATATCAGTTTATGGGCTTATCTATAATACGAAGTAGAATGATGTCTGTCCGTATGTCCCTTAAGATCTCGGTAACAATTGAACCGATTGAATTCTACTCTTCAGGTAATATAACTACTGGTCCTGTGGTGATTTTAGGCAATTTTCTTGGGGGATATGACACCCCCAACCCCCCAAAAAATAAAAAATTAAATGCAGATGATACCAACTATTTGGTGCTGCACCACATGTACTACATTTTTTTTTTTAATTACCTCTTGGGGCAAAGCCGCTAGTAGATTTTTAAGTAAAAAGATGTAGGTATATAATAGTTATATTTGTATAATGTTCTCCCCCAAAAAGTCATAAACCTTCTTAAAACCGATGAGAAGCTAACCTGTACCTATAGGAGAACCATATGGATTTAGTGGTTATCAAGATACTTCAGTACACATCGACAGACATACAAAGATCCTTTTACTTTATTATATGGACCATCGGCTACTGACTCTAAAGTTTGTTTTTTTTTTATTTCAAATATCTAATTTAAGAACTAATTTATCTATGTTGGGTTCAAGTCTCTACGCAAAAGCGAGAATATTAAGAAAAAATTTTTTTTTGTGATTTCTCTTGGGAGGGTGGTGGTACCCTCCCCTAAAATAGTTATAAACCTTCCCGGGACTTATGAGAAGCTACCGCCCTGTTAAGGATAACCCGATCGGTTCAGCGGTTAGCGAGATCCTTCGGCCGGAACAGACAAACATCATTTAACTTTAGTATAAGGATAATGAGAAGGATATTTGATTTACATTACCTTTGGAGCGGCAGCAGCAGCAGGAGCGGCTCCACCAGCAGCTGGGGCAGCTGCACCGCCACCGCAAGGAACAGAGGAGATCTTCTCCTTGCCCTCGGCAAGAAGCTCTTCCAAGTTCTTACCAGCCAACTCTGACACAACCTTCTCAACCTATGAACAAACATTAGGTATGAATATTCAGGCCTCAAGTCGTGCAAAATCAAAAGATTAAACAACCATTGTGCGTGGCCTATGCTATACAAAGAAAAGATAAATGGCAATGATGATGATTTAATAAAAAAGAAATTAAATATATACATTTTAAGTAATACCGGGTGATATTCTCTTATTTCTTTAAGAAATTTTAAGTCTCTCAGTCTAATAAATAGTTCAATTATATGCTGTATAATATAATCTAAATACTTCGTATCGAATAATTAACGAGTATTTTTCCGCGGAATGTAAAATCTTACAAAGTAAATATCCTAGTTTGTAGGCCCTATAAAGTCATTTAACTAGGCCACTACAATTTTTTTTTATTCTACGAATGTATTACCTTATCCATGGAAATTAAATAATATGTAAGGTACACAGGGAGTAAAGGAGGGGACAATGGGCAATTAATTCAATTTTAGAGTTCTGCTCAATATCTTCAAAACCAGATATATCTGGAAAATTCCAAAAATTTAGATATAGCAATCTAGATTAGATTTGTATAAAAAAAAATTATTGATCACTGAAAGAAAAGTATTAGACATTATTTAATCTGTAAATTATCATAAAAGGTAGGTATGACCTTAGTACTGACAGTTTCTTACAAAATAATACCATAATTGGGGTTTGTTTTCATATGACAAGGGGTTGATTAGAATGGTTAGTTACAGAAGTATCACAGTAGAATTTCTGATTAACCCCGCCCATTCTTAGAAGAAAACTGTTTTGTTTAAAAACCCAAATAAACTTGTTTTGATTCTTACAAATAGTCTGCTAGTATTTGTATTGGTTAGTTCTTGAGTTTTCTGCTTTGGGGGAATGATTGTTTTAGCTGCATTCTTTGCACTGGTACTCAAAGTCTTTGAAATTTGCCAAAATAATGAAAAAGGGATGTGTTCTGGTACCTAAAGTCAAAGACTGTCAGAAATATGAATTTGAGATCCATTGTCCCCCCCCCCCCCTTTCTCCCTGAAGGTACAAGATTTGCTAGAGAAATTCGTTACAATATCCACATGCTTTATATATAAATTGGACCCTGAATACTAACCTCTGCGCTGTCGGCATCAACACCAGCAGCCTTCAGGATCTTCTCGATGGCAGCAGCGGTCACATCTCCTCCGGCGAGACCGACCAACAGAGCGGCAGCAACGTAACGCATATTTAAGCCTTGGGCACGAAACGTTTATTTCTGAAAATATATATTATATATATATCACTTATTAGAACCTTCAATATATTCTAGTTATTAATCTCTTAAAGAATAATCAGCGATTTATAGTTAAGTTGTGAAACTAAACAATGATGACAACATACATAAAAGCGAAGCTCTAAAATCAGAAGGAATACTGTATATAGACATGAGTCGTTTTTAAGAATTTAATCATAGAGCTAGAGATGCTTTACTAATAATATTGGACCTTGTTGTCCTACGAATCAATTTTAAACCCAAAAATCAGATGAATAGGTTTATTATACCATACAATTGTTATCAAAATAGTTAAAAATCAGCACGTTTCAAATAAACTTTAAATGGATCGCGTATAGACTTGCTACATGCAATATCTAATTCGTACCTCACTGTTATAGGAATCATCAAGTCTGAAATAAATCGGACAATATATAGTTTTAAAATTAACTAAAAGAGCTATCCGTTACGGACGAACGGACCGACCAAGAGTATAGAAAAGCTTTGCTTACAATAATTGGAAAATTAAATATAATTCCAAAAATTTAGGTCCAAATATTCCCATGTGCAGACTACAATATTTTCAGCGGCATATGCGCCTTATAGGACAAATCCTAAAATGACAAACATCCCCATCCTTTTTTTAACTTTCTGTTGCAATTTACTGCTTAAAATCTTTTTCATTTAGTTTCTTTCTGTGTATTGTAAATTTCTAATTCATTATTTTTTTTCATATTGAAAAATATTAGAAAAAGAAATAAAAATTCAAGAAGGGACGATATATTAATGAAAATTATTCCTCTTATACTGAAAAATCTAATTGGTATAGTTCATTTTAACAATTCATATAACATATTTTTCAACAATATATTTCTATTCTAAATATTATGTTTGTTGAGTACGAAAGAATTAGCGACTTTGTAGTGATAAAACTAATTAATTTAAAAAAATTAAAATAAATTAATTTAAAAAAAAACATTAATATTACAATTTTTAAAATGAAGTTGTCCGCCTGCTGCACCCCTACAGCAGACAAAATTGTTTATTATTTATTTCCATTAGTTCCATTCCATCATCGATTTTTAACTTTGTTTCTAAGTGACACTGACACGTAGTTACACCACAATTAATGCTTTAAAGAGATTATTGGATTATCTACGCAGTATTTAATATATATATTTTTATTTTGGGCCTTCTTAGTATGTATGTAGTTTTTAAAATGTTAATTTTTAAACTAATAATATAATTCCCGGCCGGTTTATCAGTTATGTTTTTATCGTGTGGTTTAATATTTAATGTTTATATTTATGAATATAAAAACAATTTTGCAGCCTTTGTATTTTTGTTAATTTTTTTTATTGACTAGGTATTATATTTAGGAATTTTTTAGTGTGTTTGTACGTACGTCTACGTAACATGGTGCAATTCAATTACTTTTCGTCATTACCTTCGTAATTTGTAGTGGTTGCGCCCTTGGATTCTGTACAGAAAAATTTATAGCTTTAAAAAAACAACGTAAGATATACATATGACTTTCCATTTAAGATCTTATCGATTACTATATCCCAAAGTATGTATAATCGAAAAAGTTAGTTTAGCTAGCTGTTAATATATTTAAATATTATCTTACAGATAAAAAAAAAACCTTGAAATGTCTCAAAAACCTAAATCAAAGATGTCTGATTCTGAAAGAACAGCTCTAATGAAACAAATGGACGAAGAGTTAGAAGAACACTTTAGGAAAATTCCCCTAATTTGTTATCGTTAACGATGTCCCTACTAACCTTTTCGTAATTTAGAAATTTAAAATCTTTAATCTTAGATTCTTTTACGATTACGTAAGCTGTTTATGGGTCTCATTAATCCACTCGCCGAATACTTATTGATAAAAAACACCTATGCTTAGTTTAGAAAATGGTAAAGGGTTCTTTAGCAAATTAAGGGATCATTCAAAACTGCAGGAAGTTAGAAGAAAGGGCAAAAGAGCGAGAAGAGGGCCAGAGAATCGAGGGAGCCTGGAGCGAGGAGAATTGGGAGGAGGAAATGCAGGCACACCCCTTCTTTAACAATGGATGGATGGAGGGAGAAGAGTTGTCTCCAATGATGCAGGCATAGAATACTTAAGGAGAACAAAACACAAATATTCACCCATGCTATTGGGGAGATAAGTTTGTATATATAATACCTAGAGTAGATTTTAAAATACAAATATTGTCGTGATTTTTTATCCTATAGTGTTTTATATATTCAGGGCCTCCAAGACTTAAAATATTCACCCGATGAAAATTCTCCAGAAGAACTGGCCACCAACTACAAGGAGGATGGAAACTTTAATTTTAAATGCAAGAAATACAGGTTTGCCATCGCCAGTTACACAGAGGGCTTGAGAGCCAAATGTTCGGATCTTCTTGTTAATACTCAACTGCTTACAAACAGGGCTGCGGCTCAGTATCACATCTCAAACTACAGATCAAGCCTAAAGGATTGTGAACTTGCTGTAAGATTAACACCCACACATATTAAAGCAATACTAAGGGGTGCTCAATGTTGTATGGGCCTGAAACAATATCAACAATGTCAGACATGGTGTGACAAAGGTCTTAAAATCGAACCAAACCACCAGGAGCTGACAAAACTCAGGAAGGACTCGGTCAAGTTATTGAAACAAATAGAACGGGATACAAGAAAAAAGGAAATGGAAGAGAAAAAGAAAAAAATGGAAGCTGATCTGATTATTGACAAATTGAAATCAAAAGAAATTGTAATTGAACGAAAGAAGGGTAATGAACTTGACCTGAGTGATGTTGAACCCTGTCATCCTGCTGCACTGCACAAACCTGTCCATGTTGATTCAAGCACTGGGGAGCTCGTCTTTCCTGTCCTCTTCTTGTATCCAGAATTTGGAGAAACTGATTTTATCGAAGAATTCAGGGAATCCGAAACACTGGGAGATCATATACAGGTTATGTTTGGTCCTGGGGCTGAACGACCACACTGGGACAGAGAAGCAAGATATACTCCGGAATCCGTTGCAATATACCTGGAATCCAAGGATGAACAGTTAATAGGGATAAAACAAGAATCGAGCCTGCTCCAAGCTATCAAGAGCCCTGGATTTGTTTTAAAAGCAGGAACTCCTAACTTCATAGTCTTTACGAAAAATTCAAGTGCCCATAAAAACTTCTTGCAAAGACATAACTCTTGATGACATAGACTTTATACTTTTATATTTTTTTTCAGAGAAAAATGAAAATGTAATGACAATTTTGAAGAATATATGTAGTTAAAGAAAAAAGACAATCCTAGTTAAGAAAAGGATATTTGATAAAAATAAAAAGTTTTTTGTATGAAGCTAAAGAACTTGGATTTTGATAATCCGTATTAGTTGTACTTTTCTGGGAAGCTTATAAATGCCTTCGTTTGGTTTTAAACTACTGTAACTAACTCCTCAACAACATCTATGGATTAGGAGCTAAGTAACTAGTATAAGAGCTTCCCTTCTATTGGTTTGATAAACTTTGTTTCAGATATTAATTAGATAATATGGGTGACTATGATCCTACACTCGAAGATGGAGAAGAAGTTGACTTAGGCAAGGATTATGATATATATGGTTATGAAATTAGTAGGGTTGGCAATCCGTAACCGAATCCGGAATCCAGGATCCGCCCAATTTTTGGCCAATTTTGGAATCCGAACTTTTTTCTTTTAACTCCCCCTTTTTGAAGGCAAAGATTATCATCATTATATATAATATCTTTTAAAATCTGGTTCGATTATCGGAAGTGAATTATAGAGACCACCAAGAACATTAATTTTAAGAACATATGTATCTCTTAAATTTTTAATAAAAACCTTTCAAAATATTGCCGGAATCCGAATCCGGAATCCGCCAAAAATAAGAATCTTTTTTTGACGGATTCTTGTAAGAATCCGAATCCGGTCCAAAAATTTGACAAATTAGAACTATCACATATGAGCTGTCGGACACAATATTCGGTTTTACATCTTTATAAAAGAAATTTCTGCGTTTTTCCTCGAAATTACAATTTTGTTAGTAACTATAAAAAATTATTTTCATTCGTTCTATGTTTTTGCCTGTTTTAATAAAATTTTGTTTATCATGACCATTTTTCATCGGATTGTAAATGTAGTTTGCTTTAAATACCATAAAACAATTTCTATACGTTCTACGGTAGTTGAATGTATGTACAGTAGGTAATATTTTTTTTATTTCATGAAGGCATAACTTATCACGAAAACTTACCTATCTAGTCTACTACAAGTAAAAATATCTTAGACACCTTACCGTTACTTTAAAGCAAACATTATATTGATAATTATTGTGTTATAGGAGAAGATGACAGCCCTACAGGACCTGCACTGAACACAGCCGTTCTCCAGGAAATTAAACTTTTCAATTTTGTTAATAATATTCTGTTGAATGGCAAATACTTGGGTTAGAGATTGTGAAAATGTAGCTGAAATCTTGAATGTAAAGATGATTGCTCTAGAAATAAAATATCCCAAAAAACGCACGCATATGAAGCTCCCATAAAATTGATAATATAATCGGTTCTGTAGTTAGCGACTCCGTAATAATTGGATAACTTTTTTTTATTGCATGTTAATTAAAACATTAAGTACAACTTACTTACAAGTATTGTAAGGACATAGGGATTTATAGAGGATAAATTATTTGGTTCAAAATATTTAAAGAATGTTTAAACTAGGATGGTCAGACTGTATTACATTCCAATTCATCGAGACCCCAACCACCCAAAACTCTTAATCTAGGTATTTTTTTGTTCAGCATCTGGATTTATCCTTTAAAAGTGTCTACAACAAAGCCTTCCAATCCATGGGAAGTACAACCTTATTTGTCACTTTTATTTTAACAAACAGTCTTACACTTTACGAGATCTTTGTTAAGAAACAAGTAGCCAATTGAATAGAGCCATACATCCTGTAATAACTCTTAATACTTTTTTAATATCTTTGGCCTTTACAAAACAAAATTCTTTAGGTATTATAATTCAACAAGCGACAAATAGAACAAAGTAATTTATAGAGATGCAACGCATCTTACCATATATTGTTCTTTCAAACCATAGAGAAAAAAATAAAAGAGAGGAATCGAAGCAACTAGAAGACGAAAATTGGCAGTGGGCCTAGAGGCCTACTCAGCGCTGTTGCCGCGCTAAAATTTATTGCTATTCCACTACTTTTCAAATGGGAGGATTAAAAATTATTAAAAAAAATATTTTTTTACTTTTTAGGTACTATTTCCATATTTAGGGCAAGAATATTAGATTGGATATTTTCGTTTTAATGTTTTAATTAAAAATTACATAGAATTTTATTTTTATTTAAAAAAATTTGTTCATGAAAGATGAATCCTTTTATTTCTAAAAAGGGGGAAATTTTTTTCATAATGAACATTCAGCTGATTCTGACCGCCCACGGCTGTTTGCTAAATATCGCCTTTCTTTTTATTCACATCATTATTTATGATTGACTTACAAAAAGCCCTGGGCGGCTTTTGATTTTCGTCTGCTTCTAAATTTAGGGATGGGGAAGTAGTATTTTACCATGAAAAAGGGTGAGTATTCATCCTCTTATCCTTTTTCCTTGTGTTTCAAACATATATTTTAAAATGAACATCTGTTATATAAAAATTATTTAATGAATTATTATTGATTGTTGGTATGTAACTAAAAACATCTGTTCTACATCAAAATCCATTGTTGTTTTCATAATAATATATGAAATTGCTTATGTTCTCCTGAACAGCGTAGCTACTATATAATTAGGGCATCCAAGACACTAGCCATACTAGAACCTTACCTTAATTTATGTTAACCAGGGTTGGCCCTGTGGGGGACTTAACACTGGCAGGGGACTAAAATCTGAAAGCTCTGATCAATCCCAACTAAAATAAACTTTGAATAACCACTGAACTTGAATTTCAATTCGCTGTGAGTCAAATTCTATGCTCACCCCTCAAAATGCCTATGCCTATGTTTTTGAAATAAATAGAAAATAATGGGGAGGGGGGGGAGTGGATGTATTATTACTCATATACCCAAATTCTGTAGGGGGCATTATTCCTGTGGGGCTAACTTGACCTAAAATAATAAACAAACAAACGAAAAAGGTTCTCACTCCTTTTATTCAATTAAATTCAAAATAAAGAGGAGTGTTCTATGCTTGATATGCCTTTGAGGGAAATCACTTGTTGACTTTTACTAGGAGACGACGGAGATAGTGGCGTGAAGCCCAGCTGGACAGGTGGCATGGGCCAGGGCTGTGCTCCGGTCTTCCAGCCATTCGGGGAACCAACTTCTAACATTCCACTCAACACCCCCACAAGTCCAGGTTCCAAGGTGAGAATTAACTAGCAATAACACGTCCGTCCGTAGTTTACACGTTTTTATGTATATCAGTCTTGTAAATTACCATTAGGGATAACAGGGGTTAAGACAATGGACTTATAAATTAAAGTACAGCCCCAAATATGACAAACAAAATTACTCTTACTGTAGATAGACAAAAAGTTGGACACTGGAAAGTTTGTACCTATACTGTTATTTAATAAATCAAGCAAGATTTTTAAAATGTAGGTACTCAAAGTTTTTAAGTCCCCTCACTCCCTGATTAAGGCTAGGCTAATTAAAGTGTTTGTTTTCTACAAATAATAGACAAAATCAGGAACTTTTAACCAGGGGTAGCTATTGTAACAATCAATTCTACAAAAAAATCACGAAACCTTTTAAAGTATGTGGAAGAATGTTTTGTTTTATGATGTAAGTGAAGAGGGGTGGGTAAGAACGGGAGGAAAGGGGGAAGGGGGTTGTGGGGAAATTTTCCTTTAGAATCGTTTATCAGAATATTATTCCCTTGTCTCTGACTTTTAACACGTACATATTCATAGCAATTACTTAATGATAAATTTCTAAATATTTAAAGATAACTCACAACGTCAGAAGTATGATGTGGTTAATTTAATATTATAAATACCTACACACATCAATTATTTATTATATTTTACAATATATAGGTATTTACAAATTTAATTTCTATAATGGAGCTATATAAATTAGTACAAGGAAGATATGCACTAGAATAGTTTGGCAGTGAACGGCAGGAGCGGAGGTCACTGATTTTTTAAAAAGTAATTTTCGAAATTAAGCTCTAGGGGTTCTCGAGTACCCCCCCCCCCCCCCACCCCCTCAGCACAAACCATTCTAGTGCACATCCTCCTTTCATTAAGATAAGAATGGATGATTTGATTTATAACCTAAAATTATTAAATTAAACTACTTCTTTGCTACGTTTTCTAATCGTACTTAAATGTTACAGGAATCATTATGCAAAATTTGAAATCGATAGGATAATTCTAACATGCCTCAACTACGGACCATAATTTTAGAAAAGCTTCGCTTTTAATTATTGGTGGAAAATGTTGTTCACTGCTAGTTTAATCAACCAATCAAGATTTAATTAAAGTACTGTGCGTTGAAGACAACAAAGAAGAGAAAGTTTGGATCTACTGGAGTTAACGGTAAAATATTGCTGGTAAGCAATATTTCCAAAAATCTAAGAATTTTAAAGGCTGCTAGCTGCCAAACGGCTGAACGTACAGAAAATGCCCGCACACTGATTTAAGCGGCATAAGAAGGCCTACAAATAATCTGGAATAGCCATAAATCAATAGTGCATAATTATCTCGCAGTGCAGAGAAACGCGCGAAAAAGACCTATTTTACGCGTTTTTTCTTCAGTGAAGCTTTCCCTGTGCATCATTGGATCTTGGCTATTCCAGATTATTTGTAGGCCTTCTTAAACCGCTTAAAATGGTGTGCGGGTATTATCTGTGCGTTCAGCCGTTTGGCAGCTAGCAGCCTTTAAAATTCATAGATTTTTGGAAATATTGCTTACCAGCAATATTTTACCGTGAACTGCAGTAGATCCGAAAGTTTTTATATAGCTTTGGGTATCAGTGAATAATGTCTTAGAGTCCAAAGGTTAACTCGCAGCAGTTTAATCTGAAAATAATGGCTCTGGCTCCAGCAAAATATGGTGGCTCCGGGTTTCGGCACTGCATACCTGCGCAGCAAGCTCCCCCCCCCCCCTCCCCCACTTCCAACCCATGTACCCAAACTTACTAATAAGGGAGTTCCATGTTAGCAACCTTAAATGAAGACAATTTTTTACCCATCATAATATCATCTTATATTGTACATACATTCTAAGTATATTATTTACACATTGTCAGTTTTTTATTGTCCTCCTTTATTTTACCCAGGAAAAACATATTTACCTATTTATGTGTCTAGATGATCTACGCTTTGGAATATTTGTACATCTATTATCTAATGTTTATTTGTATAAATAAATGTTATTTTATCTGTAGGTGAAAATATCTTAATGCAATTAGGTCAATTGTAAGGGACACGGACTTTAAATTTCAGTAGCAGCAGTATTTTGCAGCATTTTGCCTGCGACTTCATCATACATCCACAGAAGCTATTTTTTATCCGCAGTTGCTCATTTTCTTGTCAACAATATCTGCAAGCGAAGCCGCAATAATTTCATAACAAGGGTGACAACATCCATAATTATCGAAGCAAATAAAATTATGGATTGACATACGGACAAAGTAATTAAAAGAAATGATGTTTAGTGGTCATAAAAAAGAAGAATATGACAAATATTTCTTAAACAAGAAATCGTAAATTGTCTTTTTAGCATGATCGAATATAGTGTTGCTTCGCTCACAACAAATATGTAAGCTTATATAAATTAGGGTAATAAATCTATAAATATAGATAAATAACCAGACAACTACCTAGTTCCCCTTGTTGGGGACATTTTTCGCCTGCTAGCAACTTGCTTTCTGCAATTTGGCTGTGTTAATATTCCCTACCCTATTGATTGATTTTCAAAGACCCAATTGAAAGTCGGCATAGGGACCTCGGGGTGGGACATACAGTTAATTAACCCCTTCCTCCTCTATTATTTTACTCTAATTTTAGGGTAACAAGCTGGAATCTATTAAGAATTGGACCATTTCAACATACAAGTGTAGCAGACAATCTCTGTACGAAAAACTTGGTGAGTAAAAGCATTAGGGTAAAAAATCTGAATAGGGAGAGGATAATATTTCTTTACTCCCCCCTCCCAAAAAAAAACACTTTTGTTAGAAAAAAAATTATACGTCTTGTATAATGTTTTTCAATGTTTAAAGCTACCCTGCTGCTTAATTTGTCTTGTCAGTTCCATGTTTTGTGGATCTAAACATCATTGTTTTTTTGTTTTCTATAAAAGTGTACAAAACCTCATTATTATATGTAGTAATGTTTTGGTTAGTAAAATTTTCAATAAAAACTATTTGAGGAGTATGTAGGTATTAGATGCATAAACTCAAAAATATTTGCTTTTCGAGCGTAAGAATTTTTTTTCTCTCCAGTAAACATCTATAATACAAAGTAGCTTGATGTCTGTCCGTCTGTCCGTCTGTCTGTCTGAAGCTTAAGATCTCGGTAACCACTGAACCGATTGGATTCTACTCTTCAGGGTATATACCTGTTGGTCCTGTGGTGGTTTTAAGCTATTTTCTTGGGGGGTGGGACACCCCCAACCCCCCCAAAAATGAAAATTTACCCTCCCCAAAAAAATACTCCTGGTGCTGCTGGTGCAGCTGGTGCTGAAAATTATTTTTTTTCTTGGGGCAATGCCCCTAGAGGCTAGGGGCGAAGCCGCTAGTAATAAATATACTAAAAGGTTGGAAACATTGTAAGTTATATTCATCTTGACTAGTGGCTCTTCGCACCTAGCTTCTAGGGGCAGAAAAATAGCCTAAAAATGACCACAAGACTTTGATTTATTAATAAAGTAGACTAAAACTTTACTGGGGGCCTTTGTCAAGCTTCTAAAAAAGTAAAAACTTAATTATTCAATGGTTAGCGAGATCTTAACGGACAAAAAACTTACATAAAATCATATTTTTAAGTTCCTATGGAGTTTTATTGACTTTCCTCTAATGAATACCCCTTACCTAAAATATGTACATGAAAATGTTGACAACGTTTAAACCTATAGGTAATTTTATGCTCTTTGTGTAATTGATGAAAAACTTTAGGTAAAACAAACAGAACTGTTGACGTAGAACTAGAATCTCAGATTGAAACATTGCGGCAAACGCAGGTAAACAAAAATGGTACCATATCGTAGATTTTTTTATTCTTAATGAAAATAAGAAGATAGGCAAAATTAATTTTAAAAAAGTCTTCAGTTTCATCGTCGTAGAAAGTTTCAAAATAATACAGTTCAAACCGTAGGTGTTCAAAGATTTTTTTCTAGTTTATCATTCATAGGTCAATTATTTGACATTTACAAATGATAATTACTAGTTTATGTAATTACTAGCGGCTACGCCCCCTAGAGGTCTCTAGGGGCACTTGAGGAGGAAGGAGTCGAATTTGATAACCCAATTTCTTATTTTAGATTTTAAAAGAAAAAGTAAAAAAATATTTTTTTTTTGGGGGGGGGGGTAATTTTCATTTGTGGGGGGTTAGGGGGTGTCCCACCTCCCAAGAAAATGTTATAAACCTTCCCGGGACCTATGAGGAGCTACCCTGTTAAGGAGAACCCGATCGGTTCAGCGGTTAGCGAGATCCTTCGGTACAGACACTCAGACAGACACACAGATAAACAAACATCCTGTTACTTTAGTATAAGGATGTACTTTTATTTAACTTAGTCTTTTGAAGTATTAAGTTATTTTTTAAAAAATATTTCATGTGCAGTATTTGTAATAATTAAACATGCGTCAGTTGGTCAAGACACTTATTATCTTTGATTTTATACCTTGTGACTTTTATTCAATCTCCTTTTTTTTTGGTGGGGGGGGAATTGGTACATTACGGCTATTTAAGTAATTACTTTGGTTTAAGTCCTGAGTTATTCGTTCATTCGTAAATATCCGTCTTTTAGAGTAGCGCTACTTAAAAATGGAACATTTTAGCTAAAATCTGAAAGCTTCACTTGAGAATAGATTTATTTTGTGTTCTTTTGACTTTACTAACACATTTGATTATATTTTAGAGAAGATACGGCAACATATTGAAACTGTCCAGAGCCCTGACTTCATATTTCTACCATGTAGTCTCATTACAGGTAACTAACAAGAACGTTTGTCTACAAAGTAACCAAAGATAAAAGTTTGGCGAGCAATGCTGCAAGAAAAGTTGAGCAAATGACCAATCATTAATGGTGCTTTTCCCCAAAGTGCCAAGGTGCCTAACGAGTAGAGAAACTCCCCCCATTTACTTTTTTGATTGAATAGAAAATAAGTGTGGCTTAATTTTTACCTTTGCTCAAAACCTGCGGGGTATGGGCTTACCTTGCTTGCTCTGTTCATAGCTCCGAAACCTTAACCCTGCGGGTACGCCAGTAACCTAAAGTAATAACAAACTAATGAAAAAGAATCATTGTTTTTAATATACTAGCGGCTATGCCCCCTAGAAGCCTCTAGGGGCACTTAAGGTATGAAAGGGAAAATGTGACCTAATCGCATTTAAATTTGAGTTTTAAAAGTGTAAAAAATATTTTTTGGGGGGAGGGGGGTGAAGACACCCTCCCCAAAAATAGTTTAAAACCTTCCCAAGACCTAAGAAGCTTCACTGTAAAGGAGAACAATTTCGATTTAGCGGTTAGCGAGATCCTTTGGGACAGACAAAAAAACGTTACTACTTTATATAATAGGATGTTAAAATAGAGCCAGGAGGGAAGCAATGCTATTTTAAAATCAAAGCCATAATAATTCTCTGTCCTTATATTCCTGATATTTTTAGAGCCAGTTGGGTGACTGTTTTTCAGAACTGGCACACAAATCACCAGAATTACAGGTAGTTTTTTTTAAACAAAGCTTTTCTTTAAAATGGTCGGTCCGTCCGTAACTCTAATCGTTAATTTCAGCATGTTTAAATTGTCCTATTGGTTTCAAACTTGGTATGGTGATTTCTGTACTAGTACGATTCGAAAGAGTAGCAATGCTATAATCATTACCGTACGTTTATTTAAAACATGTTGATTTTTAAAAAATTTACAACAATTTTTGGGTTCTGTCTTTTTAGAGCTTCGCATTTATTGGTGTTGACATTCTTGTTCATTAAATATACTCCTTGTCAGGTGTACGACAAAAGTTGGTTAATCCACAACTGTGGCATAACACGTAACCTATACGTGTAGGTATAAGTTTAAACAAAATATGAAGTAATGTTATAAAAACTGCTTAAATACAGGCTACAGTTTAAGGACATTCATTTTACCTTGTTGTAATAAAAATCAGATGAATAGGTTAGTTATATCAGATAAAAACTTGCTGTTTAAAAGGTTAAAAAGCAACATGCTTTAAATGGATTTACAGGCATTCTGGTAATGATTATAGAGCTGCTACGCTTCCTAAATTATGAATAACTGTTATACAAACCCTAATTATAGAAAAGCTTCACTTAAAATCTTTTTCCTTAGTTCTACTCAGCTTATTATTCATTAGTTTAAGCTAAATATGAAAGTGGTTTATTGAAAATCAATCTGAAATCGGTTGATGTGGGCTTAATTATTTAACAGTTAGAAATTTTCATTCATTGTACTTTGTTTTCTTTGCCATATACATATATACGTAAGTATTCTTTAATAAATATAATTTTTTTTAGAAAGAATTTTCAACTAACGCTGAAACACAGAAGACTTTATCCAAGGTAAAAATTGGGTAGTTTTTCTAAAAGTACCTAGTTCATTTCAGACTCCTCTCCCCACTTCATTATCTAGAAATGAATTGCAAATAAGAAGAGTATTTTTTTTCTTTTGTTAGTTTGTTACTTTAGGTCAGGTTAGGTTATATTGGGTATAGGGTAGCCCCTAAGTGTCATGGTAACGTTGGTATAGGCCACGTAGGGTTAGCACCCCTCAAGGGATAGGCAAAAAGAAAAAACTACCCTTATTTTCAAATATGCTTACCTAGATAACTTGCAAGTTTGTGTGCCGAAAAAATGCAATAAGAGTTGTTAATCGAATTGTAGACACCTTTCCGTGGATATTAAAATGTTAAAATTAAAAAATAAAAAATCTTTCATGTGCCTCCTCAATCTCCTCTCCCTTTCTTGCAATTGGTACCTAAAGATCTTTAAATTTTAGAATGGTGAGCAGCTACTTGCCGCGCTAAATTTTTTTGTGAGCTCAGTCAACACTTTGGCAAACAGGACCATGGAAGATACCATAACCACTGTGAAACAATATGAAGTTGCAAGGTGGGTCAAAGATAGATAGATAAATAGTTAAACTTAATTATAAGATAATTGTATTACTAGGTACAAATATCATGATTTTTATTATATATTATAATTATGAATTCTGATTAATTTTCGTCAAAATGAATGAGGTTGTCAAGAATCTGTGGGTTTTGAGATTACCTTCTTGATGAATCATATTTCTTATATTTTTATTAGATCACGTTTCCAGCTTAGGCTTATATATTTTATAATTTCAACAGTGGAGTTAATTAAAAACGTAAATATGTTCGTAGAGTAAATAGTGTAAAATGTCACGCCGTAGGTATTTAATTTTCATTAGAATTACTTTCTTGTTCTTCAACAAGTGGTTTGGTCTACAGAAACCTCTAGGGGTACTCACTTGAGGTAGGGGTGGAGGGTTTTAGCACGTCTTCTATTAAGAGGATGTAGGCCCCCCCCCCCCCTTGATATAGTTATAAACCTTCCCTGGACATATGAGAAGCTTCTATCAATTAGGTCCATCGTTTAGTTATATTCTTCACTACACATACGCGCATAAAGTCATCTTGTTACTTTTCTATAAGGATATATTTTTTTATTGAGTAGGTATTTTCACTTGCAAACAAACTTTATCAAGGTAAGACAGGTGTCCCAAATTGCTTTTAAAAGATAGATTATGAAGAGTATGTTAAAATAATCTGAATGAGTATGACAGCTAAACATACTTTATAAGCCAAGACAGGTGTCACAAATTTCATTGTTTTAGGGTTGAGTATGACGCGTACCGCTGTGATTTGGAATACTATGCCAGCGCTCCACAGAATGAGGTCAACCAGATGAAGCAAACTGAAACACAGGTATAGTGCAGAGAGAAAAAGGGGACAATAGGCTATTGATTACACTAGTCCTCAAAGTTTTGTAATGTTTGGGGACTTCAATGATTTTTTGGATTGGTTATCTCATTATGTTGAGTTTAGATTCCTTGGTATAGCGAGTATTCATCCTACATTTCTGACTCAGGTTCGAATTCGTGTAAATACTGAGCCTACTTTAATTTTCTTGCAGCAATGGTATACTATGTGCTTTAATTATAAGTAATAATACGAACGACGAACTTTTTGACTAATAAATTCAACTGTTTACTGGGATCTTGCACAAAAT
Source organism: Acartia tonsa (assembly GCF_053477335.1). NCBI lineage: Eukaryota > Metazoa > Arthropoda > Copepoda > Calanoida > Acartiidae > Acartia > Acartia tonsa. Next base: position 23,033,669 of record NC_137264.1, on the reverse strand, counting down.
AACCCAATCTTACCTAAAAATTGTAAAAAATCTACCAACCACTTTTTGTAAAATCCACGAAATTCTAAACCACCTATGTATTAACAGTTGAGGCTTTTTTGTCCTGATGCTATTATGTCCGAGGCCATTTGTCCAAGATCCGTTTTGCTGTCTTATCATAAGAATAAAATAAAATTACTTATTTTACATTCCAAAACCTGTGCACTTTTTAAATAATAATGTGGTCGGATATGATTGTTCCTAAACTATGTTCTCATTTTGGCTTAATTGATATTTAGTTTATTTAAGCTTTGTATATTTACTACTGTACTTTACTACTTTGTACAATTGATGTGGTGTGCAATGATTGAAAGATGATACCTCTCTTTCCAAACTACTTGTTAACTCAAGAGATACATTAGACCAATAAAAATAGAGTAATCACATAGAATTCCAGTTACTGAAAATCATAGCCAAGAGAAATGATAGCTTAGGTTTCATTTAATTTTCTAAGGTTTGAATGGTATTTGAAAATGCGGTTGCAATTGTCGCATGATAAAAAAGGTATTTATTTATATCCATGTAAAAGGGAATGTGATTCTGGCAAACAATTGTAAGTGAAAATTTCCCCACAACCTCTATTTCTTTATTTCTCCCCCCTTATTACGCACTTCCCTTCAGCTACATAATAATCAGATTATACAAGAAAGAATTGCTCTATCGACTTCAATGACGTTTTTTTTGAACCGCAAGATACATTTTAAAAGCCCAACAACTCTAGGTACCTATAATCTCTATAATTTAGATTTTTTAACAAGGATGACAACATCCATAAGTAGCGAAGCCTAAAAATTATGGATAAATATCCGGAAAAATGAACTATAGAGCAATTTCATAAAAAAAAATAAACTAAAAAATTACGGAACCTTGTAAGATTTATAACTTGAAAATCTAGGAATCGATCTGCATCTCAACCAATAAGCAAAAATTAATGAAACTTTGTGGAGATATGTAAATTGTTAACTTATTCAATCCATTTTGATATCAGCCGTCTATCTCAAATAGGAGTAAAGAAAATCATGAAAACTTAAAAATCTAGGAATCGAACCAGCACACCAACCAATAAGCAACTTTTAATAAAACTTAATATAAGTATGCAGAATATTAACTTAAGGTATTTAATCCCTGAAAATTTCAGCCGTCCATCTTAAATAGGAGTTGAGAAAATCATGAAAACTTAAAAATGTAGGAATCGATCTAGCACCCCAATTAATTGACGAATCTTAATGAAACTTGGAGAAAGTATAAGGAATATTATCATATTTAATCCCTGAAAATTTCAGCCTTCTATCTTTTATAGGAGCAGAGAAAATCACGTTTTCCCCACTTCGTGATTGACGGACGGACGAAAGGACATTTCGAATTTGATTAGCTTCGCTACTAAAAATTTAGTTGGGCTTTTAAACGTAAACTATGAAGAAGAAAAAAATAGAATAGACAACTCTTTTTAGTTTCTTTAAGTACTGGAAATACAATATTCTGTTACTCCTTCATTATTCGCAGCTTCTCATATTTAGTTTCCAACAAAACCCATATCGAGCACTAATTTTTTTACATGAACTAAAAATAAGGGTTGGATGGGTATTTTTTTCAATTCTTGAAACTCTTTGAGGTGCCCTAACCTTGCGGGGCCACCTATCTTAATTTCAAAATAAGGAGTGAGAGATTGGGGGTGGTTGCTCTGCTCGACTAGGCACTTTGAGGGAAACTGCCTTAGATTTCTCAAACGTCATAATTTGATTAATTTAGTTTGTACACAAAAGAACATATAGAGAGAGAAAAACGTTGGTTTTTGGAATGTATTTAGGTCAGAAAGTAAATAAGACTTAGCTGGAATAAATATACAAAGTACCTATATGAATTAAGATTGGATCTAGTACAGTTTAAGGTAAAATGTTGCTCGAATGGATTATGTAAAATTAAGAAATAAGTTGTTTGGTAAGGTTTAAACGGTTGAACAGTTGTGCCTTTATTTCTAATATACTTTAATGTCAGGTAAAATGATTGTGTTAAGTGTACTTTATTGTAAAATGTCATCTATGTCAAGTGTTCTTTTTTGTCAAATATTCCTTTATGTAAAGTAAACTTTGAAGTCAAATGTACCTTATTTATTAATTACATTTATGGCAAATGTAGCTTTATGCCAAATGAATTCATATGAAACGATTATTGTCAAATGATATTTAGGCAAATAATACCTACTCTACTTTTATTTTAGTCGTGCTTCAATTCAAAGAAGGGAGAATTTGAAAAGTTGAGATCTGATGTTCAAATTAAACTCAAATTTCTCGATGAGAATAGGGTAAGTGAAGTTTTAAAATGATTAATATTAAAACTACTTAACACATAGCGCCTCCGAATGTCGTTATTATTTAAGATGATTCAGAAAGTCGGGGACCGACCTCAGCGGGCTCGCAGGGGTTAAGAGCATTTTTTTATATTTTGTGTTATAATATATCAAATTATAGGTTTTTGAGTTTCGGTCCCCAACTTGCTAAATCATCTTAGATAGTGTCCTTATGAATAGACATAGTATATTCAAAGAAAAAATTTAAAAAAAACCAATAAATTTAGCTTTCTACATCAAAATAGACCAAAAAGGCCTAGAAATCCCATTTCCGTAGGGTTTTTTAAGTACATAATAAGATATATAAGTTAGAAGGAATTTTAATGTTAGATTTGAAATCTGCATAAAATTTTAAGGATTATTTTATAAAATTCGTTTTTTGTAAAATTCTTTATCTAAAAGCGGAAATACAATTTAAGTTAATTAATTTTGACATCTGTGATTGGTGGATTGAAAACTATCTGCGCTCTGATTGGAGAAGCTTAAGTGTCGTACATCATTCAACCAAGAATTATACAAAAAACAAATTTAAAAAAAATCCTCAAAATTTGATGCAGATTTCAAATCTCCCTCTAACATTAAAATTCCTTCCAACTTATATATCTTAGTTCATAACCTAACCTAAAAATAAAAAAGATAATTTTTTTTCATTTATATGTAGTACCTATAGGACAAGGCTTATGTACCAAGTTTCAAGAATCTAGCTCAATATTTAGACTATTTTGCCCACTGTTTAAGTTCAGATGTCATTACGCACCCCCCCCCCCCCATCCCTCCCACCTTTCGAACTTTAATATATTAGAAAATTATTAAATCTTCAATCAATTTCGAGAAATATATCTCCATTAAACCTATTTAAATGAAATCTTATTATTTGTTTTCATATGTTTAATATTTAGTTTGTGAATGTTTGACTTCAATAATATGATTACCTATTAACTTACTGTCAAGATTAAATATATTAAAAATTGTGATTTTATTTGGGTATTTTAGTTTTTCTTGACTTTAAAAAAAGTGCTTAATAACTTATTACTAATAAACATTTATTTATTCGCATTAAGTTATAATAGTACCTACTTTTGATAAACTAATAACAATATTAGGATTCATTTGTTATGAAAACTTGTTAATCTTAAATCTATTTTGATACACAAATCTCTATGGTACCTATTTAACGGAAATTTTTTTCATCTTATAATTGCGCGCAATACTGAAGCTTTGACCTTAACTAAATGTTTAATAACTTACAACTAAGAATTTTTTTATAAATTTATTTTTAAGCATTCATTCATTGTTCTTATGTATTAGTGACAAGGAAACTATTTCCATTAGCAGCAAAGCACAAAATAATTATGGATGTAGAAAGGGACGAAGTAAGTTATAGCGCAGTTGTTCAGTAAGGGGGGCAGCGGTTCTGATACTTTTGCGTAAACAGTGATTAGAGGCTTTGTCGTTGGAGTGAGAGGATAGATTGTTTCATAAAAAAGGTTCCTTTTAGGATGAAGTTTTCCTATTTGTAAAAAAATTGGATTTGGCCTCCAGGTTCAGGTGCTGCAGGCCTCCAGGTTGTCTCTGGAGTGGACAGGCAAAGATGAAAAAAAAATCTTTTGGAAGAGTTAGAGTTCAACTTTATGCATCTTTTATCCTCAAATATGTAAATAACATTTAAAAAGATGCATATTTTGTTTTATAATTTGACTTCTAACTCTTCAAACAAAAAAATTCATTTTTACCTGTACAGAGACAACCTGGAAGACTTCATCGTAAAAGGAAACTTTTTTTGTAAATAATCTATCCTCTTACTCCAAAGACAAAGCCTATAATCTCTATTTACGCAAAAGTGTCAGAACCGCTGCCCCCCTTATTATTTAGATGTGTTTTCATATTTTTTTTATTGCATGACTGACAGACCATCGGACCAAGTAAATTATATACTGGATACTCACAAAAATAATTCAGCCCTTTATCTCAATAGATTTCGGTGTTGGTTATACCCTAAACCTGGCTTTTATGGATGTTGTCATCCCTGTTATTTTATAATACGCAATATATTTTACATGTTTTGATTTAGCTTATTCATTATAAAATCATACACATAAGTGCGCACTTTTTAAAATCTCGTAATCCGTATTTAAAAGAAGGATTGAGATTAAAACTATGAATAACAAGATAAGTTATGTGCCTAATTATCGCAGCATTAGAAGCTTGGACGAAGGGAAAAAACAGTACCCAAAGTTTTGTAATGATGTGTTCTTATTCAACTTTGGGTTTTATTTTTAAATTTTGATTGCTTGGTTCAATAAGTTAAATGTCCAAACGTTTCAACCAATTGTTTTAACCCACAGAAGGGGTAATTTTGATTATCATAATTGGGGTAGTACATCAATTTATCGTACATTTGGACGTCCCTGTATGTACCTATAAAATCTCTAAAAACAATGAAAAGGTAACTCGCTCCATATGAATTAAAGTCATTTTTGAAAGAATTGATAACTTTTTCTTAAATTGTAAAGTGTAATTTTTTTTTAATCTTCCAATTTCTAAGTTGTATTATCACTATCCTTATATTCAATTTTCATTGTTTACCTAACCTTGTTGAGATATTAACTTCATTCATTACAAATCATCAAAAGGATTAATTTATCAAATCTGACACATTTAATAATACCATTCTTCAACAAGAATATAAAATTTATGTATAGCAAAGCAAATATTAGAAAGGATTAAACTTTTTTTTTCTCAAATCTTTTCGGTCAATTGGTGTTTCCCTCAAAGTGCACTGCGAGCACATAAACCTGCCCCCCCCCCTTATTTTTGAAATAATTTTAATTAAATCTGGGGGAGTCCCTTACCTTTTGGGGCCTTAACCCTACGTGGCTACAGTATACCAATTTATAACCTTTTCCGACCTAAAGTAAAACGGAAATACTATAAACTACCAACCACTTTCTAATTTTCAATGTATTTTAAAATCAAAATTTTAAATTAAAATCCAATAAAAGGACCCAAAGTTTTGAAGCCAACAAATAAGAATATATGGTTATACAACTTTGCATACTAGAGTAGTTTACAGTCAAATTTTTCGGGTATAGTCCTTTCCTCGACATCCCTCCATAAGGAGCGATTCTTCGTATTTTTAAAATGGATTTTTATAGGTTATTTTAGGTTAGGTTAGGTTATATTGTGTTAGGTGATTGCCCCAAAGGGTTAGGTAATTGGCCCCGCAGGGTTAGAGCCCCCCGCAGGTGCTAGAAATAGGAGAAAAGATACTGTGAAAAATACGAAGAATCGCTCCTTATGGAGGGATGTCGTGGAAAGGACTATACCCAATTATTCCTCCTTCCCTGTTATTTTATTATGCGTTTCAATTCAAAATATGAGTAGCTTTAATTGCAATGTGTAGTTTACAGTCAAATTTGCCCTTCTTCCCTGTTATTTAATTATGTGTTTCAATTCAATATATGAGTAGCTTTAATTGCAATGTGTAGTTTACAGTCAAATTTGCCCTCTTTCCCTGTTATTTAATTATGTGTTTCAATTCAATATATGAGTAGCTTTAATTGCAATGTGTAGTTTACAGTCAAATTTGCCCTTCTTCCCTGTTATTTAATTATGTGTTTCAATTCAATATATGAGTAGCTTTAATTGCAATGTGTAGTTTACAGTCAAATTTGCCCTTCTTCCCTGTTTTTTAATTATGTGTCTCAATTCTGCCCCCCTCCAAAAAAAAAAAATAATTGAATTTTTTCTCATACGGACAAAGAATTATAGAGTCGTATAATTATGCTTTTAACAGAGTTCAAAGGTTGATTACCTAGAAAAATTTTGTACATTATCTTTTGTTTGGAATTCAACGTGATAGGTTCAATATTATTTGTTACGAATATTCATGGTTTAAAATCTGCCATACACGGTTGATAACAATATTATTTGTTGAAAATTGAATAAAAGCGACTGATAAGCAGTTTTTAAGTGGTAAGCTGCTATTTTTCAAAATGCTTAAAAATCCCTCATAGTTTCGGAAATATTCACAAAAATCAGGACTCTATTTTTATACAAATATTTTATTTGTTAATTTACTTTACCGAGTAACGGCTGGTCGTACAGATATACCTAATTATAGAAAAGCTGCACTGTTAAGATTTTAATGAATAGAGTGTACAACTTGCAAATATTTGTCTATATTTGAATACCAAAATATCAAACAAATAGTATGTACATCAAAGAAAAACAAGGTTTTTTTATGAGAAATAAAAAAAAAATATTTTGACATCATCAATTCGATTTAATTTTTGTTCTCCTCACATTGTACATGGAACTCCCATAAACTTTTGGAAGAGAAAAAAGTATCATAAGGCTTTTTTTTAGGCTAGATAAGTAAAGGATAGAAGAGCCCCGGTATAGGATCCCCATTGCATTGGTCTATAAATATGTTTTTTTCTTTATCGCAATCGAAAATATGTTTGAGTTAAAAAGCCAGAAAAAAGTATTATTAGTTTCTTCCAACCCCTACCCCTACAATAAAGAAAACTTGCTGTGTAATAACTTTATAACAGTATATACAGATACTCTTGTCAGGATTAATAATATCAACAAACATAATTGAAACTTGAAACTTGAAAGTATATTCTCATTAAATGGTTAATGTTTTGCTATCTACCCAATTGAAAAAAATCATTGGAGAGCTTTACACTAGTCCAGGGATGGAAGTAAGCTATTTTTTGCTCTTCGAATACAGAGCTATTATTCAGTAGTTTAAGCCAATGGATATAGAATACGTGGATAATGATATATGACAGGTTAAAAGGGGGGAGGCGGATGTGCCACTTTTTGAAACCAAAACTAAAAGTCAACAAAGGAACTCAACTAAAAAAAGAGTTACAGGTCTGAGATTTTGCATGGCAGTTGCTTTATAGGGGTACAATATGGAACTGTGAAGAAACGGCGGCGCAACCGCCGAAAACCGCCGTTTCCCGCCGATTTTTTTTTGCAATTTCTCGGCGGTTTTCGGCGGTTGCGCCGCCGTTTCTTCACTGTTCCATATTGTACCCCTATAAAGCAACTGCCATGCAAAATCTCAGACCTGTAACTCTTTTTTTAGTTGAGTTCCTTTGACTTTTAGTTTTGGTTTCAAAAAGTGGCACATCCGCCTCCCCCCTTTGTCGTCAATTTAGGACCTCATTTATTGGCCAATTCGTTCTTCGGTTCCACGACAAACGTAGGAATCCCAAACGTAGGAGTGGAAAAACATCGGAGTGGACAAACGCAGGAGTCCCAAACGTCGGAGTGGGACAAACGTCGGAGTGGACAAACACAGGATTTTTGGGACAAACGTCGGAGTGGACAAACGCAGGAGTCCCAAAAATTTTTTTTCAATTTTGAATTGTTCTTTAATTTTAGATTTTTTTTCAATTTTGATTTTTTTTCAATTTTGAATTTTTTTATCCACCCCCCCCCCCCCCTTTATTCGGTCCCCTTATTTTTCTTAGTTTGGTTAGGTTAGGTTATAGGCCAGGGGGCCGAGCGCTGCGGCTAGGCAGGCAGGGGGCCGAGCGCTGCGGCCATAACCATTATTTTGTATATTGCAATGTCCACTCCGACGTTTGTCCACTCCGACGTTTTTCCCACTCCTATGTTTGTCCACTCCAACGTTTGGGACTCCTGCGTTTAAGACTCTTGCGTTTGGGACTCTTGCGTTTGTCCACTCCGACGTTTGGGACTCCTACGTTTGGGGTAGGACCCGTTCTTCCAGTAGAAGATGAAGGGATTTAGTAAAGGGGGTGGATGGGAAGTATCGTCATTTTAGTCAGCTAGAAGTATCACTTTGTTAAGAGTACATGAAAGTCTGGTGTAGTATCCAAGTAATGATTTATCGATTTTTTAGAAATTGTTTTAATTTTTAAGGTAAAAGTTATGCAGAAGCAGTTATTATTATTCCATAACGCAGTGTCAGCATATTTCTCTGGAAATAATACTATGCTGGAGGCTACTATGAAACAATTTTCTATCAAGGTATACATTTTATATCTTTCTATCTATCTATCAGACCCAAATATAGACATCATTCAAATCAAAATCACTATCAAACTTTCTGTTTCTATGTTTATTTCTTAGTTTAGATTCGGTTAAGTAAGTGTCAAAAGGAGGAATTTAGGTCACGTGGTGTATTTATAGTTATGAATAAAAGCACCATAACCATATAAAATATATTTTGTGATTCACCTTTTTTGTTTTTTTATTTTATTTCATTTTTATTTTATTGGTTAGATACTTATACCTGATTCTTGATTTTAGGCCAGAGAATCTTGTCAGTCCAATCAGACCACTCCATCATGGCTGGAAACATAAACACTAACACATTAGCACTAGGAGGACCTGTGCTCCTTGCTTGCTTTAGAGATGCTTCACATAATATACAATATCTAACAATCTTAGTAGTCTTTATTAAGATATCAAGACAACTTATTGTTTGTTATTTAGATTTAGAATTTAATCATTGTTTGTTGTTTTTAGTTTTTTTAAAAAGTTTTTGTGTGTTCTTTTTTGTATTTGTGCAGCTATTTTATAATTCACTATTTTCAGCTGTTTTTATATAATGCTAAAGAAGAGGTTTAAGTAACTCTTTTTTTTCGTTGGTTTTCAGTAATATTGCTGCGCGAACTATGACTAGTAGTAGAGTCCATTTTTTTTATTAATTTTAATTTTCAATATGAAACGACAGGACAATTGCAAATATTTAACAAAACTCAGTAAGAATTTCTTAATAAATATGCCAAGATTTCCCACTGTACAAAGAACGTTGTGATAAATCGAAATGAAAATGGCCTACTTTATACAATTATTCGGTACTTTCTCTCCAAGTTCCTAGCAAGCAAATTATGCGTATACTGGAAACCTTAAATTTGGCAGCAATGGCTAATAAAAATATTCTAATCTTTTTATCTTACATGGGTAATTTTGGCCTATATAATCCTAAGCCTTATAGTAGTCCAATATAGTTTACTTACACTTTGAATAACATTTTACACTAACACAAACAAATAGTTATCAAATACAGTTAACTTACAAAAAGGCATTTAGAATTGTATCTAGATTATTAGTATTGATATTATTTAGTTTTTTAATAGCGTAGCTTTTCTGTTTATATGGTATGTTGCATAGTTACTCGAATAAATAGTTGTTAAAATTATGCAGTATCTACGCAGTCAACACTTCATAGTTTTGAATGTGTAGCTCATACTTTTTTCAAGCAGTTTATTACTTTATTGGACTGTAAATTACACTGGTACCCAAAGTTGTATATCCACTTTATCTTATTCATTGGCTAAAATACTTTCGGTAATCATGTTTAATTTTGATCGGTTGGTTCTAAACTTGTATTGTCCAAAACTTTTTAACCAACAATTTGAATCTGCAGAAGGAATATATTTGTTTAATATCCTTAGGAAAGTATTTTAATTTACGGTCCATTGTCTTATCCCCTAAGATCCCTTATGAATTCCATAATTAATATTTATACTTCTTGTTTTCACTTATAAATTGTTTATATGCACTTTGATTAATTGAGTATTTAATTGCCATTATTATTATTGTCATTTTCTTTATATTATTATTACAAAACCAAAGATTTTAAGTATTCTTAATTTTAGAGTAAAGATTTGTTTAAAAGGATACCTATAAATTAGAGATTTTAAAAATTCGCAAGCATTTTTTTAAAAGATCGCAAATTTATTAGCTTTTAATTGAAAAATTTTGTAAAGAAAAGTTTAAATTAAGATTTGCATAGATATTAGATAGAATAATTTTTAGCTTTTAATTGTGCTTTAAAGAACATTCCATACAAAAAAGCATTGTACTTTTTTTATTATATTAGATCTCAAAATTTTAAATTGTTTATTAAATGCGCTATAAAAGTCAAAAGAACCAAAAGTAAAAACTCCTTTTTTTTCTTAATCTTATGTTCAGGGGTAGGAATATTGGATATAAATTAATCTTTCTCAAGTATGCAATCGCCATGTTTTTCCTGTTTTTATTTATTTTTTGAGGGGGGGGGGATAGATTATTTTTCTTAATTATTATTCAGAGCTTTAAACAAAAATAAGAACCAAATATTATGATCTTATTAAATATGGTTTTATTTTTTATTTAATTTGTAATTAATTTTTATTTTTTTTATTTTCATTAATATTTTAAACAGTGCAGCTACTATTTAGGTAATTTTTCTCTTTTTAAATTAAGTATTTTTCAGTTCAATTTCTTAAAAGTATGTTTTTCGACAATCTAATTTACTTTTATTATATTCACTCTTGTTATATAGATAAATGTATATGTTCTACTATGAGGGAGGGGACATTTGCGTGTGATTTACACTGGTACCCAAAGTTGTTTAACCACGTTATTCGTTGCCTTTAAACTTTGAATACTTTTTTTGCATTTTGATTAGTTCGTTACCTATAAACTTTTCAATCAATAATTTTCAGCTGCAGTAGGAGTAACTGTATCTCCTGTATACATTGTCTTATCCCTTAAAATCCCTGCTGTTATATATCTGATTAAAAACATAATTTCCCATCTCATTATTTAAATTGTTGTTTATTATCAGACATTTAAGGATAGGTAAATGAGAAAACTTTTCCGCGGTTTGGAAAAAAATTATTTTTGCTTTTGGTTAACAAAATAAGTTGTACATCCTATGATTTTTTAAAACATTTTTCATATAACCGTACTACGTTTGTGTTTTGAGCACGGCTGCAACCGGTTTTTATCCAGCAGAAAATATTTGATACAAGAAAATTAAATCTCATTTATGTATCCCTTAATTTTATAATTTTATCTAGTTATTAATCTAGTCTGTTTTCTCTCTCTCTCTCTTTGTTTCTTTTGGAATTTTATAATAAATTTTGCACTATAATTTCATTCATTTCATTTTCTAAGCACAACATTTCTACAACTTGTGTGTTACTGTTGTTAACGTCTATTGACCCAGGAATAAGGAATAATAGCCAAGTAGCGAAATAAATCTAAAATAATATTTGGGGGGAGGGGGGTGGCAGTTAAAAATGTCACTAATTTCACCAAGTGTTTCTCCCTAACGACAGCTTAAAATCAAGTATAAGTTTCTCATTATTTTTCGAATTGATTTCGTTGTTGGTAACGTCGGGTACGGCATTCTTTATTTTTGTTGTTTGTCTGCTCTGAGATAAGGAATCAACCTATTTTCTTTTAAGATTTTTCTTTATTTTTCAATTAAATTTTAATGTACTGGTTAATGGTTAGTTTTGTTTATCGTTATTGGGGATGTATATCAAATGTATACCAATATGCCATATTTTAATGATATTTCAATTTTTGGCTTATTAGATTCTGCCATACTGCGTAAATAATTGCTTATAAGGTAATGTACGAATTATTTAACAAGGATGACAATATCCATAAAAGCTAAGCTCTGAAACGATAGGAAAAACGGACATTAACACTGTATAGTGTCAAAACTGAATAATTAGAATATAAATGAATAAGAGTCAAAGGAAAAAGCTTGTTGAAAAACTTCTTGATACAGGATTATGTTATTGTTTATGGACATAATTACAGTTTTAGGACTTAATTATAGAGTTGCTTTGCTTATAATATTGTACTTGTTGTCCCAGGAATCAGTATACCAAAAATCAGAAAAATCGGATAATTACATCACATGAAAATTTGTTGTTAAAAATCAACATGTTTAAAATGGACGTACGGACATTCTGGTAATGATTATATAGTTGCAAAGCAAAGCTGTAAGATAGGAACCTGGAATGTTAGAACAATATATGAGTCAACTAAAACAGCCCAAGTAGTTAAAGAAATGACAAGTTACAATATTGGAATACTTGGGATTGCAGAATGTAGATGGACAGGACAAGGACAAACTACAACCAAAGATGGCCACCTAATACTTTATTCTGGTCATGAAAGCCAACATATGTATGGTGTTGCTATAATTATTCAAAAACGACATGTCAACTCACTAATAGACTGGAAACCTATATCAGACAGAATAATTAAGGCTAGATTCCAATCAAGGCACTGCAAGTTGACCATTATCCAATGCTATGCCCCAACAAATGACAAAGATGGAGAAGTAAAACAAGAGTTTTATGATCAACTGCAATCAATCAGAAACTCAGTACCCAGACATGACATGTGCCTAGTTCTTGGAGATATGAATGCTAAAGTAGGAACTGACAGGACTGGAGTGGAGAATGCAATGGGACACTTTGGCATAGGTACAAGAAATGAAAATGGAGAACTTTTACTTGAATTCTGTTTAAATAATGATATGGTTGTAGGAGGTACATTATTCCAACACAAAAACATTCACAAATATACCTGGACAACACCTGATGGACAAACAAGAAACATGATTGACCACATTATGATCAATAGAAAATGGGTCAATTCAATGCAAGACTGTAGGAGCTATAGAGGAGCCGACATATTTAGTGACCATGAACTAGTTGTCAGTAAGATTAAATTAAAGCTAAAGCGTACTGGCCATGATAAAAAGAGTGAGATTGGTAGACAATATGATTCTTCAAGATTAAAGGACCCTGTGATAAAGAATGAATTTGTCTTAAAACTCAGAAATAGATTTCAAGTCTTAGAGGACCTAAATAAAGAGACTGAGATCACATGGACTTCAATTAAAGAAAACTTTCAATCTACTGCTAAGGAAATCCTAGGACACAAGAAACCAGAGAAAAAGGACTGGATCTCTGAAGAAACATGGATCAAAATAGAAGAGAGAAAGAAGCTCAAAAACAAAATCCATAATGCTCAACATTTGGCTGACATGAGCAATTTAAAAGCGGAATATACTGCTAAAGACAAAGAAGTCAAAAAGTGCACAAGGAAAGACAAGAGAGATTACATTGACAATCTGGCTGAAAAGGCCCAGAGAGCAGCTGACTTTGGTAACATGAAAACAGTATACAACATAACCAAGCAATTAAGTGGCAAATATAGCAAAAAGAGTGGTGAAACTATCAAGGCTAAAGATGGTAAATTACTCACTACAGAAAAAGAAATTGCTGAAAGGTGGAAATCACATTTTGAAGAAGTGTTGAACAGACCTGAACCAGAAATTACTGCTGAACCAGAACCAGGACATGAAATAGACATAGATATAAGACCACCAACTATTCAAGAAGTTAAAGCTGCTATACATAGCCTAAAGAATGACAAAGCACCAGGACCTGACTTAATAACTGCCGAAATGCTTAAGGCAGACATAGATCTTTCTGCTAGGACTCTAACTGATCTTTTTGATAAAATTTGGAGGCAAGAAAAGATACCAACGGACTGGTCTAAAGGTATAATCATAAAACTACCTAAGAAGGGAGATTTGAACAATTGTGATAATTGGAGAGGAATTATGCTGCTTTCTATCCCAAGCAAGGTCCTATGTAAAGTTATTTTAAACAGAATTGATGAGAAAATTGACAATAAACTGAGAGAAGAACAAGCTGGATTCCGTGCTGGAAGGGGCTGTGTTGACCAAATTTTCACCCTTAGGACAGTTATTGAACAATGTGTTGAATTTAACAAGCCACTTCACGTAAATTTTGTTAATTTCTCTAAGGCCTTTGACTCCATACACAGACAAACACTCTGGAAAATACTAAGAAGTTATGGTATACCAGAAAAGATGATAATTATGATAACTAAATTTTATGACAACTTCCAAGCCTGTGTTTCAGTTGGAAACAATAAGACATCTGATTTCTTTAAAATAAGCACTGGAGTTAGACAGGGATGCATTTTATCACCTATTCTATTTATATTGGTCATTGACTGGGTGATGAAGAAAACCACAGAGGACAAAAAACGTGGTCTCCAGCTGGGCATACTAGGACACCTAGAAGATCTGGACTTTGCTGATGACCTGGCACTGATTTCAGAAACAATTAAACATCTACAAGCCAAGACAGATAGACTAGTCAAATATGCAGGACAAGTCGGGCTCTTTGTTAATGTCAAGAAGACTGAAATTATGAATATACCTACAAACCCTGATCAAAGTATAACAATAAATGGTGAACAATTGAAACAAAGCAACAAATTCACCTATCTGGGGAGTGTTATCAGCAGTGAAAATGGCTCAAAAGCTGATATTAAAACCAGGATTGATAAGGCTAGGGTTGCTTTCAACAGTCTACACAACGTTTGGAATTCAAAGAAACTTGCTCTGAAAACAAAAATCAGACTTTACAACAGTAATGTGAAATCAGTTCTTCTCTATGGAGCGGAATGCTGGAGAACTGTGAAAACTGAAACAAATCAACTTAATGCATTTCACAATAGCTGCCTAAGAAGAATTTGCAAAATATTCTGGCCAAACAAAATATCAAACCATAAGCTGTATGCTAAGACCAAGTGCAATAGCATTGAAGCAGAAGTGAAATATAAAAGACTAAGGTGGCTAGGACATGTGCTCAGAATGGAACAAAATAGGTTTCCAAAAAAGTGCTTAAAATGGAACCCCACCACTGGTAAACGTAATCGGGGACAACCAAAAATGACCTGGAGGCGGAGCACTGAAAAGGACCTCTTTAATTTGGAATTAACATGGGGAGAAGCTGAAAAACTTGCCAAAGACAGCAGGAATTCATGGAGGAACAAGGTGTCCGTATTCTCTGGCCTTCACAGTCAAAAAGAGAGATGCGTCTGATGATGATGATGATGATGTGTCAAAACTGAATAATTAGAATATAAATGAATAAGAGTCAAAGGAAAAAAGCTTGTTGAAAAACTTCTTGATACAGGATTATGTTATTGTTTATGGACATACTTACAGTTTTAGTACTTAATTATAGAGTTGCTTTGCTTATAATATTGTACTTGTTGTCCCAGGAATCAGTATACCAAAAATCAGAAAAATCGGATAATTACATCACATGAAAATTTGTTGTTAAAAATCAACATGTTTAAAATGGACGTACGGACATTCTGGTAATGATTATATAGTTGCTACGCTTTCTAAATTGTACCTACCTACTACAGCAATCACCATACAAAATTTGATATCGATAGGACAATTCTAACATACTTAAATATACGAAAAAAGCTATCCGTCTCGGGCGGTCGGACGAACCGACCCTCATTATAGAAAAGCTCCGCTTTTAAAAATGCTGATTTGTTAAGAATTAAAATATTACGACTTAATTTCTTAAGATTAAGATACATGAGATCACTGACCTTTTACAATGATTTTATTTACGTCCGAATCTTCTCCATAAAATATTGTGTAATTTATACTAACGTATAACATCGTATTATAGTTCGTGCCCGCGGAAAATTGTCTGAGAACCAGACTTAATCCAGCGGTTATTAAACAGGTTCGAAGACGGTCATTCTGGAAAGCAGCATGGTACCTTTCCAATAACTATTAAAGCCGTCCTGCAAGCCACAAAAAACAAGGACGACAACATAAAAAATTACAGAGCTATGACAACGAACATTACTTTTGGAGTGTTAGAACTGTATAGAATATGAATATCCTAACAAAATTAGTAAATTTTGTTCCAAACTGCTTAAATACATGATTCTGCTTAATGACATGCTTATATTTTTGATACTTGATTTGCTTATAATAATAAACACATAAAAAATTGTTGTCAATAGGGTTAAAAATGAACAATCACCATGCAAGTTTAAAATCAATAGAGCAATTTTAAAATGCCTAAATAACGATAAGAGTGATACTTTACGGATGGACCGACCGACAATTATTGAAAAGCTTCAATTATAATACAAGATTATATAAAGAAGTGTCTTAACTTTCTCCATGACGACTGAGGTCCAAATCCTAATTAACCAATCAATAGAAAAGCTTTACCTTTAATAATCTGATGCAAATTATCTACCATAGTATCTGCCAAATCATCATCTATCTCATGTTTAAATTTGTTCAAAGTCGTTCCTGTTTTTCTTGTACAAAGAAATTTTGGTCAGCAATCGATTTTCTTTTGATTTGGATATCTTACTTTTCAATTTCGATTTCCAGAGAAAAATTATCAATAAATTCTCTACAATAACTGCGTATATAAAATAAACTAAAACTAAAAGAAACAAGTATCTCGTCATTATTAGAAGAGTTCTGCTCTGTATTCAGTGTTGCTGAGCTCGAGCTCTACGGCTCCAAGTGCCTAGGTTGTTCAAGTTACTTTTTTTCTCATTTGGAGCAATTTTCTTTTAGGTCGGCATTTACGTAAATGTGGAGCTAGATTGTATAGCCTAATTGTACTTGACCTGGACTAGAAATGTTGGATCATGTAAAAAGACGAAGGACAGACATTACCCTCCTAAGTTTTGACCTCAGATGGTCAATGCATGAAATGAAAAAGAAAATTAAGGCGTCTTTAGAAGCGTCTTATCATGCTTTACAAATAACTCAGACCTAGGGGTTATATAAGATATTTTAAGTACTTTCTTTAAAGCTAAATATTTCGCCAGCTGTACATTGCTGCCTATATCCATTATTATGTCACCATATTGACGAAATTCATTGACCAAATTAATAGAGATAATCTCAAGAGTCTAGAGACATACTTTCTAAAGCAGCCAATAGGATAACCATGGAGGTACATTAAAGACATGTCATTGGTTGAAATTATGTACAGATTTGCTGGAAAGGTATATTTTTTCTTTTCGTTTGCATAATGAGTCGCATTTCTTAAGATAAAACTTTTCTGGGGTAAATTATATCGTGGAAAAATTTATTTACTCGTATAGCGCGAAGCACATGACAGCACCCTATAATAGCTATGAACAATTGAATTCCGTAGGGAAAAAGTTATGGAATTACTTTTTAATGTTAACGAATTGTGGGGTTCATGGATGGATGGGGATGGACTATCTAGATATCTAAAATGTCTTTTTTAGGACCAGATTGACCATCTAGATATCTATTATGTCTATTTTGGGTCAGAATGGCCATCTAGATAACTTTTATGTCTATTTTAGGGCCAGATTGACCATCTAGATATCTATTATGTCTATTTTGGGTCAGAATGGCCATCTAGATAACTTTTATGTCTATTTTAGGGCCAGATTGACCATCTAGATATCTATTATGTCTATTTTGGGGTCAGACTGACCATCTAGATAACTTTTATCTCTATTTTAGGGCCAGATTGACTATCTAGCTATCTATCAGGTATATTTTGGGGTCAGATTGCCGGATGGATGTCTCGTAGGAGCTGTTTTTATTCCAAGGTCTTTAGGAGCAAAGTTACTTTAACACAAAAGGCCTTTTCCAAAGGGACAAACAAGGCAATATATAGATTTTCTCCGATCTTCGAAAAATGCCACGGATATTAACTATTATATTTTATTGTAATTCAGTAAAATTAATAAAAAGCTATTCTAATATATAAAGTGCGCATATTTCCATTATAAAGTTAACATAAACATGATGATCGTTACGTTTAGTTTGTAGTATTTTTTTTCTTAATACGAGTAGGCACAAAAAAGCGAAGCAACCCTCTAATCAATTCTGAAAGAAGTAGTTATGTCCAAATGGTCATAGCTAAATATATGACCGATACCTATTATAAATAGCCCAAAACTATCCCTGGATCTATAACAAACTTCTTTGAAAATTGGTACCCTATCGGTCCAGTAGTTTAGTGTAAACTAGCGGCTGCGCTTCTAGCATCTAGGGGATTTGTGTTTGAAAAGGGATCTATGGTGCTGTAAAATAGCCCAAAATCCGGGTCTTTTTGAAGATTCTCTAATATGAAGGACTTTACTTCAGTGGATGGCTAAATATTAAAGGACAAACAAATAAAAAGCATAAAAAATATTTTAAAAGAGTTTAGACTATTTATTTCCATCTATTGATTATCATACAATTTCATGTTATCACATTCACATGTAAAAAACATTCAGATTTCATGCTTGATAATATATATTTCTTGCATGGATCTATAGAGCATTGTCAGCAGATACGAAAATAAAAAGCCCTTTTTATTTACTTTTCTGCGGTCAATTTCAATAAATCTATGCAAGACACTCATTTTCATTTTAAGCTTTTTAACATATACATTTCATATGGTCTTAAATTTGTTTAAAGCAGCACATAAAAATAGGTTCAGTGATTGTGAGGGATAAGACATATAATTGGAAGTTAGAATTTGATAATAACTTTAAACTGTTTCGTGATTTTTTCTAGAATTGATTGTTAGACTGGCTATCCCTGGGAACAAATATCAAAAAAAAACATAAGTTATAAATTTTTATTTTACAGACATTTTACCAGAATAAAGTTTTGATTGTTAAAAAAATGAGTTTGTAATAAGAAAACATAGTTCAACAAAAAGATTCTGTAATATAAAAGCCTTAAAAAGAACACTTTGAATATTACAAATTACTTTCATTCCATAAAACTTATTATTTTTTGGTCCTTTAGGCATTTACAAAAGTAGATGTTTAAAAACAACAAAAATTTTCCATATATTTTTTAACAAAAATCTCTGAGTTGTCTTAGGGAGCATTGTCGTTTACAGCAGACGTGTGACAGACCGAAAGGCTGAGTTTTCTGTCCAGTTCCTCTGCCGTTATATTCAGCTAGTTGGCTTCTAAAATAGGTTGATTATAATAACTTTCTAATAATTCTTCTGATAAAAGGAAGGTGGGTTGTATATATATTTGTCGACTTTTGTGTTAGTTGGGGAGGGGGGTCGTAATACCCTTCCCACACTTTAAATGTCATTGAATCAGCAATACGTACATACCCAGGGTGACATTTGACTATAAATTACACTTGTACCCAAAGTTTGATAAACACATTTTCTTATTGAATAAAAAACTTTGGGTATTTTTGGTTCAAGAAGTGTTGAAACATTTGAACTATTAATCTTAATCTACAAAAGGGGTAGTTTTTTTGTTTTTATCATTTATAAACCATTCTTTTATTGCTTAAAATTCCTACATAAACTTAAAAGTACAGAAAATTATTACCTGTAGGGATTATAAGAATCCCAGCCACCTTCACTTTTCTTCAATCTAGAATTTGAAAAAAACATTAAATAATAGTTTGGCTAAAAATCATAAATTTTTACGGCTCTAGTGCCTACTATGACTACATAAAATGAAAGAAGAACCCAATTGGTCAATTGTTAAACAAGGATGACAACATCCATAAAAGCGAAGCACTGAAAAGGTAGGACAAACAGACATTAAAACTTGTATAGTGTCAGAACTGAGTGATCAGAATATAAATGTATAAGAGTCGAAGCAAAATTGTAAACAAATTTGTTGAAAAACTGCTTGATGGAGGATAATGTTTATGGACACACCAAAAATCAGATCAATCGGATAATTAGATCACATAAAAATTTGTTGTTCAAAAAGTAGAAAAATCAACATGTTTAAAATGGACGTACGGACATTCTGGTAATGATTATAGAGCTGCTACGCTTTCCAAATCGTACCTTACTACTAAAGGAATCACTACGCAAAGTGAAATCGATAGGACAATTCTAACATGCCTAAATTAACGAAAAAAGCTATCTGTCTCGGGCGGACGGACGGATCGACCCTAATTATAAAAAAGCTTCGCTTTTAAAAATGAGACAGACGAACAGAAAGTTTATTGTTACAAAGACAAAGAAGCGCACAAGTATAGCGGTGATATCAATTTAATTTAATTAACAGGATTAGTTGTACAGACATACTCTAGATATAGAGAAGCTTGACTACCATAACTCAATTAATTATTAACCTGGTAAGTTCATCTACTACACTATCTTGTACTCCTAAAATTACAAATATAGTATTTATTTCATCATGTTAAAATAACAGGATATCTATCTGTCTGTCTTTGTGTAGGTGAAGCGAAGGATCTCTTCAACCGCCGAACCGATATGATTCTCCTTTACAGTAAGCTTCTTATAGGTCCTGGGACCTGCAATAACAAACAAACATAGTACTAAACTCCATCTTTTGCCAAAAATCTTACATAGTATTTTATCAGCTTTGTTTTGATAAAAAAAAAACAATATTGTTAAGTATAGTCATTCATGTGACGTCACTTACCTAAGTTTTGTTGAGATCTTTTCTTCATTGTGTAGAGAGTAAAATCATCGATTCCCAATTTTTTCAGTGCCGCATCTCTCGCCATTCCTATTGTAAAAGAGAATTCAACCAATTAGAAAATAAAGTTTCATATTTCCAGGGATCGGCAGCCGCGCGTAAGCCGCGTGTAAGGCTCAGTGAAATCTTCATTTTATTACTCTAAAATTCAGCTAGATGTCTATACCTACTCTTTAGCAGACAATCCTTCTTTTAAAAATTTTTTTTGCTCACAGTCAGGTTTAAAACTGAGGCTGAGGCGCGGCTTCCGAACCCTGCATATTTCTTTTTTATTTACTCTCCCTCTAGTGGCCACTTATTCAGTATCATTTAGAATTTTAATTCTATTTTAAAAATCTTCCAATTTTTTTTAACAATCTTCCAAACAAATCACTTCAGAAGATAAAAGAAAAAAAATGTAAAAAGGGGGCATGGTTAGTAAAAAACCACACTAAAAAAGAGGTGTCTGGGTGCTAATGATCATTTATATTTTCATTAAAAATTCTAGGGTCATATTCTGTGAAATAAATATATAGTCCCTTTCATGACAACTCCTCTTAAGGGGTGTTTCGTCGTATTTTCACAATGGCTTTTGATAGGTTATTTTAGATTAGGTTAGGTGATTGCCCTTCAGGGTTTGAGCCCCCCACAGGGGCTAGAAATAGGAGAATGCCCCTTAAGAGGTGTTGTAGCGAAAGAGACTATACCCAATAGTAAATATAATCCAGTAAATACAAATTTTATTATTATTTTTGTTCAATCTTTTAATCATCCCTGCCATACAGTGAAAGAATATAGATTTTTTCCATATTCCAGAATTTGATAATACTTCTAGTACCAAAGCTTCTCTATAATATACTTTGTCTATCAGTCTAAATATGATTTAAACAGGCATTAATCAATTAACTGCTTTTTAAGATAAAGGCTAATTTATTTAGAAATTACTCTTGCTAATTAGCATCCAGGATATGAATATATTAGTCCATTTGGTAGACAATCAACAGTGGAAATGTGAATAACTCAACTTCTCTTAGAGATAACAAGTCAATTTATCAAAAACTAACTTACTCTCTGCTCTGACAGCTCCACAAACCAGAAACATCATATTCATTAGGTGATCTCCACACATCCGCTGAGACTAAAATTTAACAATTGTAATCAAGAGAATATAAAAAGAAAACTTACATCATAGATATAAAAATAATATTATTTTGATGAGTTTTCTATCTTGAGACACATGTTCTGAGAAGGATTAAATATGAACTCACATAATGATTTGTCACAAGCAAGAGTATGAGGTACAAACTAACTTTTAAATCTTTTACATTTACACACTTTAAACTTAAATATAGAAAATTTATATCTAAATATAGTTTGTTTATAAGAAAATTATGATTCTTTTTTAAATAGAGAAATCGTATTATAATAAGAAGAAAAGTATTTAGTATTATTAATATCAATATTCGTTAAAAAACCATAAAGAGGCTGCTTATGGTTGTATCAAGAGGGATTTAATCAATTAAATCTATTTTTGATTCTTACTTATAATCTTTAATATGCAGTTTAGGAAGGATTACCCTCAAAAATAGGGATTATTTTTGAAGCAAATAAACATTTAATTATTTTAATAATTCTTTAATGAAATTTGATTTTAGAATTTTAAATCCAAACTAATAATTTGTCAAAAAAAAAAAAGGTATATTATTTGATTATTTCAATGTAACTTCTTACATAAAGATATATATTCATTTGTGGATATTAATATAAAGTTTTTGCTGCATGCTAATACTAATATTATTTTATGCATCTTCATTTATTGTTTACATAGCTGTTTTAAAATATTATTAAATCATTCAATTATTCTGTACTTTATCAAAACTAGTGACTCGCTTGACCCAGTGAGGGGAGGAGAAGGGGGACTTTTTAAAAGCGAAGCTTTTCTATAATTAGGGTCGGTCCGTCCGTCCGTCCGAGATAGATAGCTCTTATTCGTTAATTTAGGCATGTTAGAATTGTCCTATCGATTTCAAACTTTGCATGATGATTCCTCTTGTAGTTAGGAACGATTTAGAAAGCGTAGCAACTCTATAATTATTACCAGAATGTCCGTACGTCCATTTTAAACATGTTGATTTTTCTACTTTTTTAACAACAAATTTTTATGTGATCTAAATATCCGTTTGATCTGTTTTTTGGTATATTGATTTCTGGGACAACAAAGTACAATATTATAAGCGAAGCAACTTTATAATCAAGTCATAAGAATGTAAGTATGTCCATAAACATTATCCTGTATCAAGCAGTTTTTCAACAAATTTACTTACAATTTTGCTTCGACTATTATACTTTTATATTCTGATTATTCAATTCAGACACTATACAAGTGTTAATGTCCGTTTGTCCTACCGTTTTAGTGCTTCGCTTTTATGGATGTTGACATCCTTGTTTTGTCAATACAGATAAACAACGTCCTACTTCTTACTTTAATGAACATCTTGAATTTTGAAAATAATAATCTTTTAATTGGTTTTCTCGTATTCATTCAAATCCGGTGGATAGGAACCGGTTCTCATCCATACGAAAAAACTATGTCTAGCATCGTATTATATCCAGCTTTCTACGATTATAGAAATGTACAATCATAAGATTAAAACCAGTTTTTTTAGCCGGTGCCTCCGGCACCTCGGGGCTAAAAAAACTAGTTTTAATCTCATATTTGTACTTTCTATATCCGCGGAAAGCCGTTTATAATACGATGCGAGAAATAACTATTTTCGTATGGGTAGGAACTGGTACTCATCCATAAGAAAAAACTATGTCTAGCATCGTATTATATCCAGCTTTTTTTAGCCAGTGCCTTTGGCACCGCGGGGCTAAAAATACTGGTTTTAATCTTATAATTGTACATTCTATATCCGCGGAAAGCTGTTTATTTTACGATGCGAGAAATTGCAGAAACCTTCTAGAATGTGTATTTCTATAATTTATTTACCTCTGGAATGCCATTTCTTTTAGAAATATAATTCTGTGAAATCCAATTTTCAATCTGTGGGCTCACAGAGGAACTGAACGATAAATCTAAAACAAAAAATATTTACCTTTAACATAAGAAAAGAAATAAGCTTTTGAATTGAAATATTAAAAATCATTTTCAATTAAGCAACAGAACCTTTAAAGTTTGGATAAAACTACGATACTACGTCATAAAGTTACAAAAAAAGTAGTTGTGTAATTTAAAGATTAAGATTAGGATTAGTGGTGGTTGAAGTCAGATTATATCGTATTTCTAGAAAATTATTACAAAGAAGTTGTATCAACTTTTTTTTTTATAGCTAGCCGGTTCTTTTAGTAAGTAGTAGATGTAAAATTTTTCATAGAATTCAAATATGCAATCGGTTTTTTTGTAGACCTCTTATTTTTTAAGTAATTTAAGTTTTTTAAAAAAATAATTAAGTCGGTTTTAAGGTACTAAAACGCAACAAAATAAAAGAAGAAAATGGTCAGTAAGAACAAAAATAGTAAGATCTTTAATTTGACACCTTACTTTTAAAATTCTGTTGAGTAATTATTGAAAAAATCTATTTTTTTAACCTCGGTATAATAAAAACTTTAGACCTAAATATTTTCTCAAACAGACATAAAAAACATGGGTTCATATATACCATTAGAATCAGAAAAATATTACGAATCCATTGTAAGCAAAATTGAAAAAAATTAAAAAATTAAAAAATTACAGAAATGGCCAATTATTTTTTTTGTTCAGACAACACTATTGTCTTCCCTTTTTTACCCCCTCTTTACCCCCTCTTTACCCCCTTCCCATTTTTATACTCAATTGAAGAATTAAGACGTTGCCTGTACAACATAATATGATATTTTCATATAATTCCTTTTATTGTAGTTTATATACTATATTGTAAACTTTTTTTTTCAATTTTGCTTACAATGGATTCGTAATATTTTTCTGATTCTAATGGTATATATGAACCCATATTTTTTTATTTGTGAAATAATAAAATTAAGTTCAAAGTTTTTATTCTCGTGGGTTTAAAAAAATCGATTTTTTCAATAATTACCTGACAGAATTGAAAAAGTAAGGTGTCAAATTAAAGATCTTACTATTTTTGTTCATAATGACCATTTTCTTTCTTTTTTTTGTTGCATTTTAGTACCTTAAAATCGACTTAATTTTTTTTTTTTTAAACTTAAATTACTTAAAAAATAAGAGGTCTACAAAAAAACCGATTGCATATCTGAATTCTATGAAAAATTTTACATCTACTACTTACTAAAAGAACCGGCTAGCTATAAAAAAAATAGTTGATACACCTTCTTTTAATTTTAGAGATGATAATCGATGTTAAAATAGTTAGGAAATCTTATTGCATAATGCAAATCTACATTGCCATAGACGAAAAAGATTGCACTTACACAAATGCATTGAATTTGAAAGGAATCACAATCAGAAATTTATTCATCTTTTTTCAATAAAAAAATATTTTTAAATTGTTAACATATTTTATGATATCATTGTTTTTAAAATTTATTATAGGTGTGAAAAAACATTTGTCTATAAAGGGATTGACCTTTTTAAAATTTTGCTTAACCCCTCCCCCCCTGGACAGGAAACATAAATATTGAACCTTACGTTTCTTGAAGGCTAGGAGAACTGTGGCCGAGGCAAATTTTTATTTAATCATAGAATTATTTGAGTAGCGTCTCTATAATCATAGTTTACCTTCTGGTACTTGGTTCATCAAAAAATCATGGGCATCTGAAATAAAAAAGTATTAAATTCAAATTTGACATTCTGAACTTTTTGACAATAATTTTTTATGTGATATTTTTATCCTATATATCTGATTTTTTTACTACTGATTCCTATAAGACAACAAAGTATAATTTATTATAAGAGAAGCATAAATTTCTTAAAGCTGCTTTTACATGAAATTAATTTAGGTAAAAATAAATACTCACCAAAATATTGTGAATTTTTTCCATTAATGTATCCAGCAACAGTACCTGATAAAAGTTAAAATATTACCTATAAGAGAGAGCATACTTTCAGTTATAAGTCAGATATAATATAATTTTCTTTTAATTCAAATTGATGGTGGTACTTCAGATTTTATGTTAATATGCAAAAGATTATTTCTACTAATATAAATCTTTTTAAAAAATTGAAATATTTTCTTTTTGTCCAAGAATTTTTTTTATTTTTATATGGGTCTAGTAGCTAGAGAAGTCTAACCCCCGCCATAGGGTACGACTATAATACAGAAAAGATTTTCCTTATAGGCTTTATTATAAATTCATAGCTATTTTATTTCTGTTCTTTATGTCCATATGTCTGCTTCACAAGAGATCATCTGAAGGAAAACTATTTTACCCCAAATGTAACCATATTTTGACCAGTTGATATTTCAGAGAATTATGAGCAAATTTAAGTTATCAGCATATTATTGTATATATTTATTTTAGCCCGCTGCAAGTATCGCTTTATTAGAATACACTAAAATCTGGTAATAAAATATAAAATACTAGAAGAGAATAATTTAAATTTTGGTTTGGGTTTATTTTTTAAAAATGTATATTCACGAAACCTAACTAAATTTAATAATAAATTTCATATTTTTATCCAAAAAACAAGAATTATACCTGTTAATAAAACACTAAGGGATAATATTGGAAAATTCTGAAGATATTTCATTGGTAATTTCTGAAAATAAATTGAATAATGATCAACATAGCAAGGACAATTTTCTTAGCGTAGCAATTAGCTTAACTAACATTATTTTTTCGAAATAAATGAAGATTAATAGAGTATACAGTAGCTGAAAATGGATGAGGAATGGAAATAAATTGATTTACATACTCACTTATAAGAAACAATCTTACCCCTGCTCTAAATAAAACTGCTGGCAAAAATTTAGGCAATGGTAGTTAGTAATAAGAGAGTAGCTACACAAATAAATGAGACATTGTTGTGAAAAGCAAAAAATTTTTCATTAATTTTCTTTCTTATTATTCTTATTATATTTTATCTGATGTGAACATTCTCTTGTATAAACCTTCCTTATTCTATTTTTTACGATGTATGAAACGTGATTTTCTACCCTAAACCACACCCAAAGGTGGGTTCATTTGACCCCATAAAATTTTTACAGAAATACCTTATTTTACCCCCCTTAAATCTGTGAAATCCTTTATTTCAACCCCCCAAAATAAAAAGCTTGGACGTCCCTGTCTCTCCCTACTCCATATATAAATAAGGCATAATAAGAAGCAACTTCAATCTCAACATTTTTGGCGTAGACCTTGGGTAAAATTGGTTTAGAAATTAATATAAGGAAGGAAATAAATGTTTTAGAAGAAAGATTCAATTAAAATTTTATGATAGAATCCATTATCCTAGTCTCTTGCTCTTGCATTATAGATAAGCTATGCAACTTAATTTTCAGTTGCACTTTCTCCCCTACTAAGAAAACCACTTAGAATTATGCACTTATGATTTTAAACATTAATTATGCTTTACATTAATGATATGTTCTTAAGAACTACATTTATTTGATAGATACGAAAAGTTTCTAGACACTTGTCCACGGATATTAAATGAAAAAACTTCTTCCAAAATTTATTAATGCTTTTTAAATTAAATACCAAATTCATGATTTTCGTATATATTTCTCAGGTTAGATTTATTAGAACTTCCTGACAAAAATCAGGCAATCAAATGGTTATTTGTCTGTAAAGATAGATAAAGATGAAAGATAGTACCCCAAAATTTACTTGAAATTATTAAGAATCTCCAAAGGTTTATATCAGTATCTTAACTAAGTAATTGATTTCTTTAATTATGCCATAATTTCTTTTGTTAGAGATTTTTTATTTTAAGGGGGGCGGGGTTATTTACCCCCCAAAAAAATTTTTTGGGGAGGTAAATACCCCCTCCTAAATGTTTGGGGGTGGCTACGGCACCCCAAGGGAAGAAGTAAATTTTAAAGGGGGGGGGGGGTAATCACCCCTTTATCCCCCCCCTTAGACGTCTATGGCTGTGCAACTATGTAAAGGGTAGTCAGTAAAATAGCCTGAAAATTCCTACATACTAAAATCTAAAAATAAAATAGCCTAGAACCATCTCGATATTCAAGCTGTCCTAAAATGGACAACCTAATAGGTTCAGTAGTTAGCGAGATCTTTACGCGCAGCTAAACAAAAAAAAACTTACTATAATAAAATCACTAAATAAATGAAAAGATTAAATAAATGATAATACATTATGATAATTATTATTACTAAATAAAGTAAATACTCAAATAAGCATAGATCGTTCTTTAAATCTGCCGCTACCGACGTAATGGTGCTTCCTACGTGGATGCTATTAATGACAACTTTTGTAGAGCTTTAGGAGTTATAGAAATTTATTTTTTTAGGTCAAGTCCGTAAAATGATTTTCAAGACCTTGAAAGGTTCGAATCCCGGATACTACCGAATTAAACTTTGTTAAGGCTTGCCAAGTGTAATGATATTGAATTTGTTAGTAAAGGCCGTAAAATGACTCCTTCCATGAGTTTTCTTTAAAATTCATGAATGTTTTTTCAGCCTGAGAAAAGCCAAACTGTATGGGTCTTGAACTCGTGTCTCCAAATTTACCCACCATTGCAATGGAAAATAGTTTGAAGCAAATATTAAAATGTTTAATAGTAATGGTCAGAAAGAGCAAAACCAAATTGCGGATTTTTAACAACATTTTAACGGATTTTTGAGCATTTACTTTACTTCAGTAATATATGATCCTACTGTATTATTAGTTATGATGCTCTAGTAAGAATGCTAAATATTTGATCCGCACATTCTATTAAATATGTTATCATCCTCGATAGATCTTAATATTTAACCGTAGATCAACCTCGAATCTTAACAGAGGCCGTAATTTATATGCGATATATATATGATTCTGTCAATGCTGTCCGCCCGTATGTTCGTTCGTCAATCGAGATTTCGCTAACTACTGAACCGAATCTATGTTTTGCTTTTCAGGGAACATAGCTACTGGTCCTATGGTGGCTTTAAGCTATTTTCATGTGCAAGGATTTACTTTATAAGTTAGAATAATAAACAAAACTATTATTTCCAGTGATCTCTAGGGATAAGACAAAAGACGATAAATTGAAATACATAACCAATGATCATTTTATTCCCCTTCTGTTGATTAAAATCATGTTTGGAAATGTTTCAAACATGGTTTTTAACTAACCTATCACAATTAAATAAAAAAAGTACCCAAAGTTTTTGAGCCAGCTATATATGATAACAACGGGTACCCTTGTAATTTACCTCTCTCCCCGATGGACATCAATTTTTGGAAAAAATACTATAAAGAGAATATACTACAGACAGACGAACAGACATCTAATTATGCAGCTACTTTTAATATTATTATAATAACAAAACCTATTATTTCAAATGATATTAATGTTTACAGTAAATTAAAAGTAAACAATACTCTCTTTTTATAACGAACACACACAAGAACAAGCAGACATAACTTAGCATAGCGTGATGAAACGATAGAAAGGAGAAAAGAACAACGGGTGATTTTTTAAACAATTAAGTATGCCATGTAAAGCTAAGCTATAAATGTGATAAAAATGTGGTCATAGGAGACGTTCAAAGTTTGCTGGAGACCTGATGTACCAGGACCTGCAGAAGTATACCTTGACCCATGAAGCGGTTGTTTTTTCCTTTTTTTAGAACACAGTAATAATGTCTGACTGATTATGACGAAACAAAAAAAAATTAGCCAATGAGAGGCCGCTATTGACCAATGGTAAAATTTATAGTGGCCTCTCATTGGCTAATTTTTTTGTTACGTCATAATCAGTCAGACACTATTTCTGTGTTCTTTTTTTAAGGGGGAGGGGGGTTATTTACTTTTGACTAAACTTTTTTTACAGAAAGATAATGGGCCAAATCCTATAAAAATTTTATATGTTAAATTAGCCTAGGAGTTAGGGTTTCCTTAGTCTAATTTTTAAGAACTATGTAAGACTTAGGTAATCCTAGGCTAGCCTAAGAAATTTTATAAGATTTGGCCAAAAAAGTTCTTACCTATAAATTACCTCATACGGGCGTTGCTGCTGGCCATGACACTCTAACGTCAGGTACAACAACCAAGGATATTCGAGGTGAGCCAAAACTTACCTTTTATGTCGAATCACCCAGGGTTTTAGATTTAGTAACACCCATCAGACAAACGACTCTTTGATTGCAAGACCCTTGTCTTAAAGTCATGATAATGAGTTGAGCATATTTTGGGCCAAGGCATTCCCCCTACTTTAAGCCACGGTGGCAGGTTTGGCCCAATGAGTTATTGAGTAGCTTGCTGATAAAGTAAAAACAGCAATTATGGTTGAATTGTTGTTATGTGAAATATTTGTTGTGGTTAGGCCCTTTCTTCAGTTTTAAAGAGTTCTTTCTCATTCTTTCTTTTTATACTTTTCCTTTCTAATCATCAGTCTCTTATATTTTTCTATAGTTTTATTCTCTCTTTCTTTCTCATTTTCACAACTCTCGTTTATGTCCTTTACACATTTTGAGTTTATATCATTTGGGTTGGCCCGTCCGTCCTTCCGAACGTCTGTCCGGAACGGATAGATTTTTCCGTTTATTTAGGCATGTTAGAATTGTCCTATCGATTTCAAACATTGCATGGTGATTCATTTAGTAGTTACGTACGATTTAGAAAGCATAGTAACTCTATAATCGTTATAAGAATCGTACGTCCATATTTAACATGTTGACTAAGGTTTTGTCAGGGATACAGAGATGGGACATTCTGACTGAGGTTTTGTCAGGGATACAGAGATAGGACATTCTGACTGAGGTTTTGTCAGGGATACAGAGATAGGACATTCTGACTGAGGTTTAGTCAGGGATACAGAGATAGGACATTCTGACTGAGGTTTTGTCAGGGATACAGAGATAGGACATTCTGACTGAGGTTTTGTCAGGGATACAGAGATAGGACATTCAGACTGAGGTTTTGTCAGGGATACAGAGATAGGACATCCTGACTGAGGTTTTGTTAGTGATACAGAGATAGGACATTCTGACTGAGGTTTTGTCAGGGATACAGAGATAGGACATTCTGACTGAGGTTTTGTCAGGGATACAGAGATAGGACATTCTGACTGAGGTTTTGTCAGGGATACAGAGATAGGACATTCTGACTGAGGTTTTGTCATGGATACAGGAAAAGACAAACTGAGGTTGCTAACATGGAACTGGTTTATTGGTCAGTTTGTTTATCCAAGGAGGGGAGGGAATGGGGTAATGGGGGAAGGGTAGGGGGAATCGTTATTTTACCCGCTGCCTGTTTTTGTTTATTAGAGAACATGAATATAACTTTATGTATAAGTATTCTTAAATCATATGATTATAATTAAACATTATGTTTTACTTTTAATTCTTTTTTATTTTAGCCTTGATTTAACAATAATAAAAACCTTTTTAAAGCTGCGCTACATGTATTTACATGAACATAATTTAATTTGAAAAGAAAATTAAGTGGAGGTTTTTGAGTCAAAATTTCTATGTTTGAAAATGATTCACATAGAATTGAAAGGATTTAACAAAATTGAAAATCAAAATCCCAAATTTTTGACATCCGTTTAAAATCTCTCTCTTTCTCTTGCTAACAGGGAGGGGCCTTATGACTGTAAATGCAATTTGCTACTAGGGTTTTTATTTACGTGGTTTCTCATTCGTTGGCTTAAAAACTTTGGTAAATTATTAAATATTTACTGTTTGAATTCAACCATAAGTGTCTAAACTTTTCGACCCAGCGGTATTTTTATATAATTACTATTGCAAAGTACACCAATTCATATTGAATTGTCTCCCTGCTTGCTCTGCACTTGAAATGAACCAAATAACTCTTATGGGAAAATTATCTAAATAAATATATAAATAGTATGTTTTTGTCATCAAACCAACGTTTTGATACAGTACAGCTGCGGATGATTTAAATAATGCTGCATAGCTGCGACAGGGGTTGAATCAGAATCTTGCAAAAAGGGTGTGGATACACTTCTTAGGTGTAAAAATTGGCGAGATTCGTCCGTCTATAAACCAATCAATGGATGCTTGTTTGACTTTTGATTATGTTGATTAAGTAAGAGGGTTGGGCACCTAGGGGCGTTTATCCACCCCCTGTCCCACCTCCCTAGATTTTTATTTAACAAGGGTGCGCACGTCCCTTGACAAAACCCTATGCACGGGTTGAGTCATAAATCGTAAAAGTAAATGGTAAATAGTAACCTTAATTCCTAGAACAAAAATTTAATATATCTAAACCATTATCAAAAGTCAATTAGAAGTTCAATAAAATTAAAAGAAGGATGAAAATATCCGTTTAGTAGCTAAGTACAAAAAAATTGTGGATAGACTAACGGACAAAGTGAGTTATGAAGCAAATGTTCAGAGGTCATAACGGGATACCACAACACCGACAGAACAACAGAATAAGTACTTCTGCACATTAGTATAGGGAATCGTCACAAAAAATCAGAGATGACAAATTTAAATAGTAGCGTCTCTGACTGAAATATTAGCAGACGGACTTTTTAAAATATAGAGTAGCTTCGTTACTAAAAAATTTATGTTTTTATTTAGAACACTCGGCCATCTAATCCAATATATTTTAACTCTGAATAATGAAATGTGACGCAATGACGCATTACGGGTTACTCCCCCGCCCCCTCTGTTTTCTCTCTCTGTCATTCCTAACTCTTAAAAGAGACTGACACGCATTGACTTGACCAGTCTGACGTCACAGCGAGAGAAAGATAAAAAAAAGAGAGAAATAACGAATTTTTTTTGAGTGAGAGAGAGAGGAAAAAACAAGAAAAATTTTCTCCATGATTTATATTTAGCGCAGGAACAGCAACAAGAATTATATATAATGTTCGTTTAGTAACGCAAAAGTAAAATACACTGTCATATCTTGCTAGGTGCTTCCACTCAAACCTATTTTTGACAATTAAAATCCCCTTCCCTTCATCTTAAAGTTTAGAAATAAAACTTAGTTTTATCCCCTACGCTGTGGAGGACAGGGTATTTTCCCTGCAGGGATCTTTTTAACCTCAGCTTAAACTAAAAAATCATAAAAATACTTTTTTCCCCAGAAAAATCGTTAATATAAACAGTAATAATGTTACTCTAGAAGAATATAAGTGGAGACTTGAACAAATTTGTGGGATTTAAAATTTGACTTCAAATATGGTTTAAAATATTTAATGCCACCAGATATTTTGTCAATTGGATTAAATTTCATGTAAATTATTTTCATATTCAACCAAAAGTTATTCAGAAAAATCATAGTATGGGAAATGCTTTGGCTCATTAACTGGTACAATTATCCAAAATAAGGAAAATACCTGTGAAATCAAAGGCAGGGAGGGAGAGGACTTTTGGCTGTTCATTATACTAGTCGCCATAGTCTTTTAATTTTCTTTTCGTTAACTGAACAACCCTAGGGACCTTTATTGAATTTTGACTAGTTGATTCATTTAATTGAGTGTCCAAACGTTTCAACCACTAATTTAAATTACAGAAGGGTTAGTTGTGTCGGCCATTGTCTTTCCCTTAGGTCCCTAAATCAAGGGTAGGTTGTCTGCAGGATGTTTGTCAAAACTATTATGAGCTTATCTTGTTCAGATATATATATCAGACCATGGATGACATCATAATTCATGGTCTGTTTTCGTATAGTATACATTCACTACAAATCTGTTTTCTTTATTTAAAAAAATATTTTTTTGTTGACTTATTTAATAAAAATGCTTAGAAAAGGAAAAGATTTTTAAAAGCGAAGCTTTTCTATAATTAGGGTCGGTCCGTACGTCCGTCCGTCCGTCCGAGATAGTTAGCTTTTATTCGTTAATTTAGGCATGTTAGAATTGTCCTATCGATTTCAAACTTGGCATGGTGATTCCTTTAGTACGTCCATACGTCCGTACGTCCATTTTAAACATGTTGATTTTTTTTCTTTTTTAACAACAAATTTTTATGTGATCTAATCATCCAATTGATCTGATTTTTGGTATATTGATTCCTGGGACAACAAAGTATAATGTTATAAGCGAAGCAACTCTATAATCAAGTCCTAAAAATGTAAGTATGTCCATAACCATTATCCTGTATCAAGCAGTATTTCATCAAATTTGTCTACAATTTTGCTTCGATTCTTATATATTTTTAAAAGCGAAGCTTTTCTATAATTAGGGTCGGTCCGTCCGTACGTCCGTCCGTCCGAGATAGATAGCTTTTATTCGTTAATTTAGGCATGTTAAAATTGTCCTATCGATTTCAAACTTTGCATGATGATTCCTGTAGTAGTTGGGTACGATTTAGAAAGCGTAGCAACTCTATAATCATTACCAGAATGTCCGTACGTCCATTTTAAACATGTTGATTTTTCTACTTTTTAACAACAAATTTTCAAGTGTTTTAATTATCCGTTTGAACTGATTTTTGGTATATTGATTCCTGGGACAACAAAGAACAATATTATAAGCGAAGCAACTCTATAATCAAGTCCAAAAATGTAAGTATGTCCATAAACATTATCCTGTTTTTGAGCAGTGTTTCAACAAATTTACCTACAATTTTGATTCGACATTTATAGATTTATGTTCCGATTTTTCAGTTCAGATACTATCCAAGTGTTAATGTCCGTTTGTCCTACCGTGCTTCGCTTTTATGGATGTTGTCATCCTTGTTAATATTGAACTTTAAATAATCTTTTAGAAACAGTATTTTAATGGAAAATTGAGACCTTGTACTTTTAAAAAAACTTGCGAACATTATCTGACTACTGAGTATCTGTCACCAGTCGAGGTTATACACTGACACTGATACAGGTAAGCTAGATGTGCTGAATTTTAATTTCCAAAAGTGTACGCAGTTTCCACGGTGTTTCCTCATCCTACCTCAATATTTACTACTGGCAAAAAAGCTTCAAACTTTCAAAATTTTGAACGTATAAATGATTGATACATTCAAAACTTAATTTTTTTTTTAAGTTTGAAGCTTTTTTAGCCAGTAGTAAATTTTGAATGTGTCAAAAATCTAATGTTTAATATCACAAAAACCAAATGACTAATTTTATCTTAGTAATATACAAAATTAAACAGAATTGATTTTAACTAGTTATATACTGGTATAATGAATTGACCAGAATTGAACAGTTAAAAACAAATAAAAAACTTTTTTTAAGTAAGATTTTTAACTTAAAAAAAACAGGGGTTGCATTTAAGCTTCATTTGAAATTTTAAAATTAATGAAATTAAAAATTAATATATAGCCCTGTAGATGAGTGAATAACGCTGCGGTTAACAACGTTCATACAAAAATGTAATTGTTCTTAACAACTTTAAGCTTATTATTAATAAAATTTAAGCTTTTGTGATCCATGAAAACACAGTTTAATCAGTCTCTTGTAGAAATGGAAATAGAAATATATATGTGGATATATTGACAGGGGAATTTTTTTGTCAATTTAGGTTGTTAATATGGAACTCATTTATTGGTTCGTACGTAGAACGGAAGGGGTAGGTAACGCCCTCAATCGCTTGGGGTTTCAACACCTGTCAGACAATCAACCCTTTGATTGCACAACCTTTTTCTGATGTTATGAGTTGCGCCTTTTTTGTTGAGCCACGGTCGCGGGTTTCCATTCCTAAATAGGGTAGTAAACACCTATTCTTTGTGATTCATTTCTCTTTATAATCATGTAAAACAAAAATTCTATGAAAATGTTCATTTCTTTATTTACCTTATATCAATATCACCTCATTTTCCTCATAGTTTTCGAGATCTTGCTGGACACACACATACACAATCACGCACCCACAAACCTACACACACAACTTAGTGCTTCAATATAAGACGTTTGTTTTAGTTACGATTGCTACAATAAATTCAAAAGTATAAGTTATGAGTATGTCTATGATAGAATTGAATATTTTTTGGTGGTAATAGAGAAACGTCTTGTTTAAAATATGATCCACATAGGTCCGTCCATCCGTCCATCCATTCGTCCGTCAAGTACTTTATTTAAGCTCGTCTCTCATTGACAACACCATGGCATGAAACTCAACAGTAGTTGTCCGTGCGTCTATGAATATGCAACATCAGTTGAATAGCAACAACAACCGTTGATTGTTGTTGTGAGTATGTGTATATATATTCAGTGAAACAAAACTTCTACTTTTTACGCAAGCATAGCACCGCGCAACTCCCCCCCTCCCCTGTTTGCTACAGCAATTGCGTGTATGTGCTTGCGTGTGACTTTGTGAATTATTTTACTATGGTATTTGTATTATTATTATTATTATTAATTCTTTATATCTGGAGCAAAATATAATTTATATTTTAGAAGCGTGGCTACCTCGTAAATATTTATGTACGTTCATCTGTCAACATGAATAAATGAAAGTCATCAAAAGTCTGATATATTATTGTGGGTAAATTATTTGTAAAGAAAATAGCTCAAAACCTGCCTAGGGCCTACATAAAGGTCTCCTGAAATAGAAAACACAATTGATATAATCGTTTGTAAGATCTTTTGAGTGAAAATTGGCTTCTTAATACTGCATAAGGATAATATCTATACGACACTAAAAATATTAAAAATCGCTTCAGACATATTTTTTTTCCAATTTGACTTCGAAACCGATTAATATCCGCTGGATCAGAAAGGGTTATCAGTCATGCTGAAAAATCATTTCAAGAATTGTATTGCAGACAATTTTCCACGAATATTGAGATGAAAATCATAACAAAACTGGTTTTAATCTTATTATTTTTTATTTCAAAATCAGCGAAAGCTGTCTATAATACATTGCACATTGGGGCAAATTAACCAAAAAGGGGATTTAATTATTTAGTACCCATAAAATTCATCTCACAAAAATTTCATTTTATACTTTTTTGTATGTAATTTAACAACAAACAAATTTGCTTTTTTGTTTTTTTCTGTCATTTGAAAGGAACATGGAGAAAAAGGTCATTTTATGAAGGTAGAAAATTACCAGATTAACCCCTCCCGAAAATAGCCCCCCCTTACCCTATCCATCTATCTATCCATCTGTCTATCCATCTATCTATCCATCTA
Source organism: Acartia tonsa (assembly GCF_053477335.1). Taxonomy (NCBI): domain Eukaryota; kingdom Metazoa; phylum Arthropoda; class Copepoda; order Calanoida; family Acartiidae; genus Acartia; species Acartia tonsa. The sequence continues at coordinate 22,996,989 of NC_137264.1, read as the reverse complement.
TTTATCCATCTATCTATCCTTCTATCTATCCATCTATCTATCCATCTATCTATCCATCTATCTATCCATCTATCTATCCATATATCTATCCATCTGTCTATCCATCTATCTATCCATCTGTCTATCCATCTATCTATCCATCTATCTATCCATCTATCTATCCATCTATCTATCCATCTATCTATCCATATATCTATCCATCTATCTATCCATCTATCTATCCATCTATCTATCCATCTATCTATCCATCTATCTATCCATCTATCTATCCATCTATCTATCCATCTATCTATCCATCTATCTATCCATCTATTTATCCATCTATCTATCTATCTATCTATCCATCTATCTATCCATCTATCTATCCATCTATCTATCCATCTATCTATCCATCTATCTATCCATCTATCTATCCATCTATCTATCCATCTATCTATCCATCTATCTATCCATCTATCTATCTATCTCTCTATCCATCTATATATCGATCCATCTATCTATCCATCAACTATTCATCTCATTATCCATCAACTATCAATTTATCAATCTATCCCTCTATCTATCCATCCATCTGTCTATCCATCTATTTATCCATCTATCTATCCATCTATCTATCCATCTATCTATCCATCTATCTATCCATCTATCTATCCATATATCTATCCATCTATCTATCCATCTATCTATCCATCTATCTATCCATCTATCTATCCATCTATCTATCCATCTATCTATCCATCTATCTATCCATATATCTATTCATCTACCTATCCATCTATCTATCCATCAACTATCTTGAATTTCGTGTTTAAAATGTCTAATTAGGGGTTTTGGTTATCAGAGCAATATGAGAATTTTTTAGTAGCGCAGCTACCCTATCACTAGCTTTTTTGGCCCTTTAAAGTGTAACTAGGTTAATTGTAGTCCGATTTTAGTGTTCAAAGTGTCAAATTTGGGGTCATGGAATTCATTTCAGTAGGAGGGGAGGGGATGGTGTAAATGGGGGTGGATGGGGATCCTTATTTTAGCAAGCTACAAGTTTCACTTTATTTTTATGTTTAATAAATCCATTATAAATGTGGGCATGATTAACATAAATTTTTATTAACTAATATCTATATTTATAATGATATTATGATTCTTGTTTACTGTTTATATGTACACTAGCGGCTTCGCCCCTAGCCTCTAGGGGATTTGCCCCAAGATGTAATTAAACAAGGATGACAACATCCATGAAAGAAGCGAAGCTCTGAAATGGAAGGACAAACGAACATTAACACTTGTGAAGTGTCAGAACTGAATGTTAATGCATGTCTATACAAAATTGTAATTAAAACTGATTAAATACATGTTACTTTTTAAGGACATACTGACGTTTTTAGGACTTGATTATAGAGATGCTTCGCTTATAACAATAGACGTTATTGAAATAGGAATCAGTATTAAAAAAATCAGATGAATAGGATATTTTTAACATTCAAAACCATTATTTGTTGTCAAAAAAGTAAAAATCAGCTTGTTATAAATGGATGTACGGACTTTCTGGTAACGATTATAGAGTTGCTGTGCTTTCTAAGTCGTACCTAACTAATGTAGAAATCAGCATGAAAAGTTTGAGATTGATAGGACAATTCTAGCCTGTTTAAGTTAAGTAAAAGAGCTAACTGTACCAGACGTACGGATGGACCGACCCTAATTATAGAAATATGAAAAAATTGAGGGGGATTTTTATTTTTGAAAAAGATCTTTAAACAACCACAGGACCAGTAGATATATATTCCCTGAAGAGTAGAATTCAATCAGTTTAGTGGTTAGCGAGATCTTAAGGGATGGGCGGACAGACAAACAGACATCAAGCTACTTTGTATTATATATTAACACCTAGGGATCTAAGGAACAAAACAATAACCGATTAATATGTACATCCCCAATATTGATACATATTTAATAAATACATATTTAATAAACTATATTACAAAATTATTTGTCTGTAGATGACAATTAGTGGTTGAAAAGTTTTGACACTCATCTTAATGAACCAACCAATAAAAAATCAATTAAATTTCCTGAAGTTCTTAGGCTAACGAATATAAAAACGTTATTATAAAACTTTGAAGTTTGGAGACTAGTGTAATTAACAGTCCCCTCCCTTTCTAAATAGAACTGCTGACTTTAAACATGAATACCCTGTAACTACATAATTTAAAAACAAAGCATTACCAATAGACAGACAGAAGACTACTTGCTAATTCCAATTTAGAATGATTATAAGAACCTCACGTTATTTGCATATTAACTAATTTTGAGGTAGGGAACATTGGGCTGTTTATAACACTAGTCCCCAAAGTTTTACAGTTGTGTGTTCAAACTACTAACTTTAATCTACACAAGGGGTAATTTTGTGTATTATCATTGGGGATGTACAACAATTTATTGACCTTTGTCTTATCCCTTTAGATCCCTGATATTTGTAAGTATCTATAGAAACGATTATTTAGTCACATTAAAACATCAAACATAAAGAGGTTTAGATTTAGGTTTTAGCCCCCCCCCCCTCTCCTCCCCATCATTTAGTGCAAAAGAACTTGAAAATATTTATTATTAACTTTAATTCTAAGTCTGAATAAATATTTCCCAATATGTCTATGTTTTTGTGTCTTTTATTTATTTGAATTATATCTTAAGTTTTGACTTTAAAAGCGCATTTAAACGCCTTTTCTTACAAGCTTTTCGTGCACCCACGTTCAGAAAACGGGCTAAAAACCCCTACGGGGGCGCGGGGGGGTAAATGAAACCAGTACTGGCGATTAAAATATGTCTTTGGGTAATCAAATATCGTTTTTTTAGCCGGCGACACCCGGCGAAAACATGTTTCCTCTTACTGTCTTCTCAAATGTTGATTAAAAAACAAACAAATAAAAACTAAAATCTTGACTTCAACTAGAATTATTTAGGACTAATTTCTTCAATTTGTGTTTTTTTCTTTTATACTGTCAAAATATATGTAATGCATGACTCATCAGAAGTTATTTTGTCTAATTACGTTAATTCTAAGAGATTTTATAATAATTTTAAAATTGTTGGTGAAACACAAAAAGTATGCCTTTTTCTGTAAGAAAATTTTTGCATTTCTTGACTTCCATGCATTAGAATGCTTACTTAAAAAGCGTATTTTTACGATTCCTTTGAAATCTGATTTACATTGGGTATGATAATACTCATAGAATGTTTAAAACTTGATTTGGGGGTGGTGAATTGTTGCCCCTTGTTGCCCCTATGTGCATTTGGTGAAATAACTATTATTTTAATTTACTTATTACTCAATATATAAACTATGCTTAGTTACTCAGTTATGTTTATAATTGTTTCTGTAAATATGTATTTAGTATAAAGATACTGATAAACAGTTTGCTATTTATCGATAGGACAAAAATAAACATAACAAAATTATTTTCATAAGAAGCATGATTATATAAAGCAGTTAGGTTTTTTTGTCTGTAGCTTAAGATTTCTATATCTACTGAACCGATTGGGGTGCATAAGGCTATTTTTCTACTTTCCTTACCTCTCCAAATAAAGAGCTCCTAGATGTTAGGGGCGCAACTGCTTGTTAAATTATCAAAGAGTTTAAATTTCTTCTAAGTGAAAAGTATATAAAAGCTGAATATAAAGGTTTGAAATTAATTAAGGCAAAGTTTCTTTTTTTCTTTGAGTCCTTTACTATGTATGAATTATCAGAATAAGCAACTTTACCCTTCACTTATATAATTATAATTTGATTTCGCATTCGAGTTCTTACTGGACATACATTCATACATATATCCCATTACTTAAGACCCTTGTATGACAAGCGTCTTCTATCGGCTAGCTACCCTCCCCCAAAACCTATACTGGACCTATAGGAAGCTTAACTGTAAAGGAGAACCATGTCGTATAGCGGTAAGTGAGATCTAAGCTTCATATAAACAGACATCATATTACTTTTATATTTGGATCATCCATGCTTTTGACGTACGGTTGGTCTGTATTGGATAGTTAATATTATTGTGGTCAATTTTTTTGGACCTTTTTTGGAATTAAAACAAATTAAAATATATATTCTATTCTTAAAACGCGATTGTTGTTTGAAATTCATGCATGATAATAATTATATTAACACATTGTAATAGTATTATGCTTAGGGGCTTCGTTTTTAAAGTAAGGGTGATTCTCACTTCTCACCCCCGCCCCCCCCCCCCCCAAAGTAACAAACCTTGTTTTATAAATTAAATATATTATTTTAAATATAAATAAATGTGGGATTGAATATAATAACTGTCATCAATCTTATAATTTTTCAAATTAAACATCCGCGGAAAGCTGTCTATAATGCGATGCGATAAAAAACTACTACATCCATAATACTTAAAAAGTTATTTTAGAGTAGTTGTTCTTATGTTGTTTAAATTCAATTATTAATTTACCGTGTTTTTTTGTGGTTGTAGTTACAGACGGTTATAAGAATCATAGAGTAGCTTTGATAGATTCGAAGAACTCTTATAAATGACGCAATATTTTGAGATATTTAATCTGTAAAAAAATCGTTTATTGGAACTTAAAATTTGCATGACTATTCGACAATGACTGTTAGGTTTCAAACAAACTTCGTTAAGATATCTCCACTTTAGGGATACTACTTAACATAGGTCTCTGGGGGTGGATTTGTGTTATTTTATGTTTAGATCTAAGTCTTTGGATGGTTTAAAGTAATTTATTTCATTTCCCTTCTCCTTTAAAGGGACTGTGAACGTAAATTTTTCTCATCTTAATATCAAATCTTAACATTACCTCATTCAAAATATCTCACAGATAGAGCAAAACGCGCTTTTGTTTGCTTAAAAAACGGCTTTTTCCGACGATTTTTATAAGGTACAGGGAAAGGAAGGAATTTTCCGTATTATATAAAATGTGCATTAAATTGCTTTTTTCTCCCATTATAGCTAAAATTAAACTTTTTCACATAGTTCTAGATTTTTCCTAACAGTTAAGCTGACTTTTAATATAATCCTTGCTTTAAACTAATGTATAGTTACTTAGAAATTGATAAAATAAGCAATATTTTTTATTGAAAACCAAATACAATAACAAACCTAGAAACAGGTTTTTTTATTAGTATCGAATTAACTTTAGATGGCCCATCTCTCGCCCACCTTTAATTACAAAATTGTAAATAATAAAGACGCAATATTTCTATATAAACAGTCTGATAAAAGTGTAAACTAATTCTCGAAAGTGGGTTATTTATTGTCCAACACAATAAAAAAGGATATTATTATTTTAAATAACCTATGAGATTCAACCCTTTGTAGACAGTAAGGTATTTTTTTGTCAATAATACGAAATTAAAATAGGTCTTTATTACCTAATTACTACGTTATAAAAAAACTAATTGGCAATTTTATATCATAAAATAAATCCTTAACAGTAAGTATATTGTTTCAACTATATATGACAAGTTAAATATCCCTACAAACATTTTAAGAAATAAAAACGTTAAGATTTTCCCTGTTTTTTCCTTTTTCCCTCCCAAAATACCATAAAATCAAGGCATTATTCCTGGATATTTTTGTTAATAGGACGTTTTTGGTTGATCAGTGTAGTGAAATCTGCTTAGAAAATGTTAAGATTTGATAATCAGATGAGAAATTTTTACGTTCACACTCCCTTTAATAAAGATTTCTTAGAAGGGTCAAATACGTATGCTTCGGCCATGGACTTTAGTGGAGGGTTGGGGAGGTCAGAATAAAGGGTTAAAACCACTCTAATTTATATATTTTTCATATGATTTAGATATTTATAAAGCTTACATGGAATCAATTTAGACGAGTATTTTCTGGTGTTTTCAGCTTCGGACAAAAAAACCATCATTTTTGGATGAGATTTTATCAAGCCAAGAAGCTTATATTTTTAGAGAAGCTTTGTTTAATAAAACTCTGGTAAAGCAATATGCAGACAACCAAGGTGATTTCCTCAATTAAAACAGAAAAATCTGCACGAAAACTGTTCCCTAATACATTTTAATACAGCAGTAACACTGTATAGACATAGGACAGTCTAAGCAGAAACTTTATTGTAACACTGACATGTTTACAAGCTTTAAAACTCATTTTTATTAAGTGATTCAAAAAGGAAATTTGAGGTGGAAGGGGGGACAACGTTTGGTTATTTTCAAGTTTATTGTGCTTATCATGTTGTAATCAGGGATCTAAAGGGATAAGTCAATGAATGATAAAGTAATATACATCCCCAATGATGGTAATCAAGATCACCCATTCTATAGATTAAAATAATTGACTTGAAAGTCTTAACTCTGTTATTATGGAACAAACCAATTAAAATCCAACATATATACCCAAGTTTTTGAGCCATCTAATAAGATAAAGGGATAAAACTATGGGTACCAGGGTAAATTACATTTCTATGTCCCCTCCCTCCATGGGATAAAAGATGGGTAAATGAAAGGTAATTAATTTCCAACAATTTTCATAATTAAGAAAAGTAATCAAAGTTTCAAAGCTAACGAATAAGAGAACGCATTGGGAACCAGTATAATTCACAATCTAATGTCCAATGCCTACCTCATTAAATACAATATTGACTCTATATGCTTTTTATTAAGTCTTGATTGGTTCGTTCAAACTAGCATTGTCCAAAGTTACCCATCAGTAATTAATATTACCTACAGCAATGATAATTCAAAAAAATATATTTAAAAAAAAATACTCATTATCAATCGTATCTCTTAGTGAAGTAATTAGTCCTATTTAGCTTGGTAATTTTATTTATCATCATTTTGGACTACAGTTTAACATAAGCTGTACTACAGAATATGGATAGGGACATCTGAATTGCGGGATGCAAAGCTTTTATAGAATATACTCTACGTGTTATAAATAATTTCTTTATTTGAAAAGACAAAGAGAAACACTTTGGCAGTATTAAAATGATCAAGATTAGAGAAATGAATTAAAAGTTGTTGGGGAGTTGAACGAGAAAATGTACATACAGCGTACTTAAATTCCTAGCAACGTAGCTACTCATTAACTAGTGTTGTCTTAAGTCTGTACAAAAATAATTTGTTTCGTGTATCTTCATTCTTTATTTATGGATTTTAAAGATTTAAAAAATTAAATTGCTTATATTTATTGCTTTAGCTCTCGAAAAAAAAATTGAGAAAATCTAGAGATTAAAAGTTATTTTTTTCCGCGGGCCAACAAAAACAGGAATAAATATTATTATTTTTATTAATTTTTACTTTTTCTGCAAAAATTTGCTATAATACTATACGATAATACGATACATGATATTTTAAGATATCTTAGAACTCATAGGATGTCATATTCACTCTGGAAATAGTTAAGAGATATAAAGAACCTCAAAGTTTAAAAGGATGGGATTAAATGGCCTGATTTGAGATACAATATTTTCCTGCATGGCTTAATTATACGATGGATTAGAACCGGATCTCTGCCATACTGAAAAATCATGTATCACATCTTATTTTCGACAACTTTCTACAAATATTAACATAAATAAAAATTATAAAATCAATTACAGTTTTGATAGCGCGGCCCTTCATAACTTAAATTAATCTAATAATTTTTACTTTTACTATCTGCGGATAGATTTTTAAATTGGATGCGATAATAGTTATTTCTCGTATCGTATTATAAACGGCTTTCCGCGGATATAGAATGTACAATTATAAGATTAAAACTAGTTTTTTTAGCCCCGAGGTGCCGGAGGCACCGGCTAAAAAAACTGGTTTTAATCTTATGATTGTACATTTCTATATTCGTAGAAAACTGGATATAATACGATGCTAGACATAGTTTTTTCGTATGGATGAGAACCGGTTCCTATCCACCGGATTCGAATGAATACGAGAAATAATATTGTCTATATCCCTAACTTTGAAAAATGTTTATAATTAAATTTGGCTGGTTAAAAAGCTACCCAGGGAAACTGGGATAAGACATAGAACTAAAAACAATTCTCACAAAAATAAATTGGTAAAGAAGTTGTATCAACTTTTTTGCTTTTTATTTAAGATAGCTAGCCGGTCCTTTCAGTAAGTAGTAGATGTAAAATTTTTCATAGAATTCAGATATGCAATCGGTTTTTTTGTAGACCTCTTATTTTTTAAGTAATTTAAGTTTTTTAAAAAAATAATTAAGTCGGTTTTAAGGTACTAAAACGCAACAAAATAAAAGAAGAAAATAGCCAGTATAAACAAAAATAGTAAGATCTTTAATTTGACACCTTACTTTTAAAATTCTGTTGAGTAATTGTTGAAAAAATCTATTTTTTTAACCTCGGTTTAATCAAAACATTAAATCTAAATATTTTCTCATACAGACATAAAAAATATGGGTTCATATATACCATTAGATTGAGAAAAATAATATGAATCCATTGTAAGCAAAATTGAAAAAGTTTATTAAAAAAATTTTAATAAAAAATAGAAAAAATAAAAAAGTTATTTTAAGAATTGTAACTACTAAACTAGCCAATCACAAATCGCAAAAATTGACGAATCGGGAAGCTTAATCTATAAAATTAACCTATAGAATTGCCAGAAAAAAAGGAGAACGTTCATACAATATATACAATAGATACTACAATAAATATAGTGATATTAAATAACATGTAAAGAATGAAAAATTATGAACAAATATGCATCAGTCTGTTTATAAACTTCAAAACAATGCAGTTAAAAATACATTATTGTTTCTTGTGTTTAAAAAATATCTGCTACATTGCATTGTCTTTTGTTTAGGTTTGGTTCAGGTTTGGTTCAAGCTAACCCTTTAAAGCCGAAAATTATGAATCTTAAAATAAACTTATTTTTTTTATTATAGTTTTATAAAACTTTTTCAATTTTGCTTAGAATAGATTCGTAATATTTTTCTGATTCTAAAGGTATATATGAACCCATGTTTTTTATGTCTGTTTGAGAAAATATTTAGGTCTAAAGTTTTTATTAAACCGAGGTTAAAAAAATAGATTTTTTCAATAATTACTCAACAGAATTTTAAAAGTAAGGTGTCAAATTAAAGATCTTACTATTTTTGTTCATACTGGCCATTTTCTTCTTTTATTTGTTGCGTTTTAGTACCTTAAAACCGACTTAATTATTTTTTTTTAAAACTTAAATTACTTAAAAAATAAGAGGTCTACAAAAAAACCGATTGCATATCTGAATTCTATGAAAAATTTTACATCTACTACTCACTGAAAGGACCGGCTAGCTATCTTAAATAAATAGCAAAAAAGTTGATACAACTTCTTTCTGTCATTAGTAGCTTGTTGTTATTTTGAAGAAAAATGGAATGAAAAATAATTTAACCCCCATTGTCCTTTACCTCTCTGTCAAGGGGAACTAGTCCCCAAAGTTTTTTAATAACGATTTTAATATAATTTTTTTAATTGTCATCTTTTAGACAAAGACAAGTGAATAAAAGGGCTAAACAAATATTATTTCCTTTTAGGCTAATTTGAGTTTTTGCGGTATATTGCGTCACGTATTTGCGGGTGATTAGCATGATAGAACTGCGGCTGCAAAGCCTCGCCAAAAAAACCATTATTCGTGTTTAACCGCAGTGGTAATATAGAGTGGGTAATCAACTATTGTATTTGTGCTATGCCATAAATTATAAAAATGCGTCGCTACTATATGATTAGTCCGGGGTGCGTGAAGCATCTCTAAAACCAAAATTTTTTTTTGCAGTTTTCAACAACATAAGATGAGAATACTCATTAAAAGTAACAACATATGTGTCTTGTCTGTCAGTACCGAAGGATCTTGCTAAACGTTACAGTTTTGTCGATTTAAATATCAAACCTATAAAGAGAAGTTAAAATTGCATTTTATAAGTATTACTAAAACGGAAAATGTAACTGATTGTTCTTGATTATAATTGCAAAGATGCAAAAAACAAACATTTAAATGTGCTCGCAAAACTACAATTTTCAAGTGTTTTTTTTTAGCATTTTTTACTCTTTAAACCGAAAATAAGGACCTTCAGATAAAGATCAATTATTTAAAGGGTATGCATTCTGAAAGTTTAAGTCAGCTGTCTAAAACATATCATTGAATGCCTAATGTCCACTCCCGTGGCATTAGTGTAAAAGATGTAGGGGAGGTGTCGGGTTCGAGTCTGGATCACACAGTATCATGATAGAGACGTTAAAAATGGTACCTACTGCTAGTCTAACTGGCACGTGACTAAATGTAAGAGTAGGGGTGAATGCCTTGGACCGTAAACAGGATCAACTCATTACCATGCACAGTTAGTGGCTTCAGTCAAAGGTCAAAAATTAAAGGGTTGGTTGTCTATAGGGTGTTACTTAAATTAATATCCTATGGTGGGCATATTGTATTGCATTCCACCCATTACAAGCGGATGATTCGCTTGGGTTCTCTAGATGAACACATGAAATCGAAGGAGAATCCCACCCCAATTAGTTAATAACTAGGTAATAACAGTCAACTTTTATAGCCATATTAGTCACAATAATGCTATATAAGTAAAAAAAAATGCTGGTTTGCAACATTACCTAACTACTAACTACAACTGCACACGTGGTTAAAGAAAATGGTTGGGATATAAAAAAAAGATGACAGCAAATGTTCAGTTAATATACAAAACAAGCCACTTTATAGGAACCTTAATCTAGAAAATAATATGCTTATTTTCTATTATAAATCTATCAAAAGTAATTTTTATATTCTATCTTATTATATATAGTAGTAAAGTTTTTTTCCCTTAAGATTAAGATCTCAATTATTACTGAACTGATTGGGTTCTTTATTTTAGGTAAGCTTCACATAGGTCTCATGATGGTTTTAGTCTATTTCATTTTCAGATTTAAGTATTGGGCGGGTGTTAAGCTATTTATCTAGCAGCCCCGTTTTGCTCCTTTGAATAAGGATCCTTTAGATGCTAGGGGCACAGCTGCTAGTAGTAAAAATAGTATTATCTAAGAAATCGCCTATAACCACTTTGAATTAATCCACCAGAGGGAGAAAGTCCCCCTTCCCCTCCTTCTTCCAAATTTATTTTTTAGTGGGATGTCGGATACACACACATACTTGGGCTATAGGGTCTACTTGTTGCAGAATTTCAGCAATTAAGCGGTGTATTTCTTGCAGGCTTCCTTTAAGATTCTTTGATGACCTTTGGGGTCGGATTGTGGAAATACAAAAATCTATAAGATTTTTTTAGAATGCCCCTCCCCCCCCCTCTATACTTGCAACAGCCTTGTATAATTAAAAAATCATTTATCCATGCATTATAGTTTGGCCAGGAACACGGGGATAGAACAATTCTAACGAAAAAATTCTTTCCAAATTTTTTCATGTATAAAATTCTGCCCTTGGTAGTTTATAGTTTTACGGGGATAAAAGATTTGTAATTAAATTTAAGGCAGGTCCTTTACTCCCTGGGTTTAGTAACCAGCTGAAAAATATAAAAAATACTTTATTAAAAAGCAAAAAATTTTAATTCGCGAATAAAAAGGATTTCTTTCAACTATTTATATAATGTTTAATGACTAAAGAAGGTGTATCAACTTTTTCACGTTTTATTTAAGATAGCTAGCCGGTTCTTTTAGTAAGTAGTAGATGTAAAATTTTTCATGGAATTCAGATATGCAATCGGTTTTTTTGTAGACCTCTTATTTTTTAAGTAATTTAATTTAAAAAAATAAATTAAGTTGATTTTAAGGTTCTAAAACGCAACAAAAAAAAGGAAAAAATGGCCATTATGAACAAAAATAGTAAGATCTTTAATTTGAAGCCTTTCTTTTTGAATTTTGTCCGGTAATTATTGAAAAAAATTATTTTTTTAAACCCACGAGAATAAAAACTTTGAACTTAATTTTATCATTTCACAGGTAAAAAAATATGGGTTCATATATACCTTTAGAGTCAGAAAAATATTACGAATCCATTGTAAGCAAAATTGAAAAAAAGTAAAAAAATACAAAATGAAAAAATGGCCTATTGTATTTTGTTGTACAGGCAACACTTTCGTCATCCCCTAGTTACCCCCTCTTTACCCCCTTCCCATTTCTATTCTCAATTCAAAAAATAAGGTGGTTGCCTGTATAATATAATATAATATTTTCATATAATTCCTTTTATTGTAGTTTATAAACTATATTGCAAACTTTTTATTTCAATTTTGCTTAGAATGGATTTGTAATATTTTTCTCATTCTAACAGTATATATAATGCCTATTTCTTATGCCTTGGTAATGATAAAATTTAGTTCAAAGTTTTTATTCACGTGGTTTTTTTTTCAATAATTACTTGACAGAATTGAAAAAGTAAGGTGTCAAATTAAAGATCTTACTATTTTTGTTCATAATGGCCATTTTCTTTCTTTTTTTTGTTGCATTTTAGTACCTTAAAATCGAATTAATTTTTTTAAAAAAAACTTAAATTACTTAAAAAATAAGAGGTCTACAAAAAAACCGATTGCATATCTGAATTCTATGAAAAATTTTACATCTACTACTTACTAAAAGTACCGGCTAGCTATCTTAAATAAAAAGTGAAAAAGTTGATACACCTTCTTTGAAAAATTAAATTTTCAACCTTGACTGGTGATTCCTGTAACAGTATACCATAATTTAGGAACTGTAGCACGATGTAATTAATTGTTATTTTCTTTTATTTTTGGAATGGTGATTTCTTGGAAGATTAGGCGTTTGATTTGTTTACGTACACTTTTATGGATTAAGTCATCCTTATATTCTAGTGTTTTACATTTTATAACATTAACAATAAATTTGATAAAAATCAAATAATCAAATAACTAGAAATGCTTTCCAAATCATTCGAGGTTGTTAAAAGTTAAAATCATATGTAAAATGAATTTTAGGTATACGACAATGGCGATGAATCAATATACACCTTCCACGATGATAAACAATGATTAGATTAAAGTACCCAAAGATTGTGACCCATTATACAATATATTTACATGGTTAGAAAGCATTGGGTATCAATGTAATTTTTAGTCCATTGTCCCCTCCCTGAATCGTTATTATGAGTAATTTAAGGGGCTATCTGTCAGAAAAATAATTCTTCTAAAATAGATTTCTTTATGCAATTTCTTATTTGAATTAAAATAATGGCACTACATTAAGGTCTGGCGTCAATTCGTGTAATTTCTTTTCCTACTGACAAATACAAACAAAGTTTGGGAACCTAAGTTGGATGGAAAATGAGAAAAAAAAATTTATTAGAAAATATATCAAATATGAATATTATTATTGTCTGTAAAGATGATATTCTAATATTTTTGTTTTTACCTAATTAGTTTTAATATCTTTTGGTTCAATTTACATCCTATTACATAATATATAAGCAGTAAGCTTTTTCTGTCTGTAGCGAAGGATTTATCTAACCAATGAACCGATATGGTTCTCCTTTACAGTGAAGCTTTTTATTGGTCCAGGGAAACTTATAACTATTTTGGAGGAGGGTATCTCCACCCTCCCAAGAAAAATCACCCCTAAAAAAGTAGGGGTGGGTCGATTCCTCCCTCCCATTTAAAAAAAAACAAAGGGGCGTAGCCGCTAGTAATTTTTATAACACGTGATTATTGCTTGTACTTTTTTAATCTAAGTGTAAAAAACATACATTATTAGTACAAAAAAGACCATTAAGTTCATTGAAACAAATAAAATTAGTAAATAAATAGTATACATAGATATACGTATTACAATGCTATATAGTGTGGCATACAAATATCTTATTAATACCATATGGAGAAAATTGTAATGTAACAAAAATTACAGAAAAATTACCAAAACAAAACTAGAAAATTGTCCAAGGAATCTTATTACAAAAAATGGATTAGATGCATATTTTAAATGTTTTTTTTTCTCGTTAATTAATACATGCTTCGATCCAAATCGTATTTAATTGTTACAGGAATAATCGTTGCATGTTTGATAAAGATAGGATAACTCTTAAGTTACATGCCTAAATTAACGATAAGAGCCACTTATTATGTAGGTACGGTTGGACAGACCTACAAAATTTTGGAAAAGCATCGCTAAAAATAAAAATAACCCTCATGGGCTAAACTAAAATGTAAGCTGTAAAAACTGAACACAATTAACAATTAAGAAATGGAGATGGTTAAATACTAAATTATTTCAATAGTTTAAAATTTTTTTTAGGAAATTAATGGATAGATAGATAAGTAGACATACAAACAGACAAATAGATAAATAGATATTTATAGATATTTGGACAGTTATGTGCGGTTTGGGTGTGTAAAGGGTTGTCAACACCCCCCTTAAAATTGAAATTGTGGGGCCTGCCTTCCCCTTTCTTCACCACCGGTGAATCACTGTGCACGCCACTAATTTGATGTATAAATAGATAGACAAAAAAGATAAGTAGAAATTTTTTAAAAATAAAAGATATGAATATACTATATCCCTAGAGGCCTCTGAGAGTCGACATCAACCCATTTTTAGTTTATTTTTAAAGAAGAAAAATTTTTTTGAGGGGGGATTCATTTTTTTTATGGGGCTATTCATCTTGTGAGGGTGGTGGGACCCTACCCCAAAATAGTTATAAGTCTTTCCAAGAAGCTACATTGTAAAGGTGAACCATATCGGTTTTCTCTATTACAGACAAAAAAAAACTTTTATAATAGGATAGATTGTAGTTTTACATTAAAAGAAATAAATACTATTTGAGTCAATTTCATAGATAGATAGATAAATATTTCTTAACCCTGATATCTATCTATCTATCTATCTATCTATCTATCTCTGTTTGTTTGATAAGCATATGTTGATTAATTTGGCTGATTTTACTTCAAACACATTAAATTCGGGGTTCCTATCTTACAACAAGATGTTAGAAATTATGAACTCTAAAATTATTTTATCTTTATGATGATGTATTGTCGAAATATTGCTTATCTAGATAAGCAAATTATGCTAATAATTGCTCTATTGTACTTCAGATAAATTTAATAAAATCATTTAAGAACTTCTTTTAAAGTTACTTTTTTGCATGAACAGACCTATTAAGGCCATATCCTTGGAATATTTACAAGCTTACGCTGGTTTCTAGGAACATTATGTGACATTATAATTACACTACTATAGCCTCGAAATAAAGAGATTCTAATGTGATTCCATTATGCTAAAGAATAATTGAACCTGCATTTTTTGGTGTGATCATTAGATTTTCATAGATTCTATGCGAATTGCCAAAATAAAAATGTCAAGTTTCAATCAGACACCAGTACGATAAAACCTATTTATAATCTTAATTTAAAAATACATTGGCCTAAAACCAACTAAAACTTAAATTTGTAAATAGAATATCCTAAAATCATACTAAGACCTATGTAAAGTTTCCTAAGATAGAGAACTCTATTGGGTAAGTAGTGAGCGAGATCTTAAATATGATACACCACAAGATGCATCTAGGAGTTCTTTAAGGAAGGGCTATTCCCTCTCCCAAAATAGTTTTAAATCTTCCATGGACTGGAGAAGCTTCACTATAAGGGAGAACCATATCGGTCCTGAGGTTAGCGAGATCCTTTGGTACATACATGCAGACAGATAGACATTTTGTCACTTTAATATGAGGATACAACAGTATGGCTAATTTGAAATATAATTTGTAATGTATAAACACTAATTTTCATAGTTAAATAGCCACTGTGAAAATTTTACAATTTAAGAACATGGTTAGTTAAATAGGGGTTTCTACGGATAAAAAAAGCTTAGGCATCACAATACTATGTAGAAATTCCTTTACTAAACCTTGGTTGTATTGGATAACATATTACAGATACCAACACTTTGTTTGCAGGACCTTTTTTTTAGACTTCTAAAGCTGTGTATGGTGATATTTTGCGCTTGTTTTGAACCTTCTCATTTTCCTTTATCAACATCATGCGCCTGACATTCTATTTTTAATGTCATATCTATTTCTGCTGTCACAATTAATTTACTTAAAGTCCTTAGAATTCATTTAATGGATTGTATAAATTAGTTAAGCCATTAAATTTCTTATCAAATATCATTAATCTAAAGTCAATCAATATAAGGATTGCTTTAACATATAATATCACATTAGCGCCTAGCCATACATTGCATGTTAGAAACTGTTGACATTTAACCGATATGGAATTCTTATGGTTGATGTCGACTATATTTCTATAAAAGAAAGTGGCTTTAGATGATATACTATAAACTGACTATTTATTTTACATTATTTATTTATGTCAAAAATGTAGCATGGAATAGAAATGGTTATGGCTGAAACATAAAATAATATAAATAGACATTTATAAAATATTTAAAAAAGATATATTTACTTTAGAATTTACTTTATCTTAGTTCTTGTACCCAAAGTTTTATAAACTTTTATCAAATATTGATTAGTTGGTTTAAACTTGTATTGTCTCAACTTGTCAGATAGTAATTTTAATGTATAGGAAGGTTAATTTTATATATATTATAATTATGTACGTTCGTGCTGCCAATGAATTTATTGTTCTTGTTTATTTTTGCGAACTTTATTTTTGTTTTAGATGATTTTCAAAAATTATTTCATTCATTTTTCTGTCTGAAAAAATATGTATTCTTCTTCTTTTTTATCTTTGTGTGTGTATGAGTGTGTGTGTGTGTGTGTGTATGTTTGAACCAAACTACATGCCTTTATCAATTCACAACTTACTGATAGACCAACCAATAAGACAATTATAGAGTATATGTTTAAAAAGATAATATTTAAAGGTTTGTCGGCATTTTCCCTAAAAGTGCAAATCGATCACAGAATCTCCCCCATTGATTTTGAAATAAATTGAAAGTAAGGAATGGAAAAGCAAGTAGGGTGGATTTTATGCCTAATCCTGCGAGAATCCATTTACTAATATTAATTAATTTCAAAATAAATAGTGTGTGTTTGTGCTCAAATAGACACTTTAGGGGAAACCACCAGTGTGTCCTTCAAAATCCATAAAATTTCCATGAAAAATTGGTAATTTCATTTTGGTTTTTCGGTTTCTCGGATTTAAAAATTAATAATTTTCTTGCAAATATGATTTTATATCATGGTCAGGGTAATAAAATAATTTACAATTAGTGGCGAGGATCAGAGATCTTAAGGAATAAGACAATGGATGATAAACTGATATAGTACAGTTTCTGAGCTAACGAATAAGATAACGTGGTAAAAAACTTTGGGTACCAGTGTAATTTTTAATCCATTTTCTCATCCCTCCCTGGTTATTGATATATAAACGGAAACGGTTTTTTTAGCCCGTGCCTTCGGCACCTCAGGGCTAAAAAAATGGTTTTAATCTTATAATTGTACATTCTACATCCACGGAAATCTGTTTATAATACCAACAGACTTTTTATGGAGAAATGGCATACATACTCTAATTATAAGGTAGTTTCGAGATAATGAAAATGTTATTACTAATGTTTATTTATAATTATTTATATCATTTATTAGTTATTATAATACCTATAGTTATAATTTTCTTAAAATCTTATTGAATGTATAATATACGTTGTTTTCATTTATAAGATACTATTTATAAGATTCTATATAAGTTAATCAAATATGTTAAATAAATGCCATGAAAAAAGTTAAAGACAGAACTTTGCCGCTGAAATACACCAATGACGTGTCTCCTTGGTCACAGAACAACCAATAATAAGCCAGTATTTTAAAAGAAGACACGTGATTGGTTTATGTTAGCGGCAAATTTAAATAATTTATAGTCGTGTCAAGGGATATAGAACATTTGAAGTTAAATTATTAAATTTCTCATGGATATTTTTAATCTAGTTCATTATTACTAACACTTACGCTTATTATTTCCATATTAAACATAATTATGCTAATTAAATTTTTTCTTGATAAAGTTTTAGATTGACGTGATAGTCTTCAAATAGATCCAATATCAAACAAAGATTCTTACAACCAAAGAAAAGAAAAGATGTTGGTTGGTTTAAGATTCGTGACAGTATCAAGAAATTTTAAGGGGAGGAGGAGGGGAGTCAAGGAATAATTACAGCCCCGCAAGAAAAAAAACCCTATAATTTATCATTAGTCAATTACAATGTTAACTGGCCTATCATTGATCATTTGTATTGTATGATATTGATAACGTCATTTTTATTGAACACTAAACATAAACATATTTTTTTTGGGCATAAAAATCAAAACATAGTCATAAAATCAAAAAAAATAACTATCCGCTGTTTTTCTACAAAACTCCTTAAGAAATTTTTTGGCACTTGGTGCTATAAACCAAAAAATCCGAAAATCATATTTAAAACCAAATCTACATATAAGGATTAGAATTTTATTTTGCCTTTTTGAATCTATAGTAAAAAACCTTCAACTGCTAATTTTTGGGAAGGGTTAATTAATTTTTGTTCGAAATGTAAATACAAATATTGAAAATTGTAAGAGGCTTTATAATATTTCAGATTTTCTGTTAATTTTAGTGGATAACTTATTTACAGAGCAGCTTCACTATCATTCTAAGATAATGAAAATTTCTATAATTTACGATTGACATTATCATAACTTATTATTAAATTTACATTAATACATATTTTTAAAGTAATACATTTACTTTACTGAAAAAAAATGTTGTAATGAAAATCTAAAGAAATCATTTCAATTATAAATATAAATAAATTATTCTATATGATTAAAACAACTTTAAGTTTATTTACGCTGTTTTTTTTAAAAAGATTAGCTTTTAAAAATTAAATATTTTCGTTAATTTTTTGCTATTGTCAGAGAAAAATTTACTGGGTTGCTTTCCCTCAAAATGCCTGCTAAGCCCTGAAACTACCCCTGTAGTGCCAAACCACCTACGGGGCTACCCAGTACCCAATATAACCTAACCTACCTTGACCTAAAGTCATAAAAACGAGTAAATTGAAGATGTGAGAACCATTTTTACCATAACAATGTGTACTTAACAATTCTTAACTTGTAATTATTTTACTAGCGGCTACGCCCCTAGAAGCCTCTAGGGGCACTGGTAGGAGGGGGAAATGTTGACCTCCTCCCATTTTAAATTTGAGTTTCAAAAAAGTAAAAAAAAATATTTTTTAGGGGGGGGAGGGGGGTAAAGACACCCCCTCCAAAAATAGTTTAAAACCTTCCCAGGACCTATAATGAGCTTCACTGTAAAGGAGAATTATATCGGTTCAGCGGTTAGCGAGATCCTTCGGGACAGACAAAAAACGCTTACTACTTTATATAATAGGATATCTTGATTACAAACACATGTTCAGGGTATCTATCTATCTATATATCTATCTATCTATTTATCTATCTATCTATCTATCTATCTATCTATCTATCTATCTATCTATCTATCTATCTATCTATCTATCTATCTATCTATCTATCTATCTATCTCTCTATCTATCTATCTATCTATCTATCTATCTATCTATCTATCTATCTATCTATCTATCTATCTATCTATCTATCTATCTATCTATCTATCTATCTATCTATCTATCTATCTATCTATCTATCTATCTATCTATCTATCTATCTATCTATCTATCTATCTATCTATCTATCTATCTATCTATCTATCTATCTATCTATCTATCTATCTATCTATCTATCTATCTATCTATCTATCTATCTATCTATCTATCTATCTATCTATCTATCTATCTATCTATCTATCTATCTATCTATCTATCTATCTATCTATCTATCTATCTATCTATCTATCTATCTATCTATCTATCTATCTATCTACCATCTATCTATCTATCTATCTATCTATCTATCTATCTATCTATCTATCTATCTATCTATCTATCTATCTATCTATCTATCTATCTATCTATCTATCTATCTATCTATCTATCTATCTATCTATCTATCTATCTATCTATCTATCTATCTATCTATCTATCTATCTATCTATCTATCTATCTATCTATCTATCTATCTATCTATCTATCTATCTATCTATCTATCTATCTATCTATCTATCTATCTATCTATCTATCTATCTATCTATCTATCTATCTATCTAACTATCTATCTATCTATCTATCTATCCATCCATCTATCTATCTATCATAGTTTGATTCTAATAATGCATGACATGTACTTGTCAAAGTGTCATGTGGACACTAATATGCAAGATATCAAGATAGCTAGATAGCAAAAGAGTAAGAAAGCTATATAGCAGTATGTAGATTGCTATTTATCAAGATATAAAGATAGTTAGAAAGCAAATTAGCATGATATCAAAAATCAATAACAAGACCAAAATATATCAAGTTATCAAGAATGTTTTAAAATATATGTTTAAAATTTATCAATTAACAAGAAATTTAAAGTAAATTTTCTTAACATAATCTATTAGACGTACGGACGACGTCGTTATATAGCAGCTGCGCTAATTTTGTGCATATTTAAATGAGAGATTCTTCATTTTGTTTTACTTTTTAATCTTGCTCCTAATTGTCATGCACTTTTATTCTTTAATTATTAGCAATTTAGATCAATTTCTTATATGGCTTAATTTGTCCATATTCCAACCATCCTCCCTTCAAAGTCTCTTTAGACCTATGGACAAAACAGAAAAAATCCTTTTAAAGCAAAACTTTAATACTACCAAGGTCAGTCCGTTTCAGAAATAGATGGCTCGTTTATTTAGGCATGTTAGAATGGAAAAAAGATTCCTGAAACAATTAGGTACGAAGTAAAAAGCAAAGTAACTTAATATTTTCCTTACCAAAATGTCCGTGTGTCCATTTGAACATATTTAATAATTAGATTTTTCTATATAATTTTGAACATGGTGTAGTTCAATTATTCGGGTAATTCCTAGGACAATTAGGCTCTGAGTTTTTTTTTGTTTTCTTGCATTAATATAAGCATATTTTTATAAAGATGGATTATAAACTTTTAAGTGCATGTTTAAAAACGCATGACTGACAGACTAACAGACGAACCGCTGTCTGTAAAAACCGCATACAAGGGATTCGGGGGGATAATTATTCTGAAAATTAGAATTATGCAACACAAATATCTGAAACTTAATGATCTATATAATAGGATTTTCTATCTTGGGTTATGTTAGCTGGTGGGAAGGAACAGACATAGGACTGGTACCCAAAGTTTTATTAATACTTACACTCATTCGTTCACATAAAAACTTTGGGTACTATTATAAGGTTGTACAAACTTTTCGTCCAATAAATAAATCTATTGAAAGGTGAAATTTCTCATACATTGTCTTATCCATTAAAATGCCTATTTTACTAATTTTCATAGGAACTAATAAAAATAATTAGATTGAAATATTATATGCGACAATTACATTAACAAAAAGAGTCACTTGTATTCTGAGAAATAGGACAGACAATGAATTAATTTTTTCCAGTATGGCTTCAAAAACCGATTAATATCTGGTGGATTAAAACCGGTTCTCATCCATACGAAAAAAATGTCTATAAACGTATTTTAGACAATTTCTTCACGAATATTGAAATAAAAACTTAAAATTGATACCTGTCTTATAATTTTTCATTTTAATAACCGCGGAATTCTGTTAAAATATTATTAATTTTTTACCCACCTTTATAAATTATGTCCTCTCTTACTAGAATTAGTTGTTTAATTTCACCTAGTTCCTAGGCAGGTTTTGAGCCATTTAAATTTAAACTTAAATTATGGATAGGTTTGAGGCTATTTTTCTACCATTACTCGACACTTTTGTTCTGTAAATTGTAAGGAATACCCAAGATTTTGTCAAAACAAACATTTGATAATTTTATTAAATCATGATTGGTTGATTCACACAAGTAGTGACCAAACTTTAAAAAAAATAATTTTAATGTTCAACATATAAAAGTGATTCTATTGTTTGTCATCAATGGGGATATATGTACATTTCCTTATCTGTAAATATTTTTTTATAATATTGATACCAATTCCAGTTATTTTTGTAATTAACTCTTTTACACTTTGTTTTATGTAATCCAATGTTTACCAGTTTCATGATTTAAACATCAGCTAAATTCAAAAAACAAATTTAATAAGTTTAGGCTTGAAAAAAAAACCAGGAAGGAATTTTTTTATTTAATGACTTAAAAGCTTTGGGTACTTTAATTGAATTTGATTGGATAGTTCAAACTCACAAACAACTAGACCAATTAAGAGCTTGATACAAGAGAGCTTACAAGTACTATATGGATGTTTTATTTTTATTCTGAAGTTTTAGGTAGCTCATCAAAAACGTCCAAGCTTTTTATCTTTTTTTTCGTGCAAGAATGGTGGTGTAAAAAGGGATTTAGTAAAATTTTGAGGCCATCGAACGAGAGATCGTGTACATAAACCTTTTAGAACCAAAAAATCTATTGTGTCTCACTTTCACCCACACTTTCCCTAAACGCCATACTATTAAACATGTATCACATGAAAAGATATTTATTATGACAAAGATAAATTGAAATCAATCACTCAGAACATATAAAAAGCATATCAATGGATATAAAAAACGTGGATATTGTGACAGGGGATATTTTGGTCAATCATGGTCTGAAGAGGAAATGGTGTAAAGTCATAAGTGGGGAGGGGTGGATTATCGTTTTATTAACCAACTTGGAGAAACATTTTTGTCAGGGAACATGGAAAACAACGATTTGAGTATAAGTTTATAAACAGTCCCAGATAGATTTATAAAAAGAAATCAAGGAAAAAATAAATGTTTGATAATTATATATATTAATACAATTTCTAACATTTATTGGCTTAAAAACATTGGTTACTTGGTTCAAACTTTTCAACCAATAATTCAGAAAGATGATTTTGTTCTTAATCATCATGAATGTTGAACAATTTCTTGCCTAATGTCTTATCCCCTAATTGGTACTAAAACATGTTCAGAAAATGTTTTAGTTTTGCTCGGGTTTTCCAAATCTATTGAAATAAAAAAACAAATACTAAAATTATATTTTGGTTCAAAAACTGAAAAGATATAATTAAGTAATAAGTAAAATATCAAAAAGTACAATTACCTAATTAATTTATCATATTAGTATACATTACAACATTATGATTTGAGATTATAGTAGTGGCCGCACCCCGGCCCTAGAAGGGAATGTATTTCAAGCCCCCCACCCCCAAAAAAATCTTTCTTTCTCTTGGGTGGAGATAAATTTTTTTTTATATTGCCATTTAGTCTAAATATTGAATTATTTAGAAATTTATTTTTATTCAATTTTAGTCTTTGAATTCATAACTTTAATATTGAATTGCAAAAGTCTTTTGATCCTTTTGAATTAATAGAGAAATTTTGTAGAAATTATGAATAGGACAAAATTTGAAGAATAAAGGAGACATATTTGACAAAGGTAAAAAGACAGACAACTAAAAACAGAAATTTTATTCATAGAAAAAATATTTTTCATTTATTAGAGGAAAATTTATTTTAATTGAAAGTACAGACAATTATATAATGATGGCTACTTAGAAAGAAAGGTAATAAAATTCATAAATATACAACAAGGTAGATAGAGAGAAGGATAAATATCTAGAGAGATAGATAAATGGCTAGCTAAATTGATAGATAGACATAGAAAATAGATTTAGATAACAAAGATAGATTTTTTAAAAACCAAACAAATTGAACTTTAACTATCTTTTTAAATAGAGATAGCCAAAAAGACATCTAGGAAGAGGGTAGCTAGAACAAAATTTTGTTAAAATTAAAACCAAAAAATGGTAATTAAAGCATGTACAGAGAGCAAGCAAATTGGCAATGGGCCAAAAACTACGGAAATACTGGTGTTAGCGATAAAAACGTTTGTGTTAAGGATATAACATATGAATTAGATGCTAACACTAGCAGGAAGTATGTTATGTTATATTGGTATTAAAATCACTCTAGAAATGACCTATATGTTGACGCATATGTTTGTTCAATATCGTTAACACTTAACTACAGTTATTATGTTTATAAGCATCCAGGGATCTTAAAGGATAAGACAATGCGGATAAGTTAATTACATTCCAAATGATTATGAACAAGATTACCCCTTTTGTAGATCCAGATGTTTGGACACTGCTTGCTTGAACCAACCAATCAAAATTGAATGTGACCAAAGTTTTAAGCCATAGAAATGAGTGAAAGTGATTACAAAGATTTGGATACCAGTTTAATTTATAGTCCATTGTCTCCTCCCTTCTCTAGCCATTATCAGTACATTATGATAATTTATAAAGAAGCTTTGAATAAAACTACTTTGCTGTTTTATCTTGACACTTTTGTCGTCGTATAATATCAGCGGGTCTAATTAGTCAACCGAAATAATCTCCGTAATAATATTACGTATGGTTAGGAGGGATAGCTGCTTTCATAATATTTAAGTGGCTAAGCCCCTAGTGTCCTCTAGGTGCCAAGGAGTAAGGGAGGGGACAATGGATTGAATATTCAATTTTTAAGGAGTCTCAGACTTTGGGGACTTGCTTAAAGGGAATGTGCACGAATACAGCAGATTCTTACTGATTTTGGGGACTTGCGCATCAATGCCCCGCTAACTAGCTGAGCTAGTTTTGAATATGCAGACAGAAAAGTTTGTTATTTATCGCTGGTTTTAACAAATATTTTTTTCCCAAGAAAATGTCATTTCATGTATAGAAACTCTACTGTGATATTTATGTATTAAATAATCTAAGAACCGCTTGAATTTAGGGGCCAGTTATAAATATATCAGAAGGGTTGAGGTAGTTCTAAACAAGATTTTTCTAGTGATTAATTACAGAATGTTTACATTGTGATGTGTTGACAATTTAATTTTCAAGTAAATGATTTTTTTCTTTTTGTTCTAAATTAGGTTACCATGATCCCTATACAATTTTGGTAAAATTTTCCTGATAAATCTGGTTTTCATTGCTTTTCAGCGAACCCTCTTAAATTGAATTAATTGCCCATTTTCCCCTCCTTTACTCCCTGTCTAGGTGCACCTGAGGGAAGGTAGGGGAATGAGAAATAACCCTCTACCTAAAATTCTTTAAATGAAAAAAAATTAAATAATAGGGAGGGTGGTTTAAATTTTTCAGGGCTAATTTCTCGTAGAAGGTGGATAGGATATACCTTCCTCAAAATTGGTTTGAAACCTTTGCTGGACCAATGAGATGTTTCAATGTAAAGGAGAAACATATCGGTTCATCAGTTACCGAGATCCTTTGATTCACACAGAGGCAGGGGACATTAGACAGAGTAACATATATTTTTCTGCTTTCTTTTTACCATAGACGGCTGAAAATATTTTTAAAGGTTCCTTATTACAATGAGCATCCAGTTAAGTTAATAATTTACTTAGTAAGTAGTTTGTCAGTTATACTACAAAATACAATTTTGCCGTTAAACATCTGCCAAATTTCTTCCTAAGTTTATGACTTTTTTTTGTGCTGCGATAAATATGGATGTTGTCATTCTTCTTTATCTTACAAATTAACCGTTTCCATGACTTTATTACTAAAATACTTTAAAACTTGTACACTAAAATGTACACAACCTTTTCATAACTAATGACCAGTAAAACAAGGATGACATCCTTAAGTATCTAGGCAAAAAAATATTATTAATAGACAAACGGACATATAGAATTTAAAAGCAAATGTTCAGTATTAAGTAATGTGAGGAAAAAAATAAAGTATATAAGAATAGAATATAGTAGAATGATGGTAGGACACACATTAAGTGATCTTTAGAGTAGTTTCGGTACTAAAAAAGAAGCAATGAAACATATTGAATATAGTCATGTGATTCCAAAACCGTGTGATCACATTTTTTTGATTGAATGTGCGGCTACTCTATAACTAGGGGATAATAATCTTGTGTCCGTCCGTCTGTCCGACTGACACCGTTAGCTACAAGGACTATAACTTTTTTCTTTGCTGACTGTTTTAATCTATAAGAAAAAATATCATATATAGTGATTTGTTAAAAATACCACAGTCAAAATATTTCTTTATTTTTTTACTATTTTAACATAAGTAATAATTTTATCAAATATTTCAATAATACTTCAGCCATTACCACTTTTTTTTATGTATTTAATGTCGACATAAACTTTCGTAAAGAATGGAAATCTATCCCAAAAACTATTAGAAGAAATATAAAATTTCTATTTTTTTATTGGAATAAAATAATGTAATTTATTTTAAAAAAGCAACTGGACAAAGTGTCTCAAAAATCAGCCATGTGACGCCGATGCTGTGAGTATTGGTGCAAAAAATATGACGTAACAAAAAAAATTAGCCAATGAGAGTTCACTATAAATTTTACCATTGGTCAATAACGGCCTCTCATTGGCTAATTTTTTTTGTTACGTCATATTTTTTGCACCAATACTCACAGCATCTGTGACGCCATAATAATGAGGGAGATGAGAGGAGATGTGGAATAGAAGATCCCTAAAAAAGAGATGGATAATCCCTGATTACCATATCCACACCCATTCGTTATTGACCTATATCTGTGTACAATGTTGTAGCTCCGCTTCTTTGTAATATATTTAATCTGGGTGTACAAACTTTTGCACACAAATTTTGGAATTACCAAGTCTTTTTTTTACTATTTATACATATAAAAGGACATTCCTGTTTTATAAAAAAAGATATGGTCTAACTACCAATCGATGTATCATAAATTTGATCTGGATGTTGCACCAGATTTTCAAGTACTCTAATAAAGTGATTCTCAGAGCTGGCTAAAATAACGATAACCCCAATCTCCTTTAGCAAAGCTTCGGCATCGCTCTAGGTTTTTAACTCCTTCAATTAAACAGGACTTTTGGGGATTTTATTTGTAAAAAAATGTAAATTTAAAAGGGTGTGTTCATTTCACTAATCCAAGCTTTATA
This sequence comes from Acartia tonsa, assembly GCF_053477335.1. Taxonomy (NCBI): domain Eukaryota; kingdom Metazoa; phylum Arthropoda; class Copepoda; order Calanoida; family Acartiidae; genus Acartia; species Acartia tonsa. The sequence goes on along the minus strand of NC_137264.1, from coordinate 22,970,016 downwards.
CTATTACTGAATAACAGTTTATTTCTGTTTTTATCGCTGCACTATTGAACTAGAAATAAGCTAGAATTCCGATGCGTCCTTTTTGATTTAGCTTGGGGTTACAATAATTTATAATGTAATAATTGAAATGATGTATTTATTACCTATGAAAAGAGATTAAATAATAAATTAGCCAGATTAATCTGACTTTTCAAATTATGTTAATTAAATGTACAAAAAATAATTTGTAACTAGGATGTTGACATCCATAAAATTGGCAAAAATGATGATAAAATCCAACGTAAGGACAAACGAACATAAACACTTGTAGAGTTTTAGGACTTATAAGCAGAATATTAATTTATAAGATTTTATGATTATTTTCTTTGTTGCCAAATTGCGTAAATACAGGATACTGTTTCAGGGCATACATATTTTAAGAACTCTATTATTGAGATGTTTCGCTTAAAGTATCGTACCTTGTTGTTCTAGGAATCATAGTTCCTAAAATTAGAGGAATATATAATCTTTATTGGGTAGTACAATTTATCCATGTCCAATCTTTTCCACCAATTATTATATTATTTATCTTAATCCAGGGAGTAGAAAAAGTTAACGTCCATTGCATTGTCTTATCTCTTAAGATCTCTAAAAATGCCCCAATAATAGGCATATGATAGGTGAACAACCAAGAACAGGCAATTATGTTTCTGCAATGTCGTTCAAAAGATATATTAGTGAAATAAATATTTTCTTACCATTACTAGTTAATTGTTTAAAACCAACCATTCGAAATTCAAAAAAAAGTACCCAAAGAATTTTAGCCTAAAAATCCTGATCATAAAACTTTGGGTACCCGTATAAATCACACTCCAATGACCCAACCTAGCTATGCTTAATCTCATTATTGCTATTGCTATTTTAGTTTTTAAACTATTTTGTTGAAACGTTCAAAGAAATTTTTAAGATCTGATAATAATACCACGATTAATATGCCCTAGTGATCACTTGAAATAGCTTGCATCACATATAGAAAGACGGATAGATATAGATAGATAGATCTATGGACAGATAGAAATACTATTAGATGGACAAAGAGATAGACAAACAGATTCAGAATGCGTGTCATATTAACTATATAATTAATAAAAGTAAGAATTAAAACCCAAAAATTTCCCTGAATTGCCACCTCAAATATAATTTTAGATTTATTTCTCTTGTTGGTTATACCTTATTCCTGCTGTAATGTATTGATAAAAAATTTGGTACTAGTATATTTTACAGTTCAATGTCCCCTTCCTCCCTTAGTTCATAATTTCAAAATAGATCAATTTATATGCAGATTTACACAATTGAATAGGAATGTTAAATTTAGATTTTGCAAGATATTCTAATGTCTATGTAATATACATTCATATATTCATTTGTCTTATTTCCCATTAGTGTATGAGTCCTAAAATGGTTTTAGGGTATTCAATTTATTAATATATATCTCTATGTCTATGGTGGTTCTAAGCTATTTTTATGCCCATTAAACTTCAAGTTGCTTTGAGTTTAGCCGATAGTTTCTATAAATGAAATTTAGAATAAATGATTTTTATAGAAAATAAAAAAAAAACAAGGATGACAACATCCATAAAAGCGAAGCACTGAAACGGAAGGACAAACGGACATTAACATTTGTAAAGTTCTGAAACTGAATAATCAGAATATAAAAGTATCGAATGAGTCGAAGCAAAATTGTAAGTAAATTTGTTGAAAAACTGCTTGATACAGGATAATGTTTAAGGACATACTTACATTTTAGGACTTGATTATAGAGTTGCTTCATTTATATTATTGTTCTTTGTTGTCCCAGGAATCAATATACAAAAAATCAGATCAAACGGAAAATTAGATCACATAAAAATTTGTTTTTAAAAAAGTAGAAAAATCAACATGTTTAAAATGGACGTACGGACATTCTGGTAATGATTATAGAGTTGCTACGCTTTCTAACTCGTACCTAACTACTACAGGAATCATCATGCAAAGTTTGAAATCGATAGGACAATTCTAACCTGCCTAAATTAACGAATAAAAGCTATCTATCTCGGACGGACGGACAGACGTACGGACCGACCCTAATTATAGAAAAGCTTCGCTTTTAAAAAGAATGAGAGTATTCACAACTAGAGTAGCAGATACTAGGGAGGGAGGGGATATTGGACTATAAGGTATACTTGTGCTCCAAGTTTTAAATGTTTGCTTAAAAAGCTTCAACACATTTTCTAATCTGGATTGGTTGGGGTAAACCTTCAGTGTTCAAACTTTTAAACCAAAAAAGTTCTAATAAAATTCAAAGGGTAATATTTGGGTTTACATTGAATTTTCGTCCACTGTCTTATCCTTTAATATCCCTGATTTTCGCTTCTAAGAAGGTTGTTAACCTAAAATTATTTACAAATATATTTGATGATAATAAATAATAATAATAAATATGCCTAAAATTATCATACATTATGTCATTTCAGGGATCTTAAGGGATAAGACATTGACGATAAATTCAAGTACAGATTAAAATTATTGGTAGAAAAGTTCTGAAACTGCTAATCTGGTTTGTTACTTCCAAAAATCAAGACTTAATTAAAAACATCCAGGGTTTTAGGCCAACGAATGAGGGGAAATGTTTAGACACTTTGTTTCATTCCAATGTCCCCTCCCTCACTGAATTTAAAATAGGTTTGGTTTGGCAGTTCTCAAAACAAAAAAAGATTTTTTGGTAGGGTCTGTAGATTTGGGTGGTAAGAATAAATATTGATTGGGTTGTACAAAGTAACACTTTCCCTAGTCCTATCCTCTCCTTACATCCCTGTAGCTGTTCTGCTTTTATTTTTCATAATAGTATACCTTGTCTAATAAGTTTGGGTGGGGCAAGGAAATTTGTCTAAAATTATTGTAATTTCTCAATAAATTTGTATATTATAATTCATATTCAGTACCAACCTGATATCAAATATTATTATCATATGCATATGATAATAATATTATTTATTAAACTTATGGAAATTTGTTAGTAATTTATTTGGGGTACGCTTAATTTTCATCTAGGCCTAAATATCTTCTTTTTTTTTGGGGGGGGGGGGGGCGTAGAGGGGGAAATTGTAGAACGATCGATGCGTCGTTTATGAGATCCTAACAAACCTACAAACACATACAGACAATTCTATTTCTAATTTATAGTCTAGAATTTGTTGCCTAAAATATGAAAATTTTTAACTAATAATTTTTCTTACGGTCAAAACTGAAATATCTGTAAAGATTTATTAGTATTATAGTTGGGACCACAAAACCAAACCTTATATAATAGATGCATACATTTGCACCTTGGAGGGAGGGGACATTTGGCTGTTTATTACATTAGTCCCTAAAGCATTTAATTAATGTTTTCTTATTTGTTGACTTAACAATCTTGGGGACTTTTATTGAATTTTGATCGATTGGTTCATTTAGTTTAAGTGTCCACCGTTTCAACCACAAACTATATTATCCTAGGAAATTCATCTGTTTAATAGCTGACTTATTATATGAGTAAAATGATAAAAAAAAAACTGAACTTTAGTACCATGTTGTTTCGATTCTATTACCATAAAGTTAGTTTCATGTCCCCAACTCTACAATATTACGTGAATGTAAGTACGTTGGTGCTGTAGGGGCATTAGTAGGTATCATAAGTATGTCATAGAGGGAGCGAAGTTACTCTTTTACTCAAGGTGTCCGTTTGGCAGTTCACTTATAAAAGGTTCAAACCAACAAAAAATTAAACACCCTAAGTTCTAACAATGACAAGCTGTTATATAGATTATTGTTACCTTATCGTTTTAGGAATCATCATCAAGATTGAATTATCGGCTTTGCCTTTTAGCAATAAAGTAATCCTTGTTTGATTAGCTTTTAAATTTATTACAATTATATTAATAAGAATTATTATATAACCATGGAGGGAGAGGAAAATTGCAGATAAATTTAATAACCAGCTATCTAAGGCCGAATTTCATAATTAGAAGAAGATTAATTTATACTCCATTTTATAATGTTAATTTTATCATTATATTTTTTTCAGATAAAATGTAGAATGTTGAAGAATAATTTTGACTGAATAGCACGTTAAAATTAAGCAAATGGTTGGTGAAATATTACGTTACAGAGTAGCTGCGCTACTAAAGAGTAAGATATTAGTACCTTATAGCATTAATTAATAGACAGTTTTCCGCGAATAGTAAAGTTTATATTTTATTGGCTCCGACGAGTCGAAGGCCCAGGCTAACAAAACTGGTATTAATATGATGTTTTTTTTACTATTTGTAGAAAATTTTCCATATTACTATACATGATTGATTTTTTAGTATGGTCAAGAACCGGTTCTCATCCAACGTCTTAAATTGTCTTAAATCTCCTCCTTTATCACGAAAACTATGAATATATATTTATTTAATTTTGACCTTGCTAAATAATATAATAATAAAATATTCCAAAAACAAGAACAATTTGTGTTGGTAAGCAACACAGCAAGGTTTGAGTGTGGAATTTGTAAGTATATTGAATTAAAATCAGTAAAAGTATGACAAATGTAGCCTAAAACCATTTAAGACTTTAATCTGAAAATAATATAAACTAGAAAAAGCCTGGGACCTATGTAATCTTTATTTTTAACGAGATTTTAACGTACAAAAAAACTTAATACTCTATATAAAATTACTAGCGGCTTCGCCCCTAGCCTCTAGGGGCTTTGCCCCAAGAGGTGATAAAAAAATTATGGCGAAAATCGTAAAGGACCATGGAAATCTCCTTAAAAAAAAAACAAAAAAAACGGGGGGGGGTGGGGGTTGGTTTTTTGGGGGGTTGGGGGTGTCCCACCCCCCAAGAAAATAGCTTAAAACCACCACAGGACCAATAGGTAGATACCCTGAAGAGTAGAATCCGATCGGTTCAGTGGTTACCGAGATCTTAAGGGACAGACAGACAGACGGACAGACAGACGAACAGACAGACGGACAGACAGACGGACAGACAGACGGACAGACAGACGGACAGACGGACAGACAGACATCGTTCTACTTTGTATTATAGATAGACTTTTTGCCTCTAGCCTCTAGGGAAGGGCGGGGAGTTCAGCAAATAGCAGAAAACCATACCATCTACAAAGCTTCCATAAAAAAACCATTCGGACAAATTTAGACTACTTTATATAATAGGATATAGACAAGACAAAAAGGACATACTTATAAAGTTATTTTTATAGTATCTATGCTTCAATTTAAATATGCAAAATAAAAAGCATGTATTTATTGTAAAAATTTGATTGAATAACCAACTATGACATATTTTAGACATTTATAACATGGATCTAAAGGAATACGACAAATTGTTGTACCACATCCCTAATGATGATGCATGAAAATACCCCTCCTGTAGATTACAATTAGAGGTTGAAACGTTTGGACATTCAACTAAATGAACCATAAGTTTATGAGTTTTCTACCAATGGTTTCTATCATCATTTGAAAGGTTATAAAAGCTATAAACAATGGTTTTTAAGATTTATATTTTTTTAAAAAACGCTATAGGGGCTACAATTTTCTATTTAATAGATTTCTCAGTTTGTTAATTATAAGAGCTAACCTTCCCTCCTTCTCTCGATGTCCATAAAGGCGTCTGGGGGCGTAGCCGCTAGTAAAGTAAAATTAGAATATAAAATAATGTTTACTGAAGACCTAGATTATTTTACATTTGTATTACACCCGTGAAGCCATTTTTATGAAAAATACTACTTTACGTTTTTAATAGCGAAGCTTTTCTACAATTTGTTCCTTCATCCTCCCGACAGTACGTCCAAAAAGAATAACGATTGTCGTAAAATTTGCTAGTTAAAACTGTTCTATTGATTTCAAACTAGGCATAGTGGCTAGATACAGATAAGAGCGTGTAGTGTCTAATTAATCATTACCAGTATTCCACGTAGGTCAATCTAGAAACACTTAAAACTTTTAATTTGCTGAGCTTTGCTTTATGAAATGTTGTCAACCTTGTTTTTAGATACGTCAAGCATCATATAGGTTTCATTTAAAAATAACATCGATAACATACCTTCAGTGTGATGTACTGAATTTTAGTTTCCGAAAGTGTACCTAGCTTCCGCGTCCTATCTCAATATTTACTACTAGCTAAAAAAGCTTCAAACTTCCAAAAAAAATCAAAATTTAAAAAATTTAAATTTTGAATGCATAATGTATAAATCGTTTATACATTATAACACTTTTCCCTTTGACTGGAGTAGCTAAAAATAGCATATGCAATAATTGGGTTATCTGCTGTACAACTTTGGAAATTAGGGAAGAAATAGGCAATTCATTTTCAGCACATCTTCAGTGTATATTTCTAGGAGAGTGTGATCCCTTCCCAACTACCAATAAATTAATAATAAACATACATTTTTTTCCGGTATGGTTTCGAAACCGAAAATATCCGATGGATTAGAACCGGTTCTCTGAAAAATTATGTATAGCATCGAATTATATGCAGTTTTCTACGAATTTAAAAATGTACAATCACAAGATAAAAAACTGGTATTAATCTAATTTTTTACATTTTATACCCGCGGAAAGCTGTTTATAATACGATGTAATAAATAATTATTGATTTCCCCCCCCCCCCACCTTCCATTCCAAATATTAAGTGGAACTTTCCGATAAAAGATATGCAATAAATGTTGTGTCTGGCATTATTTTATGATAAATTCCAGTTGTAATGTAAACACAACGTATAAATATCAACACAAGCCCAGTAAAACAAAGAAAAAAAGTCAGAATTAAAAAAAACAATCGCAATGTTTGATGAAAAACCGTCAAGTGTTCTTATTGTTAATATGTCGGGGTAAAATATATATGAATATTTACAGGGTGTCACAAATAAATTGGTCCCAAATTAACAGCGGGTCAAAATAAAACAATAATATTAAGTTACTAGCGCCTATGCCCCTATAGGCATCTAGGGTTCTTGAGGCTGGGGAAATTAGACCCCTCCCAATTTTAATTTAAGGTTTAGAAAGAAAAGCTAAAACAATTTTTTTTTTTCGGGGGAAATATTTTTTTTAGTGGCGATTTTTCTTGGGAGGGTGGTATTACCCTCCCCAAACTAGTTATAAACATTCCCAAGACCTATGATAAGCTATGCTGTAAAGGAGAACCATATTGGTTCAGTAGTTTGTGAGATCCTTCGGTACACACACACACACAGATACACAGACAGAGATCCTTTTACTTTATTATAAGGATTAAAAGTAAAATTTTTGTGTTCATATAAACCAGCTAGGAATTTTGCGCAAATAAGTTTTTTTCTTTAGATCTGGATTTTAAAGACTCGAATCTCATCTAAAAAGGCTTCTATTTTAAAGGCTTTTTTCATAAAACGGGACAAGAGTTTGGATACATAGAGTTTTATATCCAACATATAAAGGAACGTGTTTATAATTTGCTGTCCAATGTTCCCTCCCTCTCTCTGACAGATTACAACAAAAGACAAAAAAGTAAATATATGAAATAAGGTCCCTGTAGGGTTGTAAGATTTGGCCTAATCTGAATGTGGCGGTGATTTTAATTAATTTGATTTTTACATGTTTAAATCTATTTACTTATTAAGAATTTAATAAATATTTGATAACTGATTAAATTGTAAGCAATTGATTTTCAAATCCATAATAATGAAGGAAAGACAAATAAAAATAAACCCCCAAAGATATTAAACAAAATTACCCTCTCTGTGTATTGGTTAAATAGTTTGGACAATGCTAATTTGAAACCAACCAAACAAATTTCGACAAGAGTAACAAAAATTTTTAAGCCAACGATAAGATAAATGTTAAACTTGGGGTACCCGTGTAATTTACAGTCTAATGTCCTCTTCGTCAGCATTTGTATTTTATATTATTGAAGAGAACTGGCCGAACATACATGAAATACAGATAGTATAGAGTACCTACGATGATCATAAACTTCGTAACCCTAGTTTATATGTTTGAATATGTGTATGTATATTGTTAATAGAACATAAGTATGTTACAATATGACACTTCAACATATGGGAGAGGGTGTGTGTGTGTGTGTGTGTGTGTGGGGAGGGGGCAATTTTCAATTTCCAATTCTTGTTGAAATAAACCCCCCGTTCCAGAGTTAAACTGATTCAAACTACAATAGCATAGCAAAATAACTACCATTGTTACTTAAAAATATAATCGTTATAGAAATTATTATTTATAAAATTAAATTGATTATTCCTTTAAATCCAAATTTTAAAAAGGTTTTACCTACATTCTAAAAGAGTTACATACACTACGTTTCAAGATAATACTTAATTGTTACAGGCATATTAATGGAAGGTCGATAAGTTTATTTGAGAGTGGAGGGGGAGGTGAAATGAGCAATTTAAAATTTATGGGAAAATGCACCTTAATGTCATTTAAATATGACATTGAAAAAGTCTGACGATAATTTATTTAACAAATAACAATTAGAACGACAAAATCTCGTTTGTCTCAAGTTAAATAGAATTCACCACCCTCATACTTCTTAAGAAAATGAGGATTTGTTTCTAGGTTAAGTTCAGGGATCCTAAGGAACAAGACAATAAACTAAGAATCAACCTCAATGATAATTAAACAAATTTACCCCTTCTGTATTATTGAATGTACACTTCAGAACTAAACAATCATAATTCAATGAAAGTAACCAAAGTTTTTGACCCAACAATTCAACAAATAAGAAAACGTGGCTACAAAACTTTAGGTACCAATATAATTTACAGTACAAATTAGGTAAAGTAGATTCAAATAGACTAGCACAGTTATAATCTATAATACAAAGTAGAACGATGTCTGTCTGTTTGTTTGTCTGTCTGTCTGTTTGTTTGTTTGTCTGTCTTTCTGTTTGTTTGTTTGTCTGTCTGTCTGTCTGTCTGTCTGTTTGTTTGTCTATCTGTCTGTCTGTCTGTTTGTTTGTCTGTCTGTTTGTTTGTAGCGAAGGATCTCGCTAGCCGCTTAACCGATCGCGTTCTCCTTTACAGGGTAGGTTCTCATAGGTCCCGGGAAGGTTTATAACTATTTTCTTGGGGGGTGGGACACCCCCCCCCCCCCCAAATAAAAAATAAAAAATACTCCCCCCCCAAATTTTTTATTTTTTATTTTAAACTTAAAATACGAATAATTGGTTTGATAAAACCTCTTGGGGCAAAGCCCCTAGAGGCTAGGGGCAAAGCCGCTAGTGTTTCATAATTATTTCAGCTTACAAATTTGGGTACTTATATTAAATCTTGATTGGTTGGTATAAACTAACACTGCCTAACTTTTCTACAAATAATTCTAATCAACAGAATCATATTTTGGTTATCATAATTGGGGATGTACATTAGCTCATCGTCTATTGTCTCATCCCTTTAGATGATTATAAGAAAGCAAAGTTTCATTAAGTTTGATTATACTAGTGTATATTAAAAAACCTTAATTTTTTAATTGTCCACGTTTTTAAAATAACATTTTATGTTAATTTCTAAAAAAAACAACAAAAGCTTAAGTAAAAACAGTACTACAAGGACAATCATGTTGATAATTAGCGCAGCAACAAGAAGCTCAATATCTAATTTTTAAAAAATATAAACTGTGAAATAATAATAAAACGTACAGTATACATTATTAGCGGCCGCGCCGCAATCGATAATAGACTAAAACCCTCCCAAGACTTAAATTAAACAGCTCAAAATTAACCCAAAACTTTTATGAAGATGCCCTAACATGGAGAACTAAATCGGTTTAGTGCTTAGAATTATTAAAATCATTCTAAATTTCTAAAAACTAAAAGGTGATATTAAAAACAAGATATAATCTTAGTTATTAAAATAAAAAAGAACTGTTTTTTTCTTCTCGTTTTTCTTAGCCTTAGTTTATGATTCATAACTAAAGAATTCAAGGACGTACAAACGGACACACAAGAAGTTAATTATGGAGTAGTTGTGCTGTAAAAAAGCGGTAAAACAAGAGAGAGAGCTATTACCAGGGAGGGAGAGAACAATTGGCGATAAATCTAATAAATTCTTCCTCTGGTAACCTAAATTTAAAGGGGAAGGGAAAAAGCAAATTTTTTTTCCAAAACCGATAGTGTAAATAAACCAAAATCAAAATTCACTGGAGTGGAACAAAATTCTTTTCCAGTATGACTTGGAAACCAAATAATATACGTTGGATTAGATCCGGTTCTCACCAATACTGAAAAATCTTGTATAGCATCGTATTAAAAACAATTTTCTACGAAAATTATAATAAAAGTATTAAATTCATTACCTGTATTGTTAGCCCAGGTCCTCTGAACCCGCGGGGCTACCAAAATTGATTTTAATCTTAACATTTTTTTATATCCGCAGAAAGCTGTCTTTAATACGATGTGATAAATAACTATTCATCAAAGTATTTTATTCAGTATATATTAAAAATATATTTCAGTGAACATAGCACCCAGTCTAATACAGTTTAGCTAGATGTTAAATAACAAGAATTCATCATATTGTCATATCCCCAAATTCGTGATTAATAAAAAAATCACTCATATTCAGTAAATGTGATTCTTTCTTTAAAATCTATTTTTAAAATTTGTGTTGTTAAAAGTAACAAGAAAAACAATCATCCCCAAATTCTTGATTATGTAGCTGGGGGAAAGTGTTTATATTAAATTAAACGCCATTATTCCCTCCCTACCTCCCTGAAATGAACCCATTTTTGTGCTTATATAAGGTTAGGACAATCTTGAAACGCTAGTCTTCAAGCATTTTCACAAAACCGAGAAATTCTGTCCTAATTAGCAAAGAAACTTTTTCATTGTTCGTTCCCTTAAGATGCCAATCGGTATAAGAACCCTCCATAATTAAAAAAAAGTTATTAGAAAATGTAAAGCCCTACGGGGAACACTAGAACTGGCGGGCAACCCTCTAACTAATATAACCTAACTAAATTATTTGACCTAAACAAAACATAACCCCCATTCAATGAAATTTAATTTTATTCAAATAAGAGGGGAATTGTGTGTCTGTGCTCGAATAGGCACTATGAGGGAAACTGCCATTTGTACTGACTTTATATAGTAAAAATAATGCTAAATACTATTAATTAAAAAGGTTTATATTTGTTGTTTTCTTGTTAATGCTACGTCAAAAAGCTGTTCCAAGAAAATTTGCGAAAAGATAGGACAACCTTTGTTCTTGCTGAAATTAGCATAAAATTTTGCCAGAAGGAAATCTGACCGGATTCTAATAACTTATACAATATATTATTACAGCACAATAACGAGCTAATAAAGAAATAATTCGTATTGTAATGTCATAATATTAGATATCTTTAGAAACCACAAAATAAGCTTGGCCTTGAAAAATTGGGTTCGATAAAACAGTAGGATTAATTCATTTTAGCAAAAAAAATTAACATTAACATTATTTTGAATTTTATTAACATTATTTTTAATTTTACTAGTTATTCTTCTCATTACTCGCCCTTATACCTTAAAAATAGCTAAAAACCTGCCTGCTCATACTCAGTTAAAATCAGTTCAGCCGTTTAAGAAATCTTGTACGACAATTATCTCATGACTAATACCAATTTAACGAAAGCTAACATATGATTTTACTTTTATACGAATTTTCTTGGGTCCCTCCCCCCCTCAATCATAAAGTTATAAACTTTCCCTGTACCTATAAAAAGCTTTGTATTAAGGGTAAAAGCTAAAGGCAATAGGTTAGAGGTGAAAGACAGACGGACAAAAATCATTATGTTAATTTTAGATATTGATTATATTGGCTGTTTTACAAAAACACTTGAGACACTCATTTTTCTAAGTGTAAAAAATCTAACTGTCGAAGACAACAAGAACGAAACTGTGCAGGGTGTCCCATAGAGTAGTGATTAGCGCACTACGCTGTGGTTGGAAAAATCCGAGTTCAAGTCCCCTCATAGATATTGTACTTGGATGACAAATGCTGTTGCAATTTGTCAGAATATAATCACGCAACCTTCCCTGAGATGCCCTTAGGTTGTAAGGAGGGAGATTTGTAGGAAGTTAGGATCCTACCTATCAAGCAACGGCAATCGTGCTTTCCCTCGTCCATGATCCTTAATTATATGAGAGTGCCATTAATTAGGGTGGCTTAATATGGAACACCTGCCAAAACTCTAGGCCAGGGTGATGTAATAATTGAGTAGCTTCCACGAGAATTGCGGGTCAGCTTGTAATGTAACATAGAATACACTCAGCTGTGCGCGAAGCTTACTAATCTAGGATTGGCCAAAAGATTCTCACCTCCAATCTCCTCGTGCATCTGAATCCTAACTTCAGAGAATCAAGGCTACATACATACACACGAAACTGTGCAAAATTTCACAATTTTAATTGCAGAAAACAATTCTTACCAGTTTGTCTCCAAATTAAGGAGGTTATAGGGGGTTGGAGGATAACGGGTTGTTTACCCCCTATCTAATATTTTGGATTACTCCCCCCCAACACGAATTTTTTTTTAAAAGCCCACATATTTTCCTCCCCAATATAAAAAGCTTTGACGTCCTTGTGCCTAACCTCCTCCTTTAGTGTTGACATCTCCCTCCAATTTTATCAAATTTGATCCTCTAAAGGATAGTAAAAATCATCATTAAGGAGGGAAAGGAGAGGGGTATCCACACTTTGCACGGACCAAACATAATCGAGGTTCTTAACCCTGCGGGGCCTATGATTCACAATATCATAGATTTAATTATGTTCTTCCTAACTCTTTAAACCGGATTTTGACAACATTTGATGTAAAAATGTGTTTTATTAGTTACACTACGAGGACTTTACAGAATAAATTTTTCCATTCTGAAATAATGTGGAGATTAGTTAGTTATCGCATCGTATTATAGACAGTTTTCTGTGGATATTAAAATATAAAATTATAAGACTAACAGTTATTTATCCTATCGAAATATAGACAGTTTCTGTGGATATTAAAATAAAATAAAAATATGATTTTATTTTAATCTTCGTGAAAAATTGTCTGTCTTTCGATGCTATAAATGATTTTTCAGTATGGTTGAGAATTGGTTCTAATCCACCAGATACTAATCGGTTTCGAAGTTTTACTGGAAAAGATTATCTTCCCCATATTTTGTGATTTTTAATTGGAGGCAGTTGGATCTGTAATTGGCCTATCATCCATGTAACCCAATTAAGTTTTGTTTTTATTTGCTCAGCCCAAATCCTCTAGTAGTTTATTTTTTCATGAAAAATTCATTTTTCCTACAAAACATGTATCAATTTAATAAACCAATTGCTATACTAAAAATATGAACTAATAGGTTCAGACGTTTTCGAGATCTTACTACATAAAACATAAACTTAAAAACTAGCTACTTTAGTTAAATGTACAAATAAGTTAAGAGCTTTTATAGCAACCAATATCTTTTTCATATAATACGATAAAGGGTAAAATTATAATATAATTGTGATTGACGTTTTTAATTAGGAATTAATCAACCTAAATAACGACGTGCAGTTACTTTCAGGGCTCGGCAGCCATGATTTTGTTAGGGTTCATTACCAGGGGTAGAGTATCAAAGGATCAACCATAAAGGGGAGTAAAAAATTTTTTTTACCCCTCCATTCTTCAACCCCCAAATTTTTTTTGGCTGCCGATCCCTTGTTATTTTGTCTGTTAAAAACATTCATTTTTTACTTGCGTAGTTAATTTATTTTATTTTGGATCGTTTTATGCCAATTAATTTTTTCTCCATTCTGTCTAACTTAAATCATCCTGATTTACTTACACACTAAATCATTAAAAAAAAAGAAAAAGCTTAAAACTTCAAACTTGATTTCAATGTCTGTAAGCCTTCAGGAATAGAAGAGCCATTGGATGGACTGTAAATTATACTGGTACGCAAAATTTCTCATTTATTGGATTAAATACATTAGGTACTTTATTAAATCTTTATTTGTTCAAAAAGTTTCAACCAATGATTTTAAAAGTAGAGGATATTTTGTTCAGCATAATTGGGGTATTGTCCATTTTCTTATCCCTTGATATCCCTGGTAAGCCTAGGTGTTTATTTTCTTATTGAGGTCTTACAATAGTATATTTTCTACCATTCTAATCTTAATTTAGGGTATTTTGTTTATCATAATTTGGAGTGGATTTAGTTACATAGTCTTATCCCTTCAGATCCCCATCTTTGTTAGACCCAAAGCCCCTTGAGGCTATGGGTGGGGCCACTAGTGTATTTAAAGGCACTAAATTGGGCATTAAATGTTGAAGATAAGATGCGAATCTTAAACTAAAATTACTATTTACACAAAATTTATTGTTTTCAATTTAGAGTGCTAAGTACAAGTATTATGAAAAATATCCACAGACACAGTGTTTCGCCCTGTAAGCAGGGAGTAAGGGAGGGGACAATGGGCAATTAATTCAATTTAAGAGGGTTCGCTGAAAAGCAACGAAAACCAGATTTTTCAAGAAAATTTTACCAAAATTGTAAGGGGATCATGGTAACCTAATTTAGAACAAAATTAGTTCTAAGAAAAAAATCATTTACTTGAAAATTAAATTATCAACACATCACAATGTAGTAAACATTCTGTAATTAATCACTAGAAAAATCTTGTTTAAACCACCCTCAACCCTTCTAATATATTTATAACTGACCCCAAAATTCAAGCGGTTCTTAGATTATTTAATACATAAATATCACAGTAGAGTTTCTATACATGAAAAGACATTTTCTTGGGAAAAAATAATTGTTAAAACCAGCGATAAATAACAAACTTTTCTGTCTGCATATTCAAAACTAGCTCAGCTAGTTAGCGGGGCATTGATGCGCAAGTCCCCAAAATCAGTAAGAATCTGCTATATTCGTGCACATTCCCTTTAAGCCAGTCCCCAAAGTCTGAGACTACTTAAAAATTGAATATTCGATCCATTGTCCCCTCCCTTACTCCCTGCCCTGTAAGGGCTCATCAGTATGGCTAAATTCATTTTGATTTCTGAGCCAGACTGAAAAAAGTTATTAGTCCCCATTTTTGGCCCTTGATGAATCCTATAACTCTTCATAGTTTTCAAAATATAGCTACTATTATAAAAATTAGTGGCTTCGTCCCTAGCCTTTTAAGAGGTTAGGTTTAATGTTACTAGTCCATTCTTGTATTATTTTTTTATGGTTGATACACAACCCTGCCCACCAAATAGCATAAAACCTTCCAGCTAAACATTCCCTAAAATTTGTTTAAAGATCTGCCCATTTGTTTGAGAGATCTTAATTTATATATATACATATAAGTAGGCAGATAAACATTCTGTTACGTAGAATATTTTCTTGGAGATTAAAATCTAAATGGTTTTAAAATTATATAATTTGTTTGGTCCTGATATGATCTCATTCAAAAATATCACGGATATAGGAATAGAACAATGGAAAATAATTCACCTATTTAGATTTAATAATTATTATTTATATATTGTATTATGGACAGCTTTCCGCGAATGTTAAAATTAAAAAATTAAAACCCAATTTTTTAAACCTGAGGGACTGACAAAATTTTTATCAATTTTTAAATTTTTAGATTTATATTTGTGGAAAATTTTCTGTAATACGATGCTAAACATGATTTTTTAGTGTGGCTAAGAACCAGAGGATATTAATTGGTTTTGAAGCCAAACTAGAAAAGTTTTCTTACAGTTTGCCTTTGGTAGCTTCGGACTTTAACTATCTTACCCAGAAGATATTGAAATCTAAAATTCCTATTATTTATTAAAATTAATTTTGAATCACAATAAGATTAGAATTTTAGCCCTCTCATTTAATTTGGTAAGCTACTCTATAATTCAAAAAGACCATCATTTAGGATTTACTCTGATCTTATTCATGATAGATTGCTGAACTTAGATTCCTTATACCAATAAACATCCATAATTTACTTTGTCTGTTGGTATTAACTGTAGAAAGAATTTTAAATAGATAGGTCACATAATATGTTTATAAAATAATACATAAATAAACACAGGCAAAATATTTCTTCAGTTGGGTTAGTAGTCAAGCTAGATACCGTGTGTTGGTAAGTTTAAATATTTTTGCCATTACATAAGCAGTAAATCATCCTTTTTAGTAGCAAAGCTACTCTATAATTTGAAATGTCCGTCTGTCTGTATGTCCATCTGTCCATCTTCGTTTAGGGGAAACGTGATTTTCTCGGCTTCTATAAAAGATAAAAGGCTGAAATTTTTTGACAACATTCCCTTTATCAATGAGCACAATTAACTATAATACATCAATGGCCAAAGGACCGCTTTTTAGCAGGTTTTAGGCTATTTTTGTATTTTTCACATTTTTCTCCATATCTTTGGTGTTTATGGTCAGATTTCCAAAATTTTTTCAGTTATAGAATCAAAATTAAATTTCCTGTCGTTTCAAGAAAACAACTATGACGGTCAGACTGCCTTTAAGCAGGTTTTAGGCTATTTTTGTATTTTTTACATTTTTCTCCATACCTTTGGTGTTTATGGCCCAATTTCCAAAGTTTTTCAGTTATAGATATCAAAATTAAATTTCCTTTCGTTTCAAGAACACATCAATGGCGGTCAGACTGCCTTTTTGCAGGTTTTTGGCTATTTTTATATTTTTCACATTTTTCTTCATATCTTTGGTCCGTTTTTTTAAAATTTTTGTAGTTAAAAATATCAAAATTAAATTTCCCGTTGTTCTGAGCATCCAGTATGTATTTTACTTTGACCGTCAGTCTGTTAGTCATAGTACTGAAATATAAATAAATATTAAGAAATTAAAAACAAATGTTGAAAAGGTTTTGTGATTTTTTCCTAATATACATGCTTTTGTCAACTAATATCTAAATTCTTATTTAATTGTTTATGCTTCGCTACTTATGGATGTTGTCATCCTTGTTTCATTACATTTAGATATAGATGAGGATTAATTTTTTTAAAATCGCCTTTTAGTAGCATTGTTATATTTTAATGAAATTCTAAATAATTTAATTAACAAAAGTACAAATTAAGTTTTTTTCTAACGTTGAAATGTAAAATATTTTTTATTTATTATAAAAGAAACCTTTTCAGAATAAAAATGCGTGGTAAATGAAATAGTAAAATATCAACAAGGTCAAAAATGTTAAAAGAATTAAATGATAGCTTTAAAAAGTCATACAATTATCAATTTACAAAGGGCTTTCGAAATATTTTATTAGGTTGATGTAATAGCCCTAGTAGCCTACAACTTTATTAAGCATTAGGATCACATTTTCTTATCCAGATCTATAGACCTGTAAACAAACACAATTTACTTTACAAGTTGTCTTGATACTTAATATTTACCATTTAAAATTTAATGGAAATGGCGTGACTATTATAAATTGACAATTTCGAAAAATCTACACATTTTGCAGAATCTACCGCTCAAAAAGTTCCCTTTAATGATAATCTTTGTACTGTTGTCGTATTTATACTTTTCAAGTAAGTTTAAATTTACTTAAAGAGTAGCTGCATAACTAATAATGCGAACAAAATATGAAATGAAATACAATGAATACATAACGTAAAATTGTCAGAAAACTATAAGATGAAAAAAATGTTTCAATTCAAAATAAAAAATCCTCCAAATTTTCAATTGTTTCAACTTATTAAATTCACCATGAAAGGCAGATTTTTGATTTGGTAGCGGTTTGTTCGTTAGATTATCTTTTCATTATTACTTTCTATCTATTTATCCATCATTTATGTCTATGTTACTATTGTATCTTCAAAAGGGTTCTTCGTATCTATCTATCTATCTATCTATCTTTCTATCTATCTATCTATCTATCTATCTATCTATCTATCTATCTATCTATCTATCTATCTATCTATCTATCTATCTATCTATCTATCTATCTATCTATCTATCTATCTATCTATCTATCTATCTATCTATCTATCTATCTATCTATCTATCTATCTATCTATCTATCTATCTATCTATCTATCTATCTATCTATCTATCTATCTATCTATCTATCTATCTATCTATCTATCTATCTATCTATCTATCTATCTATCTATCTATCTATCTATCTATCTATCTATCTATCTATCTATCTATCTATCTATCTATCTATCTATCTATCTATCTATCTATCTATCTATCTATCTATCTATCTATCTATCTATCTATCTATCTATCTATCTATCTATCTATCTATCTATCTATCTATCTATCTATCTATCTATCTATCTATCTATCTATCTATCTATCTATCTATCTATCTATCTATCTATCTATCTATCTATCTATCTATCTATCTATCTATCTATCTATCTATCTATCTATCTATCTATCTATCTATCTATCTATCTATCTATCTATCTATCTATCTATCTATCTATCTATCTATCTATCTATCTATCTATCTATCTATCTATCTATCTATCTATCTATCTATCTATCTATCTATCTATCTATCTATCTATCTATCTATCTATCTATCTATCTATCTATCTATCTATCTATCTATCTATCTATCTATCTATCTATCTATCTATCTATCTATCTATCTATCTATCTATCTATCTATCTATCTATCTATCTATCTATCTATCTATCTATCTATCTATCTATCTATCTATCTATCTATCTATCTATCTATCTATCTATCTATCTATCTATCTTTCTATCTATGATGCCCCGAGGGCTGGAACATCAACTAGCCGGCAGCTTATCTAATTTTTATTCATATTTTGTTATTGTATTATTTACTAAGTATATTTGCGATATCTTTTATTTAATGAAATCTTCCAATTTTTAACATGTACAAAACGGCCTGCTTAATTGCTTCAAGATCCATGTTAGATCTATATAGGAAATAAATGTCTATAAACGAGCTCAAGTTTTCCAAGGAATATTTGTTTAAAACTCATAGTGCTCCAATAATCCATAATAAACTCTCATTGCCCAGAACGATAAGACCCATTATTTTACATTATTAAAAATAAATTCTTTTTTTAAATTTCATGTTGCTATTTACCTTATATTGATGTATTTAATTTCTAATAATAAAAAAGAAAATTTTAATTTATAATATAATAAATTTAATAAAACTCTGTTTTAAAAGAATTCGATTGTGGCGACATTTTGTGTGTTCAAATATTAAACTAAAATTGTAATCATCATTATTAACCCTTTGGTGATGGTAATGTAAAGAAAAAAATATAATTTAAAAAATCTTTTTAAAATCATTTAAATTATTAAATATTTACTTTCTTTTAGATAGTAATGCCGGGTGAGGAAAATAGATTTATTGAGAAATAGATATGCATATAGAAAACTAGCCAATAGGGAGATAACTATATCGAGCCAACTCTAGTATATCATATAATCATATATTACAGTTTATTAGTAGCGAGGCATCTCTACATGTCTGTCTGTCCGTCAAACAATTTCTTCAATTATGAGCTACTGTCAAACCAGGGAAGGATGGAGACACTGAACTGTAAATCACATTGATTCCCAAAGTTTTGAAATCACGTTTTCTTATTCGTTAGATTACAAACTTGGAGGATTTTTTTTATATTAAATCTTGATTTAGTCGGACAAACCAACAATGTAAATTTTTTTACTAATGCTAACCAAGTTATGATGATTTTACAAAACATTAATGGAATAGTTCCAAATTTGAAGATTCTTTTTTCAATAAGACACAATGTTTTGAAGAGAACACCTCTATTATCTAGTCTTAAAGTGTGTGTGCGTTCATATTAAGGATCAATTTTTGTTTAGACTTATATATATATATACTTATACTTATACTTATACATACTTAAATATTCAAAGAGCTGACACTCTATGTTGGATGATGTTCTTTTGTTTGACCGTGGATTTTGCCATCTTTGTTCAAATTTTGTGACCTGTTTTGATATTTGTTTTTCTAAATATCTATCAATGCCTCGCCTGCGGATATAGTATTATGAATACTAATGACTTGCTTTTTCAATAGCGGAGCAATGTTATTAACCACGTCCGTACATCAGTCAGTCAGTCTTATAGCAAATCTACCTTTATGAATACTAGCATCTAAGGGCACTGTATTTGAAGGAGTAGTGAAGGACAGAAAAATAGCCTAAATTCAATACCAGTCATGTTTCTATAGAATTAAATAGTAGTAAACCATCCCTGGACCCAAGTGAAGCTCCCCAAAAAGAAAGAACTCATTTAGTTTAGCTACTTTACATCCCAAAAAAATAGACTTCGAGAGAAAAATCATTATCGACATGTGACATTTGATAAAATTGTTTTTACTGACATATCAATGATCTTATTTACCAGCTATTTAAGTCTACATTAGGCCAACATTATGCTTTTAAAAGCTTTTGTTTGTTCGTTAAGAACTTGCCAACCTCGGAACCGATTGAGTTCTGCATTTGAAGCAAGGTTTATATAGGTTCAGAAATGGTTTTAGGCTTTTTTAGAGCCATATGCCCCAACTTAATATACATAACCCAAGATACAAGGGGCACGGCCGCTAGTTTTTAAAAACTATAATGATAAAATTATTTTTGTTGCTCTACTTATGATTAGAATGGTTTTTTGTTGAGAAGCTTACTCTCCAAGGAGGGAAGGGACAATGGTGATTAAATTAAACCCCCCCCCCACCATCTTAATAAAGATACCAAAGTATTTTTCAAACAAGAACATAGGGGAATGATTAATTTATCATCCATTGTGCTATACCTGTCTCCCTGCATGATACTACAACAAGCTGAAACTGAGAAGTAGAACAACGGGAGCCTATGGGAATATCCCCGCCCCTAGAATGGGAGCACTCCGCCCCCTGAGTGGGAAACACTCCGCCCCTCAAATATGTCTAACCCGCCCCTTCAATGTAAACTCCCAACCCTCGATGTGAATTCCCCCCCCCCCCCTAACATCTACTTTATTTCAATTGTTGAATGATTACTTGGAATTATCCTATAATGAAATAGTGAAGTCACAACAACACAACCACACAACCCCCCCCCCCCCAAACCCAACAAACACATTTTCATTTTTTTGGCGGAGTATATTATTATTAACCTTACAGACCCTTATTTTGAATTTGGTTAGGTAATGTTATAAAACCTAAGGCCCCTGGTAGAAACAGTGGCATGCAGTCGGAGGATTTAGAGAGGTGTCAACACCCCCCTAAAATTAAAATTGCTCTTTTTACCCCCGTATGGTTTCACGCCCCCTTAGTGAATCACTGTGCACGTCACTAGGTAGAATTATATTTTTAAATGAAAAGGACGGAAAGGGGGTAAATTGTTCCACTAACAATTATTGGACAATATGTGGTATTTTTCAATATATTATTTATTTTTTCCTTTTCTTTGATTTCTGTTTAATGATTAATACGAAAAAAAAAGCACAACGGAACTTCTCAAATAATTTTCGTAAAAATTAATTTATAATTAATCTTTATTTTATACTTTTCTTTATATTCAATTGTTGTAATAATTGTAATCACGAATGATGACAAGATGATTAAGTCCATAAGTAGCGAAGTAATAACAAGAAACTATATTTCAATAAAACAAAATACTAGTTGATTAGTTTGTGATATCTTTATATATTTCTCTTGAGAGGGTTGAAGTACCGTCACCCAAAATAGTATTAAACCTTCACAAAACCTTCCCTGTAAAAGAAAACCATATTGTTTAAGCAATCAACGAGATCTTACAGAGAGAGAGAGAAAGACAGACATACGTTCTGAGACTATAATATAACTATTTCTCTATTCATTTTTATTCAAACGCAGAATTATAATGAATGTTCTAAAGTTCATAACTAATTAAAGAATATTTTCTAAACAATTCAAACATCATAAAGATCTTCTTTCAAAAAAAGTTTAAAACTATTTTTATCTGAACTATGCAGAGAAGTTAAGTTTCTTAAAATAAATTTTTACAAAAAAACTGTTTAGTACTGATTTTTTAGTGATGGAAATGGAGGCAGTTTATCTTTTGTTTCTTTATTACTTTAGGTCAGGTTAGGTTAGGTTACATTAGCTATGGGTAGCCCCGCAGAAAGAGGCCCTGGAGGGTTATGCCCACCTGCAGTTGCAAAATAGTTAATCAATGTTAAAGCACCCCAAAATTTTGTTTAGCGATTCTCTGATCCTATCGCTGATTCACCAATTCTTTTGAGTTTTGATAAAGAAATATAGTTTGAACTCTTTATACATACAATCTTCATTAACTTTATTAGAACAAGGATGACCAAGTGCATGTTTTTAAAGCGCTCAAATAAACTTTGTCAGGTATAAGTAAGGCAAGGAAGGTTACCAAAAATAATCCTTCTTTAGATTAAAATTAATGGTTGAAAAGCTTTAAGAAAAGCATCCAAAGTTACAATCCAGTAAAAGCAAAAGTAAATTTATAAAACTTTGGATACCTTAATGATTTACAGTCAAGTATCCCCTCCCTACCAGCAATTATGTAGATTATCGTTTACAAAATCAGCATTTTATTAATTACATTTTAATTTTAGGTTTCTGCGCTTTGGTCTTTGATTTTTGTCTATGCAAAATAGATGTCACTGTCAAATTTTCTACTTTACATCAGCCGAAAGGTTTTTGCCTTTTTATTTTTCTTGTGCCAAATTCTTATTTTTTTTATTCGTTAAGATAATAACTTTGAGGACTGTTCGTGAATTTTGATTGGTTGTTTAATAAGGTTGAGTGTTCAAATGTTTTACCAACTATCTACAGAATTGTAATCTACAGAAGGGGTAATTTTGTGTATCATAATTGGAGATGTACATAAATTTATTTTCCATTGTCGTATCCCTTTAGATCCCTAATATCGTTGCCTCTTACGATTACACGTAGTGGCTATGTAAGAAAAAGTTTGCGGAAGTATCAGTGAAATGAAAAGATGGTTTGCAAGAATATTTACACATTTTGGTGTGTTTTCGATATAACCAATTATGTAGTATCAATATTAGCGATTAATGAACCAACTCCAACACTATAGGGCTCTCATCATGAAATGTAAACGCTATCTTTAAACTATTTTTTAGATAACCAAACTTGATTTAATTTCAATTGCATTTATTCGTTTTTGAAACATAAAGTTTTAGATGTTGTTTTGTATGCTACAAAAATGCATAAAAATGTAAAAATTATTAAGAAAAAATCAGAGGAACAATCTTGTAAAATATAATTTATAGCGTTTTCCGGAAAAGCGATAATTAATCTTAAAGTTGGGGCAATTTATGAAAGTTATTGGTCAACAAGTCAGCACTACTAGTTTTGTAACAAACCAATCTAAGTTCAACAATAGTACCTAAAGCTTTTAAGCCAACGAATATAACGAAGATACCGCTTTTTTTTTTTTATAAAACTTTAGGTTCCAGTGTACACTTACAGTCCAAGGTTCCCTCCCTTCCTGTAGGATCATTTAGGATTCTTAACATGGGGATAAATGACCCTTATTAAATAAAATCCAGTTTAGGAATTTTTCCCACAAATTTATATGTTTCACTTTTTATGGTATTTCATTTTCTAATTTTTCCAAAAGTCGTAATTATTTGACTTTTTAAACTTGTGTCTATTTACGGGCCAAGGCATTTTTTCATGTTTTCCATTTAACACTTCTCATATAACATAGCAGCAGTAGGTATATTTTTGATATCAATTGTTATGACAAATGCTTGTCCCTTTCCTATAAGATATTAGCAATTTGCATCTTCTTAAATATTCTTTTTTATACTTGAGTGATTGTAAGACTTATAATTTGTGTCAGTCAGTTCATAATCAGTTTTTCAAGGTGAATTCAAATTTTACTTCAACAAGGTACATTATGTCTTAAGGTAGCGCAGCAAAAGCAAATTAACAGGACGTCTGTCTGTAACGAAGGATATAGCTAACCGCTAATCAAAAATGGTTCTCCATTAAAATGTACAATGTACATAGCTTCTCATATTACCAGGAAAGGTTTGCCACTACTTTTGGGGAGGGTACCACCCTCCTCGCAAAGGCATCACTTTACATTTGAATATGGCCTAATAAAAACAGCCTTAATATTAATTTTTTTCTTTTTAAGCAAAAAATATATGTCATGGAGATACATTAATCCCCTCCAAGGACAAAGATTTTAATAAATTTATATTCTTCACAAAGTTCATTAAATCTTAAACATCCTATATATATATATTCTAAAAAAAGTGTATGTTCTAGAATGGCGTTCAGGAAGGGGCTTCAAAAATATTCATATTAAAGTATAAAAAAGTCCTTTCTTGTTAACGTTAACGCCTTTATTCAATTAACCATAATCTAGAAGAAGTGCCAATATCAATTGTGTGCCATTGTTTAATTATCTAGAAATTACAAGATAAGTCAAGCTTTATTTCATTTCAAATAATCAAATTTAATTTAATTTATGAGTAATGTTGTCTTTATTTTAATTCTAATTATGATAACTACTCCGCTAAGCTAAATATATGACTGGTTTTATTTATTTTGTTTAGACTAAATCAACCTTTAAAAACAAAAAGTATTGCCTGTTTTGTAGTGTTTTAAGACATTTAAATCAAAATATGTATTATGTACACCCATCAATTAAGATAAATAATATATATTTCTGTAGAATAAAATAAATGGTGAAAAAGATTTGACACTGGAGGTTTGTAAACCCCAATCAATATTTTTAAAAAAAGTCCCCAAAGAATAAGAGCTCGTGTTTGTAAAACAATGGGGACCTGTGTGTTTGGAATAATCTGGCTTTTTAGTTTGGGCTCAAAATGTTTGCAAATAATGGACTGTAAATTACACTGGTAACCAAAACAGACTTTCTCATTTGTTGGATTAAAAATTTTAGGTACTTTTACGAAATCTTTATTTGTTGGTTAAACTTGAAGTTTCCAAATTTTTCAAACAATAATTTTAATCATAAGTAGAGGTTAATTGAATATTATCTGGGGGTGTATATCAATTTATCGCCCATTGTCTTATCCCAGATTTCTACTCTCTTACTTAATAATATTTCATTACTATTCCAACCTTCTTCCCTAGCTGCATAATACAAATTTTTCTCATGGCCATAATAAAATATGATCAACAGTTTTACCAAACATTTTGTACACTATTGACTTACTCATTGGGCTTTCCAATTATGTTTGATTTTCGTTTCAAATGTAAAAGAGTTATAGTAATTTTTTCCGGCTATATCATTTGGGAAAGATGAGATATGTGACAATAAATGAAACTGATACACTAAATTTTATAAAAAAAACTGTCATTTGTTGGTTCAAAAACTTAAGAAACTTTAATAAAATTGGTTTGTTTATCATTATTAGTTCATCGTCTATTCATTTAGATCCCAGTAAAAAACCTAAATAACAAACACAATTCCTAAACATTGCTCAATATTGGCCCTAATGTCGATGTTTTAATATTATTTTACTTTAACAGCATACCGATAGTATGTCAGTTTATACCACTTTTCCTTAATTGCATATAGACGATATAAGCTATAAAAATTTACATGGTCATCTGAACAACAAGTACAAAATATTAAATGCCAGTATTGATCTTGTTGCTAATTGTATAATCAGTGAGAAATTATCTCAGGTGTCCTATCATTTACACAAAAAGAATTCACAAAAAATTGAGTTTCCTAGCTTTTAGAGTAAGTAGAGGTCGTACGGCAAAACGACTGCTAGCCAATGTAGAACACCTTATATCAAGGAGGGTTTAGACAATGGACATTGTATTGTACTGGTGGTACCCGAAGTTTTAAATTCATGTTATTTTATTCGATGGCTTAAATACTTTGGTTACGTTTGTTGATTTTTGATTGGTTTAACCCAAACTGGCGATGTCAAAACGTCCCCCTATGATAGGTTATTAATAATGATGCCTTCCTTTTTTTCACCTCCTCAAAGTTTTACATATACCTGTTAAATTCCGTGCACGCCACTGATCTTATCATTAAACATTTAGCTTAAATACATTGCTATTGTGTCTTTTTGTAATGCTGATATACTAATGTGCGGAAATGAATGAGCACCATTATCTCATACATGTCTAATGTCTTCTACGGTTTAAAGGGACACTCATGAATGACAAGATTTTAATATTTATAGAGAAGCAATGTATTAAGGAGCTCAAGAGATATGACAATAGACTCTAAATTGATAACCACTTCTCTGTTATGATAAACAAAATTAAACCTTCTGTAGATGAAAATTATTTGTCAAAAAGTTTAGAACTGTACTGCGATTTTCACAACCCATCTGATTTGATAAAAGTCCTCAAAGTTAAAAAAAATGAGACAACGCGTTTGGGTACAAGTAAAATTTACAGTTCAATGTTGCCTCCCTCCCTGCAATTTATAACACTTTTAATTATTATAAACTTCAATGAACCAATAGAAACTCAATGTTAGAACAATCCGACCACATTATTGGTTAGAACGTGGACACAATACACATTAAATTTTTTATGTCTTAAATACCTGAAATTATCTAAAATTTATAGATATTTCCTGTTAAGTATCAATCACTTTTTGTACTTGTTTATGAGGTTTTATTGTGGTATTCGGCAACCGTGAGCCATGTCTATGGCACCCCTGATCTGGGGTTCGGTGGAGGGTCAATGGCCCTCCCCCGAGTCCTGGGGAAGGGGTCTAGTGACCCCCTCCCTACGCTTAGAATTAATGATTTGAATCTGTCATGTTTATTATGGTTAACTGTATTCTTAATTCTCCCCCACCCTTTCCAGGGATGGGGGAATCATTATTGCCCAAACTGACCATTGTATATGTATTATTTATGCTTTTATGTTATGATTATTTATTCCTATCCATGTAATTATTGTTTGTTGTATATAACTCCAGTATCTCTTAACCCTTCAATAAAGTGACAACTGAAAGTAGATGTTGATCATTATCTAGTGAAAGCTAGAGAAGCGTAGCTTCTCTATAGTAAGGTGTCCACGTCTGTCACACTGCCGTAATCTAATTGAACTCCGGTGTCTGCCCTTGATCCTCGGCGGATACCACAACTTTGGTGACAGCTGTGTGAGATTACGGCGAACCACAAGTGTAGAGCAGACGCGCATCTGAGGCTAAGGTACTCCCAGCAGTGAATCTGGCAAAACTGACGCAAGCAACCTGAATTACCCACCCTGGACAGCAAAGTTTAACTCTGCATCCGGCAGTTGTGGAAGCAAAACAGCGAAATCTGACGAATAACCGCGAGCAGCGCTGATATCTAACGGAGAATTGAGCGCCAAAAGGGCTGAAACAGGCCTGCGGACCGGCTGAAACAAGCCAAATACGTGTAGACGGCTGAAAATAGGCCAACTTTACTGCAAGAAATAGCAGGATCCGAACCAGTGGCGCTAGCAGGACGGGACATTCCCTGCCGCCGATAGGCTGAAACATGCCACATAGCTGCAAGCTGCGAGCTAACATACGGGTGTAGTGCACCAGAACAGAGAAAAACTACGTCAACCCCGAGTATCCTGAGAAGCTACAACGCAGCCACCCATCTAGAAGACAGATATTATATCACATTTGCAGGGATTACCACCCTAATGTGATGACCAAACAATAGATTTATGAGCAAAGCTTGGCAAACAAATTGTTGTGTTGTGATAAATCTAAGAATAGAACAGGCTTGGATTACTGTTTATTGTGATAACAGCTAAAAATAGAACAGAGTTGGTCAACAAATCTGTTATGCAATTGTGATAAGGACAGCAATAAAAGTTAGATGTAATATAATCAAAACAATCTCAAGCCCACAGCACAATAACAAATACACCCCTTATTCCAAGGGAAGGGGAGGGGGCCCCTCTCCATTTGAAGACAAATACAATCAGGGTTATATAACAGATAAGCCTAAGATTAAGAAGCAGAGGCCCCATTACACCAGCACACAGTTACCCCCTCCCTCACAGTGGGAACGGACGGAGTTACCCCTGTCCCCTCACGCGCTTCCCCCTTCCTACCCACACTAGGCTAAGTCCGTCTGTAGTGTGGAGCTAGCGATCGGATATACAGAGCGCCATTCACGGGTAGCGCAACAAAGTGCGGAAAACATCATAAATCCAACGGACGAAGCGGACCAATGAGGGAGCGAGCTGAGGGGTGAGAGCGCGTTTTCCCCCGTGTGCGCGGATTTGACGGCGCGAACGCGCGTTACAAGGACAGAAGATTCCACGCACACACACACACACACACACACACACACACTTTCACACCAGAGCAGAGCTACTCCATAGCATCTAACAGGGGTATTTTTAGCAAATAAAGAATTGCAAGTTTCTTTCCTCCTAGCTCTAGTGTGATAAGGGAAAACCCAATCAGTTCCTGACAGCAGTTCAGACCCTCAACATCTATCTACCTCAACACCTAACTATTGATAAGTACAGCTAAGTTATACCTTTGCAACTAAAACTCCCAACCTAGTGATACAAACAGTGTTGGCTGTTAGGCTAGGAAGCCTCAAGTGACAACCCATTCATTGTAGTCCTGTATAACTTTGTGCCCGCCGTTTCACCGTTGACCCAATGGACCAGCATCAAGTCCCAGGAGGTGACCAAGCCCCAGGATGGCTCCAGGATGACCCTCAGCCGGCCCCAGCCGAGTACCGCAAGCTGATGCTGAGCAATCTGCCGGAGTATAGAGGGCCGCCCAAGCAGTCCTGGTCGGCACATATCCGCCGACTGGAAATGTCATGGGCAGCTTACCGCGTGCCACCTCATGATTCCCTCAACCGCCGCAACGCCCTACTACTGTCATTGGTAGGGCAAGCGGCGGAAATGGCGTCCCATCTGTTTGGCGAGGCAGGCCAAGCCTTGACCTACGAGCAGGTCAAGACCGAGTGTGAATTGTTATTTCGCCCTGCTTTTGAGTCCCAAACGCTTAAACAAGCGTTTAGGGACTACAAGCAACACTCGACAGAACCTATACAGGCGTACATATCAACAAAGTGCGCCTTGTATAGGGACGCCTACAATCATGAGGATCTTGAATTGTTGGTGGACGAATTAAACCGTGGAATTCGTAACGCCAATGTAAAACGCCTCATGATGAACCATGAAATTGCGAGTGTACCTGAGTACACTCGCAAGGCCATGTTCACCGTGACCATGGTTACTAAGCAGCTGAAGGAAGGTGTGTGCTTAGTGGACTCGACCGACGGGCTGACTGGATCTGCCTGCATCCAGTTGCCCCAATATGACGAGTCGGAGCCAATGGAGATTGGCTCCTTGGCTCCGGGTCTCCACCAGATGGGGAAGGTCGCTCCAGATGACAAGGTTCCAGGCCGCTGCTACCGCTGCCAGGGGAGAGGCCACCGAGCTCGAGACTGTCCAACGCCTGTGGAAGTTAGCCTAGAGGAGAGGCGCACCCAGCCACGCCGTGACCGTTCTGCCAAGTGTGAGCGTTGCCACTATGACGGCCACACGGCGGCCGAGTGTAGAGCTGACTGGGCCCAGGTAGCCAGCCGCAGGCGCACCGCCGACAAAGGTGCCCCTCCAGGGAAGCCCAGCAGAGTGGCCCATATGGAAGGGAGCGCGCCCCCAGCACCACCACCGCAAGCAGCCGCCTCCAGAGCTGCGGACCGAGCCGATGGGATGCCGCAGTTCGGGACTGTCCCAGCTAGGATCAACGTACTGGGCGGCGCGGCTGAGCCCAACCGGGTTGGCCTAGGCTTCAGTCTTAACCATCTGGGGCCAGAGCTGATACAGCCCAACAACATAGCCGAGCCAGAGGTGCTGAGGCCCCAGCCTTTCAGCCTCAACATGATGGAACCTGCCCGACTGAGCCTACCCAGCAAGAGTGGAGGGGCGCTGCCCAGCGTCCCTGAGACGGTGTATGGGGAGGCCCTGGCAGCCGCTGAACGAGAGAGGCAGGAGGTGCTAGCCAGCACCTCTGCATCGATGTATGGGACGCCACCCGGCGTCGCCACCTGGGATGATGGGGGGGTGCTATCCAGCGCCTCCCACCGTGTGCCTGGGGCGACAACCGTCGCCGCCACCGAGATACCTGGATCCTGGAACGAGCCAGCCTCCAACCTGATGTCTGGGGCGACAACCGTCGCCGCCACCGAGAGACCTGAGTCCTGGAACGAGCCAGCGGTCCCAGAGGAAGGGGTGACACCCGTCACCCCCAGCCAGCCAGCGCCACCAGCCTGCAGGGAGAGCCCAGCTACATGCCAGCCAGCGCCACCAGCCTGCAGGGAGAGTCCAGCTACATGCCATCCAGAGCCCTCTACCAGCCAAGGGAACCCAGCGGCTCACCATCAGGATAAGTTGAATTTGTTAAATGTATTGAATCCAAAACTTTGTAAACACCCAGCCTTGCCTGTGCCCCCTGCACTTGAGGCTGGGGAGATTGAAAATTGGGAAAATAAGGGCTTGCCTGTGCCACATGCACCTGAGTTCCTAGGGCAGGGGAGGGCATTGAGTAAGGGCGAGCCTGTGCCACATGCACTTCAGCCCCATGCCACTGGGCATGCATTGGACCAGGGAAGGGAGCATTTAGGGCTAGGGGAGCCGACACCCAGGCAAGTGCCAGTCGCTTGCCAGTCTGTCATTGGGGAGGGTATCGGGGTGCCTCGGCCGCCTACAGATAACGCTCAATGGAAATTTGTGTCTAGCCAGGAGCAGCCCAGCCGTGTCCAGCCCCAAGAAGCAGCCGTGACCAGAGCCGGAGATCCCCAGCCGCGTGCACGAGGAAGATGGTTACCTGGAAGCCTCTCCCATTGGTGGATGGTCCTGTGGGGCCTCCTGCTGGCAGCCGTGTGGCCTACAACCAGCTACGTCCTGGTGGGGTGGGACTGTGCCAACCCCACCCATGTCACGTCTTACAACAAAGAAAAGATGTGTGACACGGAGCCCCTACACCAGGAGGTGCCCCTGGGCCACGACATCCACGTCCTGCAGCAAGTCAAGGTGAGGGAAACCACTGGGTTCAGCTGCCAGCTCACCGTGTCCCAGTGGACATTCAGGTGTGGGGTCTGGGGTCACCTCAAGGTGACCTCGGTCCCCACCCTCATGAGGCCAACCAAGATAGACCCAGAAGCGTGCCGAGACCTGGCCAGGAACCGAGTATACACGTTGCCAGGCAAGACCCAGCCACTGACGTTCCAGCTGAACCACCCCCTGTTCTTCACCGTTGATGTAGTGGGCGCCCTCGTCAACAGCCCCGAGGGGGTTGGTTGCGAGGGGGAGGACGTCCACTTTGAGGGCCAGCTCTACCGCAATGAATTAGTGCTCCAGGAGCGGCGGCTGCTGGTCAAGGAGGAGACCTATGTGGTGGAGGATGGACGGGTGGAGTCCCAGTCTGACCACCTGACCCTCGATTGTCCCCATTCTGAGCTGTCCTGTATCACTGGGGAAGCAACCTACGTGTGGGATCACCTGGGAAGAGATTGCCCCTTGAGGCTGATCCGCAGCCTCCAGCCCAGCCTGGTGAGGGATGCATATCTGGTTGACCATCAGGCCCAGTTTTTCATCAACATGACCAGCCCCACCTCAATTGTGAACTGCGACTTCGAGGCCCATGCCACCAACCATCCAGCGCTGTTTGTGGCAGCTGACCCAGCCGCGGCTGCGCTGCCCCGAGTGTCGGCCAGGGATGTTGACGTTCCCCTCCAAGCACAGATCCATGCAGGTTATATTGGATTCACCCTGGAAACACGCATGAGGAGCACTGCAGCAGAAGAAGTAGCGGCCAACTGCTGGAAGCTCCAGCAACTAGATCCGGCCCACCCGGTGCGTGTCCAGGGGAGCACGTTCTCGGTACTGAGGGGAGACATCCTGCTGCAGCTGACCTGCCAAAGGCACAAGTATGTTGTCCGCGAACACAAGGAGTGTTGGGACAAAGTGCCAGTGGAGCCCACAGGTTTTGTAGACGCCGTGACGCGGGTATACAGTGAGCACGCCACCAAGATTCCCTGTTCCTCCACCTACCCCCTGACTGTGCACGCAGAGGAAGGCTGGATAGAGTTAACCCCTGCTCCCAAGAAAAGGCCACCCCCGCTGGATACGCCTAAGCAGTTGTTGACAGACCCCTTAGATGACTTCAGTTCAGGTGGTTTGTATTCACAGGCTGAGTTGAACGACTGGCAACAACTGCTGGCGTTCCCAGCATACAAGAGTGCCATGCTGACCGGCCTATCCTATGGCTCCTGCGTTCAGCAAGGCAGCTGTTCGGCCACAGGAGACCATGGGATAGTGTCCTACAACATTGACCGACTGGCGGAGGAAGGAGAGGCAGCCCTGGATGTCTGGGCAGGATTTAGACAAGCCATCCACGAGTGGGGAGATGGCGCCGCCATCTTGTGCTTGCTGCTGCTGATCCTCAAACTGCTGGGGGACCTCACCATCATTTCCCTGGCAGCAGCACAAGGAGGAGTCCGGGCAGCCCTGAATGCGATATCACAAGTGTTCCTGTACCACCCAGCCTTGTATAAGAAGGCGATGGCTAGAGCCAGGCTCAACCATGCCAAGTCCCGGGACTTTTCAGTGGACTGGGATGCCATTCCCATCGGCAGGGAAGCAGCCGAGGAAATGGTGTCTATGAAATCAACGGACAGCGGGCATGACCGCCCAGGTAGACCAGGACCGCCCTCTGGCAGACCCCGCGGCCCCTCAGGAGGACAGGCCGCTGCTCAGACACTCAACCTGGCAGCCAGTGCCCCAGCCGCTGCCAACAACAACCCGCAGGTCCCACTGCTGACCGTTCCAGCAACAAATGTGCCACCACCAAACCTGATACCTGCCGGCGCTGACCAACGTATCCAACCCAAGGCAGCCTCTGCCTTCTATCCCACATTGGGAGCCCATCAACCCTAAGAGGATACTCACCACTAGGATTCCATTGAATCATTATCGTTTGTATATATTTTTAGCCCTAAGGAGCGGGCCGAAGGCCTCAACCACTGTCGGAAGTCTGGTAGGGAAGCCATCTCCCAGCCTTCCGAGGGGAGAGTTGTGGTATTCGGCAACCGTGAGCCATGTCTATGGCACCCCTGATCTGGGGTTCGGTGGAGGGTCAATGGCCCTCCCCCGAGTCCTGGGGAAGGGGTCTAGTGACCCCCTCCCTACGCTTAGAA
This sequence comes from Acartia tonsa, assembly GCF_053477335.1. Taxonomy (NCBI): domain Eukaryota; kingdom Metazoa; phylum Arthropoda; class Copepoda; order Calanoida; family Acartiidae; genus Acartia; species Acartia tonsa. The sequence continues at coordinate 22,936,850 of NC_137264.1, read as the reverse complement.
TTAATGATTTGAATCTGTCATGTTTATTATGGTTAACTGTATTCTTAATTCTCCCCCACCCTTTCCAGGGATGGGGGAATCATTATTGCCCAAACTGACCATTGTATATGTATTATTTATGCTTTTATGTTATGATTATTTATTCCTATCCATGTAATTATTGTTTGTTGTATATAACTCCAGTATCTCTTAACCCTTCAATAAAGTGACAACTGAAAGTAGATGTTGATCATTATCTAGTGAAAGCTAGAGAAGCGTAGCTTCTCTATAGTAAGGTGTCCACGTCTGTCACACTGCCGTAATCTAATTGAACTCCGGTGTCTGCCCTTGATCCTCGGCGGATACCACATTATGACACAACTTACTTATAGTTAGAATTTAAGCTAAATTTGTCATAATTGTTTATAAATAATATTATGTCATTTTTCAGATTTAAAATGTTAAAAATGTGAAATGCATATAAATGGTAAAGTTTAATTTTAGAAAATAATTTTTAAAACCAGGTAACTTTAATTATGCACAGAGACATGGCAATGGAAGATTATTAATAACTCTCTCCCTTCCATTTTTCTCTTTCCTTTAAGCAAGAATATTCTGGGACTCTGGGAGGAATTACCCATTTAAAACTTGTACCCAAAGATTTATAATCACGTTTTCTTATTCATTGGCTCAAAAAATTGGGTAAATCTATAGGTTAGTGAGATAGGTTAGTTTCAATCAATAATTTTAATATACAGAAAGGGTATTTTTGGTTATCATTAATAGAGATGTACATCATTTACACCTGATTAAAATATAAGGCTCGACAGTCTTCTATTTTTAGTGGCACTAGATAGTTTAAAAAGTTAAAGACTGATAGTGTCTCTTTAAAACATAAACTTAAGTATTATGCATATTATATTGTCCAGAAAGATTATATTTTTCTCCTCGTGTCAATATTCAATTTTGCTTCTTTCAATTTTTGAATTAGTAGAGTTTTAAACTGTTACACTTCCTATTATTACACTTCCTATTTTTGGTGTTCTCAGTTTTGAATAAACGTCTTACTCACTGTTTTTTTGGAATACCTGACAAAATTCTAAGCTATGAAATATTATTAAAATCTATTAAAAAACCTTTTTGTAGATTTAAATAATATGTTGAAAAGTTTAAAAACTGTTTGGAGTTTAATCCAATCAAGCAAGCTTGTAATTTAAGTACCCGAAGTTTTAAGCTAACGAATAAGAGATTAGTATACGTATTACGTATACCATAATTTACAGTCCACTATATGTACACATACAGGCATCCCTAAAATTTCTAACATATGTGAATTATCTTTTTCCTTTTTAAAAGACATTCACCATACGCTTGGTATATTGGGAAGTGGTTTCAAGAATATCTGTTCTATTCTTTTCTGTGTATGATAAATGTCTAAATTAACCTTACCTAGCCCAACCTAATGAAAACCACTAACATAAGTCAGTTTGGTAGCTGACAATATCTACTTTCCTAAATTTACATCATTAAGGATTTGTTTTAATTTTTAAAAGAAGTCATTTTTCCCCTTAAATATAATTCTAGAAAGTAAATTAATCAATACAAACTCAGAAACCCATTCATTTGAATGCTTGTTTTGTAATAGTCATCATACCAATACAAGGAAATAAATCACACCTGTTTAAGGGAAAAGGCAATCACAATAACATCTTTCTTCTTATGTAGAAATTGTTTTAACTTCTTTGTTATGACGATTGTTACTATGAGGTCCCCAGCTAGAAGATGACATATTGACAAATACCAGTCTTGTGGTCGGTAATAATGCAATAATAATATGTAATAGTTCTACAATTGTATGTGTGTGAGTGCATTTAAAAAAACCAAAAAAAAATCAAACATATAAGCTAAACTTATGTTCTGTTGAATTATGATTAAGTAAAGTTTCCTTACAATACAAAGTACTGTAAATTATTCCGGTTCCTAAAGTTTTATTAATACTATCTATTGTATTATGATAAGTTGGTGCAAACCTTTCCACCAATAGTTTAAATTCATGTTAGGGAAAATTTTGTCAATCATAATTAGAGGTCCACATCAATTTATTATCCTTATTATCCTTATCTAATTTTGAGGAGTAAAATATTTTTAGAATCATTATTTTGGTGGTTAGGTAAAAACATAAAATGAAAATTATACAGCAAATTTATTTATTGTACATGTATTTGCATTTTGGTATTAAAAGTACCTTCTTTATATATAACGAGCGGCTACGATTCTAGCATTTAGGGGCTCTATTCGAGGGGGCAGATATGGGCTAGAAATTTAGTTTAAAAGCTTCTTAAGATTTAAATAGGAGAATAAAACATCCTAAAACCATTGGTTGAATGTAAACTTGGTACAAATGGCGTTTAGGTTTTACAACATTACCTATGGTTATAGGGATCGCTTTTTACGTTACAGGGATTTTAATGAACAAACCAACAATTACACATCCTGTGTCTTCAAATATATCATAGTCATTCTTGTAAAATTGTAAAAGTTATTGAAGCAAAACATTTATTAGTTTCGAGAACATTTCTACCAACAAATCGTAAATTTCATACAATAAATAAAGTTGATATAAAATTACTTTACTGATATAGTTGAAGCTACTCTATAACTAAGAAATGTGTGTAGTTGTACGTACATCAGTCTTCAATATTTTATTGGGAAGGATACATTACAATGTGTACTATTATACCCAAAGTTTCACAATCACAATCTGACATTTATGGCTTAATACTTTGGGTACCGTTATTGCTGGTTCAAACTGTCTAAACAACAGTTTTATTTTACAGTAGGTGTAATTATATTTATCATAATTGTTTTTTATCTCCATTGTCTTATCTCTTAGAATCCTTGGTTTTAGTCACAAAGTTTCTTAACTCAGGAATATATTTTTTCCGAAAGAAAAACAATTTTGCCTATCATGTTCTTTTTGAAAATGATAAAAAATGTAGTTTGTTCTGAATGTTTAACTTTTTTTTTTGAAAAAAATGAAGAAAACTCAGTCCATTTTGATAGAGGGTTCATGTGAAAAACTTTTAATTTTGAATTATCATAAGTTTACCTTAGGATGATAGGCACCCAGTGGTCCGAGAATGTAACCAAGTTTTAAAAGTTCAAATAAGTTGAATTACTATTTTTTTTTAAAAATCTTTTTTGTTTTGTTTATTTTAGTTGATTACTGACCGCGCACCTAGCATCTAGCTCTGTCTTTAAAAGGGTTTGGTAAGATATAGAATAAATATAAAAAAGTTATGGAAATCTTAAGCTACAGACAAAGTATCCTTACTACTTTATATATAAAACCTTTAAATAAAAATATTAGTGAGTATCAAGAAAAACTTATACGTACATATGTAGTATACGCTGTACATAATAAGACCTTAAATTAGCCTGTAATCGACCTTTGAGGTTATTGATTATGCAATAAGAATCCTTTAAAGTTGTGGTAATATCAAATTAATAGATAAATTAACAAGGACAATTATGTACACAAGTAGTGAAGCAATCACAAGCTTACAAATTGTTTGATTAAAAGAACAATAAAGTATCATATAGTAAAAATAAATTTTTTTGAAATTTTATTTTCCAAATTTATATGACATATGCGCATCAAATCTTAACATTGTTTTGTCCGTCTGTCAGTCAGTTCTGCTTTAAATGACATAAATTGTACTTTTTTTAATGTTTCGTAGTTTGCTTTGACTTTCAATATTTTTTTTTCTTTGTTGTGAGAATTGAACATCTGTTATATGATAACTTTGTATGTTAGATTTCAATAATCTTTGTGCTTCGCTACTTATGTATGTTTTTTTCCTTGTTAAATTTTATCGAACTATCAAGCTAAAACTTTAGTTATAGTCCCTTGCGTAACATCGCAACTTATGGGGCGATTCTTCGTATTTTTCACAGTAGCTTTTCTCCTATTTCTAGCCTCTGAGGGGGGCTCTAACACTGCGGGGCCAAATGGCAAATACCTAATCCTGTGGGGCAATCACCTAACCCAATATAACCTAACCTAACCTAAAATAACCTATAAAAAGCCATTTTAAAGATACGACGAATCGTCCCTTATGGGGTGATGTTACGAAAGGGAGTATTCCCGAAACTTTTCATGAAGAATCCTGTTTTGACAAGGTACAACTAAAATTGCATAGGAACTCATTACAAGAAAGTCATTGTGTCCATTTTAATCAATGTGATTTTAAAACCATCCTTTTCTTATAGGATTGTGATAAATGAGAAATAATATTTTCTTCAAGTGCTGACACTTTGTAAGTATTGTTAATTCCATTTGTCAGTCTAATTTGATGTAAATTTATCATAGTTTAATGAGCTTTTCTTTTATGGATGTTGTCTTTCTTGTTCAATTGAATTTTAGACGTCTGATTTAATTTTAAAATATTTGTTGTTTTTCTGCTTTTTACACATAATATTCTTTATAAAGTTATTAGATTTAAGAAGTCGACTCCATTTTACATATTTTACATTTTGTAAGTCTAAATTAAATATTGTAAATATCATACTACTGAATATATTATTTTTCTCTAGTAATACAAATTACAAAAAAGGTTTTCCTTGGATACAATATCCCTTCTTGTATTATTGATCTTACTTTAACTTTAAATAATTTTATATTATAAAAAAGTTTAAAATTATTTTTCTAAACGTTCAGTACTATTTGTATAAATTTAATGCGCATTTATGTCGGGCCCCTTGCCGCACCTTAATCGGTCATGGGGGGGGGGGTGGGTGTGTTGGGGGCAGTTCCTATTAGAGCTAGAGGGCTAATTTTTTTTGTGCAAGTCCCCTGTTTGATAATGAATTTCCGACCTTTTATAAGTCAAAGTCAATTTTCGCTTCTTTCACCCTTTTATTTAACAACCTTTGTTTTTAGGTCCTTTTTTACTTAAAAATTTCGAACGGCTGTAATTTTCTTATTTTTGAAGCTAGAAGAACAATTTATTTCAGAAAATGTTTGTCTTTATGTAAATTTTATATTAGAAATATCAAAACATAACTTTCAGCGGCTGCAGCTGTACTTGGTAGCTGTCAGTCGCCGCAGTCGGCGGTCGGCGGAAAAACGGTGGCGGATCTTTATGAAATTTTTATATGTTATGTAGACATGTAAGAAAAGCTTAACTTTAAAATTTGACGTCTCTAAATAAAAAAAATTGCGGACACAGGAGCCTTTTAAAGATTTCTGGAGACCTGCAGGATCATAACTGGAACCTGAAATTGACTTGAACACCTGTATTTTATATGAGTTTGTACTACTATAGGATATTTTAGTATTTTGGTAAGATAAAATGCTTTGTTTTAGTCAAAAAAAATATTTTTTCTTTTTGCCTGGATGACCCTGCCAGGTTTGCTGGCATCCAGGATGGAGATATTCAAAAAATTCCAACTCTCAGTTATGTGTCATACCCATACTTAAAAAGTCACGCAGTTTGGGCTCTTTATCTTTCACACACAGAAAATGAGATAGAAAAACCCCCCCCCTCCGACCGTTAAGGGTTAAGTAACCAATGGACCATTATGAAAAAATAATAAATGAACATTGCTTCTAGGTGTTGAATTCTAGCCCACCATTATAAAAAGCAGTATAGCAAGACTTTAAGGTTCAGATAGACATCCCAACTAAATAAAAATAAGGATACTTTGATCTCACCCAGGGCTTGTACAAATCTTATATGACAATTTTTTTTCCACTGACAAGGAAGAGAATTATTTTGTCAAAAATGTATTAGAGGAAGTATAAAAATATAACAATTATGATAGATAGATCATTCATTTAATTAAGGCCAGGTAGACGGGTAAATAAATCCTTTTTATAGAATACCTACGCAACTTTGTTTTTATAACTATATTATGTAATTTGTTTGTTACTATATTTCATTCTATTTCATTGGAACATACATAGACCAAGTTTTTCGGTGCATTTTTAGTGTTTTAAAATTGTGATAAAACATTTAACTAGAGTATAATTTTATATCATTCTTGGTTCTTAAAAAGCTGGCTACTCTATAAGTCCTATTATTTGTTTCTGGGGGATAGATTCGTGTCTTGCACAAAAAGCGTCATACATAATGCGTCATAATGGAAAAATGGAGATATTGGACTGTATATAAAACTGGTACTCAAAGTATTGCAAAAACGTTCTCACCTACTTTGGTTTTTACGTTTTAGGTACTTTTATCAAATCTTGATAAATTCAATTATAAATCAAAGATATGCGTAGGTTTTAGGCTATTGATTCAAGGGGCGAAGTAACTACAGTATGTTACGAATTATTTTATCGTTCTTGTTTTATATTCAGAGAATAGTTCTTCTTTTGGTATGACATATTTTATAGGGTTATAGTGATACGTTAAAGTAAATAATTTAGACTTCCAACTAAATTATTAATTCATGTATTGAAACACACAGTTTATGCAGATTTGCGATTTTTTTTGGGATTAGGGTAGCTTGATATCATTTTTTAAAGATCGAATGACAAAAACAATAATTTAATTAATTGTTAGACGATTGATTATACTGTATTTACCCAGGGAGGGTGGGGAGATTGGGCTTTTTATTACTGTAGTCTTCAAAGTTTTATAAAAATGTTTTCTTATTCGTTGAATTTTGATTGGTAGGCTATTTAAGTTGAGTGCTCAAACGTTTTAACCAACATTTGTAATCTACAGAAGATGTAATTTTGTATATCATCATTAAGGATGTACATCAATTTATCGTTCATTGTCTTGTCCCTTTAGATCCCTGGTATATACCATTGTATATTAAACGTATTAGTACATATTTCAAACATATTTAAATCACAACCTTAAATTACTTTTTGTATATTAGACTTAACATTCGGTTGTGGGTAACTTGGTTTAGCCTTTCCGTTCTGTACATTCATTATTTTTTAAAATTTGTAAACAATGCTGGTACCCTAAGTTCTAAAACCGCATTTTATGGTTATAACTTCTGGTTACTTTTTAAAAACCTTTAAAGGATAAATCTTATATTCTGTTTTAGGAAACTAAGAATTCCAAAAACTACGCAAAACTAAATTTAAAGAATTTCTGATTTCTTTTTCTCAATATAATATTAGCATAAAGAAATGGTAAGATTTTATGATATATGTAACATTTTATTAATAACTAGCGGATACGCCCCTAGAGACCTATTGTTTCAAAAAGGATAAAGTAAAAATATATATATTTTTTTTCTAAAGGAGACTTCTCTTCATAGGATGTTGGTACCTTCCCCTAAAATAGTTATAAACCTTCCCTGTACTTATTTAAAGCTACGGTGTATAGGAGAACCAGATTGGTTTAGTGGTTAGCAAGATCCAGATAGACATCCTGTTACTTTTATATAAGAACAATATAATAACAGCATAAAAGAATTATATAATTTTATTATCTATGTAACGACTAATTTAAAAACTAAAAAATATATAATCAATCTTCTCTTGAAAGTATAACACCAAAGGTCAATCCTAAAATGTACAGTACAAATGTTAAGACCATTTACCCCTCACCTAAAATTGATGTTTTTACAATTTCTTGATGGTTACGGATAGCTGGATTTTGTTGCCTACACTAAAGAGATAGGACAATGGCCGATAAATTTATGTTCATTCCCAATGTTAATACACAAAATTGCCCCTTCAGTAGATTCCAATAATTGCTAAAAACGTTTGAACACTCAATTTAAAAAGACACCCAATCAGAATTCAATAAAGGTTCAAAAGTTTTTAAGCCAACTAAAAAGACTCTTTATTACATAAACCTTTCTGGTCTAATGTAACAATCAGCCCAATGTCCCCACCCTCCCTGCCTACACTATACAGTGGCCCGTTTAAAGTAGCCATTTTTTTGCCAACTAATAGCTAATTAATTGCACCACTACGGGGTTGCACTAACTATTAGTTATTATAATGGATATAGAATACGTAGATATTGTAAAAGATTCACGCATACCATGATAAAATGTTTCTCCCAGCTGGCTAATATAAAGATACCCCACATCTCATTGACTTTACCCTATCCCCTCTCATGACAATGGAGTAACGTATTGACTAATATCTGAGGAATATATTAGCAACCTAAATTGATGACCAAAATTCCCCGGTCACATTATACACCTATTCTATATCCAGTGCTATTATGTAGAAAGTTTTGAATGCCTTGTTCTAAGAGCTATTTTTTTGAGGGGGGGGGGGTTAAATTTCTTTACTTTGTAAATATTTTTCTCCTTCCACCACAAAATAGACAGACCTGCAGCTAACGATATCTTAAGAAAAACAAATGAAGAAATTTTTTTTGGTAATTTATTCGAACTCTTTACTCTCTCATTTGCCCTTCAATTAAAAAAAAAAACATAAAAGAATTTTCGCACCTAATTTTTTATTTTAGCAGACTTGGAACAGGATTGATAATTCTGTATTTAAGCCAACAAATGAGAGAATATGCTTTGGGCACTATTTAAATTACAGTACAATATCCTCTTACTCCCTGTTTAAAGTAACGCAAACATCCCCAATGATGATGCACAAAATCTGTATATTACAATAAATGGTTGAAACGTTTTGTCACTTTATTTTATGAACCAACCAATCAAAATTCTTTACAAGTCCCCAAGTTTTTTAAACCAACAAATAAGAAAACGCAATTATGGGGTAATAATAGCCCAATGTTCCCTCCCTCCCTGACATATAACACAAGTTGGAAAATATTCATCAATAATAAAGACAACAAGGAAACTTACCTGCAAATCATTGCAGCTGGCAATGTCAAAATTTGGTGCTTTCCCTTTAAGTGCCGAGCAAGCATGGATGGACACCCTCATAACTTTTTGTAAATAAATAAAAAAAACGGGTGAGGAAAGATTTTTAAAAAATGTAGTTTATAGAGAAGCTACGCTATATATGTCTATACGTAATTCTCTTTAAGGAAAAAAATGTTGTTTGTTTGGAAAACAAAAAATGAAAAAAATGTGGAGTGCCTTCATCGCAACCAAATAATATAGAACTAGTTTTAGAAAATTAAAACTATACACAATAAGGCTTTTTCCTACCATAATTATACGGCCACCCATAATGAATATGCACTTATGACGTCAATCGGGAAAGTGCGGCCAAACGTTGTAACATTTAGCCCCATTTTTTGGGGGAAAGGGGGGGAGTGTCACAATTACCAATTAATTATTAAATTCTTTGTGTATTAGAATAAGGGTAAGTGATGGCCAACCAACAAATGTGGAGTTATTTTGGTAAATGTTTATTAAAAATTCATCAACTTGTATTGCTCTCAATAACCTTCATCCAACTTTTACCTTCATTTTTAAAGTTCATTTTTATAAAAGAAAGTCTGTTATTTAAATAATATTTTACATGATAAAGGATTTACAAGGATAACAACATACACTAATGCAAGCCTTCTTTGTAAAAATCTAAAGTTTTAGCTGTTAGGGAGGGGGCAGGTTCGAGTCATTTTAGAGACATTGAAATGCTGCTATTAAAAATTATTGGTAAGTCATTACCATTCATAGTTATGACTTCCAGACAAAGGTCAGGCAATCAATGTTCATTCGATGTCATTGAATGTTACTTTACCGAGCTTAAAATTTATTTAGTAGACGATACATAAAAAACAAAGCGAATTAAATGAATATTTTAGGCTTTATTACAGGGTACTTGTACCCAGGGAATTAAAAGGATAAGCAAAATTAATTTACAAATTACATCCAAATATGTATAAACAAAATTACCATTTGATTCAAACACTACCAGTATTAAACCAACCAATCAAAAGTGAAAAAAATTCCCCAGTGAGATAACTTTAGGTTCTAATTTAATTTACAGTTTAATGTCCCCCTCCGTCCTGCAAAATAGTCAAACTGGTATACTAATTAAGGTATCAGCTGCAATAATAAATAACAAATTATCTAGTAATGGTATAATGGGGTGAGGAGTAACACTTTTTTGCTCTTTATGGGTTTATAATGTTTTATTAATGTTGTTGCAATTTAGATTTGCAATCTATTTATCTATCTATCTCCTGGTTATCTATCTATTTATCTTCTATCTGTTATAAACGTGATCCCTTATTTGTTAGTTTAAAACCTTGGAGTACTTATATTAAATTTTGATTGGCTGATTCGAATTTGCAGTGTTCAAAATTTTCAGCCAATCCTTATACTAAAGTAACAGGATGTTTGTTTGTCTGTGTGTCTGTGTATCTGTATCCTTAACAGGGTAGCTTCTTATAGGCTCCCCCCCCAAAAAAAATTTTTTTCGCCCCTCCAAAATTTTTTTTTTACTTTTTCTTTTTAAATCTAAAATAAGATTGGGTTATTAAATTCGACTCTCTCCTCCTCAAGTGCCCCTAGAGGCCTCAAGGGGGCGTAGCCGCTAGTAATCTTTATAGTAGGGGTTATTTTTGTTTATCATCCCTGGGGATTGATGTCAATTATCGCCCATTGTCTTATCCCTTAAGATCCCTAAGAACCCTAGACAACGTATTTCCCGTTGTTCTACGCTTTGTGGCGAAGGTGTCAAAACATGATTAGACATAAGCATAATAAAGTTGCGTTTCTAAAGTAGCCAAAAAAAAGCATATTGTGTTATTTTAAAACTGGCTCTAAAAACAATATTTTAAAAATTGGTTCAGACCACGTCATACTTAAGACGTTGACATCACCAATTAAAAATAATGATAATACAAGTAGTATGGTGTTTTTGTCTGTATCTTAAGTTTTTAATAATTAGTAAACCAAAGTTCTCTATTTTAGGGATGCTTTCTATAGACCTTAGGATAGTTGTAGAATTTTTTGTATTAAGTTTAATTACTGATATGGTTTCAGGTTTTGAAAACGAAGCCGCTAGATGCTAGGGGCGCAAATATTATTTGATAGTTTAAGTAATAATTTTTGTCTTCTGATATAACAGACATATTTGATTATCCAAATTAGTTGAAATGCCAATGCCCATAAACAGGCATAGTTACTAAGTTACTAAGTATTTATCTTTGCTAATATGTAATGTTGTCTGTTTTGTATTAGCGTAATAAAACTCATTTATGATTAATATTGTTTGGTTAAGTTTTTACAAAAAGAAATTACCCACCGGGGCTCGGCAGTCGGGTATCACCCACTCGTAATCCCTTCATAATCCGCAGGTAATTAAAACCGAATCTTAAAATGCTTTCATCGCATCGTTTTAAAGACACTTTTCCACGAAAAATAAAGTAAAAATCATAAAATAAATTTCAATTTTGAAGGCACAGGCCTTCGTCCCCTCTAGGCAACAAAACAGAAATTATTAAATTATCTTACTGTCCAAGGAAGGTATTTTATAATGCAATGTGATAAATAATTATTAAGAATCCAAAATTTATTAAATTCTTAACTTAAACATGGGTGCCGAGCCCTAATACTGACACCTAACGGTGATATAATAACAAAACCCAAACTTTAAATGGTTTTGGTATCGCAGATTCTCTAGATCTACGGTCTGTAGTCCATTCGTCAGCCCGTTTACTCATGTAATTCTCGGTGATTTATCGACAATATCTGCTAAAATTTAGTTCATTACCAATAGGTTATAATTTTTGTTTATGTCATATTCCTCCCTACTTAAAAGATTAATAATAAACTCAATTAAAAGATTTTCTTCACCCGAAAAAAATATCTTTTACGTCCTCTCATAAATTTTATTCAGTAGTTTCATTTCAAGGAATAATTTATTTTAAAGAAAATGTATTACAGTTTACTGTTTCCTAAACCATGCTTGTTTTTCTTGTTTTTGAGCTACTTATGGACAAACCTATTCTTGTTTGCCATATATTTATGGATTTATTCAAACAAATGAAGATACATTAATTTTAATCTTTAAGAATTCGGAATTTTTGTTGTTTTGCCGCAAGCTTTCCACAAACAGGGAGGGGTGGGACAATCAACTTTAAATTATACTGCATTTCCAAAAAGTTTTATAAACACACGCTCAATCATTCATTGGCTTCTATTGATGGGCTTTTATAAAATTTTGATTGGCTAGTACAATCTGGCAGTGTCTGAACTTAAAAATATAAAAAAAATATATTTATTCTACTATATCTATATACTAGCGGCTACGCCCCTAGTGGCCTCTAGGGGCACTTGAGGAGGAGAGAGTCGAATTTAATAACCCAATTTCTTGTTTTAGAATTTTAAAAAAGTATTTTTTTTCTGGGGAGGGGGGTGCCCCCCCCTCTTTCTCATTTTTAATTTTAGATAAAAAAAATTTTTTGGGGGGTGGGGGATTTTTCATTTTTTGGGTGGGTTGGGGGTGTCCCACCCCCCAAGAAAATAGTTATAAACCTTCCCGGGACCTTTGAGAAGCTACCCTGTAAAGGAGAACCCGATCGGTTCAGCGGTTAGCGAGATCCTTCGGTACAGACAGACACACAGATACACAGACACACAAACAAACATCCTGTTACTTTAGTATAAGGATAATTCTCTATTTATCTGTATATATAGTTTAGAAAATATAAATATGATGTGTGTCCCTCTATCAATAGCTGTTTCTATCTATCTGTTTATTTATCTATCTATAATCTATATCTATCTCTATTTCAGAATATAAAAATGAGGGGATCTATTCTAATATGTATGTGTCTGTGTGTCCCCCTGACATTGGCTGTGCCAAGACAAGGAATATTTGGTTATTATTATATCTATCTATCTAATTCTGCGACTGTTACGTTCGGTTACTAAATAATTGTTACTAAATTTGATTCAGATATACATCTAATAAAGATCTAATGGCGTATACCTAAATATTTCTTTCTATCCAGTATTGATTGGTTGCGTAGCTGCGTAACTACGTAAGGGAATGGTCGACCCTCCCCTTTCAATTTAGTTTTAAAAGTAAAAGACAAATTCCTGGGAAAATGTTATTTCTTTTGAGGGTCGATTTCTCTTGGGGATGTTGAATGTAAACTGTTACTTAAATTCATTGTAAAGTGAAACCATAAAGGTCCAACATTTAGCAAGATCCTTCAGTACCGACAGTCTCACAGACAGACATTCTGTTACTTTTAAAAAAGGATAAAACAAATTTACCAGTACCTCCGTTACAAATAATAAAAAACTGATAATTATTTATAAAACTAACAATTAACACTTTCCTAATGAAAATATGGAAACATTTACTTTTTTGTTTAGAATACAATTATTTAAATAAAGTATCTTGATCATTAATCAATTTCAGTTTTCTTCGGTTATTTCATTTGTAATTGAAATATAAATTTTGATTTAAACAAGAATATGATGTTAACCCAGCCCAGCGAAACTTTAAAAAAAGGTAGCATGCTACGTTGTTCGATATCTCAAATGGTAGCTTATACCACCTAATTTTTTGGTGATAAACGTTAGAAAATCATCCTCTCAAGCAAAAGGTAGCATGCGAGTTCGCCATCGATATCGTAGCAGAGTATTGGGCGAAGTAGCACAATAGTAGCATAAATTAAAAGAGCGAGCGAGAGAGAGAGAGAGAGAGAGTACCTTTTTATTACAAAACAAAAATTAATAAATAAAAAATCAAATTAAAAAAAGTAAAAATCTTTTATAACTTCATTTTTTTCACCACATTTCAAAAATGCGTTTACCTCTGGGGTTTCCATTAATCTAACTCAACTTTACCTAGCCTAAAAAAAATATTATACTATTTAACCAAATATACGAAAAAAAGGGTTCAGAACACGAGCAGCCCAGTCTGGCGGATTTTTCGGAGAAATAGAAAATCTAAAGAACAACTTCTTTAGCTTTATCAAGAAAGGGTTCGGCGGCCGTCCGCCGCAGAATATTCCGCCCCCACTGCAGCCTCCGCCAAACCTCGCCATCAGACCCGGCCAAGTAAGTATTTTAGTAGCGGTGCTACATTATAATTCAAAATGTCTGTACGTCCTTCTATACTGTTTATGAAGAATGGATTTCTTTGTTGGGGACTAGAGCTTTATTCGATTTCCATTAAAATTACTATTGGCTCTTACTTATTTATATAATAGGGTATTTAATTACGAAATTGGTTCTTCATTGTTAATAATGATTTTCAAAATATTCTAAATTTTGACAATTAATTAAAATTGCAAAATGTTGTCATTCATGATGTACCTAGAGTATAAAATTTAATTGAATGATATTAAAAGATGTTAATGTTCTTAAGTAGCGCAGCAACAACCTGATAATAATATTCTAGATTTTGGAAGAGTGGTAGTGACTGAATAAAAACCAATAATAATACCATATTAGTTATTTATCGCATCGTATTATAAACAACTTTCCGCAGATTTTAAATGTACAATTATAAGATTAAAACAATTTTTCTTTTCGTAGAAAACTGGATATGATACGATGCTATACATAATTTTTCAGTGTAGCTGAGAACCGGTTCTAATCCACCGGATATTTATCGGTTTCGATGCGATACTGAAAATATTATTATCATGACAACTTTGTTTATTCAATAATAGCTCATGTAATAAGTCACTGATACACATTTAAATTTCTTAGGATAAAGCTTCCCTAGGGAAGATTTTATCGTACCTTAGAATTTTGTCTTTGTATAATGAGATTGAATCAAATCCGACTGCTAAAAATTTCTTTGATTGCAAAACCTTCGTCTAAATGGTCTTAATGTTCAAAGGGAATAAGTTACGTTAAAAATATTTTTTTAAAATAAGGATGAGAGCATCCATAAGAAGTGAAGCACAGAAAATTATTGATAAAGATACGGTCAAAGTAATTTTAAGATCAGAATGTTTGACATGTTTACATATTTTTGCAGTTAGACTGCCAGATCGACGGTCATTAGTTTAGGTAACCTTCACAAAATATTCAGCTGTCTGTCTTGAATAGCAGCTGAGAAAATTACATAATTCTCTTTTTGCATAACGGCCTGACGGACAGACAGACAAAGAGGAATATATTGTAGATTCATTTCTAAAAAACAATTTCATTGATATTTAAAATTTGGTTATAAAAGTATATCATGCATTTAATTATTTTTTAGTAGCGTAGCTACTTTATAATTAGGGAATTAAGTACGTCCCTCCGTCTGTCCTGCTTTTTGTAAACTGATTTTAGAAATGCCAAACGATAAACGTACAAGATTTGATAAGCTGTCATTATATCATGAAAAAATGGGAAGACAGTCCTGCATAATTTTAATTTTAAGATGGGTGTTGACACCCTTACACCTTTCTACCGGACGCCAATGCTTTTATCGATACCTTCTTTGATAAAATACTACAAAGTAGCGGTAGAGCCCCCAGTAAAGGCTATAAATAAAAAAAAGGGGGGGAGGGAAGGGTTTAATGTTAAAAAAATAGGTCTGAAAGATAGCACCATTTGTTATTTCCCCCCTGTATGTGTATAATACTTTATTATTCTTTTTAAAATGAAAAATAAAAACATTTTGGTAGCTTGCTATTGTCGCGCTACCTATAAAGTTAGAAACACAATTGTCCTTGTTATTTAAACAACATGCAATGTCTTAGTTTTAATTCTAACAAGGAAAATTTCATTATAAAAAAACATAATATAAAACAAGTACAGTACAGTAAGTAAAAAATGAAACTATGTCTATTAATTGTAGGGATCTCAAGGAATATGACAATTGACAATAAGCATGCAATGATTATAAACAAAAAAACCTTCTATAAATTAAAATTATTGTGTAAAAAAGTTAAGCCACTGCTAGTTTGAACCAACCAATTGTCCCCAATCCAACGAATGAAAGAACATGGTTATACAAGAACTTTAAGAACCAGTAAGATTTACAGTCCAATTTACACTCCCTCCCTGTAATGAAAAATTGAAAAATTTCAAACACGAAAACAGTTGCCTTTTTTTTTTTTTTGGAGGGGGGGGGGATGCCTTTGCCTAGAAACAGACAAGACTCATCTTCAGTATTGTGACCTACAGACACTATTATTACAGAGAAGCAATGCTGATTAAATGAATAATAAACGTTATAAATTAAGAGTAGACTTACTAAAAAATTTTAAGTATAAAATTTTGAAAAGTTTATTGTTTATTGTCGTCTAAGTTCTGAATAATTAAAATCACATATAAAAGTAGCCAGATGTATGTCTATATATTGTGTGTAATAAGATCTCGTTTACCACTGGTATAAAGTAAAGGGTTGGGTTAAGAGTAAATATGTTTATGAAAAATAGCTTAATTCTTGCCTGTACCAACATATAGTAAGGCTATAAGTGGTAAATGGTTTGGCAGGTATATTTTTTTAACGCACACACACACACAGACGGACATCCAGCTACTTTAACATAAAAGATATATGTTAATTTGTTTTTTTTACCTATTACTAATTTGATTTATTTCAGGGGGGTAAAATCCCGCCACCACGGCCTGCGCAACCGCCAAAAAATCCGCTGCCCCTTCCGCCCAACTTCCCCAACTCATTCGCCTCCTTCAACCCCAATCCACCGACCTCCTCATTCGGGCATCAACACCAGCAGGGCGGTGGTTTCCTAAACGCTGCACCGCCGTCAGAGGCTAGCTTCGGGTTCCAGGGCCCGCCCATCGGCAGCTTCCCCAAGCCGGAGTTTAGTTTTGGGGAGATACCGGCTCCAGCTCTAGGCCCCACTCCAGCTCCAGCTCCACTGCCTGTTCCTGTTCATTCCTCCAAGCCACATTTTACAGGTAAGATTTCTGCAGCACAACTACTTCAACTATGGTTTGTACGTATGTCATACTGTCCGTCCTTTAAATAATAAATACAAAGACAAACAATCCATCTATCTATCTATCTATCTATCTATCTATCTATCTATCTATCTATCTATCTATCTATCTATCTATCTATCTATCTATCTATCTATCTATCTATCTATCTATCTATCTATCTATCTATCTATCTATCTATCTATCTATCTATCTATCTATCTATCTATCTATCTATCTATCTATCTATCTATCTATCTATCTATCTATCTATCTATCTATCTATCTATCTATCTATCTATCTATCTATCTATCTATCTATCTATCTATCTATCTATCTATCTATCTATCTATCTATCTATCTATCTATCTATCTATCTATCTATCTATCTATCTATCTATCTATCTATCTATCTATCTATCTATCTATCTATCTATCTATCTATCTATCTATCTATCTATCTATCTATCTATCTATCTAGAAGAGAACTACCATATCCCCGCAGTTGTGCAACAGTTTGGTGCCCCGGCATTCTTTGATTCCTCCAAGAAACCTCAGGTATTATACACTATAAAGGGATAGGAGCATGGAAGATAAATTATTCTATCGTCTAATTATCAAAAAACGAAATTATTAAAATAAAATTTGTATAGTGGGTTTGAGAAAGATTAAGTTGTCTAATACTTAGATCAACAATATTTTCAACAAATATATAAAGTATATCTAGATTATAAATCTCTGAATTGGATCACAGTGTAATAACAATTCGTCAATTTTATCGGTTAGAAAGTGTACACATAATGGTTTGAAAGGGCAGTAATCTCTTTGTTGCATTAATGCAATGAGTTAGCTTAAATTAATTGAATTTCTTTTGATAAAAAGAACAGGACTAATTCAGATGTTTGATTAACCATATCAATTTTCAGGAAACTGCTAACGTACAGCCATTCGTTGACCTGACCGGTGAGCTGGAATTAGGAGACGGAGGAGGCCACGGGATCCATGATCATAAACACACCATCTCAGATTCTAATAAACAAGTTATTCTCAATAATCTCATTGATCAAGACTTGCTTGACAGAGTAAAGTAAGTTATAATTATTTTGTCAGTTTTGCCACTTGCTTTTATCTGGCCAAAAAATAAGTTTCTAGCAAAATAACAGCCAATGTTGCCAAAAGTACATCTACTCTGTGCCATTTTTCTGTATTTATGCCGGTTGTAAAAATGTCATGCTCTATTTTTTGCCTGAACAGATTATTAATAGCGAGCTACTCTATAACTCTCTTTGTTTTTAGACAAAAAAAGATTTTAAAATAAATGTAAAAAAACTAGAATAAAAAGGTGATTTACTCAGCTGTTATGAAAGATAGACAGTTTATTTTTTTATATACATTCCCCTGTCCTTTGGTATATCGGTTTATCTGTAATGCTCTAAAGATGTTTTTTTATATGGCAATAATAAAAGATAATGATTAATGATAACCAATTATTTTAGGCATAACCTATGGAGAGAAGATTTGAAGAATACCCAGTTGGCCCATAACAAGAAGACTCATTTGAATGTAAGCAATTATAAGAATTTTGAAATCCATCTTCTATAATACAAAGTAGCTTGATGTCTGTCCGTCCGTCTGAAGCTTAAGATCTCGGTAACAACAGAACCTATTTGATTCTACTCTTCAGGGAATATACCTACTGGTCCTGTGGTTTTAAGCTATGTTCTTGGGGGAGGGGGGGAGGGGGGTGAGAAACCCCCAACCCCCTACAAAACAAAAAATCACCCTTCCATTTTTTTTTGCTGATGCAGGTAATAAAAACATTGGTGCTGCACCACTACTACTACTGTTTTTTTTAATTACCTCTTGGGGCAAAGCCGCTAGTATTATATAAAGTAGTAAGTTTTTTTTTGCCTGTAGCAAATGATCTCGCTAACTGCTGAACCGATATCGTTCTCCTTTACAATGGGGCTTCTTACAGGCTCTGTAATCCTTAAAAAATAAGTCTGGTTTTAGGTTTTTTTTCGGCCCTTTGAATATAGAGCCTTTAGAATTAGATTCTAGAGGCACAGCTGCTAGTATTTAACATATTTAGTTACAGAAAATATGCCTATTATGCAATAAATTCTCTACGTTAATCTTGAGACTGGTACTGACATCATTTGGGATACTTCGGCATAAAATTTTTAATATTCCTTTTTTTATGTAGCACATTCACCAGTGCAGCGGCTTGAACTTAACATAGTTATTAAAATTACAGAAATCTACTAACAGACGGTTACTGATCGACCGCCCCACCCTAGTTGTTGTGGAGGATAGCCCCGCTGTAACTCTGGAATCTAAAACGCTGCCTGTAGTTGAATCTGTTAAAATTACACCCGCTGCTGAACAGACCTCACAACAACAAACAACTTCCGAAGTCAACTTCGGCTTCATGGATCCCAGTCTGTTCGAGGGATTTTAATAAGTACGGAGGTTGCGTGATTATATGATGCGCAAGCGAGGTTGCGTGAGTGTACATACAAACGCAAACTAGGTTTAGTGATTTAAACACATTATAATTTTTTAGTGACTTCGGTTATTGTAATAAAATTTTTCAGTAAGCTTTGCTATTTTGAGACATAATTATCCTTGTTTTATTACAATAACTTGTTATATATAACAGTGATATGTTATTTAAATTGTTGGGTTGAGAAATTACTAAAATATTTAAGTTGAAATAGTATTTAGAAATTTAAAAAAATATTTTTTTGATTGAAAATAGGAACATGCCATTTATTCATCGATTTTCATGTTAAAAAATATAAATTGTGCCATTTTACTCTAGTCTTACGTTTTTTCTAGCAGGTTAAAAAGATTTTTAAAAACAATTAGATTATGATAAAAAAATTTGTTTTCTGATTTAGCACTGAAAACCCCTACCTCCCCATTTTTTAAAATAAGGGTGTGGTATTGGTTTAAAATGCATAACCTGTCGGGGCCTATATAATGGCCAATATACCCAAACCTATCCCGACAGTAATAAAAAAACTACCCCCTTCCTTTTTTAAAATTTGATTTTAAGAAGAGTAGGGGTGTTGTTCTGTGTTCAATAGAGACTTTGAGTGAAACCATTCCTTCACCAGCAAATAATAGTTCGTTCCCAACACAAGCTTTTTTTCTAAGTTTTTTTTTATGTTGTTTAATCCTTTAGATAATTCAAATTTAATTGTTTTCAAAAGTTTTTACCCTGTTTCAACATAATCATAAACCATTTTCTTATAAAATCTTAGGAAATATTTTTTTTATAAATCTAGTAATTTCTCAACTAATTAAAAACCTCCTTTCCAAGGGGAGTAAATCTCAAAATTAATTAAATATTTTTTATTTTATTATCTGTTGTAGTTGTATTTATCGTAGCATTTTTATACGTTAGTTTTAATTATTTATTTAGATGTGCTTTGTATCTAAGTTTTGTCAAAGTTACTTTTGAATACCCTTATATTTATTATTTATATTTTTTTTAATTACCCTTCTTAGGTGCGTGCAAATAATCTTGCTAAGGGGGTGTGCGCAGCGCACATAATAAATTATATCCCTTGAATATAAATCTAGAAAACTCAGTACCCACAGTTTTGATTTCTCAAGGACTTTGAATACTTTTATTGAATTTTGATTGGCTAGTTAATCTACAGAAGGGGTAATTTGTTTATCATTATTTTGGACGTATATCAATTTATCGTTCATTGTCTTTTTCCTTAAAATTCCTGATAAAAATACAGTAGGATGGTGTGTAGTTCATCCTTCCCCCCACACCCCTCCAAAATAACCTCCCGCACGTCCTTAATTAATTAATAGATATATATTTTAACGTTTTAGTACTAAAAAGCCAAATATTACTAAAAAACATAATCAAAATTACGAGCTGAATTTATTCTTTACAAATATTCTATGGCAATTTTTTTACGATTTGGTGATTTTAGATATTTTTTTTTGTATTTAAATTATTTAGATAAAAAATATCGATTTTTCTCACTTATTAAACATTTTTTTTCACAACTTTCTTTTTTAAAATAAAATATCATAGAAAAAGAAAAAAATAATAATATAACCATTTTTACCTTATATAATAATTCCTTCCATTTATATGTATAATAATAAATTGATAATATTTATGTAATTTATTTGAAATAAATAATGCTTTTTTATTTTTTTTATTTGTTAATGAAAATGCTTTTAAATTTGATGAAAGACAAAATTTAAATTGGAAGAAAAAAATCTAGAAAAGGGCAATTAATTGGTTTGTGCATGAGTCATTTCACTTGTCAATAAATCACTGATTACGACATTTATTTGATTAGCAAATTTATAATTTAAAAAAAATCATAATTGAACATTATCTAGTGTTTTATAGATTCGTACTGAGGGTCAGACTAACGTACAGAAAAACTAGGATTATAGAATATCTTTGCTATGATAAAAGCTTGAATTTTGTTTTTAAAACAATTAAATAAAACCAGTGGCGTG
This sequence comes from Acartia tonsa, assembly GCF_053477335.1. NCBI lineage: Eukaryota > Metazoa > Arthropoda > Copepoda > Calanoida > Acartiidae > Acartia > Acartia tonsa. The sequence continues at coordinate 22,915,600 of NC_137264.1, read as the reverse complement.
CACAGTTATTCACCAGGGGTGTGTAAAACTTTAAGGGATGAAAAAGGGGGAAGGACGGCCTTCCTAATTTGAATTTTAAGGGGGTTAATGACACCCTTTTACACCCCTCTACCGCACGCCACTGAAAGAATCATTGATGACAAAGATTTTAGTAAGTACAATTTATTTAAGTTATTACATGGACACAAATTTTAAAGAAATATACTAAATTTTTAAATTTAAAACAAAAAAACTTCTCTATTACTGTGTTCTTGTACGAAAATAGTTATTAATATTGACGTATTAAAGACAGTTTTCTGGGGATAGTGAAATAAAAAATATAAGAATAATAAAAGTTTTGTTGGCCCTGAGTGGCCGAAGGACCAGTCAAAAAGGGAATTATCCTAAAAAGTTTTTGATTTTTCATGAAAAACTGCTTATAATATGATATGATAATTGATTTTTCCGTATGTTTGAGAACCAATTATATTCCAGCGTATATTAATCAGTTTCAAAGCCATATACTGGAAAAATATTTACAAACTTGGTTCAAAATAGATTTTATGCTGAAGCCTGGGTCCTGTATAATCTGCATGCTTTCCGACCTAGACATACATATATATTAAATAGTTAAAACAGGGATCTCAAGGGATAAGACAATACATGAGAAATTATTCTGCAACCCAACAAATGATAAACAAAATTACTCCTTCCGTAGATTTGACAGTTCTATTATAATACAATCTATAATACAAAGTAGAATGATGTCTGTCTGTCCGTCTGTCTGTCTGTCTATCCGTCCGTCCGTCCGTCCGTCCGTCCGTCCGTCCGTCCCTTAAGATCTCGGTAACCACTGAACCGATCTGATTCTACTCTTCAGTGTATATACCTATTGGTCCCGTGGTGGTTTTAAGCTATTTTCTTCTTTTCAAAAAAAATGAAATTTCCCCCCCCCCAAAAAAAAAAAATAATTTTCTTGGGAACACATTAGACCAAGCACCAGTAGTACTTTATTTTTTATTTTTTTTTAAATTATCTCTTGGGGCAAAGCCACTAGAGGCTAGGGGCGCAGCCGCTAGTATTTTTAAAAGTATCCGAAGTTATTAAAGTTATCTCTTGCTTCATTAGAATAGTTGAGTATTAAAATTAAGATTCTAAAAATAAATTTCCTTTATACAACTTTGATTTATTCTTAAACATGAACAGATGGTAAATTTTTTTTTGGCTAAAAATAAAATCAATTTTAACAGAACAAAATGTCAAAATGTTTAAAAATACAGTTAGGTTTTAACAAGGAAAATTTTATTGGGCGAAGACACAACTACCCATTAGTTTTATTCAACCAGGACAGTAACTTGTAATTTTAATACATTTGCATATTTATTTAGAACATAGACTGTGTATGACCTATATAGTTAATCGTAGATCTGCTGAGCCATATAAAAAATTTACTTTTTTTATCTACAAAACCTTATTACTCTTATTACTCTTAGAAATTATATGCACAAAAATGCAACTATTTAATAAACCCGATATTTAATAATGCTTACCGCTCTATCCAAAGCAAATAGAGTGTTCGTAACAGCTCCTACCATTTGTAAACTCAATGAAACAATAGAATTAGGAGAGAAGAAGTATAGTGTAAACCCCTTTTTCGTAAATATGGCAAAGGAACTCCTCCAGCTGACAAAAATTTTTTCGAGTATATAATTTCTAGAAAGCTAACTTTATATTAAGGAATTCAACAATTCATAGCTAACTTATTAAAGGATTTGTAATATGCTTTACACTAAACTAGAAAATAAATTTTAACACGATATAATTTACGTGAGAAAAGCTTTATATTAAGAAATGCGACTATTTACAGCTGACTTTTTATATGAACAAAATGAAAAAAATATGCCCTTTCCTTTACACAGTACAACGCTAGGTCCTGTTGAAAACCTAACGAACGTACTGTTGTATTTCTATTTTTATTTTTTTTATTTTTATATAATCTATTTCGAGGTAAACATGAAACAAACTATGAATTTATGTATTTTAAATGTTTATAATAGATACAAATTACGAATTAAAGATTATAAATCATGTACATTTGAAGTCCGAGATATTATTTTTTGTTTTAATAGAAACTCGAGAAAAAATATGATTTTATTAATTTAAATTCATAAAGGGATTTTTATTATTTTACAACGATTGCAATAGATGAAGCATATTTATTATTTATGCACAGATAAAACATAGATGTGAAACAACAATATGAAGGCAGTACTTCATCATGTGATGGACTTGATTCGAGTAAAAGTTGAAAAAACAGCTCTAATTAACTCTAATGAAAAAACTAGAAAACTTCAGTTTAATTCAACCAATGAAATTTCATGTATGCTCCGATGCGATTCATTTATTGGCTCAATCAGACATTACCTCTCTTTCTTAGTACCTTTATTAATGAAACTTAACATATTCATAACAGTTTTAAACGTTTTGCTTTAGTCAAGCTTACTATTATAAAGATTATAGTTTTTTAGTTCAATAACTTATTTTTAATTTCTCTGTTTTCAAATAAAGAAAAAGAATAGACAAATGTTTCAGACATTACTATTTTTCTGGCTTCGGGACTGATTACTATCCGCTGGATTAAAACCGGTTCTAAACCATACTAAAAATCATGTATTGCGTCGTATTATGGCCATTTTTCGACGAATTTTAAAATAAAAATCATAATTATTATACCAATAATTTTGTTAGCCAGAGACTTTGTAGTAAAAGTGGTTTTAATTAATTTCTTTTCATTTTAATACCCGCGGAAAGCTGTCTATAATATGATGCGATTAAGAACTATTTCAATTGTTAGCAGTCGCAAATAAATCATTAAAAATGGCATTCTTATTAGAGTTTTTGCAATTAAAGTTGAATTTTTGTAAGAAGAGAACATTACATCATGTTTACTTCAAAAATTTTTTGTATGATGGTATTAACAATGATTAAAGTATCAATGAGTTGCGAAGGTCTTGAATTTTGAATTCTTTTAAAAGCATAATCTTCCAAAAAAAAATGAGTTATCTATTTTAAAAAGTAGCTGGGAAAACCTACTTTTTCAATATAGATTACAGATAGACAAACAATAGAAGTTTTAGGGTACCATCGCTAATAAAATCAGTTATATAATTAGGATTCTGGAAAAGAAATCTTTTGAACTAAATTAAATTGTAGGGTCTAATAAATATATATATTAGAATTAAAATGAAATTATTACAACACTTTTCCAGCAGTTTCGTTTTATATTATGTGCGTTCTATATACATAACTAGTTAAAAAAGAAATTTTTCTACAAGCATCGACTAGATTCAATCCGGCCGTACTTTCTTAATGACTAGCCCGTATCGTTGATTTAGGTATGAGACTATTGTCATATCTCATTTTGTAACTAGAAAGTATATCTAGCAAATCTTCATTACTCTTTACATGTTTAATTCTACCAATTATATTGTTGTTTTGAATTATGATCCCTTGAACGATAGGCCACAATGTAATAAGATAAGCTTCTCTATAATCATGCGTAATCATAAGTGAGTAGGTCCTTGTAATGTATCCTTTATTAATGTAACATTGCGCCCACAAAATTATTCTTTATGAATGCTGTCATCCTTGTTTCTTGATTATTTTTCTATACAATACTAATACATGCTTGACCTACTTTGAAAAAAAAGTTATTGATTCTCAATTCCTTTTTAATTCCTTTTGAAAAACATTGATTTTTATTCCTTCGCTACTTAAAGTCATTGTTTATTTTTATAAACTAATTTAGAGTATGTTATAGTTCTTAATTTACGTAGTTAATTGTTATTATTATTTCTTAAATAATATGATATCATCCATTAATGTAAAAATTAAAGTTTGAACGTTTTAAGTAATTTATTAATTAGGATTAAAGTTTAAACCAAAATACATTTAATTAATGATGTTATGCTGTTATTTCTTATATTTTAATAATTACTTTAAAAAAACATCCTTTAACTTTTTAAAATATTTTGTTTATATGTTATTTTGATAAATTATTGGACAGCATGACATTTATTAAAGGTCTTGGATGACATATATATGGTGGTTTCTCCTCTATCTTCAAGGGCTTCCAACCCCCCAAAGAATTGAGTGGAGGATACCTTTTTGGTACTAGGAAAATTGCCGTTTTTTTATAAGGTAAAATTTATGAACGCGATACATAATAATATGTATAAGTTATAAACCTCAAGGTCCTAAAATCCCCACATATTTCGATATAAATTGAAAATAAGTAAGGGGTAGATTTAATTCTTCAATCTTGAATTTGTAAATTTATGAGATGCGCTAATTATGGATGTTGTCATATTTATTACATACATTTAAACATTGAGTTTATTCCTAGGTCACGTTTCTCCCATAGATCGTTGGTTTGGAATACATCAGACTGAAATAGAAATATTTTATAGAAAAGATTATGACAAAGATTTAAAAAAATATAGTGACTACTGATTAAAATTGTGATTTTCATTTATTTTTGGTTGTTAGACCAACGCAGGCCCTGCAGGGTTAAGACCCCCGCATGGGTTAGCCATATTCTACCTTATGCTGAAGGTAATGTTAAAATATAAGGGTGGGGGAATTCAATGGTTAAAAGACACTAATATTTTATAAACTTTTTCGTTTAGAGATAATTAAATAATCCAGATACAATAAAATATTACATCTACTAAAATGATTTTATTGTATAATAGATCTTAAAGTTTTACCTGTGGGACACCGTACTTTACCAGGGCTTTTTGGATCCTGCAAAATACACATATCAAAAATATGGATACACACACAGAATAAACTCAAGTTTCCCCCTAAACGCTTGTAACAGAAGGATAAAACAGATGGACATTTAAAATTAAAAAAAAAATAGTTTTGTAATTTATAGGAAAGTAATTATTTAAGTAAGGGTGTGTACACGATTTTGACGACTTTGAGACCCGAGGGTGGTAAATTACAACATCTTTTCTGTTTTTTGGGGGCAATTTTATTTCTTTCCTTGGGAAAGTGGGAATGAGGGGTTCTGACTTCCCCACTCTATATAACAACATGCCATGGGGTGTGAATACACCAGCTCTATCCCTTACCCTAAATGTACTCGTCTAAGTATAACCAGTGTACATATACTTACATGTTTACGTTTTCCATCATTCTGAAGTTTGTCCCTTTTGTGTTAATCTTTGGTATACTTCCGGGCAGTAAGATGTTCATCACTCTAAACATGGACATTGTTTATCTGTCTGCAGTGTCTATCTATCTATCTATCTATTATGCTGTTAGGAAGTAACATGTTTATCACTCTAAAGATGGACATTGTTTATCTATCTGTAGTGTCTATCTATCTATCTATTATGCTTTTAAGAAGTAACATATTCATCACTCTAAAGATGGACATTGTTTATCTGTCTATAGTGTCTATCTATCTATCTATTATGCTGTAAGGAAGTAACATATTCATTACTCTAAAGATGGACATTGTTTATCTATCTGTAGTGTCTATCTATCTATCTATTATGCTCCTGGGTAGCAAGATGTTCATCACTCTAAAGATGGACATTGTTTATCTGTCTGTAGTTTCTATCTATCTATCTATTAAGCAGAAATGTGTCTATGCATCCATTATCCTATCTAGCTTTAGTTATTGGATATTGATTCTATCTAATTATAGTTTCTTTCTATACATCTTTCTTTTTTCTTGCAACTTGCGGGGGAACTTGTGGGTGGGGTGGGGGGGGGGGGTGGGGTTGGCTAAATCGACTCCTTGATATTTAATTATAACTTTAAAAGAAAAAATTTTAAAAAAACTTTGGGGAAGGTGAATTGTTTCTAGGGCGATTTTTTTGTGGTGGTACTACCTCCCAAAATAGTTATAAACCTTCCCTGAATCTATTAGAAGATTCACTGTAAAGGAGAACCATAAAGTTTTATCGGTTATTGAGATCTTAAGCTATGGACACCAAAAGCTTACTACTTTATATCTTGCAATTTTTAGTTTATCACGCTAAATAGTTATCTTTATGTCTATCTATCTATCTATCTATCTATCTTCAATAATAAATAGCATAATATTTATTTTTGTAGGAAAAAATTAACTAAGTACGTCAAAGCTTAGTCTAGAATTAAATATCTTAAAACTAATATAATTTATAATAGAATATTTTACATGTAAAATAATTTCAAATTAGATTATAATAACAATTTTTAAATTGTTAGATAAATTTTATAATATTGAAATTATATTAAGAAAATAGTACAATTCTTTACGCGTGGAGATTTAATAGAATTACTCTATACACTTAGGACCATTGCTTCTTATGACCTAACCTAAAAGTTCTTTTTATCTTTGAATATTTCAAATCCTTTAAGGGGTTCTAATAACCCTGATGAGAAATATCTCTGTGGAACTCTTATAACCTAACTTAATAAGAATCCAAAATACGGTTTTTCTATAAAAAAAAGGATGTTTGTGGTCCATAAACGATTTAAGGGAAACTACTCAAAATTACTTTCCAGTATGTCTTCGAACCCGATTAATATTAACTGGATTAGAACCTGTTCTCGGCCATAGTGAAAAAATCATGTATAGCATCGTATTACAGACATTTACCAACTAATATTAGAATACAAATAATTAAATTTATACCGGTTTTGTTATCCGTGCCTTCGACCCCTTGGGGCTAACAAAACTTGTTTTAATCTTAGAGCTTTTCATTTTGATACCATGCGATGAATAACTATTACAAACCTTGCTAGTATAACTCCGTCTTTGAGAGCGTCTTCGTAAGCAAGATCGACCGGCCATTCTTCGCCAAGTAATTGCTAAAACAATAAATGTAAAATACTAGATTTCTAATCCGTTAATTTGACGTATATGAAAACAGTTTAGGAATAATTCGAACTTCTTATTTGTTAGAAAGTGTACACACCTTTGTTCGAAAGGGTAGATTTTAATAATTTCACTTATTTAATAAATATTCAAATTTCTTAGCATTCAGCTATACTTTTTTGAAAGAAGGCGTTTAACTTTTTTGATTTTTATTTAAAGTAGCTAGTCGGTGTTTTTAGTAAGTAGTAGATGTAAAATGGTCCATAGAATTTAAACATGCAATCAGTTTTTTTTATAGACCTCTTATTTTTGAAGTAAGTAAGTTTTTTTTTTAAATTAAGTCAGTTTTAAGGTACTAAAACGCAACAAAAAAAAGAAGAAAATTGCCATTATGAACAAAAATAGTAAGATCTTTAATTTGACACCTTACTTTTTGAATTCTGTTGAGTTTTTTTAGCCCCAAGGTGAATTTAAGTTCTGTATTTAAGTTCAAAGTTTTTGTTTTTGTTTTTATTTTTAAAATTTAATTACTTCAAAAATAAGACGTCTACAAAAAAAACCGATTGCATATTTAAATTCTATGGACCATTTTACATCTACTACTTACTAAAAACACTGACTAGGTATTCTAAATAAAAATCAACAAAGTTAAGACACCTTCTTTAGAACCAAATCAAAATTGTTTTTGTTTACCTGTATCCAATTTTGAACTGATTGTTCCTGAGCAGGGTCCCTTTTTAAAGCAACCTGATCAAAAAACGTTTATAGCTACTAAAAGTCTAAACCTGACCTAAAGATTGGCTAAGACAATCACTCTTTCAAAATTCAAAAGCATCCAAAATGTTATTTATTTGAGGCTGAGTCGCGGCGAACGCGTAGGTGCCGAGCCCTGGCATTATGCTCATCATATTCTGATTAACTCATATTAATGTCATTATTTACAAAGCAGAGTTTAACTCTTAACGCACAATCTCCTGCGTAAATCGATTTATAATTAATTTGATGTTGCTCCATATTTTCGCCTACCCAAAAAATTGTACTTCCAGTTGGCTTATATAACGGTACACCCCATAAACCAATTTTACCCCATCACCTCCCCTCCTGGGAAAGTATTGACTAATAAATTAAGATCATTTTAGCAACCTAAATTGACAACAAAATCTTCCTTGTCATAATATCCACGTATATTATATCCATTCCTGCGCAATATTATCACTTTTTACAATTGTCTACATATTGAAGAGTTATTTAGAAAAATCAGCCAAACCTAGATATACTGACAGAAAGACACAAATTATCATATAGAAGCTTTACTACAAAAAATACTTACTGGTCTAGGCATCTTATTCTTTGGAAGGAAATAAAGTCTTCAACTAAAAAGATAGTCTTAATTAGAATTTTTAAGTAGATTTATATAATAATTTTATAAATCTTTTAAATTTGATATGAGATATTCTACCAAATGAAAAAGATTTTCCCCCTTAACTTATTTATGATGTCATAAAGTTAGATTGTTTTAATTCTTTGAATTCCTAAAAAAAGGTTTATTTTTGAATTTAAAATTTAGCTAACATGTTTATGCTGCACCTTTATTTTTATACGTAAATAAGTATAATTTATTTTACCACTTCTGAAATATTTTTATATACATATACATAAAAATAAAGTAAAATTGTTATCTTGTTAATTCTTGGTACAAAAATAGTAATAGGTAAAATATGATGTTTACTGTTTATAGATGTAGTTGACTCCCCCCCTATCCCCTCATTCCTCAACTGCCCCCAAGAAGCTTCTAGGGGCGTAGAAGTATTAACATAAGTAAAAAGATTTGTCTGTTAGGAACTTGCTAACCACTGAACCTATTAAGTTCGTCATTTTAGATGTTTCACAGAGGTCCTGGACTGTTCTAGATCATTCTATCATTGTTTCGGAGTTGGTTTTTGGCAATTTTTAGCTACCTCCATCCACCGTCGTATACACAGCCGCTAAATCTAGGGAAGCAGCCGCTATTTTGTACATAAAAGTAATATTTACCTGTAAATGATAAAGTTCTCTCCTGTATCTGATTTGTTTATGACTGTTAACATTAAGAAGATACACAGATATATTTCTCAATTCCAGGGATCTAAGGGATAAGATAATGGACGATGTTATTCCCCAATGATGTTACACATAATTTCCTTCTATCTATTAGAGTTAAAAGTTTTAAGCTACTTTATAAGAGAGAATATTCATAAAACTTTGGGTACCTGTCACTTTCTGCAGTACAATGTCTTTTCTTTCCCTGGGATTTGCCTCTCTTAAATACATAAACATTTTCAAATAAATCTATCCATCTTTATACAATCTATCTATCTATTTATCCTCATTGGGACGATAACATAAGTTGGAATTTTGGAACTTCTTAATTTGCCGCTTAAATGAATCAATCACGTTTCTCCTGTTCAAAATACAGGCATAATATTGGATGTCTTTTGATAGGAAGAAACGTTATCGGTTCATTTTGGCGGCAAAATAAAATATTTTAAATTCTAAATTGGGTTATTAAATATTAAAACTACGGATGAAAGTACTTAACTATAAAACTTTGTGGTTGGTATAATAATCCTTCTTGATATTTCAGTAATTCGTCTATAAATAAGACTAAAGGTATAGTCATTTTCTTTAACCTTCTTATTATCTTTTCATAGCCTCACTATTTTATTCTCCCTACATGCCTCTAGGAGAACTTGAGGAAAAAAAGGGGGGGGGGGGAATCGACCCTTTAAATTTTAGTTTTAGAAAGAAAAAGTAGAATAAAAGTTTATCTTTTTTTTTTGGGGGGGGGGGGAGGTTATCGATTAATTCTCCTGGGAGGTTGGAGGTTAAATCCCCAAGATAGTCGCAAACTTTCCCAAGACCTGTAAGAAACTTCACTTTCGATCCATATCCTTCGATACAAACAGACAGACACACAGAAAAACAATCTGAGACTTTTATATTAGGATAAATAATTTTTAGGGATCTTACATAAAAGACAATAAACGAGAACAAGAAAGGTATGATTTTTTTTTTTTTTTTTGGGGGGGGGTAATATCCCCCCTTGGACAACCCTGTCTCTAAATGTGTATAAATCTATGTCCTTTGCTTGTGTGGAAGTTTATAAACATAAACTTTAAAATATAAACATCAACATTAAAACCAGGGATCTACAGGGATAAGATAATGGCCGATAAATCCCCCATGATAATACACTGAATCACCTTTTTTGTATATTAAAATTAATGGTGAAAACGTCTGGACTCTCAACTTATTGAACTAATCGATAAAATTCCAATAAAAGGCCCAAAAAGTTGTTAAGCCAACAAATAAGAAAATGTTATTCCAAAACTTTGGTGACTAGTGTAATAAACAGCTAAATGTCCCCTCCATCCCTGGTTAGAAATGAATTGATACTCGAAAAGGAATCAGGGAGAAAGGACACATTGGACTTTCTAGCTTTTATTGGCTTAAAAACTATAGGTTAACATTTGATAAGTTGGTTCAAATTAGAAATATTTATACTTTTAATTTATGATTTTAGCTTACAGTATGATTAATTTTGTTTATCGTCATTGGGGTTGTACATCGATTTTTTCATTTATTGTCTTATACTATGAGTTTTCTGTTTTTCTGTCAGGGTTTTCTTAGAGGAAAAATTATAACACAAAACACAAAATAATGGAATGAAAAATCACGTCTAGCATCGTATTATATCCAGTTTTCTATGATTATGAAAATACACAATCAAAAGATTAACACCATTTTTTAACCCGTAACTTCGGCATCTCGAGGCTAAAAATCGGTTTTAATCTCATAATTGTAATGTTTATATCCGCGGAAAGCTGTTTATAATAACTATTATTAGATTTTAAAAACTGAGCTGTTCTACATTACTGTTGTCTATTAAGCATTACCGACAAACTGACGGACAGAACGATATATATAGTATATACATAAACGGGTATAGTCCCTTTCGTAACATCGCTCCTTATGGGGCGATTCTTCGTATTTTTCACAGTAGCTTTTCTCCTATTTATAGCCCCTGCGGGGGGCTCTAATCCTGCGGGGCCAATTACCTAACCCTGTGGGGCAATCACCTAACCCAATATAACCTAACCTAACCTATAAAAAGCCATTTTAAAAATACGACGAATAGCCCCTTATGGGGCGATGTTACGAAAGGGACTATTCCCACATAAACTATACATAAAACACATTAAGCCACCTGTAATCGAATACATATTCATCTGCAGTGTTTCTTATAATTATCCTATTTCATTTTTGAAATAAAGATAATGACGATGAGGCACTAAAAGCGAAGCATCTCCAAAATAAAGTAAAAATGTAAGTATATCCAAATTAAGCAAAATAATCATGTTAACATTTATGTACTTTTGGGTCACGTTTACAAGGAATTTATCTTTTAACTACTAGATATATCTGATTGATGAATGTGCGTTTTTACTTAATTTTGGTCGTTTGTCTCTCTAATTTTTTTTTCTATGGATGATATCATCCTTGTATTTCATTGTCCATTTGCAGAGATATGCTTTGTATGCTGTATTCTAAAAACTTTTTAATAATAAAACTGTGATTCATCTAAAAAAAACACCTACACCTACACCTACAGTTTGTGAGAAACGCATTTTAGATTACAAATTTATAATGATGTAATATCTGAAATTAAATTTCAAGGAGAAAAAGAATTTTCTTTAAAATGATTTCATGAAACTATTTTATGAAGCTTATATATGGTCATTCCCTCCCTCTCCAATATTTGAACTAATTTTTAATTATTAAGTAATGTAGAAATAAAAAGTTTCTATTACTTTAGATGAAAGAAGAACATAATTAAAATATTTTTAAGAATTAAATTTGAAAGCTTAGATGAATTTTGTAAATTAATAAGACCTTAATTTATTTCAAGTAATTTACGCTTACCAAATCTAAAAAAACGTCAATGAACAAAGAAGTAGTGTAACTAATATTCCAAGACAATTTTGAATGGTGAATAATTGACAAACAGACAAATGTTTTAGATTTCCCTTCATAATTGAAATTATAAATCAAAGGCATAAATGTTATAAATATCTTTGTTGCTAAAAAAAGACAAAAAGTTGCAGCTCTAAATAGTTTCTTGATCCGAAGGAATTCTTAGCGAAATCTGTTTCTTTCATTTTATATATAAACTGCGAACCCAAACAATAGGCAAATCTTAATTTGCAGAATAGCAGCTTTAATTAATATTCATTTAGGATGATTTTACTGTAAATATAAAATGTAGATGCATCTTTTGGTTACAAGTTTCCACCGTTAATTTTTTATTAATCAGCACCAATGAAGCACAAGATCTCAAAAACAGTATTTTAGGTAAAAAACTGGTGAACCAAAAAGATATGCAAATCCAAAACAAAAAGATGCATCTACATATTATATTTACAGTAAATTCGTCCCAAATTAATAATGAAGCTGCCATTCTGAAAATTTGGATTTGCCTATTTTTTTGGTTCGAAGTTTATTTAATTTAGAAAGATCAATTGTTTGTACGTTTTGATATTATATACCTTCCTTGATTACAAAGTACATTGATCTTTATTTAGTAACAATAGCTTCTGTAAAGAGAACAGTGAAGCATATTTTAAAAAAAGTGTTTTGTTTCAAGTAAATATAATAGTAGTGGAATTAAATAAATATAATTTGAAAACCTTGAAAATACTAATAACATTGTAACCAAGCGACATTCGGACGTAGGGACGGAGAGACATATCGTAATTACAAAGCAGCTGCGCTACTAAAATCTGATGTTGCTCTCTAGGGAGTGATATTTAGAACACGACTTCTGTTTCTAAGATTAATCATTTTTCGCTGCCCTTTAATTTGACATAAAAATACTTTTCTTGCTAGACATGGGTTTTCCATCTAATGCTTTCTGTCTGCCTGTCTATCTATATATCTATCTATCTATTTATTTACATCTATTATAAATTTAATCTAGTTATACTATTAAAAACTTAGGCATTTTAAACTAAAGCTTTTTAAAATTCAATTCAACACGATTTTATTGTCTTCATTTTATTTCTTGCTTTAGAGGAAATATTTTCATTTTTTTAATGAAAGTTTTTATTTCAAAAGCAGCTTATATAGCAGAAGAGGTTCCGTGATTTTTAACCTAAAAAATATAATTGTATTTTTTCGTATTCATTCGAATCCGGTGGATAGGAACCGGTTCTCATCCATACGAAAAAACTATGTCTAGCATCGTATTATATCCAGCTTTCTAAAAATATAAAAATGTAGAATCAAAAGATTAAAACCAGTTTTAATCTTATAATTGTACATTCTATATCCGGGAAGAGCCGTTTATAATGCGATGAAAGAAATAACTATTATTGTATTCTAGACATCTGCGAATTCACAATTTTAACATATAATTTTGATAATTACATCCCTCTTCTCACCACCTCAAAGTTGGCAAACCCCTTGTGTGAGTGTGAGTGTCCCGACCCCTAATAAAAAAAGCTAGAAACATGTTCAGTTCAGTAGATATGTTATCTAATTCTAAAAGCCCAATCTATGCAGCGGTTACCGAGATCTTAACCACCAGATGGACAGACACCATTTTACTTATAATATATAATAAGGAAGAATTTAGAACATAACAAATCTAACATATTTATATTTAAGTCATATTCCTTGATTTATTTTAAATACCTGCAATATTTTAATTATTGCTCATGGACAAAACTATCCCCGTTTTTCTTCGTATTTGTTATTTTAAGAAAGTGGACAGCGGAGAAAGAATAATAATATAGAAAACATTTTTAGCTAATTGTTTCGTTATTTCCCTAGGCATTTCAAGGAAATCAGGGGGTTTCCCTCAAAGAAGCTAATAGAGCACAACATCCCCCTGTATTTTTAAATAAATTGAAAATAAGGGAAGGGAAGTGTTTGTTTCCCTTAGGTAAGGATAGGTTAGGTTGTACTGGGTAGGGTTAAGGCCCTCAAGACCTTAAAAAACTTCCCTTTTTCCACATGCTTTAAAAATAAGATGAGAGGGGGTGGTGGTGGTGCTTGTTGGGCACTTTGAGAGTGGTTTATCTCTCCAAATTAGGTGGTAGGGAGTACTATAAATTTTTATAAAGTTTTATATGAAAAAGTCTATCGAATATTTTCGTAACAACCCTAATTTGTTATAAGAAATGTAACCTTTTGAAGACAAGATAAACATGGCAAAGTCAAACGCTGTGTGAAAGTCTTAACTTGAGTAATTATTTCTGAAAGCGAGACTCCTCTAAAATTTAAACGCTTCAGTTAGTTACATCATTACATGCATTTATAGACATGAATGAAATGTCTCATTGTAATGAAACTATAGTTATTACAGGAAATCTACTCAACTACCTAAAAATCCATTAAAATAATTTTCAGTACATTTATCAGATTTTGAGTACATCTAAAAGAGCAGGGTGGTGTTAATATTGGAGTTATATAATTTTTTCCCACCTTACGTCACTTAATCCTTTTAAAAAACTTTATTATCTTTATTTGTTTCTATTTAAATATATTTTGATTTTAAATATTATATACAAACTGTATCAAATGTTTGTTAAAGTCTAAATTTGAGTAATTATGTATATTAACATAGTTGATAATTTCTATCCATCTACCTAAATAATGTGTAAATCAAATTAAAACTAAAATGTGTCCATTAAAGGTACAGAAAAACTAAAGACTAGCGGCTACGCACTTTGAAGACTCTAGGGGCTCTTGAGGTAATGGTGGGTGGGGAAGGGTAAATTTGACCCCCCAAGTCAAATTTATTTGTAATAAGAAAATGATTAAATTATTTTAGGGTAAGGACAAAAGAAGCTTTTCTGTAAAGAAGAACCATATCATCCAGCGGTTATGGAGATCCTTTAGTACAGAAAGACATCTTTTTTACAACAATGTACATAAAAGTAATATTTTGTGTATTTTTTAGGCTTCAAAATTATTTAAAAAGTACTTTTGTTATTTTATTTATTCAATTAAATTTTTGAATTTCATATAGATAATTATTTATAATACAAAGTATCTGTCTGTCTGTCTTTCTGTCTTTCTTGGAGTAACTTTATGTTTTAAGTCACTACTGTCCAAAATCAAATAAAGTGAGAAAAAAAATATTTGAAAAAAATAAAAGTTAAAGGATAAATAAAATTATAGAGCAGCTTCAATATTACAAAACAAATAAAATACATCAAACAAGGATGCCAACACCCTTAAGTAAAAAGCACTAAATAATGAACAAACTGACAAAGTGATTTAATAGTTTTATTTCTTTCATCGTATTATAAACGGCTTTCCGCGGATATAGAATGTACAATTATAAGATAAAAAAACTGGTTTTAATCTTATGATTGTACATTTTGATATTTGTAGAAAGCTGGATATAATACGATGCTAGACATAGTTTTTTCGTATGGATGAGAACCGGTTCCTATCCACCGGATTCGAATGAATACGAGAAAGATTTTGTTTATTTTTTAATTATGATAGAGAAGTTTCGTGATTTTTAATAACAAAAAAAATGTTTATCATTCTATTCATTAAAATCTAAAATTAAATTCTGATTTCGTTATTCATTTGAAATTAATCTTTTTTCTTTTGTAAAATACAACAATGAAATATTACGTTGTGCTTTTCTATTTTAAATTTTCTAAAAAATTTTAATGTTGTTGCTCTCAAAAGTAATTTCATTTCATTCTTATAAAATATGCAAGTTATATTATTTATATCAGATTAATTTGCTGAATAATCATCTTTTAGACGATAAAGTACACTAATATATTTACACAGAAGCTTTATTCTTTATTTCCCTTGAAGTAGCTAATCAACGAATATGCCTTAACATTAGAATACAGAGAAGTCTGTCTGTCTGCCTGTCCGTATGATGCTTAAGTTCTTACTAACCGCTGGATCGATTTGGCTCTGCTTTTTAGGGAGCATCTCAACTGGCCTTGCAATGTTTTTGGCAATTTTTATAGTTGGGACAACTTCTCACCCCAACCAAAAAAAATTGTCCTCCATAATCCCCAAAGATATTATGATACTTTTAACAAAACAAATATTGGAGATACACGCACTATACTTTTGTTACAATGATAGTCCCCAATTCGTTAGTCTTACCCCCATCATGGAATCAAGCCTCTGTAGGTTAGAGGCACAGCCGCTATGGACTCTATATATCAACAATTTTAGCAGAACTAAAAGATCAGCAAAAGTGGTTATTTTGACAATCATGTTTAAAATATCGAGGATAAAAACATTATCCAAAACCACCACAGAGCAAGTGTAGAATATGCCCAATTTCCTTCTTGATGGCTATCTAATTCAGAAGGGGGGAGGGGGTTAGACCTGTATACTACAAATTTTAGTTAAAACATATAAGTAAAAATAAAAGGTTATGGGGCAATTTTTCCTTGGAGTGTCTTCCCCTCCCCCACAAAAAACGTATCAAAAGCTTTACTGTTATGAAAAACAAATTAGTCCAGTGATTTGTGAGATTTTTTGGTGCCAACAGGCAGACAGACAAACGCCCTGCTTCCTTTATATAAGGATAAATAATAAAATTAGATCATATTATACTGCTATAAAGAATGTTTCATATACCCAACTGTAATACATTGCACACAATGTCTAGTGTAAATTTCAAACTATTTTTAACTTTAAGAAGATAGATTAAGCGAATTTAGCATATTAAAAACAAATATAATTTGTTTTGTAGAGTTGCAGACAAAGGCGTAGGAGAGTGGCGTTATATAATTAAGTTTCATTTGCTTAGTACTTGTTTTCCCATTCATTTCATGTTTTGTAAAAGAAACTTGAATTATTTCAAATGCTGCAAAATGATGGTTTTTATGAGGAAAATTCAATTAATAACAACTGCAGCCTTTTTTTCTAGCTGCAACTGCCAATATGCTACTACAGCTAGATTTTATATTAAAACATTCTACTAAATAGCACAAGCTACTCCATTACTAGGCTCTGTTGGTACAACTGTCCAGCCAACTAAGTTTATAAAAATTAGATTTTCTCAGAGGCTAAAGAAGAATAGTCTGTTTTTTTCAAATGTAGATTCCCCTAAGTGGTGGCATATTTGTCCTTGTTTCTAAAACACACTTCAAAAGTTGCTAAAGCTGCTAATTGAACGTATAAATGATCTTTATATAAAAGTAACAGGGTCTATGTCTGTCTTTCTGTTTGTACTATACTGTAAGGATCTTGATAACTACTGACCGATATGGTTCTCCCCCTTAGGTCATACTATTTCTAAGAAGGATACCACCACCCTCTCGAAAGATATCGCTCCTAGGAAAAAATAACCCGCACAATTTTGTTTTTTATTTTTAAAAAAGCTATAATTGAAAATGGAGGGGGTAAGGTCGACTTCCCCACCCCACTCCCAACCTCAAGCGCGCATAATGTCATCTTTGGGCGTAGCCGATATCAGACTGATAAGCTAACAACGAAAATGAAACCGTGGTTACAACTGACCTATTTTCTTAGAAATTCTTTCATCAAATCCCATGAATTTTTGCATTATTATAATAATGTGATGATTCTAGGCCTCAAACCTTTTTGCTGTAGGGTGATTTTCTAAAACCACAAAAAATTGTTGAAGGAAAATGAATATTAGTCTATGTTCTTGGTTTTTTAAAACAAATAAGTAGTGTACCTATGTTTAAAATCGCATAAAAAATTTTAGGAAATGTTTTGGGGGCATTTCAGTTTTGGCTATTTTTTTCTGAATTGCGTTATTTTATGAAAGTTTTTAGTCTTATTTTAAACAAGTTTTCAAAGGATAATGTCTATAATCTTTACCTTTTTCCAGATTCGAAGCTGTTCTACAAGTCAACTATTTATGTCAGTTGGTATGTTATGCTAAAAAAAACACGAACGACGAAAAAGCGAATGTCTTGAACGATTAGTCACAAGACACTGAGAAAAACGTTGGGGTATAGTCCCTTTCGTAACATCGCACCTTATGGGGCGATTCTTCGTATTTTTCACAGTAGATTTTCTCCTATTTCTAGCCCCTGCTTGGGGCTCTAATCATGCGGGGCCAATTACCTAACCCTGTGCGACAATCACCTAACCCAATATAACCTAACCTTACCTAAAATAACCTATAAAAGCCATTTTAAAAATATGACGAATCGCCCCTTATTTGGCGATGTTACGAAAGGGACTATTCCCAAACGTTGTTTTTCTTTGATTGTTAGTATTGAAGTGCTGGAAAGTGTCATGTGTGACGTCATAAAAATACATAAAATACATCTCTTTTAAGGTGGTTTCAATTCATACTTCTCCTCTCTCCTTCCTTTCAGACATATTTTCATGACGTCAAACATGACACTTTCCAACGCTTCGCTAGTATTTTTTTAGCTTTGCTTTCCTGCATTTTGTCATCCTTGTTTGCTTATAATCTTTATAGTGTAAAAATATTCTAGTTTTCTTATTCTGATGAATAAATTACTATTTTTCATGGATAAATTGATAGGTTAATTTGGATTCAGTGGTGTGCACAGGAATTTTTCAGTGGGATTTGGGCGGGTGGTGTAATCTCATATAATAAAGATTCTATGATCGACAATTATTAATTCAAGAATACTTTTGTTAAAGTGCGAATGGCTGAAAAATCGACCTGCTGTTATTCTAATATTATCCTTTATTTGCCTAAAGCTTAAGATATCAATAACTACTGAACTGATTGGGTTGAAGCTTATTATGGTGCCTATAAAAATGACGTCATACTGACCTGCCTTTGGTCAATCAAAATTTATACTGGCCTGCCATTGGTAATTTAGTCTGTGTATCGGTCTATCATTGTTCATTTGTATTGTATGATGTCATATTTTTAGGCAATATAAAGAGCTTCGATTGTGTTATCTATTTTCATTTAGCTTTACATAGAACATCTGATTGTTTTATATTCGGATTTAAGCCTTATGTCTAAAGCTAGTTTTCCATCCCTTTGATGAATACAGTGCAACTACATGATAGGGGCATAGTATGTCATATGTTAAAAGTAATCATAGATGACTTAATATCGACATGCCAAGTTCAAATAACTGTATAACTAATATTGAAATAGAATAAAAAAGTTAAGATTTCCTTTACTTTTTATTTCACCCTAAAACTAGTTTTTAAATATTTTTGGATAAGATTTTGTGAAGTAACGTATTTTCTTTGAAAATGAAACAAAATACTGTTTGAATGAAACATTAAAATGTTTAAATCTGTTTTTAAAACAACAAAAATACAAAATTGTGTCTCTCAATGTTTTGTTTTACACTCGGCTTAAGAAAATAATGACATTATCCTTTTAACTTACTTTAGGTCTCTGTTACAATTTACAGAGGCTGTTATTCACCCCCCCCCCCCTAACAAAATTACGGGAATGTGTACTGTAAATAATAAGCATTCACCCAATTACACCCCTCTACACCCCCCTTTACTGGAGTTTACACCCCTCATGTACAATGCCAATAAAATAACAGCGAAGGGGGATATAAATTTTTAAAGATTTCTCGGTCTTAAATTAGCTGAGTTAATAAGGTGGGAGAGCGGTCAAGGCCCCTATCCGCGACCGATTAAGGTCTAGAAGGAAGCTTGACTACTAAGGGTTATGTGATGAGAGGATCATTGCTTTCGCCTGGAAAATTTTAAGTGGGAAATTATGAAAATACTAATATGCAGAAAATATTGTATAAAAACTTTTATAAAAAGCTGTGTTAAGGGCTACAAACACGGACAAATTTTATTCAATACAATTAAAAAATTTTGTAAGTACTAGAAGTGTGATTTTTTTTGGTCTAAATGTGTGTCCATTATCTCGAAAATTACAATATAATTGGTTTTAGGTTAGCTTAATCCTTTGCAGGTTTTAGGCTATTATTAGATAGAGAAGTATTAAAGAAATTTTGTGGGATTAATGCTCAGCACATACCCAATGAGGATAAAACATTGCTCTCTCTGTACATTTGAATTATTGGTTGGAAAACACTGCAAGTTTGAACTTACAAATAAAGCACCCAAATTTCTAGGCTGGCGAATTTGAGATACCACTCAGGAAATAACACTAGAAAATAATTTACAAACTAAATCTAATTTTATCATTCAATTTATCTGTCCTTATGAAAAAGGCTACATCTTGTAACGGCAAAGAAAAGGCAATTTTCCCATCAATGTAAGTTTGAAACCTCTTTTAATTTGCATTGTTAAGAAAATGCTCTTCAAATCGTGGCTTGCTGATGTTGCCTTGGATCATTGAAATACTGTCCTGCTTGTTGGTAAAAATTATTAGGAAGAAATTATTAGGCAAGAAAATATTTTAGACACCAGTACAAACAACTGACTGCTTAGAAAGTCTGACATCATTTGGCGGCCGTAATTTATTGATTTTATTTGCATACTTACGATATTTGATATTTGCATTTGTTTATTAAGCTCTTTATAAAAAATGTCCAAGTTGGTAATGCTTTGAACATTTTTACATTGAATGGGATATTACAATGTAAATTGTGACAAATAAATGAAAAAGCAAAAATGGATAAAGGATAAATTAATCTGTTAAAAATGAATGATAATAAGTTTTGTAAAAACATTAACAAGCCCTTTTCTCTCCACAGGGGGAGCATAGGCCGCTGACAATTTGTCAGTGTTTCTGTAACAATGTGGCTTTTTATGGATATGGGATAGGGTTGTCAGCCCTAAGCCCTATGATTGCGGTGTAAAGCGTCCATTTGCCCATCAGACAACCAACCCTTTGATTGCACGACCTTTGTCTGAGAAGTCCTAACTGTGCATGGTAGTGAGTTGCGCCTCTTTTTAGCCTAGGCATTCCCCCTATTCTAACTATTTATGTCGTGCACCTGACATAACAGAAGTAGGAACCATTTTTATAGTTTTGACGCGGTGTCGGACCGAGATTCGAACCTATCACCTTTCCGACGACGAGCGGATGCGCTGCGTGTTGAGCCACGGTCGCGGGTTAAATAAGTTTTGTATTTTTGTTTATATTTATTAACGAATTTTTCATGATCCAACAGATGATATGTCCAGATGCTACCTATTTGTGTTCTATTGATCTTAATTTTTTACCAAGATCTTCTATAATTATTTTTCGCCTCTAAAGCCATATTATTTATTATTACCTCATCCCTGGAAAGAGAAGGACAAGTGTGTTATTTAATTTATTCTTTGTATGTTTATCATATTTTGTAAATCTTTTCATTAATTTATAAATATTTCACCCACTCTTGCTAAAAAAAGTTACTGGATTCTTTGTATTTACCAGTATGATGTTGAAAATCACAGGTTTGTTGTTTTTTGCTGAATTCCCCCCCCCCCCCCCCTCTCCCTCCCCGGAAAACACATAAACAAGGATGACAACATCCATAAGTAGCGAAGCACAAAAAATCGTCGATGGGAATACGTAAAGGTAGATTTAAAAGGTTTTTACTAAAATCAAGAATAGATTTATTGAATAAAATAAACATGAAACCTTGTTTTATTTTGCATGATGACGATGGTCAAAGTAAATTATATTTAAGATGCTCATAACAATGGGAAAAATTATTTTGATACTGAGAAGATTCGCCCCTCGGTCTATGACTGCAGACTAGTAATACTTGTATTGTAGCCTGACTACTAAGGCAATCAATAAAATCACCTTGTTGGTGCAGAAGTATTATTATTACACAATAGGCATAACAATACAGATATATGTAAATATTGAATACATGATCACTAACCTGTCTTTGGTTAGAGCTCCTATGTCCTACTGATATTGCGCACAAGCAAACAACATCAGAGACAAAACAGAACTAACTTAAAACAGGGCATCTAGCTATATTTATAGATGTAGACATTCATTCTTGGACAGCTCTTTAGCTTTCCAAGCATGAACCGTCTTCATGACAAACATACCTATGATGCAACACATATAGGATAACATATAATAATTGATAAAGGTGTTCACATAATATCACAATACTGATATCCCATAAAAGTTTGAAAATTGCATCAAAATAAACAAAGATATGAAGAAATATGTAAAACATATAAAAATAGCCAAAAACCTGATAAAAGGCAGTCTGGCCGTCATGGTTGTTTTATTAAAACGACAAAAAAATTAATTTTTAAATCCTTAACTTAAGAAATTTGGAAAATCGGACCATATACACTGAAGATATGGAAAAAAGTGTTAAAAATATAAAAATAGCCTAAAACCTGCCAAAAAGGCAGTCTGGCCGTCATGGTTATTTTGTTTAAAAGACGGGAAATTTAATTTTGATATATATAACTGAAAAATTTTGAAAATCGGACTATAAACACTGAAGATATGGAGAAAAATGTTAAATATATATAAAAAAACAGCCTAAAACCTGCTAAAGAGGCAGTCTGGCCGTCAAGATTGTTTTCTTTAAAAGACGGGAAATTTAATTTTGATATCTTTAACTGAAAAAATTTTGAAAATCGGACCATAAACACTAAAGATATGGAGAAAAATGTGAAAAATATAAAAATAGCCTAAAACCTGCTAAAAAGGCAGTCTGGCCTTCATGGTTGTTCCTTTAAACGACGGGAAATTTAATTTTGATATCTGTAACTGAAAAAATTTTGAAAATCGGACCATAAACACTGAAGATATGGAGAAAAATGTGAAGAATACAAAAATAGCCTAAAACCTGCTAAAAATCGGTCCGAACGCCAATGATGTTTTATAGTCAATTGTGCTCCTTAATGATGGGAATGTTGTCAAAAAATTTCAGCATTCTATCATTTATAGGAGCTGAGTAAATCCCATTTCCCCCATAGCGTTACGGACTGACTGACGGACGGACTGACTGACGGACTGACGGACGGACAAAGTGAATTATAGAGTAGCTTCGAAACTAAAAAAAGTGTGACCCCCAAACTTATGCCTCATGGAGCAAAGGCTTTATTCTAGTGGCAAAGCAATTGTTGCAAAATTGCAAAATAAATCGTAAAAACAAAAATTTACCAATTAATGACTTTGAAAAATGAAATACTTAATTCTTGTTGTCAGAAGTTTCTAGATAGATAGATAGATATATATATATAGGAATTAAGAATTAAGTTTATTTGTAATTTCAATTTTTAAAAATCCTCTAAATTTAATTGAAAAAACCTATTAATGCTAATATTATTGCCAGTATTAAAAGTTAAGTGTAACTGAAGATTGCTTAATGCATGAAACATAATGTTTTACAAATAAACTTTTGTTTTTCATTCTATGTGGACTATATAATATATATATAGACTAGGTATATATCCTGAAGAATAGAATCCGATCGGTTCAGTGGTTACCGAGATCTTAAGGGACAGACAGACAGACGGACAGACAGACAGACGGACAGACAGACATCGTTCTACTTTGTATTATAGATAGATAGATAGAATGACTTTATGAAAATGATAATACTCTAATTAAAGTTGTCTGTGCACACAATCTTTTTTAAAGCAAAGCTTTTCTGTAATTAGGGTAGGTCCGTTAGTCCGTAACATAACAATTTATTTTATAATAGAAATTTCCATTTTAAATGAGTTTTTTAATAATGATTTACTTAAACAGTACAATTTTACAATCAATTTTGCAACAAATTATAATTCTACTTAATAAATACTGACACTTAACAAGTGTTAATGCTCGTTTGTCTTGCCACCTAATTTTGGATGTTGTTATCCTTTCGAATCCGGCAGATAAGAACCGGTTCTCATCCATACGAAAAACTATGTCTAGCATCGTATTATATCCAGCTTTCTACGAATATAAAAATGTACAATCATAAATTTAAAACCAGTTTTTTTAGCCTGTGCCTTCGGCACCACGGGGCTAAAAAACTGGTTTTAATCTTATAATTATACATTCTATAACCGCGGAAAGCTGTTTATAATACGATGCGAGAAATAACTATTCTTAAATAATTATATAAACAGTATTACAATAGATGTATTACCATAGATTGTCAATGAGACACCATCACATGATATACTGTAAATATAATTATGACCTATTATAAAAACCTATGTTGTAGTATGTTCTTAAAGATATCAGTAACAGCAAAACCGATCGTCTCAAAATTTATTCATAGTTTTGAATTATCCATAGCGAGTTATCAGAGGGATATATAAAGCACAAGGTAATCTTCACCACCCAAAATGAAAATATTTTCAACAAATATATTGTATAGAATATAAACTCAACACTTTGGACGAAACTGAATACAAATATAAAATACGTATGATATAAACATAACGAGAAGCTTTGCTTTCCAAGAAAAAAAAATGAATATGCTCATAATTTGAAAGTAAAATATGAAAGTAGCTTGAAAAGAAAATGTTAAAACTAAAGATAAACATTACAATTCACTCCTTCATAATGACTCTATTCGTTTAATAGGACAGTCTCAACCTTATTTTTTTTTATCATTTTGTATTTATCTTTATATAAAAAGCAATATGTCTATTAGTATATGTAGCCTATGATCTCGCTTCACTAATATGGTTCTCCCTTATTCAAGCATTTTATAGGTCAAGGGAATGTTAATTACTATTTTGAGGAAATGACCTCTAGGAAAGTTCTAGGATGGTTTAAGGCTATTTATTTTCAGATAAAAGTCTGAATGGTTTTACTCTATTTTCTGCCCCCTACACCATTTAAATTTTTATGATTGTCCTTTTAAAACAATATCTTTTTAAAATGCCTGACATTCAAATTCCATGGAAAAGTTAATTCTAGTTGTTAATACAATGTGTAGTAAAAGCAATAAAGCAAATATTGTCAATATTTCATCAGATTGTTATGTCGATAATAATTATTGGTGAAGAACTTTCAACATTAGTAAATTGCACTGACCAGTAATAAAGTAACCTATATCCTTAAAAGTTATCAAGCTACCGAATTGCAGAATGAGTTTATAAACTTTCAGCCCCATGTCACCTCCATTCCCAATACGTACGTTATTTTTAAAGATTTTTTCACGAAGGTTTGATATAATAGCCTTAAACCAAAATCAATAAAATATTTTAATTATAATTAAATCTTTCAATATACACAAAGTAACTTATGAGTCTAGGAAAGTTGCTATTTGTATAAAAATAACTTTGTAGTTTTTAAAGAACACATTTGGTTGATATCCAAATTGTAGGTTAGAAAATTTTGAAGAAATATTTTGATCTCTTATCAGTTGAAAGGGTTGTGCGTAGTTTAACGCCTTTCAAAATCAGGGCTCGGTAGCCGAGACTTAGCCTCTAACCCGTTTGGATACTTTAATTTTTTTAAAGGGACTTTTATATTTTGGTTATATTTTGACTTCCAGCTGATTTTTTAAATAGTAAAAAAATCCCTGGGGCTTTAAGGCAGCCGATTCGTGGCTGCCGGGCTTTGTTTAAAGTTAGGTCAATTATGTCCATAAGAACGCAGCAATAACAACCAATCAACATTGTAACTAAAAAACAGTATAGTTTTATCCAGTAGGAAAGTAAAAGTAGATAGTACAAAGCTGATATAAATAAATAAGTTAAACATGTAAAGCAATTGACGTCATAATAAGCCTATAAATTACAATTAATTAAAGATGATTAATAAAATTTTGAGGCGTCAATTTGTATATTTTTAAAGAATATTGCAAACCGTGTTTTTATAACGTAGTTAATCTATTACTAATTGATTCAATAATTATTATATCTCTTAAAAATTGCATGTTTAAAATTCATCTAATTAAAATCTATTTATAAGATCATTATCATTTAATTAATCCTTTAAAATCATTTAATGGTTTTCCTGAAAGTTCCTAGTCAAGCATAGAACCCCCTTCCCCTAGATTTAAATAAATCTAAAATAAAAGAGGGGGGGTTAGATTTTCTAGTGTTAGTGTTTTTATTTAGGTATATTGGGTTAAAGGGATTGACTGTATGATTAGGGCCCCTCAGGGTAAGGCCCTCCGGAGGGTTTCGCATAAAGAAAAACACTCCTTTCTCTCCCTTTAATTCAAATTATCCTAAATAAAGGGGAGGGGGGGGGGGCGCTATACTCAGTAGATACTTTGAGGTAAATGATTATAACCAGGGCTTTGCATTCACTTTTTAGCTAGCACAACCAGAACCGCGGCTGATAAAAGCAATATCACATCAGAAAAAAAATCAAAACCAAAATTATTTCACTTTTATTTTTTACCGTTTAAATTACTACCTACTGGATTATTTGAAGAGATTAAAACGGTGGTTTCACTCATATCCCTTGTGGACCACAGCTAAATATTTATAGAAAAAACGAAGGATCCGAATCATTATAACCCTCTACACGGGCTAAACATTGTTTTACTTCTTAAAAATTCAATAATGGGGTGGGTTGTTCAGTATGACCCGAAAAATAATTGAAAGCACCTTATTTAAAAAGGCATTAATAGTAATCCGTCTTTTCTAATTGCTTTAAAATGTTGTGGAAGAGGGTTTATTTTTACTAAATAGTAAACTCCTCCAACTTTTTTTCAATCTTCTCAGCTCTATAAAAAATCTTTTAAATTCAAAAATTAATTTTTTTTAAGCGAAGCTTTACCATATTTGGGTCAGACCGTCCAAATAGGATAACTTTTTCGTTATATTATACATGTTAGTATTGTTATTTCGATTTCAAACTTTGCATGATGAAATTTCAAATAAAAGTAAGGAACTGTAATCGTTACCAGAAGGTCCTTACATCTAAAGGGTGTGCAAAAAAATGAGCACATTTTTAAAATTCAAATTGCGCGGCTTGTGTTAATAGTAGAAAAATGTTACGCATATCGTTAGAACCGTTAGAAAGTCAATTTTTTGGAAATATAAAAACGATTCCTGTGCTACGTATAGTTTAGGAGCGATGTGGTAAAATGTCCCAACTGCCTTAACACTTGACTTGCGAGTAAATCATTAAAGATTAAAGTATATAAAAAAATATGTACCTTTTTAAAATTCAAATTGCGCGGCTTGTGTTAATAGTAGAAAAATGTTACGCATAATTTTAAAACCGTTAGGAAGTCTATTTTCTGGAAATTTGAAAAATTTGGAAATTCCTCTGCTACGTATAGTTACGGAGCGATGTGGTAAAATGTCCCAACTGACTTAAAACTTGACTTGCGAGTAAATCATTAAAGATAAAAAAAGTGTGTGCAAAAATGCGGACATTTTAAAATTCAAACTGCTCGGCTTGTGTGAATAGTAGAAAAATGCTATGTATATCGTTAGAACCGTCATAAGCTCTATTTTTTGGAAATATAAGTATGATTTTCGTGCTATTTTTAGTTTAGGAGCTGTATTGATAAATGTGAGAAAAGTGGAAATTTTTTTTTTTTAGTTTTGGGTCAGTTGGAGATTCTACCACATAGCTAATAAATTATACGTAGCACATGAATGGTTCTTATATTTCCAAAAAATAGAGTTTATAGCGATTCCATAGGTATGCAAAACATTTTCTACCATTAACACAAGCCGAGCAATTATAATTTTAAAAATGTACGTATTTTTATTTGCATACCCTTTAATTTAATCTTTAATGATTTACTCGCAAGTCAAGTTTTACATCAGTTGGGACATTTTAACACGTAGCTCCGTAACTATACGTAGCAGAGGAATCATTCTTATATTTCCAAAAAATAGACTTCCTAGTGATTCAAACGATATGCATAACATTTTTCTACTATTAACACAAGCCGCGCAATTTCAATTTTAAAAATGTCCGCATTTTTTTTTTGCACACCCTTTAATTAAAACCTGCTGATAACAACTTTTTGTTATGGCATAATTATCCTTCTATTAATATGATTTTTATAATGATGGTTCCTAGGACAACAAAGTCCAATATTTAGGCAATTTTGGAATACTTACAAATTAATGTTCTGCTTATTAGTTTCTGACAAGTTCTACATTAGATATTTTCGTTTGTCCTTACTTCTGAATTTATAGCTTCGCTTTTATTGATGTTGTCATCCTTGTTAAATTAAACTTTTCTGTGTCAAGTGGATTTGCTTTATATAAGTAATTTAGCATTCACGTCAAATATTTAAGAGGTTTTTTTTACAAGAACAAAATTTTCTATTTATAATAAGCTATTTATGATTATAAGAAATAAAAAGAAAGTTTTAGATATATTATTTGACTGACTTAGGGAAAGTAAGTTAGCGAAGGACGTACATATAATACCCAAATAGCTTTGCTACTAAAATTTTCCATTTATTTAAATTTTGCGCGTTTTTTTCAAATATCTTCGAGCAATTTTATTAACAAATTTTAAACTATTTGTACTCCGACTTTATAAAAATGGCTATCCTGAAAAGTTGAGCTTCCTCTCGAATTTGTAGGTTCACTTTCATGGATATTTTTACCCTTTAAATTTAAATTCTAGGAAAAGGATGTAATTTTAGATTATATTATCAATTAGATTTCTAGTTAAAAAATTAATTTAAAAATGTCAATTCATGTTAATAACTTTCAGGATTTTCCTTGTTGCGATACTTTTCTTTGATTTATGTTTGTTTGTTTGTATACAGCCTTGCAGGCCCTACGAATGCCAGAAAGAACAAACAATGTAACTAAAAAAAGATGTGTTAAAATGCTTCTCTAAAGTTTTGTGTAATCGATCTTTTAAACCGCAGCTACTCTATAACATTAGCCAGTCTGAACGCCTGTCCAAAGCTTCAGGCACACGTTACATGAATTTAAAAGATAAGCATTACCTCATTTGGACGCGGCAGCTGTCCATGACACTCTAACGTCAGGTCAATCAACCAATGGAGCAATATCTTCTTTTCCATCCAAATAAGCCAAAGCATTTCACCTACTTTTAATGCACATTTCTGACATTACAGCAGTAGGAACAATTTTTAACGTCTCTAGCATGATACTTGTTACATAATTATTGCACTAAGTTTACTAAAGTTTTCATCAAATTTATTGTTGCCTTGCTTGGACAAAGTCATCCTTGTATATGTAAATTTAATGATTTTTTTTCCAACAACTAATTCTTTGTATATTGATCTTTTTACATATTTAATTGATTTGGGATTTTTTGCTGAGTTTTCAATTTATAAAAAAATATCTAATAAACAAGGATAACAACATCTATAATACAGCGAAGATGGACAGATCAAACTAACAGCTTTTTTTATTTAGAGAATTACTTTTATACCCGTGATTATAAAACTTTAGGTACAAGTATAATTTATTGTCCAATGATACCTCCCTCCATGCAATTTGAATTTTTTTTGTAAATATGGACTTTTTAATAGCCAAGTTACTTTCGATTTTCTTCTTCACTACGTTTTAAAAGCTATTGAACCATCTCAACCCAAGACTACTTTATCAAACTAACATCTTTGTACAGGCCATATATATTTCAAAAGCAGAAGATTTCATTCTCAATCGTCCTATAAGCTATAAACAATACGAATGGATGTTAAAATATTAATTCTCTGTGTGTACGCCCTTGAATCAATAACTGTTCTGCCCCTCCCCCCGTTCCTTATCCGTGTAAAATCTCTGAATACACCCTAATATCAAAAGCTGGACCCCCCTCACCCTATAGAATCTCTATATACACCCCTACATCAAAAGCTAGACCCCCGCCCTAACCCTGTAGATTCTTTTTATCCACCCCAATATCAAAAGCTTACCCCCCTCCCCTACCCTATAGAATCTCTGTATACACCCGAGTACCAGCGGCACCACCCACCCTCACCCTCTAAAATCTCTTTATGCACCCCTGTATAAAAAAATACAACCTCCCCCTTCTTTAATATCTGAATACACCCCTATATCAAAAGTGTAATCTTATTGTATAATTTCTCTATACACCCCTGTATTAAAAATACATCCCCTCATTTACTAAGTATATTTGCGATAACTTTTATTTAATGAAATCTTCCAATTTTTAACATGTACAAAACGGCCTGCTTTATTGCATCAAGATCCATGACAGATCTATATAGGAAATAAACGTCTATATATGAGCTCAAATCTTCCAAACGTAAAGTGTATAAAACTCATAGTGCTCCAATAATCCCTATTAAATTCTCATTGACCAGAAAGTTAAGACCCATTATTCTACTTTTAGCATCATAAATTCAGTTTTTTAATTCATGTTGCTATTTAAATAACATTGAAGTATTTGATTTCTATTCATAAAACAGAAAACTTAAATTTATAATATAGTAAATCTAAGAAAACTTAGTTTTAAAATGAAATGATTCATGCGACACTCCCGTAATGTGGTCAGATATTAAACTAAACATTTCAACCCTTTGAGGACGATAAATTGAAATGAAGAATATTAGGATTTCAATCTTTAAAATATGATAAAAAAATGGAGCAAAACGTTAAATCGTGTATTGTTACATTGGGTGTAAATATAAAACTAATAATTACTGATTAAAAATATATAAACCAGATATTCTAATGTAAAATGTTAAAGTCGAATCATTATGTGTAACGTATAAATGAAGAGAGAGAAAAAGAGAAGGAGCGAGAGAGATAGAAAGAGAAAGGGGGGAGACCGAGAGAGAACGGGGGAATGAGAGAGAGAGAGAGAGAGGTGGGGGGGGGAGTGAGAGAAAGAAAGAGAGAGAGACGGGGGGGGGGGAGTACATAATGAATCATAGGCATTCTAATTTTATTACAAGCTGAATTTGAAGAGATAATAAAATGAACATTTAATTGAAGAATAAGAGAATAAAATTTGTAAGGCAAAGAGCGATAGTATTTAAAAAGAGTAATTATCTCTGATAATTAATAACATTAACAAGGATGACAAAATCCGTAAAAGAGAAACATTAATCAATTCTACTAAAGAACATTAAGAAATATAGAGTAACTGCACTTAAAAGAGAAAATATTTAGATTTCAGCAAAAATTTAAGTAAATATGTCATTTAATAGCTTAAATAAAAGTTATTTTATTTGGACATACTAACGACATGGTGATAGGGCTATCAGAACTACCTGTTAGGGACGTACGGATGGACAGACCAACCCCCACTGTAGAAAAGTTTAGCTTTTAACAAGAAATAGATCATTAACATTATCCAACCCTTTTACCCCATTTCCTTCCCTCTTACTGGATGAACGAACTGACCAATAGATAAGGTCCATACTGGCAAGCTATATAGGGAATATTAACACAATTTTCAGCGATTGAATAGCAAATGAGAAAATTACTTTTTCCTCTAATCCTAGCCAACAGACGAACGGGCGGACATTTTGAATTATAAATAAGCAATAAGCAATTATAATAACAAATGTCTATTATAATCTTGATTAAAAATTTAAGCCATCTAATTTTTATAGCAGCTAAGAAAACAAATATTTTAGAGTGAATTATAGAGTAAGAAGGATAATTTCAATTCCAAAATTTCTTTTCCTCAGAGAAGGTGGTAACATATGACTGTAAATTACACTGTTAACCAAAGTTTAGTAACCACTTTGACTAAAAAACTTAATCAGTGTTTCGTCAGTTCTAAACAAGAAGTGTTCAAACTTTTAAATCAACCAAAGGCTTACCCCTGTTTATCATCATGGGGGATGTAAAATAAATATAAAACATTATTTCCTAAGATCCCTGAGTTTAAAAATATCAACAAGGATGCAAATATCCATAAGTAGCAAAAATCCTAATAGTAAAAGTAAAAACACAAAAGCAAAAAGAAGAAAACGCGGCATAACCAACAGACAGACGAACGATGATCAGTGCAGTGGTCATACAAATGTTCACACAAAATATTAGTAGTCTTTAATATCAGAAAATAAAATTGTGTTTATGTGCAGTACTGATTGATCAACAGATAGGTGGACAAAAGTGCATTGGTTTAAAAAAAAATAAATCTTCTATATTAAATAGCAGAAAGGAAAATAAACATTTCCCCTACAGTAATTCTATTTTTCAGAGCACTATAGACAGAATAACGGACTAAGTAAGGAATAAAATTTTTAAAGTTTAAATTAATTGACTTCATTACTAACATTTAACAGGTAAATAAGGATGACAACATCCATAACTTTAGAAGCTCTTGAATTTAAAAAAACAAAAAGCAAAGCAAATAAAAGCAAAAAGGGTGCACAACAGACTGACATATAAAGTATTGATGCATAGTGAATCTTTACACAAAAAATATCTTCGATAAAAGCTGGGAAAATTATTTAAGAGCATTACCGATAGACCGACAGACAATATTATTCTTAGAGTATACATGCATTGGTCAGCAAACATAAAATAGTCTTCTGTCTTAACCCTTAATCCAGTACGGATATTTAATATTCTCAAGAGCATTACAGACCAGCGAACAACGTGAGCTGTAGGCTAGTTTAATTAATATCTATATACACCCCAGTATCAAAAGTGACATCTTATTGTATAATTTCTCTATACACCTCTGTATTAAAAATACACCCCCTCATTTAATTAATATCTATATACACCCCAGTATAAAAAGTGACATTTTATTGTATAATTTCTCTCTACACCCCTGTATAAAAAGTGCACCCCTTTTATTCTTCAATATCTATATAAACCCCTGTATCAAAAATGTCATCTTATTGTTGAATTTAAATTTATCCTCACGCTCAATTAAGTTATGCAATTCTCATCTGTGTGTTCAATATTGTTACAGGAATCGTTGCCACTTTAAAACTAAAAATATGACTTACAATTCCACTGTTTATCACTATTAAATTCTGTTCTCAACGTTATGAATTAGTTAATATAATTATTAAACACATCAATAAAATTAACAACTTTTTTTTTGCAACTTAGCTAAATAATACTTTCATATATTTGTTTTGTGTATCTTATTTTAATACAATATTTTCTTTCATCACTTTGAAACTATCAAGGTTCATCCCAAAAGAGCTAGAATTCATATGGATTCAAATTATTAAAATCCTTTTCATTGTGTATATACGACACTTTTTCCATAAAGATAAACTTGTATTTTTTCATATTTTTTTTGACTTTGCATTATATTACTACTGATGAATACTTGTTGTACAATTTACTTTATCTGTCAGTCCCTTAGTCAGTCCGGCACACATTTCGTCAGTAAGACAGTTCTTAACTCAGAGAGAAATGTGATTTTCTCAGCTGTTATTCAAGATTAACGGCAGATTTTTTTTGTAAGGATTCCTACTTCAATAAACATCCAGATTATACCATCCATTTACTTCGTCCGTCGATCTGTCTGTCCTGCTACACGATATGAATATCAAAAATATAAAAAAATATTTGACAAGGGTTTCGTAATTCTTAATTTTAACTATTGCTCCGTATTCCCATCCATAATTTGTTTGTGATTTGCTTCTTGTGGATGTTGTCATCCTTGTATATACATATATGGTGTATATTGCAGACATAATATTTCTCAATTTCATTCTATTAACTTCTGTCTAGATGCTTTTAAAATATGACACATGCACGCCAACAATGGGAAAGGGACAGTTATTTAAAGAAATGTATAATAACAAGGATGACAAAATCCATAAAAGCGAAGCACTGAAACAGTAGAAAAACGGACATTAACACTTGTATAGTGTTAGAACTGAATAATCATAATATAAAAGTATAAGAGTCAAAGCAAAATTGTAAGTAAATTTGTTGAAAAACTGCTTGATTCAGAATAATGTTTATGGACATACTTACATTTTTCGAACTTGATTATAGTGTTGCTTCGCTTACTATATTATACTTTGTTGTCCCAGGAATCAATATACCAAAAATCAAATCAATCGGATGATTAGATCACATAAAATTTTGTTGTAAAAAAGTAAAAAAATCAACACGTTTAAAATGGACGTACGGACATTTTAATGATGATTATAGAGTTGCTACGCTTTCTAAATCGTACCTAACTATTAAAGGAATCACCATGCAAAGTTTGAAATCGATAGGATTATTCTAACATGCCTAAATTAACGAAAAAAGCTATCCGTTACGGACGGACGGACCGACCCTAATTATAGAAAAGCTTCGCTTTTAAAAATGCGATAACATCCATAAAAGCGAAGCTTTACAAATCAACATTAACTTATATGAAGTAAAAATTTATTCTATATTGAACAATATTATATAGAAGTTTAATAAAAAATCCTTATAAATTTTTCCAAGGACGTTCAAGCTTTTCTTTTGAGGGAGGGGAGGGTGTAAAATGAGTGGTTTAAAAGGTTTGAGAGGGTAATCTAATGAATTTTTAAAATTTTGAGGGGGTGAAATGTTGGGTTTTAAAGTTTTTTTATGGGGGGTAATCACTCCTTTACCCCCTTTGGACGTCTATGCCTGGGACCTATGTAAAGCCCCTCTAAACTGGAGAACTTAATCCATTTTGTGGTTAACTTAACAAGATGATAACGTACTGACAAAAAACAACTTATCTTGTTATCATTTAAGTAGTAAGCATTTTTTGTCTGTAGCAAAGGAACTCTCTCACCCCTACAACGACATGGTTTCTTTTACAATGAAGCTTCTTATAGGTTCAAAGCTGGTTTAAGGCTATTTTTTATGAATAAGCCTGGGTATGTTTTTTTTCTGCCATTTCATATTCCTTCGAATATAAAGCCCCTAGATGCTAGGGCGTAGTCGCTTGTAACTTTATATAATAGGATGATAT
Organism: Acartia tonsa; assembly: GCF_053477335.1. Taxonomy (NCBI): domain Eukaryota; kingdom Metazoa; phylum Arthropoda; class Copepoda; order Calanoida; family Acartiidae; genus Acartia; species Acartia tonsa. The sequence goes on along the minus strand of NC_137264.1, from coordinate 22,881,035 downwards.
TTACACACCAGCTTTATATTGATACATTAACTGCACAAAACACAGACAGAGGGTTTAAAACAGCATTACAAGCAAATAATCATAAAGTTTAAAAAGTTATTTTTTGTCTCTTTTGCTCGAGAAAAAGAGAACGGACAAACTAAATATGTGGCAAAATTCAATACTTATCATAATTAGAATTACTTGGATGTTGCACCAAATTTTCTTGTACTCTAATAAAGTGAAACGCTCAGCTGGCTAAAATAACGAGCTTCCCCATCCATCACCTTTATAGCATCCCTGGATGATAAATAAATGGGGTCCTCATTAGCAACCTAAATTGAAATTTTCCCTTGTCAATATATCCACGTTTTCATAGACGCCCAAGCTTATTTTTTTTTTGGGGGGGGGGGAAATTTTTTTGAAAAGGGGGGTAATTTTGTTTTGAGGGGGGTAAAATGGCGCGCGAAGCGCGCCGCGATTTTTTTTTTACCCCCCTCAAAATATGTACCCCGGGGGTAAAATTTGCTTGGTGGGGGGGGGGGGGTAATTACCCCCCCTGAAATCTGTTGGCAGGGGTAAATTTTGTTTACCCCCCCAAAATTTACCTCCGGGGTAAAATTTTTTTTGGGGGGTAAATTAAATTTAATTAAATATTTAGTATTACAAATGCTCGCGAAGCGCGCAAAAAATTTTTTTGTTAGATATTTTTTATTTTGGGGGGGGGGGGTATTTACCCCCCCAAAATTGTTTGGGGGGGTAAATACCCCCTCCTAAATGGTTAGGGGTAAAATGCCTACGGCACCCCCAAATTCGTTTGGGGGGGGTAATCGCCACTTTACCCCCCCCCCCTTGGACGTCTATCTACGTTTCTATATTCATTAAAGAATCAAGTTAATTAATAGGATGTTTTCTAGCTGTCCGTCCGTCCGTATACAGCTAATTAGGATCTCGCTAACCTAAGGTCCGACTGTAGAATTTATAATTGTAATACATAGGTTGAAATTCTATATTAGCGAAGACCCTGGAGCCGCTAGTATATATACATATATTATTTTAAAATTTTAGAATAAGCATATCTTGACAAGTAAAGCAGAGTATGCCAATATTACGCCAAGTAAAGCAGAGTGTGCCAATATTCCCCCTAGTCAAGTAGAGTATGCCAATATTCCCCCAAGTCAAGTAGTGTGTGCCAAAACAGGCTATTGGCATACTCAGCTTGACTTGATCCAACTAATTTAATATTTCTGGATTCCCTGTTAACCCTAAAAATCAAGTTGTGTGTAAACTGCAGTCAACAAATTAATATTCACATTTCATCAGGGATCTTAGGGGATAAGATGATTGACGATAAAATGATGTATTATATCCCCAATGATGATAAAATAATTACCCTTTCTTTAGATTAGAATTATTGGATGAAACCCTAAAACACCACATACTTCGAACTAGATAATGTGGTTACAAACCTTTTGGCACCAGTGTAATTTACAGCCCATTGTCCCCTTCCTTCCTGCATTTCATGGATGCAAATATTGAACAGTTCCTTTTGTTACGTTTGAGATACTATAACCTTAAAATTTAACTTTTGTTGGCTGTCAATGAAATGTGATAAAAGATGGAACAATAGTTTTGAAAATCAATTAAAAAATAACATAACAACATTCATCCGAATCAAGGTTTTAAATACAGATGGATCAAATAAAAAAAAATATTTTAAAATTTTTTTCCTTGCTTTTCAGACCTGACCTTCAGCCTCTATTGTTGTCTGTCTAAAAAAAACCAAACGAGACTTATTTAAAATTTTCGTATTAATTATCTGTTTATTAATTAAGACTGTGTAAAAATTTCCTTTTCTTACAAATAATTTTTTTTCTATGTATAATTGTTTAAATACTATAAACATACTCTTTGCTTCATTTAAAATTCAGTTTACTTTCATATTATATGAAAATAATTTTTGACTTGATGAAGGAAAAAGACAAACATGTCAGGGCGGGAGAAAACATTAAACTTTAAGTTATACTGGTATACAAAGATTAATAAACACTAATTTACTTTCGTGGAAATTCAGAGTAATATATCAAATCTTGATTGGTTGGCACTAACTTGAAGTGTCCAAACTATCCCAACATTAAATTCAATTTTATTTTTCTATTACAATTTCGGGTATAAATTATTTATCAACCATTGTCTTATCCCTTTAGATCCCTGAAAAAAAGATGTATAATGTGAAAGTTTATTTGTGTGTTTTTATATAGTATACACAATTTTATGTTAAATCCTAGCTTGCAACATTTATCTAAGCTCTTAGTTTTTGCTAAAATCTACTACTTTTCTCTGCAGGGATGTTTAAACTTTTTATTTTGAGGGGGGTAAAATGAGGGGTTTCAAAGTTTAAAGGGGAGAAAACACTCCATTGTGTTGGCTTTGACGATGTAATGTCTTTCAAATGTTATTTATTTTTCTCGTATTCATTCGAATCCGGTGGATAGGAACCGGTTATCATCCATACGAAAAAACTATGTCTAGCATCGTATTATATCCAGCTTTCTATGAATATAAAAATGTACAATCATAAGATTAAAACCAGTTTTTTTAGCCGGTGCCTTTGGCACCTCAGGGCTAAAAAACTAGTTTTAATCTTATAATTGTACATTCTATATCCGCGGAAAGCCGTTTATAATACGATGCGAGAAATAAATATTATTTTACTTAACTTTATGCATTTTATTCTCATTATAAAATAAAAAAAAGGCGGTTTACCTCAAAGTGTATAGTCGAGTACTATAAACTCCCTTCTTGGAGGGGGGGGGGGGAGTTTTTCGTTTGTTTGTTATTATTATTATAGGTCAGTTTAGGTTAGGTTATATATGGTAATTGGTAGCCTCGTAATGGGAAAAATAAACCAACCTTATTTTTAAAATTTAGTACTCTATGGGCACTTTGAGGGATAAAAAAATTAAAACAAGGATGACAACATCCATAAAAGCGAAGCGCTGAAACGGTAAGACAATCGGACATTAACACTTGTATAGTGTCAGAACTGAATAATAAGAATATAAATGTATAAGAGTCGATGCAAAATTGTAAGTAAATTTGTTGAAAATTTTTAGGACTTAATTATAGAGTTGCTTCGCTTATAATATTGTATTTTGTTTTCCCAGGAATCAGTATACAAAAAATCAGATCAATCGGTTGATTAGATTACATCAAAATTTGTTGTTAAAAAAGTAAAAAAATCAACATGTTTAAAATGGACGTACGGACATTTTGGTAATAATTATAGAATTGCTACGCTTTCTAAATCGTACCTAACTACTGCAGAAATCACCATGCAAAATTTGAAATCGATAGGACAATTCTAACACGCCTAAATTAACGAAAAAAGCTATCCGTAACGGACGGACGTACAGACGGACGGACGGACCGACCCTAGTTGTAGAAAAGCTTCGCTTTTGAAAAAGGTGCAGAAAAGAACAGAAAACTTGTAGAAAAGCTTTGATATTAAGGGTCTGATTAGATAAAAATATAGGAGGTCCTTTTTATGAACACTAAGATAACGACTTAATGATGTTTAGAATAGAGATAAGAGTTTTTCTAAAATAAAAATAAAGCTTTTTGTTTCGCTAGTCTCTTCGCACTAGCACAAATGGACTCTGTATTTGAAGTTTAAGAGTAGAAAAAAACCATGACCATCTCAAGCTTTAGATTAAAAAGTAATTTAGCCAGAATTCTATTTGAAGCTTCCCTAAAATGGTGAATTCAATTATTTTTGAGAGGGTCATTTTTTTCTAGGGGCTGTTTATTTTTAGATAGTGGATGTATCATCCCTTAAAATAGCTGTAAACCTTCCCAGGACCTACATAAGAAACAACACTACAAAGGAGATCCATATCGGTTTAGCGGTTAGCGAGATTCTTAAGTACACACACACTCACACAGACAGACTCAGATCATTTTACTTTTGTACAGGGACAAGGCACCGATTACTATTATCAGCGGCGTTGAAGCAGCTACGTAAGAGCCGCTCTTAGACACTACCTATAAAGCGGAATTCATTAAATCAATGAACAATGTCGCAAAATTGCCTAAATTAAGATTTTTTTTGAAAAATGAACTAGCTTACTTTTAATATATGTTTTATTCTTTCATTTGTGCTTATTCGTCCCAGGAATTACTATTTTAAAATAAAAAAAAACCGTAAATAATCAATTGGTAGTATTTATTCAGCTGAAGCTTTATCCATTTCGTTGTTAAAGTTACATTACAAGTACTTGTTGATTAACCAAACCATATACAATAAATATAGTAGAAATAGAGTATTAGATAAAAAGATAGAAAGATGGGTAGATAGTTTGGACAACAACAGATAGATGAATATTTAGATTGACGAATAGATGGATAGTAAAATAGACAGATTAAAAAGATAATCAGATAAGCATATACATGGATGAAGTTAATTAATTTTGATTGAGTTGAGTGTTCAAACGTTTCAACCAATAATTTAAAGGGTAATTTTGTCTATTTTCATTGGGGATGTACATCAATCACCAGTCACTGTCTTATCCCTTTAGATCCCTGCATACATGTAGATACATAGATAGATATTTAGATAGACAGACAGTTAAATAGAAACATAGATACACAGATGCATAGAAAACATTGAATAGCAAAACATCTAAATCTTATAGCTGTCTTATCATGACTTTAAGCTAATTTAGTTACTTAGAAATCTTCTCTTTAAAACGCTTTTGCAAAAAAATTGACATATAAACGAAAAGAGAAAAAACAAGAAATGTCTTCGGGCTATGAGGTTCAAGCTTTTTATTTTAAGGGGTCGAATAGTTCAAATTATTGGGGGAGGGGGTGTAAAATCCTTAATTTTTATTAGAGATTTTGTGCGATTATCTTCTATTATAATAAAAAATAATCTAATGGGGTATGTAACCGCTTCCCCCTTGGATTAATTTGAATTTCACATAGACTCCGTTACATACAGGCTTTATCCAGACGTACATACGGAATGAGAGAATTAAGCATTATACAGTTATTCAACATTTTTCACTCTTTTTTTTCAGAATAATTAACCCTGCTCCTCTGTAGAAAACAAGGTGTCATTTTCCCTGTTTTACTGGAAAATCCGCCAACTTTGTTTTCTTTTCAATAGTGCTGATTCTTAAAATCGGCTTTTTTACAAACAAGGATGACAAGATCTACAAGAGCGAAGACAATACTAAATTTAGAGCCAGATTTCATAAGTACAGGAAGGACAATTATGCCAAAAAATAACAAACAAGAACAATTGCTATGTCAGGTGTGTGACATTATTGGAATGTGGAATTGCATAGGAGAAATTTCAGACAATGGTCTTATAATTAATGGGTTGCAGTGACGCGAACAGGTTTTCGCCTTTAGTGGATGAAAAAAAGGGAAAGACAGTTAACCCTAATATATTATTTTTTGGGGGAATAGAGGTGTTAGACACTTTCACAGGCCGCACGATAGTTGTTTGTCGGGTGTTACTATTTATAACATCCACGAGTTTTAGACATCAAAAGAAGACATTTCTCCGCTTAGTTATCCTAGGGTGATATACGTCTTAATGATATGGATAGCAGCCACCCTCATATAAAGTCATGGAGTCAAATGGATAAGAACATGACAGATGAAATGATTATATCCCCAATGATGATACACAAAACTAACCCTTCTGTATCAACTTAATGAACCAACCAATTAAATCTAATAAAGGAAACAAATAAGAAAACATTATTATAAAACTTTGGGAATTGGTTTAGTAAATGTCCCCCTCCTTCCCAGATACAAGGTACTAATTAACTGCACTAGTTAAAGATGGTTAATGAAACCTTTACACTTTAATAAGGAATGAAATCCTAGTAACCCAGATTTAAAATGATGGATGACTTACGGACTATCTACTTACAAAGCAGCTGCACTTCTGAAAAACTGACAGGAAGGAAATTATTTAATAAAATGTTTAAAAAAATTGGCAATTACACAAAGTATTTGTGGTTAACTATTTATGTGATTTTAACCTTTATTTTCTCACTCTCATGGACACTTTCAAACATTCAACAATAATAATTGATTTACAATCTTATAATTCAACAGGTTTAAAATAGCTTAAAACCTACAAAGTAAGGAAATATATAATGCTTCCATATACCCCTTCTGTTGATTAAAATTCGTGGTTGAAACGTTTAAACACTAAACTTAATAAACCAACCAATCAAAATTCAGTAAAAGTCCCCAAAGGTGTTGAGCAAATCAATAAGAAAGCGTTATTATAAAACTTTAGGGAATAGTGTAATTAACAGACCTTGTTACCTCTTTCTTTGCAAAAAGACTATAAAAATACGAAAAAAAGCATATTTAGTTTTTATTTCATATAGTTATCTGTATGGTTTTAGTCTATTTCATTTCTGAATCAAAGTCTTGTAGTCGGTTTGAGGTACATTCAAATACAAATAAATAAATAATCAAAAGATTCTAAAAGCTGAATACCTATACCTTGTCTAGTTTTTCCCCCTCCCAAAAAACAAATGTGTCATTTTTGAAAGTAAACTTTTTAAAAATAAAATTTTGTTCTGTTTTCTACCTCTTTTGTTTACGGAGGGATGTGACATCTGGTGGTAAATTACACTGGTACCCAAAGTATAAAATCATAATTTCTCATAGGTAGGCTAAACATCATTTGGTATTTTTATAAAATCCTGATGAATTATTAGTTCGTACTAGCAGCCTTCTAACATTTAAACCAATAATTTCAACATACAGAAAGGGTTATTTTAAAATTTAGGTTATTGTGGTAAGCCGAAGCGTTTCAGCTCACCGGTTGCGAGTTCGAATCCAACGAGCCCTAGCCTTGAAGTATTCTACCAAAACAAACTAGCAGGATTTAGTCATACAGAAATTATATATTTAACTGAATACATTTACAATGGATGTTTACTATATATATACAAATAGATTATAACAATAGGTTAGGTTTGAAGGGGGTGTGGGAGACAAGGGCGTAGCCCACGGCGGTAGACAGTCTGTGGGGGTAGCTGTGGTAAAAGGGGAGGCATCGCCTCCCAGTTGTATAGTTGCGTGAGGGGCGCGTGATAGCTGCGTGTCCGTGCCCCTCCCCTATTTAGCCAGTCCAGTTTGACCGCTGCGCAACGGGGTCATCTGCGGTCATGAGGTAAATGGTGATATAATAGGATTAGTGCAGAAGGCTTGTCATGATAAGCCACTGCGTAGCAATTCTGTAAACTACCCGTCCGTCTGTTGCCGTATTACCACATTATCATCATGGAAATGTGTAATTGAAAGAATTGAAAGAAATAAAAGTAATCACCAAGGGCGGAATAAGGGATATGATGGTCAAAAGAATAAGTTTATAATTTAGATGTGTAACCAGACAACTACCTGGATCCCTCTGTTAAGGACCTTTTTCGTCTACTAGTAAATTGCTTTCTGCTCTTTTTTAGCGACTTGGCTGTGTTCCAATATTCCCGATGCTATTGGTTGATTTCCCGAGATCAAATTGAAAGTCGGCACAGGGGCTTGAGAAAGGGGCAAACAGTTATTTAACCCCTTCCCCCTCTAGTGTTCTACTATAATGAATATAGAGATGGTACGCATCTAAAAAGTTTTAAATTTAAAATGATTAAAATAAAATTGTAATCTAAATAAAAAATGTACCAAATAATTTGATGACAAGCAGAGATGAAGGGATAGGTCAGTGCATGATCAATTTTCTTTATTTCTACGATGTCCGACTGTCCTTACATCAGAAGCTCAAGATCTCCTAAACTGATCGACTGATTGGGGTCTGCTTTTTAGGGAATATCCTCTCTATTCCTACCAAGATTTGGGAGGATATAACACCCTCTCTTCAGTAAAAAATATATTACCCCCCTTCAGTTAAATTTTGGAGATAATAATCTTCCTAAACAGAAAATATTTTTGTTTGATTTAATTTAGATGTAAATCTATAATGAACGGGGTTGGGGTACCCTTGAGACTTGGCAAGGGCCAAAGTCACAACTTCTAAACAAACTAACAAATGATTTAAACATGTATTACATTATCCATAAAAACGCTTATTTACAGGATTATTAAACAGATGCTACACTTTTTAAATTGTACCAAACTGTTTCAGGAATCATCATACATATTTTGAAATCGTTAGGACAATTTTGACATTGCTATAAATCAACGAATATAGCTAACCGTTACGTACTTTGCTTAAAAATAAAATGAAAGGGTATATGTTTAAAATTATATTATAACAAAGATAAAACATGAAATTTGAGGATGAAATAATTTATCCTGCATTGACCTATCCCTGTATCCCGGATGACAAGGGAAGTGGATCATTGATGAATGACTAGACATAAAAATTTTAACTAAATTTTCATTGATATAAGGATAAGGAACTGACATTTGACACAAATAAGAGGAAATAACACATTTTTTTGTTCCATAGATTTCTCGCTAATAAGAGCCGAAAAATATCAGTAGATGTGTCTCTATCTGGACAAAACATTAGATTTCAATAATTTTTATTTGTCTATTCCTTTTCCCCTGTAGATTACACAAAGAGAACATGAAAAAGTCTGATTTTACTGCAAACAAGAAAGACAACGTGCAATAAACATCAAGTTAACTAAATTTAACTGAATTTTAAATACAAAAAAACCTATTTAATTAAATCATTATATAGAAGTAACAGTGTGTCTGTCTATGTGTTTTTTTTAACCTAAAAATTCTCGTTCATCGCTGGACCTGGAAGCTTCGTAAAGTCCTGGAAAGGTTTTTATGTATGTTGGATATTGTAAAAATTAATCCACATTGCCTAAACAAACTTTTTATCGAGACTAGATATGATGTAAAAGCTTCGCTTTCAGGAAGTTTCATTCTTGTTGCTTTATAAATAAAAATTAAACGAATCATTTTAGTTAAAACAAAGAGGCGAAATTAAAGCTACGTAAATAATTTTATAAAAAAAATCAATAACTCTTAGAGTCTATACGGTTGGAAATCATATAAAACATGCTATAGATTCTTAACTGCATAGATACTGTATAGTAGAGATTAAATCATAAAATAAGACAAAAACTTGAAAAATGATTGACGACAAGCAGACAAATGAACAAAGTGGAATGGTAAAGTAGAGTCACTACATCAAAAAGTAAAGAAATATGATTTTATTTATGAAATAAACTTTAGAAGGAAGTATTAGAAAGATTATAGCATGATTAGATAGATCCTTATACTAAAGTAACAGGATGTCTGTTTGTCTGTGTGTTTGTGTGTTTGTGTGTTTGTGTGTCTGTGTGTCTGTACCGAAGGATCTCGCTAACCGCTGAACCGATCGGGTTCTCCTTAACAGGGTAGATTCTTATATGTCCCAGGAAGGTTTTTAACTATTTTGGGGGAGGGTACCACCACCCTCCCAAGAGAATTCACAAAAAAACGAAATTTTTTTTACGTTCTCAATTTTAGAAAGAGAGTTCAACGCAAACATAAACGTCAAATGTAATATTTTTTTTACTTTTAAAATCTAAAATAAGAAATTGGGTTATCAAATTCGACTCCCCCCTCCTCAAGTGCCCCTAGAGGCCTCTAGGGGCGTAGCCGCTAGTATATAGATATAGTGAGACGAAATAAGACTTGGCATTCAATGAAGTTAAATTGCATAAAAATAAGGATGACAACATCCATGAAAGTGAAGCTCTATAAATAAGACATTAGCAATCATGAGCAATCCTTATAATAAAGTAACAGGATGTTTGTGTGTCTGTGTGTTTGTGTGTCTGTGTGTTTGTGTGTTTGTACCGAAGGATCTCGCTAACCACTGAACCGATCGGGTTCTCCTTAACAGGGTAGCTTCTCATAGGTCCCAGGAAGGTTTATAACTATTTTCTTGGGGGGTGGGACACCCCCAACCCCCCCAAAAATGAAAAATCCCCCCCCCAAAAAAATTTTTTTTTTTTTACTTTTTTAACTAAAATTAAAAATTAAGCGGGGGGGAACCCCCCCCCCCAATAATAAAAAAAAAATTTCCGCCCCCCCCCCAAAATTTTTTTTTAACTTTTTCTTTTAAAATCTAAAATAAGAAATTGGATTATCAAATTCCACTCTCCTCTTCTCAAGTACCCCTAGAGGCCTCTAGGGGCGTAGCCGCTAGTAACAAATATAGAGGTAAAGAGATTTAGATAGTTAACAGAACATAGATTAACAAGGATGTCAACATCCAAGAAAGTGAAGCTCTATAAATAAACATTAGCAATCATGAGCAATAACAAATATAGAGGTAAAAAGATTTAGATAGTTAACAGAATATAGATTAACAAGGATAACATCCATAAGCAGCGAAGATCATAAATTATGAATGGATATAGAACAAATTTACTACAGCAGTTTAATACAATAAACATTAAACATGAACAAAAGGAAAAACAGGAAACCTTTAAAATCACGCAACCTTTTAAAATCATGAAAACTTAAAAACATAGGAATCAATCTAGCACTGTAATTAATAGACAAATCTTAGGGAAACTTCATGGAAATATGTAGAATATGAGCATATTAAATCCTTGATAATTTCGGCCGTCAACCCTGAATAGGAATCGGAAAAATCACGAAAACCTAAACATCTAGAATTCGAACTGGCACCCCAATTAAAAGACAAATCTTAACAAAACTTAGTGAAAATAAGTAGAATCTAAAACTGTTTAGTCCCTGAAAATAGCAGCCCTCTTGAAAGGGAATTGAGAAAATCACAAAAACTTGAAAAACTAGGCATCGATCTAGCACCCCAAGTAACAGATTGACAAAAGAATGTATAGATTAGATGGGCATATGTCAAATGAATCTTTACTAAAAATGTTAGCTGTCTATTTTGAATAGGAACCGAGTAAATCACGTTTCCCCAAAAACGTTTCAGACAGACAGACATACAGACGGACATTTCAAATTATAGAGTAGCTTATCTACTAAAAATGCTGATATTATTGATTTCTAACAGTCCTAATAAAATCATAAAACAAAAAATCTTAAATAATTAACCTGTTTAAAATCGACGTGGGGACTTTCTGGTTGCAGTGGCGTGCAAAGCACTTTGTCTAGGGGGGAGCATTTTGAAGATTTTGTAAAATTTTGGGGGGGGGCATTTTGATTATAAATACTAATTTTAAATAAGGGCGTTTTAAGGGGTGGGATTATTTGATTATGGGCCTCCTAGTCCTTATCCCTTCTTCCCCATCCCTTCCCCTATCCCTATTTCCCATTTATATCCCCCACCTCTTTCCCCCCCATCTCTTCCCCCCCCCATCTATTCTCCCCCATTACTTCTCCCCATCCTGCAATGACTGAAGGGAAGAGAGCTAGAAAGCATCTTTGAAAAAATAGTACAGAAGATAAATTAACCTTTCACCCCCCCCCCCCCCTCCACCACAAAACATTTTTAATGAGTGGAAGGGGATGTCATAAAATCTCAGCAGGAAGGATGAATAACCCCATTAAAAAAAATTGGGGGGGGGGGGGGGAGATAAAAACACTCATTTTGGAAATAATTTACCAAAAATTAACCTAATATGAAAAAATGATATTAAATATTTCTTTATTGTTTGACAACAAGGATGACAACATCTTTAAGTAGCAAAGCACAAAAAATCATTAATAAGAATACAGACAAGTAGATTTAAAGAGCATCTGTTGAAATAAATATATATTTAGGTAGAAAAAGTAACAAATCCTTTTTCCTGTATATTGTGTGATGACAGTCAAAGTAAATTACATACTGGATGCTGGAAACAGCGAGAAATTTTATTTTTTTTAATATTATAATCCACAAAAAAATTATCATACCATAAAAACCAAAGATATAATGAACTGTGTAAAAAATAAAAAAAAATGACTTGTCCTTTCATTGTGATAAAAAGCAGAAACCATTTAGAAGGGCGCGAAGCACAATTTTTTTTCTTCAAATATGCAGGGAGGGAGGGTTTTTTTGGCTATTTATTACACTAGTCCCCAATATTTCATAGCAGAAACCATTTGGAAGGGCGCGAAGCGCAAATTTTTTTCTTCAAATATGCAGGGAGGGAGGGGTTTTTGGGCTATTTATTACACTAGTCCCCAATATTTCATAGCAAAAACAATTTGGCAGGGCGCGAAGCGCAAATTTTTTTCTTCAAATATGCAGGGAGGGAGGGGTTTTTGGGCTATTTGTTACACTAGTCCCCAATATTTCATAGCAGAAACCATTTGGAAGGGCGCGAAGCGCAAATTTTTTTCTTCAAATATCAGGGAGGGAGGGTTTTTTGGGCTATTTATTACACTAGCCCAAATATTTCATAGCAGAAACCATTTGGAAGGGCACAAAGCGCAAATTTTTTTCTTCAAATATGCTGGGAGGGAGGGGTTTTTGGGCTATTTATTACACTAGTCCCCAATATTTCATAGCAGAAGCCATTTGGAAGGGCGTGAAGCGCAAATTTTTTTCTTTAAATATGCAGGGAGGGAGGGGTTTTTGGGCTATTTATTACACTAGTCCCCAATATTTCATAGCAGAAACCATTTGGAAGGGCGCAAAGCGCAAATTTTTTTCTTCAAATATGCAGGGAGGGAGGGGTTTTTGGGCTATTTATTACACTAGTCCCCAATATTTCATAGCAGAAGCCATTTGGAAGGGCGCGAAGCGCAAATTTTTTTCTTCAAATATGCAGGGAGGGAGGGGTTTTTGGGCTATTTATTACACTAGTCCCCAATATTTCATAGCAGAAACCATTTGGAAGGGCGCGAAGCGCAAATTTTTTCTTCAAATATGCAGGAAGGGAGGGGTTTTGGGCTATTTATTACACTAGTCCCCAATATTTCATATAAAATTTTCTTATTCGTTGGCTCAACAACTTTGGGGACTTTAATGGAATTTTGATTGGTTGGTTAATTAAGTCGAGTTTCCATACATTTCATCCACTAATTGTAATCTATATAAGGGGTAATTTTGTGTATCATCATTGCATGGGGATGTACAAAATTTCTTTGGTAAAAAGTTTATATTATACAAAATAAAATACTTCCTATAACCTTGTTTGTTATGTTCAGTGAAAAAAGATTAGGTATAACCTAATTTCTACACTAATTAAAAAATTTGGTAAGGTTAAATAAATATTAACTGTCTGTTTGGCGCGAAGCACCAAAATTTTTTTTTTGGAGTATTTCTTGATCTTTTTTTTGGAAACTGGGATAGTTTTGCTTTTTGTAGGGTAGGGGGCAAAAAGGGGCATTTTTGTTGACCAGGGGGGGGCAAAATGGGGCATTTTTTAACATTTAGGGGGGGGGCAGGGGGGGCGGTTGCTAGGGGGGGGCAGGGGGGGGGGGGGCGTTTTGGTCGCTAGGGGGGGGCGATTGCCCCAAATGCCCCCTTCGGTTCGCACGCCACTGTCTGGTTGTGATTATTGAATTCATATAATTCCAATATATACCTCATTGGTACAGAAATCATATTACATGATTTAGAGTAAACTGAACAGGACGATTCTAACATTATTGACCGTTATAGATGGAGGAACAAAAGCTTCGCTTAAAATAAAAATTGTCTACAACATAATCACTTAGTTCTACATGATATTTTTATAAAAAAGACGTCCATAGAAAACCGCCATTTGTACGCAATAGCAAGTGCGTTACTGTTCGTTGATCTTGAGGGATAAGACAATGGACGATTAATTGATGTACACACACAATTATGATTTGTGCGTCTCAATCCCAGATCTATAAAACGACACTAACATTTTTATTTGGAAAGGTTTTGGCTGTTTTTGCAAATATTTAACTGTTCAAAATTTGCCTAACTGTTGGCACATTTTGCTATTTTGATGAACTTTATGAGCAACACAGACTGAATGCACGTCTACAGAGAAATGTGAAGGGAAGATAAATTAAATTACTTCTTTCCAAATTAAAATATTCAGTATTTGGTTTATTTTTTGATCACATTTTCATTCAGGGGGTTGAGGGGATACTTGATGGTAAATTATATTGGTCCCCAAAGTTTATTAAATCTTAATTTGTGGAATAAACATTTACAGTATTAAAATGTTTCAACCATTAATTTCAATATACAATTTTTTTTATACTGTACATCGTCGATTGTCTTAACCCTTAAGATCTTTCAAGATCATTTAATTAACAAAAATAAAGAACATTATACTATAAATTAAATAAAATATACATAATACCAAAAGATTAATTACAATTTTTTCTCCAAAACATGGCCTTACTAACTATGCTATGGCATTGAGAAGTTTTGACCCTACTAGTTTGAACCATCAAATCAAGAAGTGATCTGTGCACCCAAAGTTTTCAGCCTGTGAAGGAGAGAGCGTGATTATAAACTTTGGGTAATAATTTAAGTTCCAGTCCAATCGCCTCTTCCTCACTGGATTTTAACAATTGTTTTCTTTACTTCAAAATTTTGCCACAGAGGTTTTAGGAGTAAAATATAATTTTTTTGCAATTTTGGGGGGAGCTTTAGTGATATAGCTTTTGTTTTATTTCATCTATCTATTTTATATCTGTGCATCTTTATATCTATCTATTCACTGCAAAATAATCAATTGAAAACGAATGTTTTATCAAAAAAGCTAATAAATATACAATAGTTATACTAATATTGTCATTTCAGGTTTAAAAAGTCTTAAAATGTCAAATGAAAAATATTTAAGTTATATGTATCATTACTTTGTTAAAATAGGATTTTTTAAATTCTGAAGTACTATGCTAATAGTTGCTGCGCTACTTATGAACTTTTTAGTTGTTCTTAAAATATATTTTTCTAGTAAATATTGCCAAAACACTAAAAAACATGGACTTAATCCTTGTATACACAGAAAACACACACACACACACACACACATACATATGTATACAGGCCCGTTCAAGCAGTTCATTGTATAATCATATTTCCGTGAATTTCAAGGCATCCCAGACCCCCATCCCTGCGTCAAGCAGGCAGTCCTGTGCCGGCCCTTTGCAACGTTGCGGACCGTTCGGTGAGATGGGATAAATTTCTTTTTGTCCGGTGGGGGTTGGTAAGGGGGGATGGGGGGTCTGCTTTAATTTTAGTTTGATTTCTATGTAGTTGAGATTATTCATCTTATTTAGTGGTGCCCTCTGAAATTGTTACTTTTGTGATGTTTTTAAAGGATTTTCTCCATATTTTATTAATTAAAGTTGATTTTAAAATTATTTTTAAATTTTTTTCATTTATGAATATCTTATTATTGTAATCTATATGAATTATTTCAACTTGCTATTATTTAATTCTATCTAACATAATTAGTATTTTTTTATTGAAGCAATTCATTTGTAGCAACAATCAAATAAAACATAGGTATACCTGTGGCTTTTAATGGGTAAATGAATCTCACAATATTGGTAGGAATACTCCTTATTGGAAGTAGAATAGCCAAAACCATTTTAAGACTTACATTTAAAAAAATTGCCTATAATCAATGAATCATCCTGGGAACTAATATGTGAAACAGAGACTTCAAAGCTTTTTTTTTGGGGGGGGGGGGGGGTAATTACCCCCTCCTAAATGGTTGGGGGTGCCAAGGTAGGGGTAAAATTTACATGGGGGTAAAATGAAAACAGACAGGCGGGGGAAAAACACGCCATAAATGTATAGAGGCAGATTTTTATGAAGATATAGTTTAATAAAAGATTATCAAAACAATTTATTTTGAAGAAAAATAAACTTTTAAAACCATTCATAAATTCATGAACCGAAGGTTCACTAGAACCGACATTCATGCCACTAGAGATTTAACTTATGTTTTTTTATGATAACTTTACATATTACCTTGTACCTAATAAAAAAAAATTAATATAAAAATGTCATACTATTTTCTAATCAGAGTGATTACTATAAAACTGCAAATAAAATGATTAGCACAAAATATTAGCTATGCTACACTTATAGTGTAGTTATTTCTTGCTTCCTTTTGATATACTGATCTTGAAATTTAATAAAGGACATTTAAGTTAATATCAAAATACTTACTGGGTCATATTAAGTTATTTATTTACAATTCCAGCCAACAAAGCCAAGCTTACTTGGCTTTGTTGGACATCCTTCTGTCATTAAAATTTGATAAGCTAATTTAATTATTTTATGATGTTTTGAAAAATCTTCTGAACAACCAATCAGTGGTTTTAATGGCTAGTTTACCATGAATATCATTTTTTCTTGTGGTTTTAAAAGTATGTTGAGATAAAACTGCATTTTTGTCGTCATGTAGAAGATTACAGCATAAGTTTTTTTTGCAGAGCAACTCTATAAGTAAAGTATGTTCGTAACTGTATGTTCAAAATAACTCTTAATTGCATTCAGATTATAAAAAAGGATGACAACATGGGCAGATGGATGGACGAACTCACGGACATTTCAAATTATAATGTAGCTTCCCTATTGAAAATTTATTTTTACTGCAATTTTTCTCGAATTGAACAATTTTAAACATCAAATACCAAAATCATCAAAAAATTGTAATTGGTGCTAATATTTGCAATAGAAATTTTGTGGGATTGTTTAAACGCGTTTATTTTAGCAACATCAAGTAATTTATCAATGAATAAAAATCTGTTTTTAACAGACAACTTTTTATATTTCAGTAACGCAGCTACTCTACGAGAAGGATATGCCCGTACGTCTTGATGTCGCTGTAACTACCAAGGTAGATAAGAAAGTTATTAGTATCTTAAATATTACCTAATTGATTAAATTTCAAAGTTGTAAAGTGACTATCTTTCTTCAATATCAGCTTTAAATTTACTTTTTATTCAAATATAATATTGCTTTTTAATAATACTTAGCGGCTTCGCCCCTAGCCTCTAGGGGCTTTCCCCCATGAGGTAATTAAAGAAAATATAAAAAAAGATAATTAAAAAAATGGAGGTACACCCACTATTTTCGAACTTTTCGTGAAAAAAATTGATTAAGATTTTTTTTGGGTGGTTGGGGGTGTCCCCCAAAGAAAATAGCTTAAACCAACACAGGTCCAGCAGGTATATTCCTTGAAGAGTAAAATTCGATCGGTTCAGTGGTTACCGAGATCTTAAGGGACAGACAGACGGACGGACAGACGTTCGAACAGACAGACGGACGGACGGACGGACAGACGGAAGGACATACATCATTCTACGTTGTTTTATAGATTATATTTAATCAATGATATGAATGCTTAAACAAATATAAATAAAGGATCTCTTTTAGAAAGTTGATAATCTTGATATTTCATGGTTTGAAAATAATTTATAATTCCAGAGCATTTTTTATACCCAGAAGAAAGACAAAAATATTATTTATTAAACTGTAATTATATTTGGATAAAAATATCATTAGTGGCGGCGGTGACTTTTCATAGAAAAAAACAAGGGTGACAACATTCATAAAAGGGAAAATATGTCTAAGACAAATTTTTGAAAAATCAGTAATGACCATAGCAAAATTCCTGTTAATTTCCGTTGGATGAGTACCGGTTTTGTACTATAACCGTGTTTCATATCGAATTAAAATGATTTTTCCATAGACATTGACAATGAAATAAAATTCATAAAATGAATCCCTTCTTGTTGGCCCTGTCAGTAAGTTATCAAGTATAATCCTCAAAATAAAGTAATATGATGACTAGTGTCTTTCTGTCTGTACTAAAGAATTTCGCCAACCGCTAAACCGATATGGTTCCCCATAGGTCTTGAAAGGTTTCCGAAAAAAAATTGCTCCTAGGAAAAAAATAACAACTAAAATAAAACTCCCCTCCCCCTACATCAAGTGTCCCTAAAGGCATAGCCGCTGGAATTAGAAATTTTTGTAAAAATTTATTTGAAGATGATATGAATAAGGCTATAATTTCATGGTTATGACTTCATCTAACCCATACTGTAAACAAGGATGACAATGTTCATAATTGCAAAAAATTAAATTTTCTAGTTATTTGTGCAAGCTAGGAAGTTTAAACTGGACTTCAAATTACACTGGTACCCATAATTTTTTGGCTAAAATCTTTGGGTACTCTTGATTAATCTTGATTTAAATTAAACTCTAAATTGAAATTGTACATAATTTATCGTTTATTGCCATATCACTTAAGATTCCTGTACTTTAGAACGTGAGATTTTATTGTTTTTATTTCATTATAACCAATCAATCAGTTTATAATAATATTCTTCAAACTTTATAGTGAAAGATTGATTTTTTAGCAAATTAAAATAATATTCTACTTTTTTGATAAATCTTTAAATAGATGTGCAATTTTTCTAGCTTTATAAAAGCAAGGTTTTCTATAATTTTAGTTAGTCCGTTTTTACCTGATAACTTATGTTAAAAAATTGTAAATTACATTAGGTTCAGCGGTTGTTCTTAGGTACAAATAGACAGATACACAAACTTATAGATAATCAGTTTCTTTAAGAAAAGAATGATTTCTTTTGAATTTTGAATAAATCCTATGTATGACTATAAGCAAACATGTTTTAAGAAAATCATTTAAAAAATCAGGTCTTTGTGTAAGCATCCTGTATTTAACTAATTTTGGGTTATAGATTTATGCAAAATTTCCAAATAATGTTGAATATACAATACGCATATATTTGTTAATTTTCGTGTGTCTGACCTACTGATTTGTTAAGCTTCGCTTTAATGGATGTTGTCATCCTTAGTGTTTCCAAGATGAGGGTAAAATTTAAGAAAAGTGGGCATTTAGTCACTTGTTTTCCTGAAATTTTAAAACTTTACAAATTTTAGGGGTAAAAGGGAAGTTGGACTGTAAATTACACTGGTTTTAAGTTTTATAACCATGTTATCTTATTCGTTGGCTAAAACTTTTATTGTACTTTTATTGCATTTTAATTGGTTGATTCAAAACTAGCAGTGTCCAAACATTAAATCAATTATTTTGATCTACAGAAGAGGTAATTTTGTATATCATCATTACATGTTAATTTAACATCCATTGTCTTATCCCTGAAGATACCTGGATAAATGCCAGCTCAATATTATCAGCTGTCATTAACATTTTAAGTTAGACGGCTGAATAATCTTTTTCTCTCAAATATTCCCTGATTCACGCCTTGGATGCAATTTTTTACAAGTAATATTCAGATGAACAATACCAAGACTAAAATAATGTCTTTTTGTATTATAAAACCACGAAACAGAAATTTTACAATAATGAAATCATCAACAACATATTTAGAGTGGTCGCATTTGTAATATTAGATTAACAGAATACCAAACATCAATACAAACATTTGTAAAATTGCTTGAATACTTGATACATTATATTTAAGTATTTTTATTAAGGACATTTCTGATAACATTGTGTCTAATCGTCATAGAGATCCTGTTAAATTCCTATTTTATAATGTTGTAAGGTTATTTTGAGTTTTTCAGATAAGAATTCACTAACCACTAATCTTACTGCGTTCTTTATTAATGTAGTAACGCGGATGGTTTTATGCTATCATCTTATTAATACAGAGCCTCAACTAGTAGCAAGGGTTGGCGCCGCTATAAACTATTAAAAACTTTATATTTCAAATGGATAAAAATCTGGATACGATTGTTGGTCATGTTATCTTAATTTCTGGAAACAATTATTGAAATGAAGCTCTCCAAGTTCTGATGAAAGGACACGATGTTGATGTAATTTCTTTCTTGTGCAGTATTTTGTGTTTGTATCTTAGAAATTCTAGAAAAAAACAAGGATGACAACATCTATAAGTAGCAAAGCTCATAAATGAAATAGTGAAGTAAAAGCTATATAAATCTTTAAAAAACATTTTAAAAATCCATCTTGAAAAGCAGCTGAAAAAAAGTTTTTAACTATTTCAAAGCAATACCGATACACTCTATATATTCTGTAATGTCTGTCTGTCTCTCTAATTTAATAAGCTTCGCTACTATGGAGATTGTCCTCCTTTTTTTACAAGAAACTAAAGATTGCATAGAAAATTTAAGATTTGAGTTAATAGAGCTAATAAATATAACACCCATTTTACGTTCAAGCGTTCATGTAATATTGCAGAATTTGTAAAGCGAATTCTATTTCTAAAAGTTATTATTCTATTATTTGTAGCCTAAGATGTTAGGGGCACGGAAGCTAAAGGCCAATATAGTTATCAACATGCTAATTTGCTTGATATCTAAATCGTAATTATGACCAATATTATTCTATTATTGTTGTCTTAAGTTACATATGATTCCACCAAGGCTTAAATTTTTTTTACCCTCAATTTGATATTCTGGGTGGAGTGGGAAGGAGTGTAAAATTCACGTTGGATACCTTTAGCAGTCCTACATTACCCTACGCCCATACACGCATCTGAATTAGATTTTAGATTTTTTATTTATTTTTAAGTTTTATGTGAACAGTTTTTTAAAGATTTTGTTCGCTGCAGGAAATTACTTCTCAAAAAACTAATCACCAAAATTTTGGACAAATTTGAAGAATAGATTCTCTATTATAGAGTATTAATATCAAGTCGAACTTTATTGCTGTCATTGTATCAATATAACACAAACAATTAAGATTTTCTACATGAAAATACTATCACAAAGATTACATATTTTATTGTCGATATACATTATACACCACTTACATTTTAAATCGATCTTTTGCTTTTAAATTTAAAACCATTTGTTTATATTTTAACTTCTAGCGGCTTCGTCCCTAGCCTCTAGGGGCTTTGCCCCAAGAGATGACAACAACAACAAAAATATAAAAAAATAAGAAGGACTAAAGAAAGATAGCCTGATATCTAGTTGCCGAAAGTGTACGCAGTTTCCTGGGTGTTTCCTCATCCTAGCTCAATATTTACTACTAGCCAAAAAAGCTTCAAACTTCAAAAAAAAAATCAAAATTTAAAAAATTCAAATGTATAATGTATAAATCGTTTATACATTCAAATTTTGATTTTTTAAAGGGAAGTTTGAAGATTTGTAGCTAGTAGTAAATATTGAGCTAGGATGAGGAAACACCCAGGAAACTGCGTACACTTTCGGCAACTAGATATCAGGCTATCTAAAGAAATCATATGTACAATATTGATAATATTTGTTAGAGCAATCGCTCTATATTAATTACATAAGGGGGGGATTTTTTTGTTTTTGGGGGGGTTGGGGGTGTCTCACCCCCCAAGAAAATAGCTTAAAACCACCGCAGGATCAATAGGTATATACACTGAAGAGAAGAATCCGATCGGTTCAGTGGTTACCGAGATCTTAAGCTTCAGACGGACGGACGGACGGACAGACAGACATCGTTCTACTTTGTATTATAGATATATCAACACAAGGAAAATAAGAGTGTAAATTATAATGATGACCCAAATTCAAAGTTATGAAAAAAATAATTTTAGTCACAAATTCTGGGGATTTTCATTAAATCTTATTGATTATAAAAAAGCTTCAATGTCTAAACTTTTTCACCAATAATTTCAACTGTCGTCCATTCTCTTATCTTGTAAGATCTCTGAAAAAAATCAAAAACCTCAGATTATAAATTTAGTCTATAAAACTGTACTCTATTTTAACACCTCTTATATATTTTTTGAGAGGCTTATGTTTAAATTTAAACAATGAACATAATTTTCTTAATGATCGAGATGGACCCTTAAAATATCCCACTTGTAATCATTTGATTAATTTAGAGGATGTCAAATTTAAGAATAATTTTAGTAATTTCAGAATCTTTCTAAAGCTATTCAACGTTTAGTTAAGGTTTCTATGATATTAATTATTTTATCTTTAGTAGCAAAGCTACTATGTAAGAGTGTTCGTGTTTGTCTGTCCTACCGTAATTCTGTCGGTAATGTTGTCTTTTTTTACTCTCTGTTTCTCGCAATATTTGCTTATCTAATTTCAAAAAGCTTTAGTACGTAACTACTTTTAATCTTGAAAACGTTGGAAATTAGTAAATCAAACTTTAATTGGTTTACTTTTAAATATCGGTTTATATAAATGTATACATTATGTAAATTATTGAGTAGCTTTTCCTATAAAAACTACAAATACGAAAGCAGTTTGAATTAAATTCTTTCTAACAATTTTGTTTTTCAATTTGACCAAATTTTGTTGGATCTTAAAATTTTGTGGTTTTCCAAGAATAAAGGGGTAAGTCAAATAACCTATAAAACACGATAAGACAATGGACGATAAATATATGTAAATTACTGATGATGAACAAAATTATCCCTCTTGTAGATTAAATATATTGTTTGATAAGCAACCAAGCAATCTTTAATAAAGTATCCAAAGTTTGGCGCCATCAAATGAGAGAATTTGTTTAATACACTTATAAAACCAGAATTATTTTTCATGTTCTCTACCTCCCTGACATATTCTGTTTTTACTAATATTTACTTTATACCAATGGTTGATACCTATATCCCTGAATTTTGCCCAGGCGTGATAATGGATGTTGGTGAACTGAAATTAGTTTCCGAATGTGAACACATTTTCCTAGGTGTTTCCAAATCCTATCTCAATATTTGCTACTAGCTAAAAAAACCTTCAAACTTCCAAAAAAAAATCAAAATTTGAAAAATTAAAACTTTGAATGTATAATGTATAAATCGTTAATACATTCAAATTTTGAATTTTTTTTGAAGTTTGAAGGTTTTTTAGCTAGTAGCAAATATTGAGATAGGATTGGGAAACACCTAGGAAAATGTGTTCACATTCGGAAACTAATTTCAGTTCATCTGGATGTTAGTTAGATGCAGGAATAAAGGGATAAATTAAAACCCATCTCCCCTTTTTCATCACTTTCAAATTTATCTTTTTAAAAGCCCAAAACTTTTATATGTCTCCCTAAAATAACCTAAAAACTTACAAAGGCTTTTTAACAAAAATTCCCTGAAAATCGAAGACATATTGGTTCAGTGGTTTCCGATATATTAATGGACATACACACATATTGTACATTTATTTTATCTTTTTTTCCTGATTTGTTTTTAAGATGCTTGGCTGGTTAAAAATTTATTTCATTCTACAATTAACCAGGGAGTAAGGGAGGGGACAATGGGCAATTAATTCAATTTAAGAGTTTTCAAAGAAAGGCTATGAAATCAAGATTAATCCAGAAAATTCGGAAGAAATTGTTAAGGGATTGGTAGTTAAATTTAATAAACAATGAACTAAGAAAAAAAGTTCCAAGAAAAAAAGCAATCATTTCAAAATTGGATTATCAGTATATCAGATTGATGTAACCATTCTGTAATTAATTACTAGAAAAATCTCCCTTGAACTCTCCAGATGACAAGGAAAGGGAAAAGAGAGGTGGCGGCAAGGGGCAAGTTATATGAACAGGGATAAAAGGGGACAGGAAGGCGAAATCACAACTTGTTTTTGATGAAATATAATGAGGTTTAATGGTGTGATTTTGTATTACAAGATTATTGGACCCGGCCTACAGCTAGCTGGCTGGGCAAGAATATCCTGTCTATTACCACCATCTTCTCCTTTTCCCTATCGTCTGCATTAAAAAAGGGAGGTGGGGGAGAAGGGAATGAAATAGATTATGGGAGGGTGGCCGTGAATTCTTACCTTTTATATTTAAACTACTCTCTGTCTGCTTTATTCAAAACGAGTAGCGGCATTACATGCGCTAGTACCCAAACTCAGTCAGAAAGTACTAAACTCTTGTACATTCCCTTTAAGCCAGTACCCAAAGTCTGAGACACCTAAAAATTGAATATTTGATCCATTGTCCCCTCCCTTACTCCCTGACAATTAACCCACGGATTTTAAGGGATAAGCCAATTTAAGATAAATTGATAGATTGGTGTACGATCTTATTTTGTAGTTTGAAATTATGTGCTGAAACATTTGGCCAACAAATAAGAAACTTTGGGTTTAAAAATAATTTACAGTCCAATGTCTTCTTCCTTCCCTGCATATAAACAGATATACATGTGTAGGTCAATTCAAGATTAAAATTATCTTTCATCTCCAATATTTTAACTATTTTATAAGATACTAGCGGCTTCGCCCCTAGCCTCTAGGGGCTTTGCCCCAAGAGGTTTAATCAAACCAATTTTTCGTATTTTAGATTTAAAAGAAAAATTAAAAAAAAAAATTTCCCGGGACCTATGAGATGCTACTCAGTAAAGGGGAACCCAATCGGTTCAGCGGTTAGCGAGATCCTTCGCTACAAACAAACAGACAGACAACCAAACAGACAGACAAACAGACAGATAAACAGACAGATAAACAGACAGACAAACAGACAGACAAACAGACAAACAGACAGACAAACAGACAGACAAACAGACAGACAAACAGACAGACAAACAGACAGACAAACAGACAGACAAACAGACAGACAAACAGACAGACAAACAGACAGACAAACAGACAGACAAACAGACAGACAAACAGACAGACAAACAGACAGACAAACAGACAGACAAACAGACAGACAAACAGACAGACAAACAGACAGACAAACAGACAGACAAACAGACAGACAAACAGACAGACAAACAAACAGACAGACAGACATCGTTCTACTTTGTATTATAGATATTGGCCTACAATTTTGAAGTATATTATGCTGTTTTATGGGTGTGTTTATTTATTATTGATTTATCAATAATCTAAATATTTCCATTTAAAAGCAAAGCTTTTAAATAATTGCTTAGTTCTTTAGGGGCTGTTAAGCCTATTGTATTTAATAAAAAAAAAAAAATCTAAATTTGTATCAATTGGGATAAGACAATGGACGTAAACTAATAATCTCGTTCAATAAAACCAGTCAAGATTTAGCAAAAAATAAAGCACGTATAAAAAATAAAGAATAAAAGCACGTATTTATAAGACTTTGGGTACCAGTATAATTACTTTACAATTTTCCTCCCTCTTTTGCACATTATTTGAAAGGCTTGGTAGTGATCATTCAAGAGGAGGGGGGAGTTAGCTTTTTCTTCTCCCCCCTTTAAATTAAAAGCTTTGCTTGCTTGATATGCTCATCCCTGTTTTTACAATAAATAATTATGTACCAGAAATTTCATGATTAATTTTCATTTTAAATTTTGAAAGTGTGATAAATGAACAAATTTACAAAACAAGGACCAATAGAAACAAAGTAACGTAAGAATTAATGAAATCTCATTAAAATGGATATCTCCCATTTAACTCTGTTCAGATGGGGAGGGTGTTGAATACCCCCCCCCCCCCCCCCGTGCTATCTCAGAAACTATAAGAGATAGACAAAGAAGCAAAGATCCTAAACACAAAAATGTAACCGCCGTGAATCCGTTTTCTACCGTTAAAACAACGATAACGATAGAATATCCCCCCCCCCCCCCCGTCTATGATTAGAACTACCCCAAGTAGAGAAATGCTTCTCTACAAATAATAAAAAATCTTGCCCCGTGTAAGCCCCACCCAAAATTATTTGCAGATGTTCTATTAAAATTATCTATCTATCTATCAAATAACATGAAGCATTAAAATTCATATTTCTGTGTATGTGTGTATGATGGTGGGTGTTTGTCTGTGTGTTTGCAACTTTAAGTTGCAAAATACATAACAAATAGCGTAGCTACTCGTAAACTAGAGCACAATTTATATCAGTATAAGCTGTCAGTGTGTCTTTAAACACACATTTCAGGTTACATAACAAATATTAAATTTAACTACAAAATATCTTGGACCATTTTACTACAAAATGGAGGGTAATTTACCATCCATGAGTAAAATTTGAAATACTCTCCGCCTTTATTTTTTTAAAAATAAATTGAATATAAGGTAGGGATAATTCTTTCCTTTCTCCTACCCCTGCAGCGGGGGCTCTAACCCTGCAGAGCTACCTAATGTAACTTAACCACCTTTTTTAAGTTTTAAGCTCAACAAGGCTCTTTGAGGGAAAGTGCAAAAATCTCTTAATGTTAAACAAAAATGATAACAAATTGTGGACCTCTCGGTCTATTGCTTCATGATTAAATCCTTTAACATGCAAACAGACATACCGTCACCCAACTAGTTCAGCAGTTTTGCTGCGTTACAAATGAAATTATCTTTTCTTGTAAGTTTTGTAAACTAGTAAACATAAATTTTAAGTTTTTATAGTCAAAATAATGTGCGACTTTGCTGTTCTTATTGTTCAAATTAAAAAACAACTTAATCTTTGACTTCATTTTTGCAAAACAATGAGGACTTTAAATTTTAGGTTTAATTTTAATTTTTAATAGCGAAATTACTCTATAAGTAACTTTGTCTCTATGTCTGTCCGTCATTCCGTCCGTAATGGTATTGGGGATATGTAATTTTCTCGGCTGATATTTAAGAATGCTGTTTTTTTTATGAAGATACCCTTTACCAAATAGCAATAAGTAAATAATTTACTAGGTTCGTTATCTCCTCTCATCTGTCCCTTTTATGACGTCACACGGCTAATTTTTTTCGGACACTTTGTAGAATATCGTATAACATATTATCTCTTGTTTTATGACCACTAAACAACTGTTTTCGTGTAACTAACATTATATCACGCCCACCCATCTTTGAATTTTTATGCTTCGCTACTCATGGATGTTGTCATCCTAGTTTTAATCCTAGCATATAAAAAGGGGTCAAATGTAACTAGGGGTTAACATTAGCTGTTTTGGGGGGCTTGCTGTCAAAAAAATAATAACAGCATAAAAAGAATCCTAAAACCAGCTTATCTTAGCCATTTCGGGAAATGTCTAACTTTAGATTTTTTTCTCGTTGGTAAATACCTTACATACCTTACTCCTTTGCAGCCTTAAAGAATTAATTTTAAAAGTCTAAACATGAGCTTAATATAAGGCAACCCCTTTTTCAATAATTTTCTTCAGCAACCAAATGGGTTTAAATTTTGATGCTTAGTCGCGGCTGACGCGTGGCTGCAGAGCCCTGTTAGTAACTAAAGTTTATTTTACATTTATTTTACCAGCATTAAAAAATCTTTTAGTTTTTTGCTGCGCTTCTTGTGGACATATTTGCCCTTGCTCATTATTTTTAACTTATGCAAAAGCTATAAAAATATTCATAGTATGTTAATAACTCTTTCATGTTTTACAGTATAAGGAAAATAATGTTTTCTTATTTTTAAATATTTTTAAACAAAAATGTAAAATAGTAAATTTAGATTTAACCATAAAATATGAAGATTGCTTATAGCTTTTTAGCAGTAATTTTTTTCTCTCTAAAATTTACATGTTTTTAAGTGTAACGGTAATGCACTTTTCGAGTTGCTAAATTTTTTGGGGTGGGTTTCAGAGGATTTTGGTGTGGAGGGGTTGAATGATATCCCAACTTTTGGGTATATTATATATACAATATACAGACAGACAAAATATTACTTTAGTGAATAAGGTTAAAAAGATTTTCATGTGCATCTAGAGGCATCTATCCTGCTATATAAAGGAACTAGCGGCTGCGCCCCTAGCATCTAGGGGCTCTATATTCGAGGAGCAGAAAAATAGCCTAAAATATACCCAGACTTATTTAAAAAAAAAAAAAAAATAGCCTAAATTCAGCTTAGAGCCTATTAGAGGCTTCACTGTAAAGAAGAACCATATCGGTTCAGCGGTTTGCGAGATCCTTCGCTACAGACAAAAAAAGCTTATTACCTTATATTATAGGATAAGTTTTTAATAGTCTGAAGCTTAATATTTCAGTATCTACTGTACTGATTGAGTTCTCCTTTTCAGAGAAACTTCACATAGGTGCCTGGTCCTAGGCAATTTTATTTTTAGATTTAAGACTTGGGATGGGATTAGGTTTTTTTACCCCCTTCTTACCCATTTGAATCAAAGACTCTTAGTTGTTAGGGGCACAGCCGCTTGTGCATTGATAAAACTTGAAGCTATATGTTTTAATATACATTCTATTGAAGTACTACTTTGATTGTAGAGAAGCTTTACTTAAATTAGTTGTCATCTTTTTATGACAGGAAACTTGTGTTGTATGGATGTGCAGTGCAATACATTCGTCCAAACACAGAAAAGTATTCAGAACAAAAAAGACTTTTAATTATTAACCCATTTTTATAAGGTTTATCGTCAGGATGTTTAAAATTAGAATGTTTTACCCGTATATAGTTAAACGGTTATGGATATAGAATACGTAGACATTGATAGGGAAAATTTTTTCGTCAATTGGGTGGTTTCATAGGTTTTGGAGGGGGTATTACCTAAGGCAACCCCAAATTAGTTTGGGAGGTTGGGGTTAAACACACCTTAACTCCACCACCCTTCCATGGACGTCACTGTTGTCCTCATACCTATCATTGGACCACCAAAAAAAACATTCTTCAGTCAGTTTTTTATTCTTTACAATGGTAAATTTAACTTAAAACATCGAAATATTTATATGTTTAATGATTATTTTTCCCTGTCTAAATAGTGCAATGCATGTAATTTCAGGCATTGAGAAATTAATAAATGTCTTTCGGAATTGTAAAACACCCAAAAGTTATATAAAGTTATTAAAGCAAATCTTACTTGGGTTCAGGTTAGGTTTGGTTAAATACATTTTTAAAAAACTGCAGGGGCTAGAAACGTATTTTATTCTTTATTTTGTCAATTTGCCAATACTTTTTTCCGAGTTTATAAAAGTGAGCTTGTAAAACGCATATAAAATACATGAACCATGGTTCCTAGCTTTTCAATCATTAAATTCACTTTAGGGCGTGCGGAAGGGAAGTGTAATGGGGGGTAACAATCCCCATTAAATAAAAATTAGAAAAGTCTGACTTGCCCTTTTCCAGATTCTCAAAGTTAAAAACCCTGTGCACCTCACTTTCATCTTTACATACAACTATCTCTTTTAAAATCTAGGTATACTTTGCGTTCATATTGAAAATATGATTAAAAGTTTAGTTAAAATACCAGGCAAATGACAAAAAATATTTAGAGGTTGGCTATACACTAGGCTAAATTTTTATTGAATTTATGACTCGATCTATTGTAATTTGTTCAGAAATCTTAAGGGATAAGACAATGAACGATAAATTAATGAATACTCTAATTACCTCCTTCTCTAGATTGAAATATTTGGTAGAAAAGTTTATACCAACCAAACAATATTTAAGTCCATAAAGTTTTCAAGCCAACGAACGAGAAAAAGTGTCTAATGTCCCCTCCCTCCATGTACATTTTGTATGAAACAAATATTATGTAACTAATACTATTCAATACCTGGAAGGCAAAAACTAATTTCGCAAGGTTAACCTCAGGGGATACAGGGAAAGGACGCTGGAGTAAAATTTTCATCTCTTAATTATCATGTATAAATGTATATGGGGTAAGAAATGGTTGTAGTTTAATATAAATGTTGTTGGCTTATTCTCCCTGGTAAGGTTAGATATTTTTGTGCTTTCCTTTTAAGGAATTATCGAGCAATAAAACTCCCACCCATCCTTATTTTGAAATAAATTTGAAAATAAGTGGCGTTTTTTTCCACTGTGGGTGACCTTAAACCTGCGTGACTTATACAGGGTGCGGCACATAAATCCGGACTTTTTTAAAACGGCCATAGCGCCAAGACTACTTGACCGATCAGAACGTTTGACCCCACTATGAAAAGCTTAGGTAATGACCTTTTTACACATAAAAATCTTTGGACGATGAAGGACGTGTACTACGAGCTGGAAGCGCATATTTTCAACTAGTCAAATTCGAAGTGCGCAGGTTGCTCATGAAACTTGCTGAAGGTACTGTTAGATACATAAGTTAGGTACTAGAAATTACTAGAGTTCTTTTTTCAAGTTGTCTTGGCCGTAGTATTCCGGCAAATTGACACGTGGCAGATTGTAAGATGTTAATAAACGCCAAAAATCTAGAAAATTTCACGATTCTCGTCTACAGGGGCCCATATGGAACCTTAAATCTCATTTTAGACTATGGGTTGCGCTGACAACCCTAGCAAAATCTTCATGCCATTTCCAAAAAGGTATAAAACGTTGTTCTAGCTCAACTGTGGCCCAGATAAGAGCCGCCGTGTCGAAGGGTAGCTTGAAAGATGGGAATTTAGATTCTGCGGTTACTCACGTCCCTAAGGAAATGTTGCCTCTTAGCAGCCCAGATCTTAATCCATTAGACTATTTGACCCAGAGCTACTTTGAAGCATGCACCAATAGACGTGCCTATACCACAAAGACCTCCCCCATTGCCACTATCAAGGAGAACTTCGCCAGCTTGTACAGGGACATGGTGACCAGGGCCTGCGGGCGGTTCAGGGGGCGGGTAGGGGCGGTATTTGAGGCTAGCGGCGGTTTTATTGAATAATCTAATAGTCATATACCTATTTTGCCTCTCAGTTTTTAAAATTCGATAAAATCTTTAAAATTGATGATTTTATGTGCAATTGTTTACAAATTAGAAAAAGTCCGGATTTATGTGCCGCACCCTGTAACTGTTGTTTCTTAAACCTGCAGGGCTACCCAGTACAAAATATAAATAAATAAAAATTACCTAAACTTTAGATTTTAAATTAAGGAGGTGAGGGTGTGCTCTAATATCCTTTTTATGGGGAAATTGCCTATATTTTTGTGTGTTAAAATGTTTTCTAATAACTCACCAAAATAGTTTTTTTTTTGCGCAGGGAGGAAGGGAACATTTTGATTGTAAATTGTACTCTGTTAACATACATTTTATTAACAACTCTCTCTGTAGGGGCTTGTACTAAATCTTGATTGGGTTATACAAACTAGCAGTGTACAAGCTTTCCACCAATATTTTTAATCTACAGAAGAGGGCGTGCATCAATTTAAGGAAAACAGTAAAAGTGTCGAACTATGACGTCAGAAAAAAATACAATTAACCAATAAGAAGCCAGTATTAACTGTGGTAAAATATATAGCGGCCTCTCATTGGTTAATTATTAATTTTTTCTGACGTCATAGTTCGACACTTTTACTGTTTTCCAATATAAGACCATTGTCTTATTTCTTAAGATCCTTGTTTTTGTATGACTTTTACCCAAATTTTCGAAATTGAAAAAAAATTACCGATTCTCCTCTACATATAGTGTATCTTCTCATAGGTCCAGGGTAGATCATAACTATTTTGATACAGGGTACCATCAACCACCCAAGGTGAATCGCCCCTAAAAAAAATTAACTTCCCCCATAAAAAAATAGTTTTTTTCTTAAAACTAAAATTGAGAGTGGGAAATGTAAAGTAGTTGCGCTTCTGTAGAAAGCCCTAATTGGCGAACAAAGGCAGGCACAAAAATGAACGGCGCTGCCTGTCAAATAAATTCAGATTAATATGGTTTACATTCAACAATAAAGGGTTAAACAAATTATCTGAAAATAGTATAAGATAATTTCTACCATATTTATATATCAAACTAACGGATACACCGATAGAGACCTCGGTGGCGATTTATCTTAGGGGGTTAATGGTTCTCTACCCAAAAATAGTTAATGAGATCTCCTGCTGCAAAAAGACAGACACACAACCATCTATTTACTTATTTTTCAGAAACCACTGAACCAGTATTGTTATTTTTAATAAAAGGTTCGAGGCAATTATATTTTATCAAATTTTAAAAAGCCCTTTCCTTTATCCCTAATCTAGGGCTATAATTCCAGGGAAACGACAATAGCCGAAAAATTGATGTACATATCCCAATTAGAGATCAACTAAATTACCCCGTTTGTAGATTAAAACTATTTGTTGAAAAGGTTAGATCCTGCTAAATTGATACTATCAATTTAGTACTTATAAAACAGTGTAATCTACAGCTCAATTGTCCCATCCCTCCCTGTATAATCCTGATAAAATAATTTATAATCCCAACAATATTCTTGTATAGCGCATATATTACATGACTCGAAATCGTAACTTTTAAAATAAGCTATAAAAATATAAGCTAATTTTAGTTGCGATGCTACTCTATAACAAACTTTCACAATTTCATTTACTCGGTTGCTGTTTGATTTCCCATTTCAACTTTCATATCTCTTGTGTTAAGGAACCTTTAGGGATAAGACAATGGATAAAAAATTAAAGTACATGATGATAAACAAAATTAATCCTTGTGCAGATTGTAGTGATTGTAAAGTTTTCACACTATAAGTTTTGAACCAAAACCTAAAGTTTGTGATTTATCGAGAAAGATAATGCGTTTATTAAATTTGGGGTACCAGGTTAATAATTTACAGTTAAATATCCTCTCCCTCCCATGAGAAAAGAGATGAAATCGTATTTTCTCAGCAGCTATTTGGGATAAGCTTTAAATCTAAACAATCGAAAAATAATACAAGTATTACACTTATGACTTTTATTTTATTAAACGAGAAATTAATATTATCACAGATATTCATTTACATAAATAAATAAAAAAAATGATACTATTATCATCATAGTTTATAGCTATAGGAACTTACATATATTTAGAAGGACAGACAGAAGAGATAGACACTTAAAGAGTATCTTCGCTACTAAAAATATGAAATTTAGATGTCCATGCTGTTGACTTGAACTTTGATCTTAAATGGGTGTTAACCAACTTTTACAATACATCATTTAGTGACTTCTCGCAAAGCGCTTATCGAGCACAGATTAAACTCCCCCTTATCTGTTAAATAAATTTAAAAATAAGAGGGAAGGTAGTCTTTTCCTATGTCTGCGTGGGGCTCATACCTGCGGTGCCCTAACACTAAAGGGCTACCAAGTACCCAGTATAACCTAACCTGACCTATAGTAAAAAAACGAGACAGCGTAAGATGCCTCCAAAAAAATGACGTCATACGAAAATTATAACCAATGAGAGGCCAGTATAAGTTGTACTATTGGTCAATTACAGTGTATACTGGCCTCTCATTGGTCAATTTTAATGTGAGGTCATTTTTGGTGGCACTTTACGCTGTCTCGTGAAAAACAAATAAACGAAAAATACCCTCCTTCCTTTTCAAGTTATTTTTTTGATAATGCAGGGTGGGTTTCTTTGCTTGACTATACACTTTGAGAGAAACTGCCAACTTTAAAAGAAATTATCATACAATATTTTTACTAATTTCTTTTCTGCAACTTGTAGCATGAACAAACACTTAGTGAACTTAAGAGAAAAGACAATGGGCTATGAACTGATATACTTTCCCGATGATGATATTCAAAATTACCCAATCTGAACACTAAAATAATAAGTTGTACATTTGGACGCAACTACTTGTTAAGTAATCAATAAAAAATCTATGAAAGTACCTAAAGTTTTTATGCAAATGAATAACTTGCTAATTTACAGTTTAATGCACCCCCCCCCCCCTAACCCTGCAGACACAGTATGTTATATAAAGCAGGGCTCGTCACTTGTGCATAAGCAATATTTTTAAACCCATTTGATGCTCAAAACATACTAACTAGATAGTTTGATATCCAGCATGTAAGTAGGTTTTAAAAAAGTTGATCTAATTTAGTAATGTCTTGGTATATTCATCTTTGTTACTTTATAATTTCTTAAAGCATCAATTTGACCAAACTTTCCTGTAGCTCTTGTCTATAAGGAGAGGGTTAGAACACCTAAATCCTTTTAGGGGGGGGGGGGGGAGTTTTTTCTCTTATATAAAAAAAGTAAAGTTGCTCAAAATTAAAAATCATGAAATTTAACTAAATTTTGTTGAGTAGCTAGTTTTGAAAATTTGTTTTTATATAATCTGTGATAAGAACGGCAGACTGACGTACTTACTAAATTATGAGATACAAAATTACCCCTGTTGATTGATTATTTTGGTAAAATTTGGACATTGATAGTCTTATAAAAAAAACTTTGGAGACATGAATAATTTACAGTCCATTGTTCCCTGCCTCCCTGGAAATAGTAGAGATATCAAATCAGCACTTAACTTATATTAATTGTAATATTAAAAGAAAATATCTAAGTTTAAGTTTTAAATTTAAGTCAAGTATTTCCAAAAATATTATATGTAGATAATTCCTTCTTGGTAGTTTTGAAAGGACAGGACAATAATGAAAATTATAGCCCTAGGAGTTAAGTGATTTTGATCTAGATTAAAAATGAAACTAATGATTATAAGTACAATGATGTCTATGTGTTTGTGCTTATCTGTAATGTAGGGTCTTGCTAACCGCTGAACCGACATACAGTCAAGCCTCTTTAATGTAGGGTCTTGCTAACCGCTGAACCGACATACAGTCAAGCTTCTCATAGGCAAAGGCATAGAACTATTTTTGGGGGTGGGTGGGTACGTACCTCCAAACTCTCAGGTCGTCTAATACAGGGTCGACTAATATAGGGCCAGAAAACTAGGTCCAGGCATAGAAAATGTTTAACAAATAGTATAATCCTCCTACGTTAGTTAAATATACTAATAATTCTAGATTTAAAGAAAATACTAAATAATTAAAATTTGAAGTAGGGTTATTAAAATGAAAAAGGTAAGCATTTAGTAGTGAATCTTCTTTATGAGTGTTTGATGAAATTTCCAAATTTATAGTTAACCGCCAAAAGTAACCAATCACATGTCTCCTTTGTTCTCTAAGACACGCGATTGGATCATTTCAGCGGCAAATTCAGAAATTAAAAATTTTATCTTTTTTCATTATAATGGTTATTGTTAATCAGTTATGTCAAATCATTATTGGATAAGCGTTATATTGTAGAATATGTTATTTTTTTAAAACTAGATCTGCAAGCATCTAGGGGTACTGTATTCAAAATCGGAGGGTGGGAGGGTTGAGGGAAAAATTTTCCAAAACTATAAAAATAAATTTTATGTAAAGTACAATTCTATTCTTTCGTACAGTTAAACTTTTCTAATTCAAGATTTTTCATCCATTTTCAATTTATTTCATTGAACTTTATTATCTTAGTTAAAAATATTAACAATTATAATTATTAGTATTTAAATAAACTAAAATTTTGGTGAATTAAATCTGGATTTTTTTCAAGTATCCTTAACTGACGTAGTTTGTAGAGTTACACATTTAAAAAGTAATTTTAGTTATTTAGTTTTAGCAGATAAGCTACTCAATAATTCGAAATGCACATCTGTCTGACCATCTTTAAGAAACAGTTAAATATCAATTTCATGGTTGCTATTTAAGATAAAAGGCTGGAATATTTGCTAAGTTACTTACACCAATGAGCATCCAGTATATAATTTACTTGTTCCATCGGTTTGTCGGTCTGTCGGTCATGCTATACAGAAATTTATACAGAAGGTTTTGTGATTTTATTCTATCTCAGTGTATAGTATTCTTATAACACTGAATATCTGCTCTATAACTCACTTTATCCGTTGGTCCATCTACATTTTTATGCTTGCCTACTTATGGATGTTGTCATTCTGTCAAATTTTATAGCGTCTTATATTAACGTTAGCCTTTCTCACTCCGTATGTCTATACATCTGCATTTATGTATGTTGTACAGGGTGTTTTTTTTAAATAGGACAAAAGTATTGCTTAATATAACCCACTTGCCATTGACAGAAGTTGATAATCTATACCTTAATTTCTTCATTGGGTAGGGACATTTTATATAAAAAAAAATATTTAGCGATTTTCATCAAATTCTGCCCTAAAAACCGTTTTTTTTCAAATTACCTATTTTTGGAAGATTTTTGGATAATGACCAATTTAAAGGGTGTGCAAAAATGCATACATTTTTAAAAATAAAATTGCGCGGCTTGTGTTAATCGTAGAAAAATGTTATGCATATCGTTAGAATCGTTATAAACTCTAGTTTTGGGTGTTTAAGAACTATTCCTGTGCTACGTTTAGTTTAGGAGCTACGTGGTAAAATATCCCAACTTACTTAAAATTTTCAACCTTTCTCACATTCTCCAACGTAGCTTCTATACTACAATAGCATGACTATGATACATATATTTCCAAAAACTAGAAATTATGACAATTCTAACAGTATGCGTAACATTTTTCTATTATTAACACAAGCCGCGCAATTTGATTTTTAAAAATGTACACATTTTTGCACACTCATTTAAATTGGTCATGATCCAAAATTCTTCCAAAGCTAGGTACTTTGGAAAACCGGTTTTTAAAGCAGAATTTGTAGAAAATCGCTAAATATTTTTTTCTTATACAAAATGTCCCAACCCAATGAAGAAATTAAGATATAGATTATCAACTTCTGTTAATGGCAAGTGGGTTAAATTAAGTAATATTTTTGTCCTATTATAAAAAACACCCTGTATATTAAAAAAAGAAATATTAAAGTTGCTTTTTTGGACTTTACAATTCTTGTCATCTTTTACAGGCAGACGAACAGACAGATAAGTAAATGAGTAGCTGCACTACTATAAATAATTCATATGTTGCAAATAGATTTCAAATATATCTTCCATGCACAGTATAATAAAAAAGCCATAAATATGTTTTAAATGATTATTTTGCCATTAAAATTATGTTAACATAACACTTGACTATTTGCCAAACTGTTTCTAAATATTGAATGTTTTAATATTTATGGATAAATAGATTTTAAGTAGCACAGCAACTACAAGATTTTTGATGTATCAAAGATTTATGTGTTTGTGTTTGGTAATATATTGAACAATAGATTTATCATCTTAGAAGTCTATTAGACACAGTAATCCGTCCAACTTACAAATAAATTTATAGAAGACCAATTTTTTATTTATATTCTAGGATAGAAAAAACCCCACATTTTTGATACTTGTTTAGGTTAGGTTAGGTTGTGTAAGGGTTAGAAAAGCCCCGCATGGTTAGAGCCACCATCGGGGGTTTCTTTCGATGTTTAATTTATTTTTAAGTTAAAGCACCTGTGAAAAAAACACTGGATCCATTACTTTAAAACTCCACTGCTTGCATGATACAGATTAGGTCAATAAAATTAAAATAAAGACATTAACGCCACAAATGTTTTTAAATAATTAACTGAAATTAATACTTTTTTTCTCTGCTACCTAATTAATGTTTTTTCACTTCTGCAAATTAGTTATGGCCACTTAGTTTTTAGGAAGAGACAGGGAGATATTTTCTGAAAAACATATGGATATGGTAGGAAAATAAGGATAAAACCAGGGATCTTAATGGATAAGATGTACATCCCAAATTGTGATAAACTAAATTATCCCTTCTGCAGATTAAAATTATTAGTTGATAAGTTTGGACACTACTAGTTTGGAAGTGAACAAAGTACCCAAAGTTTTTAAAGCAAATAAATAAGATAATGTGGTATTAAAACTCATGGTTTAATTTACAGTCCAAGTCCTTCCCTTCCTAATAAAAATTTGGTCATG
Source organism: Acartia tonsa (assembly GCF_053477335.1). Lineage (NCBI taxonomy): Eukaryota > Metazoa > Arthropoda > Copepoda > Calanoida > Acartiidae > Acartia > Acartia tonsa. The sequence continues at coordinate 22,843,750 of NC_137264.1, read as the reverse complement.
ATGTTAACGGCATTTTAATGCCCTGTAAAGTGTTTTGTTCTTTATGTGTAAGCAAAAAAATGTTGTTCTAATTTCATTAGAATAATGATATCTAGAATTTAAAAAAACTTAAAAGTGAAACAACATTATATCTTTAATTTTTATTTTCTTTTACTCAGAGATTCATGCTCCTGCAATCATAAGAAAGATACTTTTTTTACATTCAAAATAAAAAAAAACTGTAGGCTACTGTAATTCATTTTTTTTATTTTTGAAGATTTTGTTCTTAATCCCTATTTATGCAAATTGACAATATATTATTTATTAGATAGAATTATGTACTTGAATTTGGATAGGTATCTATATAAAATATTACAAAATTACTAAAAAATAATTTGTATTTAACAACAAACTAAATATTAAATCATAAAAAATTATACAGATATCTTCAAATTAGAACAATATACAGAAATATCATAATAAATTCTAAATAATATAGACAATAAAGCTCCACAGTATTTGATCAGTACACAAAAAAGGGAAGTTTTCCCTCAAAGTGCAAATCGAGCACTGAACCCCTCCCCCCTTTTTTTAAAATAAATTGCCAATGAGAGTTTTTTTTTCTATGCCTTACCCCTGCGGGAGGTCCTAACCCAGCGATGCTTATGCAATTATTAATGAAACAAACCCTCCCATTTTTTCAATTTGTTTCAAAATCAAGTGGGTGGGAGGTTCTGTGATCGACAAGGCACTTTCAAGGAAATTGCCCAAATAAGTTTATCAGAAATATTAATATTTAGAAAATATCTTAACTTCTCTTTCCACATAACTTAAAATTTCTTTAGATCCATGAAAATGTGATATAATGATTTTTAAAAAAAACAAGGATGAAATCAGACCCTAGTAAAATTACCTGACTCTGATTATGACGTAAAAAAATTAGCCAATGAGAGGCCAGTATACACTGTAATTGACCAATAGTAAAATTTTTAGTGGCCTCTAATTGGGTAATTTTTTTTACGTCATAATCAGAGTCAGATACTTTTACTAGGTTCATGAAAACATCAATAAAACGAAGCTCCAAAATCAGACGTTAGGACAGACGAACCTTTACACTAAACAAATATTTTATTAGTTTAAACAAATTAGTATGTAAACTAGTTGCAAAATTGCGTTAATATAAACCTGTTAAGGACTTGATTATAGAGATTCTTTGCTTAAAATATTGTTTCTTGTTGTCCTAGGAATAATTGTTGCAAACTCAGATAGATAGATATTTATAACATAAAAAAGTTAGAAATCAGAATGTTTTAATTAACGTTGGAACTTTCTGTTATCACGATAATAGAGTTGCTTACAGCTTTATAAATCTTAACTAACTGTTGCAGGAATAGCAATGTAAAGTTTTGAAAGTGAAACGATAAGAAAATTTTTTTGTGCCTTAATTAACGTGCGTCATTTGTAAAATTATATTCAATAATATGATGGTATAAATTTATTGAGGGGATGTGGTCGATTCACAATAGGCACTGAGAGAGGAAAGCACCTTTTCTATAAAGCAAATGTGTAACAACAAAAGCCTAAAATAACATTTTAAAAAACGATTGACTAACTGATAGTTCTATAGGGCAAATGTAGAGTAGCTGCACTTCTAAAAATTAAAAGAATTATTTTTCTCTTTGTCAAATCCAATCAAGTCTTTTCAATTGAAAGTATTTTCATATTAAAATATTCATTTTTTTCATGTTATACGGCTTCAGTTTATGCATTCCCATTCTATTTTATATTTGTTCTTTAGACTATTTCAGGGATAGGCACAAACAATATAAAAAATAGTAACTAGCAGAATGTAGTTTTGTAATATCTATTTTCACATATAACTCTTAATCAGAGACGTGTGGAAGGGAGATGTTTCCACCCTCTATCAAAATTAGATTAAAGAGGGAGGGGGGGGGTGTAATGAAGCTTTGGATATGTTGATAGTGTTCTGGTTTGGGCAACGAGAGGGGTGTTGTATTCGTTATCCAACCCCTGACAATAAAATTATACTCCTTTTGTTGTCTATGTTACACCCCCTTAGGGATGTTCTCATTTCTGGCAAACTCTGGGCTCGCCACAGATCCGAATCACATTCATTGTATTTCGATTAAAACTAGTTCTGAACCTTACTTAAAAATCATGTATTGAAATTATTTTCCACAAAAAAATTTAACAGATATAATAGGATTAATTAATGTAGTTTTTAAAGAAAGATGACAAAAGTTCAATGTAAAGATAATCATTCAAAATTTGACTCTTTTACTTCTGATAATCCATATTTATATCTATGTTAGTTCAAAATAAATATTTATATTTTATGTTTTATAAAAAAGGGAGAAAAAGTTCACAAACAGCATAACACTAAACAAATATTAAAAGTTTATCATATTTTTATACTTTTTTTTAGAGGAGATAGATAACAATAGATTTTTTACACTAGATCGAAAGACAGATCAACTAATCTGTCAAATTTGACCCCTTCCCTCACCTTCTTTAAAAATTCTAAAACTAATGCTTCTGTTAAGGAAAAATAATGACTTACATTTAGACAGAATATCCAAAAGCTTCGCTACTAAAAAAGTAAAATTAATCTATTTACATATTAATTTATGTCCATAAAAAGAAACAAGAATTATAATCAACATGAAATGGTAAACTCCTGATTTTGACTTTATGTATTTTTATGATCCTTAATTGGCATAAGACTGTGCTTTTAGGATGTTTTAGTTGGTTCTGAAAAGGTTTAAGGCCATTTTATGTAGGACATCATTTTACTTTGACTTCTGGGGGATAAAACTGTGCTTTATGTTATTTTTTCATAGACAGAAAGGTTAAGCTCTTTTTAGTGCCTAAAAAAATGAAGTCATACGATACAAATTACCAATGATAGGCAAAACTACAGACTGAATTACTTATGGCAGGCCAGTATGACGTAATTTTTATAGGAACTATAAAAAGCTACCATAAAAATACGAATAAAGTTGTCCATTATGTCCTTTCAAACCAAAAGCTTTTAATTAGGTTTGAAATATTAAAATGAGATGCAAAGCTCCAAGATTTTTTCAAAAAGTTAAAAAAGTTTTGTCTGTCATTCTGCACATCCGTCATTCTGTCCATAATGCTATTAGGAAAATTGACTGATATTTAAAATAGACGGTTAAAGATTCCTTGTACCAATATGAAAATAAAGTTTTAAATTTACCAAAAACGTCGGTCTGTCGGTCATTCTTCAAAAGAAATAAATACTCATGTTCATAATGGATTCTTCATTTTCTATGATTTATCGTATATTCTCTTTATTTGTATATGTGTGCGACAGCTGAACATCTGCTCTCTTATTCCGATTGTCCATCCATGATTATTTTTCTTCTTCGCTACTTTATGGATGTTGTCATACTTGTCAAGGACGTCTAAGCTTTTTTATTTGGAGGGGGGGGGGGGGTGGTAATTTAAAATTCATATAAGCAAAAATATCCAAGCTTTTTTTAAGGGGGAGGGAGCAACAGCTATTCCCCCCCCCCCTGGACGTCCCTGATACTTGTTGTGTTTTATTAACTTTCATATTGTAAGAGTTGTTACTTACGCAAGGTTTCTTTTGTCATTTTCATTTTGCGCACAACTTTCCTAACCTGTCAAATAAAACAAGTAGCTAACTATGCACTGGTTAACCTTAACAAATACTTAGAATTAAAAGAAATGCTTTAAACAAAATTGTATTATAAACTAGCTGGATGGATGTGTGTTTTTCCATCAAGATCTCGTAAACGACTGAACAAGATATTAAGAGATACCATAATAAGCTAGATAAAATTCTCAGATCTTGAGAAATGGCACAATTTATGATAGATATATAATTAAAACTATTGGTGGAAAAGTTTGAACACTTATTAGTTTGGTTACTTTATACAGACCAATCAAGATGCCTAATGTTTTAATGTCAACGAATGGCCTAACGTGTTTATAAACTTTGGTTGCTAGAATTATTTTCTGTCCAATATCCCCTCCCTCCCTGGATATTTGAAACCGACCAATATCCGCTGGATTATGGCCGGTTCTCAGCCATACTAAAAAATAATGTATAGCATCGTATTACAAACAATTTCAACAAATATCAAAATAAAATCATATAATTAATTCCAGTTTTGTTAATCCACGCAAAGATGCGTATAATGCAACTCATTTTTTGTTTGTTTCAGAAATTCAAATGACAAAACAAAAAATGAGAATTTATGATGATCGATAGACCGACCGTTTAATTAAGGTATATTATCATCGTCTATTGTATTTTCCCTGCATAAAAGTAAAACATATTTTTTTGAGTTTAATATAAACAAGGATGACAACATCCATAAAAGCGAAGCTCTGAAATGGTAGGACAAACGGACATTAACACTTGTATAATGTCAGAACTGAATAATCAGAATGCGATGTATATGAGTCAAAGCAAAATTGTAAGTAAATATGTTGAAAAACTGCTTGATACAGGATAATGATTATGGACATACTTACATTTTTAGGACTTGATTATAGAGTTGCTTCGCTTATAATATTGTACTTTGTTGTCCTAGGAATCAGTATACCAAAAATCAGACCAATCGGATAATTAGGTCACATACAAATTTGTTGTTAAAATGTAAAAAATCAACATGTTTAAAATGGACGTACGGACATTCTGGTAATGATTATAGAGTTGCTACGCTTTCTAACTCGTACCTAACTATTACAGGAATCACCATGCAAAATTTGAAATCGATAGGACAATTCTAATATGCCTTAATTAACGAAAAAAGCTATTTAAAAAAGTAAAAAAATCAACATGTTTAAAATGGACGTACGGACATTCTGGTAATGATTATAGAGTTGCAACGCTTTCTAAATCGTACCTAACTATTACATGAATCACCATGCAAAATTTGAAATCAATAGGACAATTCTAACATGCCTAAATTAACAAAAAAAGCTATTTAAAAAAGTAAAAAAATCAACATGTTTAAAATGGACGTACGGACATTTTGGTAATGATTATAGAGTTGCTACGCTTTCTAAATCGTACCAAACTACTAAAGAAATCACCATGCAAAATTTGAAATCGATAGGACAATTCTAACATGTCTAAATTAACGAAAAAAGCTATCCGTGACGGACGGACGGACGTACGGACGGACGTACGGACGGACGGACGGACGTACGGACGGACGGACCGACCCTAATTATAGAAAAGCTTCGCTTTTAAAAAGTTACAGTATTTCTAGAATCATTAGAAAATCATAAAAAGAGTATTTGACGCTAATATACAACATAAATAGTAAGTAAATACACTATAAATATGTTTTTTTATTTATATTATTTTATCTAAATTTCAAAAAGATTTCATAGGCTTCCTGATTTTTTTCGAATGTATAATATTACATCGTCGTATTTTTTCTCTGAATTTTTGCCTTTTAAAAATTGCTTTCCAGTGCTGATAAAATAAAAACTATCTTTTTTTTTTTTATTTTTTATTATTATTACTTTATGACATGTTTTGTTATTAGTTTATACCCTGCATGGTTAGGGCACTGAAGGTAAAGGTCCCACAGGATTTGGTTTCCAAGCAAGGGCTAGGCACAGGAAAACACCTCTAACTTTAATCCAAGGACAAGGAAATGATATTCCTACAAACAAGGAAAACTTCCCCACAACCTCCTTCCCCTTTTCCTCCCCTTCTTTCCCTCTTCAGTTACATGACAAAAACAATATATACCACCAGATACTTTATAAGGTTTCGTGATTTTGATAGAATTGTTGGTTAGAATAGCTACCGCTTACTTTACTCTAACTCTTTTAAACATTGTTAAAAGTTAGCACTCCATCAAAAGTAGACACGATTTTTTATGGTGTTCTGGTAAAAATGTAAAAAGCAAAGAAAATTAAATAGCACACTAAAATAAAAAATTAATTAGCGGTTATTTACAGTTAATCAGTTCTTTGATGTTTGACTTATTAAAGTAAAAGAATAGAGGGGGCAGGGGTTAAATAACTGTATTTCCACGGGGTGAGGATCTGTGTCTTCAAATATCAGCCACTAGCGTCGGAAATATTAACACAGCCAATCGCTACAAAAGAGCAGAACGCAGGTAGTTGGTTGGGATTATAAATCTATACTTATACATTTATTATTGACTTCTTATCATACATAATTGATTATAGAAACGATTCGTTTGGTTATAATGGTTGTTTTTTTTGGTGAACACCATCTTTTTGTTCTAATTAGAAGATCCATATCTTTGGTCCAATCTTTAATTTAAATCTGGTTCTTGTTATACAGACTCAGTAATACCTTCTTTTATTTTAATAGCGAAGCTTCTCTATAACATTGATATGATCAGGGATCTTAAGAGATAAGCTAAATGAAGATAGATTGATGTACATTCAAAATACCCTTTCCGTGAATAAGATTCTTTTTGTAGGAGTGATGATAGCGTTTACCGCTATTCTATACCTTGCGTTATCAAAAGAGCAGATTTTAACCTATCTATCCTTTGAAATTAGAAGACGTACTTATCAGCCTTCCTACCTGCAAAGCAATCCTTTAAATGTTGGTTCAGTAAGTAGATAATCCTAGTCCCGACTCTCAAGGAAACCCAATTCTAACCGATAAGGTTCTCCCTTTCTTAACGGCTTGCCACTAATTCCCTTGACAGTGTTTTATTCGAGCTAGGTAAATTATAGAGTAGTTTTCAAACGAGTTTACCAATTAATAACTAATTCCTTATTATTTTATAATTTTATTTTACAAGACTTATTTAAACACAAAACAATCACAAGATATTAATTAGATTTTAATTAGATTACAAGATCTCAGGATTTAATAATATTAGATTTATATAAATGGTGGAATAATACTTATGAATTTATTTACAAGACAAAACAATTCAAGATTTAATGATATTGGATATATAAAAGGTGGAGTTATACTTATGAATTAAGGACAAGACAGAACAATTTAAATTCAAAATGGTTGCAATAGTTTAGAATAAAACCAAACAAAATTGTACACAAAACTTATTTAACACAAAGGATTATCAATTAATGTATACTTAATTACAGACGTGATAGGTATACCTATCTCAATGGATTATTAATTACTTAAGTATTAATTACTATTCAAAGTTATTTCTTTAATTTAAAATGATAATCAATCAATAGCGTCGGACTTTTACTGAGGCTTTAAAACAAATCTTTTACTTAATGTTTAGTTTAAGATTTAAAATTAAATAATCAACCAATGGTGTTAAATGTTTACTGAGGCTTTAAATAAATGTTATTTTAGACTTAGCTTAGGATTTAAATTTTAAAATCAACCAATGGTGTTAAAGGTTTACTGAGGCTTTAAATAAGTGTTACTTAAAACTTTAGCTTAGGATTTTAAAATTAAAAATCAACCAATTGTGTTGGAATTACTGAAGCTTTAATTAATATTACTTAAACCTTTGGCTTAATAAACTTGTTATCAAATGTCAATTATTTCAGGTAGTCAAATTCAACAACTGATGTTTGGTGTACCTTTGGATATGATTAAGGTAATTTAACCAAAGTCTTTGAAGTAAAACTTACTGGATTTCTATAGATCTGGAATTAATTTTCTATGGACTATGTTCTACAAGTGAGATGCTTTAAGTTTGGTGGCTATGAGAAGAGTGAGGAATTTCCAGAAATCCCTTCCTTTTATACTTTTGGGGACGCTTGTTGCGCCCCCTAGACGTCTGGTTCTAACCATAATTAATGGCCATCTTGGCTATCTGTTGCTATGATTGTCACATATCAGACGTCTAACCTTTTATGGTTGTTGGTTTTAGACGTCTAAATCACTGATATTTTCACTTTCTAACATGGTGAAATTTGGTATACTAGACGTCTAGTTTTTGATCTGTGGATAACTGTTTATTGGGGTTGTCACTTTTTAGGGTAAAACTTTCCCTTTTTTCACTTTCCTTCTGTCTAACAAGTGTATGAGTCACTGGGTTATGAACCCTGGTATGTGACAAGTTCATTGACTGCTTAAAACAATCTCATTCTGACAACCATTCTTCCACCAAAGGCCTGTAATATTTTAAGTTTGATTATAAAGGAAATGGTTGTGGTTTTTAAATTTAAAGATGTGATAAAAGGAACGAATAAATGATTTGTTGATTTTGAACTTTTTTATCCTTGTTACAATATTAAACATTTTATAGGATACTACTTGGATGTTGCATTTTGGACAAGGACAAGCTATGTTAGAAGGTAAGTGTTTTAAAGCTTACTTTTTACATTATATTCCACTTTACAAAAAAAAGGAGAAAAAAAATTAATTAGCTTGCCAAGTATATTTTTTTTGCATAAAAGAGAAAGAGAAAAGAAAAGGAAATTTTTTATGTAGTACCTGTAATACTAAAATTTTGGTGATTTATTCCTTGCTGTGGGCAATGATGATGAGGCGGGAAATCTCTGCTAGGGTGATCTTGTATGCGATCCTGCTGGGTAGGATCAAGCAACATGCTCCCTGGGGCATGCAGTTTAGGAGCTCTCGGAAGGTGATGGATGAAGACAGGTATAATCTGTATACTGTTTCTTCATTGGTTTCTGTGAGGGTTCTGATGGTCTGCAGTATCTCAGGCAGGCGATATGCGCGGGAGTAGGTAGACATTTGCATCAACAGGTGACGTTTTGCAGGAACGGTGTGGTTGATCAATGGCATGCTGGGCAGTATCAGGTATCGGTTGGTCATCTTCTCCAGGTACTTGGTGGAGAAGTTAGGAATTGTGCTTAAAACCTCTCTGTTGGCATGATGCCAGAGGCTGCACATTTCTCCTTCGGGAGTGAGCGGGTATCTTTTTGGAGGCTCCAAGACTTGGAATTTGAAATTATTCAAAGTGACAGAGACAATACTGCGATCTTGGTGAATGTGCTTCAAAGAAGGAACCCACGAATGTGGACAACTCGTATTGGCGAGTCTCACCAAGTTGGCTCCCTGGCTGTATACCATGGTAGGTACATATAAGCCCTGCGTTATGGCGTATGAGGTTGTTTGGGCCTCATACACTGTCAGCTGGTCTGTCACCAAATCCCATGTGCATGATTTAGCTGTCCCCCTGGAGAAGTTTGATACATGACTCAGCTGGTAGGTCTTGATAATATTATTACTGAGTATTATCTGGGGACAGCTATTCTTCAGAGTGCTCATGCCTTCTTGGTTTACTTTCCCCATATCCCGCGTTATCTGTGGAATACTGGTCATGTTGGTGTTGATTTGCTCGACCACAGCTAATGGGGTAGGATAGATCATGTTTGTGAAGAATGCTCTTTTTTCATTTAGGTCGCTGACTGTGAAGCCGTCCATCAGTCTTCGTTTCAGTGAGTAAATCTTTTTGCGCTTGGAGGGTTGTTCTGCTGATGGAATGGGCGGCCTTGTTTTAGGGGTTACCTCTGTATTTGGGGGCGAGTTTGGGGCTGAAATTATGTATTGTGGGCTTCCAGGAGGGGTCCTAGGACCAAAGTTGGGTTTATATGATGGCGAATTTGAAGGTCCGGGGGGGCATTCTGGGGACTTTCTAGGGGGCGTACTGGCGCGTGCTGTTCTCTTAGGGGATGGGGGGTTGTAGTCGGGGCTGGAGCCACGGGGTTTTGTCCACGAGTAAGTCTTCTTTACGCGTTTATTAGGGGCTCCGCCGCCTGAAACATTTAAAGCATAAGTTTTATATAGTATCACAGTTAGTTTACATTGTATCACATTGAGTTACAATAAATTTGGGAGGAGCTTTGCTCCTTTACTAAAATTGAAATAATATATGTTTCTATCAACAAAAATGATATGTGTAGAGATAATTTTCGAGTTTGTTTACATATGATTTTTGGCGGTGAAAGGACAATGGGGAATAATTTATATTTACATCAAAATATAGTTATTTTGTGGTTAAGATTTAACATAAGTTTAACAATGTTTATTAGTAAGTGCAGGGGTTGGATATTGGAAGATATTTTCATATATAATATTGAAAGAAAATTTTCATTTTGATATTACAAATAGATTTCATTGGTAAATTTTAATATTTTAATAAGTTGATAAATTTGTAGGGTGTTATAAATGGAAAATAAAATATATATATAGATAGGTTGAGAGATAAATATTACAGTGTAGTCATAATATTACAAAAAAAATTCAGGGGGGGGGTAAATGGGAATTAATTTTGTGGGTCTCAAAAAGAAATAATAATAGATAGGATGTGAAGATAAATGGTAAATTGTAGTTAAAATAATAAAAGAAATGGGGGGGTGGGGTGGTAAATGGGAAATAATTTTATGGGTCTCCAAAAGAAATATTTATAGATAGGATGTGAAGATAAATGTTACATTATTGAAAGCTTAAAATTATGGAGGGTTGGGTAAATGAAAAATAAATTTTATATATCCCCAAAAATAATGTTTATGGATAAGTTTTAGCGATAAATGTTACAGTATAATCAAAACATTACAAAATGTGGAGGGGGGGGTAAATGAAAATAAAATTTTCTATATGTAAAATAAGCCTTTATAATTGATGTGTAAGAAAAAAAATATGTTATTGGAAAATTAAATTTTTGTGTAGCAGTAACTTTTAGATTAGCTTGCCTACAGATTATCAATTATAAATGATAAATCTACACTTTTTGTTCGGTTCAAATTTTTAATAGGCTATTTGTTAGCGAGATATAAATATGAAAAATAATAGAGTTACCTGATTTTTTAGGACTTGGTGGATCTATTGGTTGTATTTCATCGTCCGACTGAAATAATATAAAGGTAAGGAAAAGGTAAAAAAAAGAATATTATTGTGTAGTTGGGAATAGTAAAAGATTGTGGGTTGAAAATATTATTTATAATTTTGTAAATAAAAAGATAAAAAAAATTGAACCAATATGGTTTAAAGATTTGTTGAAATAAGAGGTTTAGGGGTAGGGGGGGGAAATTTATTTTAGACTGAATAACATATTTTAGTGATTCTATATGAATCTATTATCGGGTTAAATTACATGCTTTCTATATATTAGGGTTATTTTAAAACAATTATACTTACAAAGCAGTCATATACTGGCTGTTTCTGCGCCATCATTGAATATGAGTGCTGTATTCTTTCCTAGCCTCTCGTTTCCGGATCCTAATGAGTTAAGTTCTGAAGATCTTGGAGCCGTTGAAGGAGTGGTTCTAGATGGATCTGGCAAATCTGCTCCCAGGTAATCTGTAAGACATATAGTATGTAAGGGAAAAAAATTGCATTTTTTGGAAAATATCTATTTATAAAAAAAATCTTATTATTTTAGAGGTTTCCGAATTGACTTGAATACGTGGTTGCTTATCGCGATTCTCGTCCTTGTTCTGTTGTTGGTCTTAACGCAAATGTGTATGGTTTTCGTTAAGTTGGGAGGTATGTTTCTAATTTAATTAAATATTTATGATAAAGAATATATTTTTACTTTTCTATCTGTATTTTTAAATTTCCTTATACGGAAAGGAGGGTTAAAATAATGCAAGCGCTGTATGCCGCGTAAAATTTTTTACTAGTAATGAACTAAAATTCGCGTGTGTTTCATTGTTTAATATTTTAGCGTTATTTGAGCGGTGTTTTCGACGGACAAACAATATTCGGCGAGTGGAGGAGGGAAATGGAGCCCACATTGAAATGAATCCGTTAAACCCTGCTGGAAATAACATCTATGATGATGTTGAGTTCTAGAGAGTGAATTCAAATCGTATTTAATAAAATTATACAAGTTAGTTTAAATAAGAGGTCAACAGAAAATTTGAGGATTTTATTATATTTAATATAAAAATTTGAAAGTAATTTGGGTATTTTTATATGATAAAGCTTGTATAAATTTGTGAAATACGACCTAATTTCTGTGTGTTTTCTATTTAAGAACATTATAAAAAAAAAATTTTACCTGATTTTTCAGCACTTTAGTAATAAAGTTGATCTAATGATCTCTGTAAGGCAGAGTAATGATAACAAATGTGATTTTAATTATTAAAGTACTTTTCACTGAGTATTGTGTCTATCTTTTTAACTTTTGTAACTGTTTTCTTCTATAATTATTCACTATAACTTGAATATGTTTTTGCTTTCAGATTTATTGCGAATATGGATATTTATTCTATTTTGTTTGATGTCGGCGATGAAACTGGGGGTCAGGAGCTGGGGGTCGGCGATTTTAAATCGGAGTATGAGGGGGATGGAGGAGACGGGGGAACTGTGTTGTCCGGTGGGGATGGCAATACTCTGACGATAAATGTGGTGGTGGGGGGCAGTGTTATTGCGATCTGCGTTCTCTCAATGTAAGTAAAAAAAATTTTATTGTTGGTTAATATCGTTATTTTTGAAAACAAAGTAGCAGTCAAGAAATTGTTTTTGTGTGAAGTTTATCTTTGCTATTTTTGTGTTGGCTTCAACAAAGAAGGGTGTGTTTTTTAAGTTGACTAAATCTATGTTTAAAATTCCATTCGGGAAGTCTATTGCTTGTAATAGTAAACCGTGTTCTAATTGTGGGCGTTCAAGCTGTATTAAGCATAAAAATTTTTCATCAAATTGAATTTCAATCTTGGAATCAAGCTTGGTATGTCCTGGCAGGATAACAAATGATGTAAGGGAGGTTAAGTAGTAGTCTGCCTTTATTTGTTCAATTTTAAAGTATGGTGATCCGTGGATGATTAGTTCATACATCTAATATTTTTTTTGTTGTTTCAGGTTGTTTCGGATGCTGTTCAAGCGCTTATGGAGACAATCCACCGGTAAGATTTGTTCTTAAATTTCGAATGGGAATTGGGCTTGATTGTTTAAAATGAAACGTTTAAACAGGTAGTTTATTAGTTTGTAGGTACCATAAATGTAAAATAATACAGATGAGATTAGGGCCGTCACTAGAATAATTGCTACTGGCAGTAAAAACAAGATTGCTATCAAAATACCGATAAATTGGGCTGGGTTCAGTTCATCAGTATGGTTGATAACAGTTTTCATAGATTGAATGTTTTCTTTTTAGTTGCCAACCGAGATATCAACGATGTTGTCGGGTCTGGAGGTGCTGCGGGTGAATTAATCCAGGTACATTTTTTAGATTCTGGAAAAGAAATAATTATTTTGTCGGATATAATTAAAAGGGGGATGCAATATAATCAAAAAAGATATACAATTTAAGAGTTATAATGCAAGAAAAAATACATAAAAACGAAATATTGAAGGAAAACTTAAAAAAAATATAATATTTTTTTAGCTGGAACCTGTCAGCGCCAGCGCCAAGACCTGCACTCAGCCCCGTCCCGGCCTGGTGAGAAAGGTAAGAATAGGGTTTAATTTATTAATGGTAGGTAATTAAGCTTTAAAGAATATTATGCAATTTTATTCGGTTCTTTAAGAATACTTTATTATTTTAGAGGTTAACTGCGTTCGAGCCGAGACGGATTAATTTTGTAAGTTTGTATTTCATTTATTGGTGTGGGAGGGGATTTTGAAGGATATTAATAAGTAGTTAAAATAATTTCTTAAGTTATTTATAGGTTTAGTTAGTAAATTTCTTGATTAAAATCTTATTTAATATTTTAGGATGAGGTTTGAAGCGTCTGTTATTTCTAAGAAGAATTACCACTACCCACATTTCAACATAGTTGGGGGGGGTTAGTTTAAAAATGTTTTTCTTCTTAAAAATACTAGGGCTAAATTTAGGTAGAACATAAGTAGAGATTTTCGATGGGTTAAGTTATTTATTTGTTAGGAGGGTTTAAGTTTAGGGTACGTATTTAATTTAGGATTAGCAGTTGGATAAGGAAAAAAAAATATGTTGGATTGTATTAACTTTTAGGGGGGGGGAGAAAAATAGGGGGGGGAGGTTGTAGAATAAAGGATTGTAGTGGTTTAGTATATGAATGGAAAGAAATTTTACAGGATAAAAGGAAACGAAAGTAAAAAAAAAATTGTGGGTAGGTATTTAAATACGTAATTTTAATTGTAAAAAATGTTCGGAAAGGTGGGGGGTTAAATTTGGGGGGGGGTAATAAAATTGAAAGAATTAAGATTTCTTTTCGGGCGCAGAGATTTAAGTTAGGACGAGTTTAATTTTAAGTTGGGGGTTAAATTTGGGGGGGGTAATAAAATTGAAAGAATTAAGATTTCTTTTCGGGCGCATAGATTTAGGACGAATTTAATTTTAAGGTGGGATATTTTAAAATTTAAGGAGTTAATATTTCTTCTCGGGCGCAAGGATTTAGGTTAGGATGAAATTAATTTTAAGGTGGGGGTTAAATTTGGGGTGGGGAATAAAATTTAAAGAATTAAGATTTCTTTTCGGGCGCAGAGATTTAGGACGAATTTAATTTTAAGGTGGGATATTTTAAAATTTAAGGAATTAATATTTCTTCTCGGGCGCAAGGATTTAAGGTAGGATGAAATTAAAAATGAGAAAATCTTTACTAGAATGTTATTAACCTATGTATTATTATGATGTATATTTTTAGAGGAAAAGACCACTACATTCCTGACAACTGAATAACATTTGGTTTGGAGGGGGGGGGTTTTAGGCTATTGAACATTATATCTTAATATTGATGGGTATCGTTAGATTTATTATTGGAATGAAAGTAAGTGTAAAGAAAAATTTATCAAGGGATTTGAAGGGAAATTTAAAGGTTGTAAAATTAGGGGAAATATGTATGGAATAAGGATTTAGAGTTTAGTGCTTTGAAAGTAATTTTAAATAAATTTAGGGGGTTAATTTATTTATGCACTATTGTCAGGTTTGGAATGGCTTTTTCTCAAAAAATAAAAGAATTTTAGTCTTTGACTAAATTCTTAAAGTTATTTAAGATAAAATATTTAAGATTTGGTGTTAAGATTTTGGTTTAAAGTTAAATTAAAGGACTATTTCTGTTTTTAAAATTCAAAATTTGATTATTCAAAAGTTCTTTATTATCAGGTGTGTGTCTCAAGGTTTGGACGTCCTGGAGAATTTATACCGTAGTATTTTAAGAAAGTCTTTATCTTCGGAATTATGAAACTTAAATATATTTGTTAAGTATTTGCGTAAAATTTAAGTAAAAGTTAAAAATGGAGTGCGTCATTTTAATGGCGTGGGTTGGATGGAGGGTTTAAATAAAATCGTTAAAATTTTAGAATATTCTTCAGGAATGTTAAACGAAAGACACACCACTGTATA
Source organism: Acartia tonsa (assembly GCF_053477335.1). Lineage (NCBI taxonomy): Eukaryota > Metazoa > Arthropoda > Copepoda > Calanoida > Acartiidae > Acartia > Acartia tonsa. The sequence goes on along the minus strand of NC_137264.1, from coordinate 22,828,532 downwards.
ATAACAGAAGTAAATATGATAGATTTTAATTCATCATTAAATTGATATTGGTAAAACCAAGGAAAGAAATTTGTTTCGAGATACATTAATTTAACACCTATTTGTATAAATGTTGGTAAAAATAGATTTTTATTAGCTTCTTAACGTATCGGAAATAATTTATTTGAATAGATGGTTAATTAAAGGGAACAAGAAGAATTATGGGTGTTAGTTAAGTGCTATGTAAATCAAGTAGCGTTTAAAATCTGTTGTATTAAGGGGAATCATTCTTTTGTACTATAAGATTTATGGGTTATGGTGTTAAAATATTTTGAGAGAAGCTAGTGGAAATCTGTATTTATCTTCATTATTTTAAACAAGGATATAAATTTTCAAAATTTTGTTTGTAAATATGTAAAGTTTGTATAAATTAAACTAAAATTTGCAGTTTTTAAAGATTTTAAAGTTTAGAAAAGATCGTTTTTTATAATATTATTAGCATTCTTGTGATAAAAAAATTGTACCTAAGAAATTTGTATATAAAAGATTAGAGCATTTGACTAAATTACGCTTATATTTCAAAAGAACTTGTACCTGTTTTTAGTAATTATGTGACAGAAATTTATGTAACGTTGTTTTAAGACGAAAATTAAAATAAAAGTGGTTTATAAATCTCACGTTTTCTTTTCTTATTTTATCTGTAAATTAATAAATTAAAATTTGATAAAGAATTAAACAAGAGAGTGTAATAAAATAATTTCGAGGTGAATGTTTTCTTATGAATATTGTTTGATTCTTTATAAATGTTTCGGAAAGATTGGAACTAGTTTTAGTGAAAGAAAAATGTTTTAAAAAATTTTTCACTTCTTTGGAATAAAAATTGTTTTAAATTTACGGAAATTTCGAGGTCAGAATTTATTTTAAAAGATCATAAAGGTTGAATGTTTTCAAATCTTAATTAAAATATTAATCTTTAAATGGTCGTTTTAAAAGATAAAGACGATTAATCGATTGCGTCTTTTTTCTTAATTTGATAATACCTAGTTGTATATTTCCGATACATAAATTTTAATGTAAATCTGCTTTTAAGATCTCGTAAAAAAAAACTGATTTTATGAAAAGAAAAGGTGTTATGATAAACCAATTTAAAACGTAATACCTAGTTATTTTGATTAAGATTCAAAAAAAGTTGTATTTATTTCGAATATAATTCTAAAATTTGTACTATTAAGTGGTTGAAAGTAAGATTAAAGTTTATTGAGTAGGAGCAGGTTAGTTTGAATACAATGGGTGAAAAATACATTGTAAAATTTTGGTTAGAAATAAGTAGGGGCAATTTAACTTGTGTGTTTAGTGGACCAAAAAAGATTTATGGCACGAGGATACAATAAGCTTGTGCGGAGGGGAGGGGGTTATAAAATTTATGGGGTGGTATTAAGATATTTAGATAAATATTGAGATTTCGTTATCTTTATGGTTATAAACATTAATTTAAATGGTAGGTTGTAAGATTTATGCGGTAAATATTTGGTAAGAAAATTGACAAGAAGTTTTCATCTGCCGAAAATAGATGTAGAGAAACCGTTGGCCAAATATCTGAAGATTTATGTTAGCAATCAAGAAGGACTAGAAATTTGTATTACAGGATGGAAATAAGTTAACCGTTATTGAATATTTGTTTGCAAGAATGTTCTATAAAGCTTAGATTAGAAAAAAAAATTTCTTAATAGTATGGAATTTATCTTATATGTAAATATTGGATCGATTTTAACATGGAATTATAAACGGCTTAAAGGTATGAATAATAGAGCTTGGATTTCATTAGAGGAGAGCGGTGAGAATTGCGTGTTCTATAATGCTTAGTATTTAATAAAAACAGGTAATAATGCGATTAAAGAAGTTATTAGTTAAGAATAGAATGTTTAATTTTTCTATTTCGTAGGATTATAAGTTAAAAAATGCTTCATAATACTTAACAATGAGATTAATATACAGGTGAGAAGTTAATTCGAACTGTTCGTTACTTTGATAAAATAAATAAATGAGCGTTTGAAGGTTTAATGCAAAGCGTGTTTTATATTGCTTAGTAATAAAAAAAAATAAAGATTAGGTCAGAGATTTTTATTTATATGAAAAAATAAAAAAGGCAGTGTTACAATTAAACAGATAGATAATAAGATGATTAAAGGTTTAATTTCACGTATATATATATAAAAAGAATATTATTAGGTACGAAATGAGAAAATTATTTGCTAGACGCGGAAGCGTGTTTATGTATATTAGAAAAGGATTAAGCGTGTTCTATACAGCTTAGGCTAAATTAGAATGGGTCGATTCCAGTATTGGGGGGTATGTACACAGTAATTGTTAAAACTATATTATACAATAATTAGGGTGAATCGATTTCGAGATTAGATTAATTATACTTATTATTAGGAGGGGTTAATTATAAATTGATGCTTGGGACTTAAGTTAGTTAATCTATTAATATGGCGGATATTAAGGAATGTAATTCAATAGAAATGGCTTAGATGCATTGAATTATTAAAGTGTGTAGTATATGGCTTAGGTTTACTCATATGATTAGTTTGAATTGGTTGGAATCGATAAAGGTTAATAAAAGAAAATATGACAGAAATAATGTACAATAATTATATTAATAAATACACAAGCAAAATTGTAATTTAAATAGTATCATTTGTCGTATTTCTAAAAAATGTGTCGCTATAAAGATTGATGTCAAATCCGAATTTTTTACGTTCTGAAATAGACATAGCATCAAAGAATATGTAAAATACATAATAGAAATAAGGCAGATGATTTCGGAGGATGAAATTAAGTACTCTAGGTGCAAAATTTATTGTAGGATTTAGCTGTTTATAGATAATAGCGGCATTACATAAATTAGAAATAAAAATGAGGTCTTTATGTTTTATAATGATCTCTAGATTAGGTTTTAAGATTCTATCTCTAAAAAGATCTTTTTCAGCTGGCGTAAGGTGTTTAAATTTTAATAAGGATCTGTCTATTATTTCGTCCACGTTCAATATATTGTTTCTGATGGTGCTGGATATGTTATACATCTGAAACAAAAAAAGAATTATGCATGATTTTTTCTTACCATTTTAATAATGTTGTTTTCCATTGGAACTCTTTTACAATGACGTGTAGATTTGAAGAAAAGTTTTTGCACTATGGCTACGAGAATAACTACTAATCCTACAGCTGAAATATCAATTAATATGCCTACGTAATTATCTTCAACATATTCAGGAAATGTCAGATTATTTTTAACTTTATCTTCTTTTTTTCTTAAATAATCTGTCATGTAATCTATTCTATTGTGAGAAAATGTAGATTCCTCGACATCTCTTGCTGAGTTACGCTTGAAGGATACTAAACCAATCTCCATGTCTATGAATGATAAATCACCATCAAAAGTTATATGCGCAGGTAAGTCTGATTGAGCTAAATCAACATTTAATTGATTATTTATAGCATTAATAGTTAATTGGCTGGCTTTATGAAGCAAAACTCCTTCATTTGTTGGTGTAAAAGTAATTGATGGGTTATATTGAAATTCACAAAATTTTAATGTATCATTAAAATTTTCTGAGTTTAAGGCTGTTAGACATTTATTAAGATTTATCCTTTGTTTATAAGATAAAGATTTATCTGATGGCTTAATATATTTATGTAATGAAGGATCAAAAAGATAACCTTCTTCTAAACCAAAATTATTATAATATACAGGAAGTAGTTTGTTTCCTGTTTTTTGGTTGTGATATTCAATCTTTTTGATATAATACGTAGGTATGCCATCCTTAATAAATGAATCAATTATTTTAATGTCTGTTTTAGGTGTGTTGTATTCAAAAGTCGAGATGGCAGAGGCCAAGCGATCTGTGATTATGTTTTGTTTGGCTTGTTTTATGGCTTCATAATGTGAGTCCAGGTTAGTAAATAAATAACTTAGTGTTTCTTGTATAAATCGAAATTGGATAATTATTGATGTAAAGGATTGACTGTTGGCTTTAAAAGCGTCCCAAGTAGTATATTTATCAAATGTTATCTTTGTGACCGCATTTAAATAGTCTAATGCATTAAGGGTATCATTTAAAAATTTCTCAGATACTTCAAATTTACCAGATTGGTGATAAGGCGATGGAACCTCTTGTGTGTAATATTGCTGTAATTCAGTAAATTTTTTGTTTATTTCCATAATTTTTTGTATCTGAGTATTTACTAATGATAAATGTACATAATACTCATTTGTTATTAGCGTGTTATATTGTAGGTCGTTACTTGCAGGCAATGGGAATTTTGTATTTGCTTGATCATAAATATTGAATACTGTTGTATTAATTTTGTTAATATCAGGTAATTTACATTCAAGTTTTATAATCGTTTCAAATTTATAATCATACATATTAGTAGTAATAGTGTCGATTAAGAAAAATTGCAAAGAAAATATTGACGATGGAAGGATTAATATTAATAGATATTTTAATAGCATTATGAATCAAAAATCTTAATATCAACTTTTGAATTAAAATTTACCTTTTTATTCTGATTTTGTGCTTTTTTAAGGGCTGATCTTGTTACAATCTGTTTGTCTTCGTCGTTGTGGTCTTCAGGTAGGTCAACGGGCTCTATGGGGACAACTCCGTTCTCAAGTTCCTTAACAATTGCAATTTCGTCGTCAATAATTTCCTCAGGTGTGTTAAATATTTCTTCAAGAACTATATTATCTGATGATAAAAGATTATCTAATTCTTCTTTATTTATATCCTCATACTGTTTTAGGCAAATATTTTTAACAGAAAGGGGGAGGGGGTCAAAGAGGGGGTCTGAAGGAATGTATTTTTTTATCTCATTCCTGTTTCTTCTTAATTGTTTATTATTTAAATTAGATATAGCTTTTACTACTACAGCTTTTTCAGGGAGTTGTACAATAACAAAGGGTGTTTGATAATAAGTTGTTTTTAACGGTCGTGTATTACCTAAGATTTTGGATTGATCTTTTACAAATACAATGTCTCCAATTTTATAATCTCTGGTGATTCTATTTTTATTTTTGTATGTTGTCCTATCTACATTAACTTTTTCAATTTTTAATTGTGCTTCTTTCCATATTTTTTGTAGAAAGTTATGTTTTTCTTTTATTTGGTCAATGTGGATATGAGCATTTGGATGTATTTTAGGTAGGTTGTCTGATAGAAGCGGATTTTCTGACAAATGTACACCTGGTCCGAAGATGAGTTCAGCTGGAGAGTAGCCTGTTTTGTGAATTTTTGAGGTATTATGCAATAGACTGACAGAGCAGCAGAGGAAACTCCAATTGAATGACGGACTAATTGCCAAGACTTTTTTGAAATATGTTTTAAACAGCCCCACGTATCTTTCTATCCCTCCATGGCTAAATCCTGAGAAGGCTGAGGAATAAAACATTCTACATTTTAAGAAAGCTAAAGTTGAGATTGTCTTTTTTGATACAAAGAATGGGGCGTTGTCAGCAAGTATGCTTTTTGGGTGCCAAAATTGAAATATGTAATTTTGAAAAATATGTAAGAATTCCTCGCTTGTCTTATTGACTACGGGGAAGCAATTTATGAAATTTGTAGCTGGACATTTTACAATCAGTATGTGCACAAAACCACTACTACTAGGAAGACTTTCTATTAGGTCCATGTGTAAAATTTCACCTGCCTGGTCACTGATTGGATAGAATCCTAATTTTTCATTTTTGGAGTACTGATTTACAAGCTGACATGCATAACAAGTTTTTGTAAACTTATCAACATATTCTTTTAGGCGAGGATGAAAATAATTTTGGAGATTAAGAATCATTTTATCTTTGCCAGAATGGTTCGTAGCCAGGTGAGCAGAAGCTATATATGCATATAATAGCTTAGAAGGAATATAGAGTTTTGGAATGTCATCTTTGTCAATGTAATATAAAAGTGCATTTTTAATTTTGTATTTATTATTGTTATGTACATAAGTGTCTTCCGTTAATGCTTGGATGTAAATGTCTTTGTATTCTAATTTTTGTTCATCAATAATTCTTTGAGTGGTTAGAATTTTTTCTAAATCTTTCAGTGGTTGAAAGATTGAAGTTAAATTTTCAATTATTTTATTATATGAAAGACTAGAGCCTAAGACTTTTTTGCTGAGTTTTGTCTCTTAAAAATCTTTTTCAAATTTTTCTCTAGAGATTTGAGATAAGAGGTTAATATGTACTTCAGGGATGGAGTATGCTGTAATGTTGTTGACTGATAATGATTTTTCAGGTTTTGGATCTTTGTACTCAACAAACTGTGGATGTTGTACTACCCATTTGGCCCAGTCGCCAATGGACATCTCCTCAGCAGGCATATTGTCATCTAAGCTGTCCTTCACATACAGAGGTAATTGTATTTTTACTCTTTCATGTTTTGGGACTTGAAATTTTCTGCTTAGATAATCTGCTGGGTTGTTTTTTGAACTTAAAAATGCAAGTGTGACAGTTTTATGGTCATGTTTAATAATTAATCCCCATCGTTTCATTTTTCTACATGATTTTGTGACTCCTTCATTATACATCCAGAGGACTGTTTTATTATCACATAATGCTAGAGTTGGGTCGAAGCCTCGAAGGTGCTCCGTAGCATGTAAGGCATCTAGAAGTGCATTAAGTTCTAGAGTATATATAGCATTACTTTCTACTGTTTCAGGTATAGACTTTGTGTGATAACAGATAATTTCAAAAGTTCCTCTGTGTTTGCTGAGCTGATATTCTGGGTAAGAAATATTTATTGCTGGTCTTACAATTAGAGTGTCTTTTGATTCATAAAGTAGAAAAATGAGGGGTGCTGCACTTTTAAGTTTAGGTGCATTAAAGATAATTTGTTTTTGGTTATTGAATTTATCTGTTGAGTTTATTATTATTACTGATTTGTATAGCACACGTGCTAGAGCATCAAAAACATTTAAATCTTTGTCTATGGAAATTTCTCCGTTTTCCATATTTTTAATGAAATCTTTCATCATATGACGGTTTGACATGTATGTGTTTTCTAATATCTGTGGGTGGAGGATGTGGTCCCTAATATAGGTCACCATTTTCTTACAAATTGTATTGAATTCCGTAGGGCAATTTGAGACTTTTAGTAATAACTTGAGACTATGACTAAAAGAGTTTTTTACATCTTCACCATATCCTAAAGTTTTATCTAATAGATATTCATGTTTAGGTGGTTGAGATGTTTTTAAGTCTGCCATGAATGCTTTGTGAGATTGGTCTGCTCTTGGATAAAAGATAGGTTTATAAGGTAATTTTAAATCATAAATTATTCTGTGTGTTTTATCGTCCATGTTGATGTATTCTGGGACTTTTAATTTTGGGAATTTTGCTGGAATAATTTGTGCTAGGACGCAGCTATACTGAGAACCTGATGCGCTGGCGGCATCTGTCATAAGAATTTTGGGAACTCCAGGTTGTACAATTTTTGAGTACAATGGAGCTGATGATAAGGTTTTATTTAAATCCATAATTACTTTTTTATGTGAATCTTTCATAATGAATTTTGTTTTATCGCTTGTGAGTACTGTTATGTGTTTTATGTCTTTAAATACGTCAAATCCACAAACTGTTCTGAAGGAATTTAACATACCTAAATATGATTGCAGACATTCTTTAGATTTTGGCATGGGTGCTTGCAACACTTTTTCGACCCTTTTGGGGTCGGCTTGTATAAAGTTGTTGCACACATACCATCCCAAAATGTTGATTTTGCTTTTACAAAAGGATGCTTTTTCTATGGAGATTTTACATTTGTGAAAAGCTAAGCGAGAAACTAATTTTTCTATGCATTGGAAATGAAATTTAACACTTTCCTCATAAGTATCTTTTGCAGGTGTGAAGACAACAATGTCGTCGTAGTAGGTGTCACAGAAATCCAGGTAATCTGGCAACATGAGAGGATAACCATTGTCATCAAAGATTATTGTATTATTTTTATCTCTACTAGGAACATGATTAATGATCATATCTGTGAAACGAGCCAATATAGATGGAGAGCTGGCCAATCCTGTGCATAGTGAATTCATTTGATAGGCTCCAATTTGTGTTGCGAATTGGGTGTACTTGCGGCAGTCTGGATGTATGCTTATGGAATTAAATGCATTTTTTAGGTCTATGACACTGTAAAAGGAAGCATCTCTTAATTTATTAAGGATTGAGCTAACCGTAGGTATGAGTGGAGGCTCTATGGTTATAAGCTCGTTAAGTAGTTTGTAATTGACAACTAATCTTGCTGTTTGAGCTTTATTAGATTTTGCAATTAAGAAACAAGGACTGGCAAACTGACTGAGTTCCGAACCTGATGTGCTGGCCTTGCTGACAATGCCAAGTTTTTCAAGAATTCGAAGAATTTCTCTTAATTGTGCCAGTTCCATTGGAGCCAGGTAATAACATTTTCTGGTTTTTGGAAGAGAGACATGTGGTTTAAGTGTAATTTTATAAAAACCAAGAGTGTCGCTGATTTTACCTGCGTCCAGAGAGTGTAGTGAGATTATTTGTGGATATTTATCAATAAAAATGTCTTTTATATATGGCCAGTGTTCAGCATCATAATTGTTTTGTAATATAATGTCTGATGCATTTTCGTAATAATTTGAAGGAATTGAAAAACCTGAGGGTTGTAAGTCTTCAGGTACAATATCTTTAGTGTTTGGCTTAAAGCCTAATTGTATTGTTTCATTATCATCAAGGAAAGAATCTTCCTGTTCTTTAGTTAATGTAATAGGTGATTCCTCTATCCTATCCCTTTCTTCTGACAAGCTATATTTTGGATCTTTTACGTCATTATTAATTGCATCTGGGTTACCTATAAAATCTTCTGCAAAGTTAAAGTCTAAATTAAAAATATTTTGATCTATGTCTGCGGTCTTAATTTTATCATCTATATTTTTTAGAAGAGTGATTTCACCTATTGGAGTGATTGAACTGTCAAGGAAAGAGACTTCATGCAGTAAGTTAATTTTATTCTCAATGTAAGAATTTATGGAGATATGATTTATAACAGTAAGTTCCTGGCTTTGTTCAATAAAATCTACATATCCCTGGATTGCGCCATTATAAGTCGTAGGTCCTACATTTTGAACTTTTGCTATTACAGACATTTTATTTCTGTATCTTTGAACAAAACTAGTTGAAGGAAAAATTTTAATATTATAATGCTGAGAGTAAGGAATGTGGTCCTGACTTATAATCACGTGATCGTTTTCTAAAAATTTTGAAGCTGGGGATAATTGAAAATAGATTTCTGTTATTTCTTTAGGTTTAAAATCATTAAGAAAAGCATGAGCTAAATTTAAATTTTCATCAGTATCAAAGTAGCTAGGAACTTCTTGTTCTAAATCATTTGATTTGTATACTATTGGTTGCATATAATTATCGGCTTTAAGACTTTTAATAATTAAGTTTAAATTAAGAAAATCTGTTAATGATAAAATAACTGGGTGTTTGCATTGAAATCTATCTTGGAATTTAACAATGTACAGTTTAATAATTTGTGGCTTATCTTTATAATCAAATTTAGCTTTAAAATCGATCGTTCCTAATAAAGGTATTTTGTGACCCGTGTAAGACTTTAAACTAATATTTGTAGGTTGAATCATGTCATCCCATTCATCATCATCAAAGTATGGAAACAAATCTTTTAAATAAGAAAAAGAACAAATAGATAAATCAGCACCTGTATCCAGCATAGAGGTACATGATCTATAGTCATTATTAGTTAGATGTATTAACATTGGTATATATAGTTTCCGTCCATATGTAGGTTTTAGATCCATAAAAATAAGTTGGTGCTTGTCAGATTTTAGGGTGTTTAAAGAAATCACATTTAGTTGCTATTGTGATTTAATTCGATTTCTATATTCTTGATTCACTACTCTCATATCATAATCCCTGTGTTTTCCTTCCCTTTTAGCTTGAATAAAAGCGGGTCTGCGAAAACATAAGTGTTCAGGGTGGAGAAGTTTCATTTCATTTTTTGTTGCTTTAAGGCAGATGGTGCAAGGTACATTTGTTGGTGGCTGAACTTTTAATTTACCATTATCTAAACGCATTTGTCTGCATCTAGTTGATTCATGCCCAGAATCACCGCATAGAGGGCAATTAATTTTATTTTTATATTCTTCTACAGGTTTATTGTGGTGATATTTGTGAGAACCAAAATTATCGAAGAATTGGTCTCTAAGACGTTTAGAAAAATTTTGCGGATTATATTGGCCATTTTTATATTGGTTATGAGGCTGTTTACTATAGCTAGCATTGTTAATATTATTATTATTTTTATAATTATTATTATTCCTGTAATTATTAATGTTATTTCTGTTGCTATTATTATTTCTTTGGTAACTTTGACCAGGATTATATTGTGGCTTTCTATTTATATAAGAAGATTGATTATTATAATGATTTTTATTATTATTATTGGAGTTATTTGAATAATTTCTAGAGTATTGGGGCGTCCCGCCAATATCTAATGAATTTATATAGCTCCTGTTATAATTAGAGAAATTGGATCCATTATTATAAAATATATAATTATCTTCTATATCGAGATTATTGATGAAGTGCCTATTATTTTTATAATTATTATAGCTAGATTTTGCATGATTATTGTTATTATACGTAGATCTACGATTTTCATCAAAATTTAAAGCATTTACAGAGTGTCTAGGTGTATTGTATTTGCTGAAATGTATAGACTTCATTGGTTTGCTAGCATAAAGTTTTTCTAATTCTAGATCTATGAGGTCAGAATAAACTTTTAATGAAGTACTAAATTCAGCAAAAGATGCGTTACGGCCGTAGTAAGCATTGCACTCTTTTTCAGCTTTAAGTACGTACTCTGAGCATTGGCGGGGCAATGCTTTCTTTAAAGCACTTATGACTTCAGCATTAAAGCATGAATTTCTGGAGGTTTCATCATGAATAAGTGCCGCACGGTTCCCTAATTCAAGAATGTCTGATTCAATACTTGATAAGGTTGAATTAGGGGGAGGATTATATTGTAATAATTTATCTCTAGCTTGGAATGGATTTATGCGAGTATCATATTTTTTTAATAGGTTTGAATAGATATCGCTAATAGGCAATTTTGAGCTTATTTGATCAGATATAAACTGATAAGGTTCATTTGTAAAACTTTTTTGTAAGAATCTTTTAAATTCAGCCTCTGATAAACACATGTCCTCCTGAAACTCGTTAAGATTTGTTAAATGTTCAGCAATGGAAGGAGAGGAAGGACTTTTAGTGTTGAATTGTTTTTTTGGAAATAGATTATGAGCTAAGTTTCTTTTATACTCATCATGAGTTAAGATATCTGTAGGAGAATATTTTGAAGGGGCCACTATAGTTTCCATGGTTGTAAATTTTTTATCCGCTGTATAATTTTTTATTAAGTGATCTAATTTTAATTTTTCTTCTCTGATTTCTTTTTCAATGCGTTTTTTATTTTGTTGTAAATGTTCTTGATAATCATTACTTATGTCTTCTATATCAAGATTTGGAGCAGGAATGTCAGATTTTTTACTCAAAGCAATTGAAGTGCTAGCTAGGTTTAAAAGTAATCGACCGATAGGGTCTTGTAATGTTTTTGCCACATTTTCTGTAATTAGATTATTGTGATGATCATCATTTATTAAATTATTATCTGTATTTTGAGATTCCATTATGATTGACCCCGCCTGTGACGTAGGTCTCGAGGGGGATTTTTCGCTTCTTTTAAAGATGCTTGTCATATTTTGACTTAATTAGTTTTATAATATTTTCAAAAGTTGAGAAAAATTGATTTATAAATTCAGCAAAACTTTTTAACAATTGTATATTAAAAATAGATAAAGCTACTAAACCTAATAAGGATACGAAAATAATAAAAGATAAGGCAATACACTTACCTAAAATTTTGAATGTTTTTCAGGTAGAAAACCAAAGATCGCTGTTTTGACGGGACTCTTCTCTGTTGATGTTGTGGTGTTATATACCGGATCCGTCAGAAATCACAGGTCTCCTTAATATTACTAAGAGTTATTATCACAGAAAGTTTTTCACAGCAAATTAGAAATACTTATTAATGGTGTAGAATACACAATCCGATAGGAAAAGAATTCGAGAACTATGAAAAAAAGTTGGAACAGAGTTTATTAGTAGCAAATCAAAGTTATAATGTCAATTAGAATAAAAATAAGAGGTATCCTTTGAGTTATATCTAAAAAAATAGCAAAATTTTCAAGTGCTTTATCAGATTTTAAATTGTCTAATTCAAGTTTATAAACTAAATTATTGGCTGTTATTTTAGTGTCAATTGACGCAATTAAAAATAGTAATATGATAGTATAGAGAAGTTGTTTTGTCTTGTACAAGATATAGATTGTCAAAAATATTAAGTATATATCAAGGAAGTCAATGTTCTTGGTAAAATGCTATGGGTCCGTATAGAAAAATAAGGTAAGAGAACTTAATTAAAAATTTTCTTAATAATTCTTATCTATCTAAGATTCAAAAGGACGGTCGCACCACCTGTAGGAGTGATGATAGCGTTTACCGCTATTCTATACCTTGCGTTATCAAAAGAGCAGATTTTAACCTATCTATCCTTTGAAATTAGAAGACGTACTTATCAGCCTTCCTACCTGCAAAGCAATCCTTTAAATGTTGGTTCAGTAAGTAGATAATCCTAGTCCCGACTCTCAAGGAAACCCAATTCTAACCGATAAGGTTCTCCCTTTCTTAACGGCTTGCCACTAATTCCCTTGACAGTGTTTTATTCGAGCTAGGTAAATTATAGAGTAGTTTTCAAACGAGTTTACCAATTAATAACTAATTCCTTATTATTTTATAATTTTATTTTACAAGACTTATTTAAACACAAAACAATCACAAGATATTAATTAGATTTTAATTAGATTACAAGATCTCAGGATTTAATAATATTAGATTTATATAAATGGTGGAATAATACTTATGAATTTATTTACAAGACAAAACAATTCAAGATTTTAATGATATTGGATATATAAAAGGTGGAGTTATACTTATGAATTAAGGACAAGACAGAACAATTTAAATTCAAAATGGTTGCAATAGTTTAGAATAAAACCAAACAAAATTGTACACAAAACTTATTTAACACAAAGGATTATCAATTAATGTATACTTAATTACAGACGTGATAGGTATACCTATCTCAATGGATTATTAATTACTTAAGTATTAATTACTATTCAAAGTTATTTCTTTAATTTAAAATGATAATCAATCAATAGCGTCGGACTTTTACTGAGGCTTTAAAACAAATCTTTTACTTAATGTTTAGTTTAAGATTTAAAATTAAATAATCAACCAATGGTGTTAAATGTTTACTGAGGCTTTAAATAAATGTTATTTTAGACTTAGCTTAGGATTTAAATTTTAAAATCAACCAATGGTGTTAAAGGTTTACTGAGGCTTTAAATAAGTGTTACTTAAAACTTTAGCTTAGGATTTTAAAATTAAAAATCAACCAATTGTGTTGGAATTACTGAAGCTTTAATTAATATTACTTAAACCTTTGGCTTAATAAACTTGTTATCAAATGTCAATTATTTCAGGTAGTCAAATTCAACAACTGATGTTTGGTGTACCTTTGGATATGATTAAGGTAATTTAACCAAAGTCTTTGAAGTAAAACTTACTGGATTTCTATAGATCTGGAATTAATTTTCTATGGACTATGTTCTACAAGTGAGATGCTTTAAGTTTGGTGGCTATGAGAAGAGTGAGGAATTTCCAGAAATCCCTTCCTTTTATACTTTTGGGGACGCTTGTTGCGCCCCCTAGACGTCTGGTTCTAACCATAATTAATGGCCATCTTGGCTATCTGTTGCTATGATTGTCACATATCAGACGTCTAACCTTTTATGGTTGTTGGTTTTAGACGTCTAAATCACTGATATTTTCACTTTCTAACATGGTGAAATTTGGTATACTAGACGTCTAGTTTTTGATCTGTGGATAACTGTTTATTGGGGTTGTCACTTTTTAGGGTAAAACTTTCCCTTTTTTCACTTTCCTTCTGTCTAACAAGTGTATGAGTCACTGGGTTATGAACCCTGGTATGTGACAAGTTCATTGACTGCTTAAAACAATCTCATTCTGACAACCATTCTTCCACCAAAGGCCTGTAATATTTTAAGTTTGATTATAAAGGAAATGGTTGTGGTTTTTAAATTTAAAGATGTGATAAAAGGAACGAATAAATGATTTGTTGATTTTGAACTTTTTTATCCTTGTTACAATATTAAACATTTTATAGGATACTACTTGGATGTTGCATTTTGGACAAGGACAAGCTATGTTAGAAGGTAAGTGTTTTAAAGCTTACTTTTTACATTTTATTGAAATGTTTGAATACTGCGTGTTTAAACCAAGAAATCAAGATTAAATAAAACTATTTAATCCAACGAATAAGATAAATGGCAGGAAATATTCATTCATTTCCAAATAATTGGTTTTAAATATTGCATACATTTATTTAAAAATTTAATACTATTTAATTTTACTAGGGGCTACGCTCCTAGCATGTATCTTCTAACGGATAAGAATGTGGAAGAAGGCTTAAATCTGAAATAAAATTGCCTAAAACCATCCCGACACCTATGTGAAGCTTCACTGCAAAGGAGGACCATATCGATTCAGCGGTTAGCGAGATCCTCCGCTAAAAACAAAAAAAAAGCTTACTACTTTATAGAAAGGGATGATAAATTGACATAAGGCCTGGTACTTAAAATAATCATTAAAAGCCATGCTGTGTTAAGTGGGTATTTGGAAATTTCATTTTAAAGGTTCTTATGTTTTCAAAGCTTTATCTAGAATTTTTATGTTATGTTAATCCATATATCCAATGAAAGATGTACTGTGAAAACGAAATCTTTATTTGTAAACTCATATTTCTAAGGAATTTACATAGTTGTATGATTTATAATCTTTTGTATGTTATCACATGTTAGTACAATTATTTAAAAATGTCAATTTTTAATGTTTGAAATGAAATTTTTAAATCATTATGCTATAAGACACCCTAACAAAGTAGAAATTATTTTATGGACCACCCTAATATCTTATAATAAAGTGTTGTCAGCACTTATTTATAAGATGCAAAGTTTTTGAATTTTAGCAAAATTTGTCACTAGCAAAAATCCTTAATATTCTTTTAATTTTCGATAGCGAGACATTAGCAGTTAAATACAAAGTGCAGTAGTCAAGCTTATCCCCCCCCCTTTTTGAAATTAAATTGAAAAAATATGTTTTTGGTGTGGGGGAGAGGTAGATTTTTTGTCCTAGTGTTGTTTTATATAGGTAAGGACAGGTTAGGACACTGCAGGTAGAGGTCCTGCAGGGTTTAGGCATTAATAAAGAAATAACTCTCCTTATAAAGATAAGAAGGTATTTTCTTTTTATTTTTAGGGAAATCACCTAAGAATAAAAGATATAAAAGAATAGGTTCTTATCAAGTATCTTGCATCTTAAATTTTTAAAAGCGAAGCTTTTCTATAATTAGGGTCGGTCCGTCCGTCCGTCCGTACGTCCGTCCGTCCGTCACGGATAGCTTTTTTCGTTAATTTAGACATGTTAGAATTGTCCTATCGATTTCAAATTTTGCATGGTGATTCCTTTAGTAGTTAGGTACGATTTAGAAAGCGTAGCAACTCTATAATCATTACCAAAATGTCCGTACGTCCATTTTAAACATGTTGATTTTTTAACTTTTTTAAATAGCTTTTTTCGTTCATTTAGGCATGTTAGAATTGTCCTATCGATTTCAATTTTTGCATGGTGATTCCTGTAATAGTTAGGTACGAGTTAGAAAGCGTAGCAACTCTATAATCATTACAAGAATGTCCGTACGTCTATTTTAAACATGTTGATTTTTTTACATTTTTAACAACAAATTTGTATGATTTTTGGTATACTGATTCCTGGGACAACAAAGTACAATTTTATAAGCGAAGCAACTCTATAATCAAGTCCTAAAAATGTAAGTATGTCTATAATCATTATCATTTTCAACAAAATTACTTACAATTTTCCTTTGACTCTTATACATTCGCATTCTGATTATTCAGTTCTTACATTATACAAGTGTTAATGTCCGTTTGTCCTACCGTTTTAGAGCTTCGCTTTTATGGATGTTGTCATCCTTGTTAATTCATATATACTTAATTATTACTTATAGAGAACCAAAGAGTAAAATTTAATTTTTTAACATCTTACAATTGTCATTGGACACCTATGCTAAACTTTCCTGAAATTTATGAAAAAAATAAGTCAGCCATTTACGAGATCTTAGACTAAAATTAACTAAATTAATTATTTGATTAAGAGTATATACATATGTATGAGTTTTTAAGAAGAGAATTCATCAATTTTTATACAGCTAAAATGTTTGCCACTTTGTTTGTACACCCTGTACAAGATTAATAGGATTACAAGAAGAAGTCAATTCATCAGAAGAAAGAGCAGCTTCTTCAATTCTGACGGATTTAATTTGTTAGCCCTTGAATGCTTTTAAGCTCCACAAGATCCCGGACACGGACAATTATTCAGTAATTTTAAGACCAAATTATGTCCATAATTATTTTAGATAGTTTGTGGACTAAATATTTGGCTTTGAACGAAATAATCTTTTCATTAATTTTGCGTTTATGTAGTCTTAATAAAAGTGGCAAAGGCTGACACAGTATCGACATACCGACATTCATCATGTTTACATAATAACTACACAATTTTCAGACAGGAATGTATTGCATCTACTTCTGCTATGTCATATGCAAGATATTAATATTAAGATTAGATTTATATGCAATGGCCTAAAAACAGGAGCAATGTATTGTGATATACATAGATAGAACTTTGTATGTCCCATGTTAATGTTGTCTACCTCCATCATATCAGTGCTTAATATTTAATTTTTTTCCCTTAAAAGATTAAAAAGTAGAAAAATAACTTTTCTTTAATTGGTAAAAATATCTATCACTTTTCCTAGAGTGTTTTTGTACTTTAATATAATCTTTCTATATAAGTTACAGGCTTTTGTCTGTCTGGCTGTGTTTAGCAAAGGATATTGATAATTACTGGAACTATATGGTTCTCCTTTAAACGAAGCCCAATCCGTCCTACTTTTGATCCCTGTGACGTCATAAAAATGAAGCTGATCAATCTCTTTTTTATGGGTTTTCTTTTCTACTTTTCCTCTCCTCTCCCTTATTTGTATGACGTCACAGGTATTAAAAGTAGGACGGATTGGGCTTCGGACTCCTTTACAGTAATGCTTCTTACAGTTTCAGGGAAAATTAATATTTTGGGAGGGTACCTCCACCCTCCCATGAGAAACTGCCCATGGAAAATTTCCCTGCCAAAATTTTTTTTTTTCTCTTGAAATTACCCATAAAAGTGGTGACTTTCCTCCCTTTCCTGAAGTGACCTTTGGGGGGCGTAGCTTCTAGTATAACATAAAAAAGTAAGTTTTTTGTCTGAAGCTTTTTGTGTTGATTCAAAAAATTCTGGCATCACCTAAAGCATTAGAAGATATTATTATGCTCCTATCGTGCCTTGTTTAAAAAGATTTGTTTAGTTTATTTTGAAACCAATTGAAAGGAAGTAATTTAAATCTTATTAACATAAGATAAAGATTTATTCAAAAGGTAAACAAATAATTGATAGCGCAGTAATTGATAAAAAATAACTTTGGCTTTAAAAAAATGCTGTTATTTTTGGTTAATAACAAAATTATTAATCTGCTATTGGTGTCTAGAGAGCTCTGAACCCCCCCCCCTTCTCTTCCTTCTCTATAATTGATTTAAATAAAGGGGCCGTAGTTTTTTCCTGTAGTTTACCTTCGCTGTGATGCCCTAACCCTGCGGTGTTTTTCTGTACCAGTATAGATTAAACCAACCCACCTTATTTTTAAATTATTTCAAAATAAGAAAAGGGGAGGAGGTTTTGTGATATACACTTTGATTGAAAGTGCCTTGTTATTCCTGCGTTACTTAGAAACATTTGTTACAGTTCTTTTAAATTAATCAAATATCCAAAGTATATATTTATTTGCAAGGAGAGAAAGGGCATTGGGCTGTTTATTACACTAGTCCCCAAAGTTTTATAGTAACGCTTTCTTTTTTTTGGCTCAATAATTTTGGGGACTTGAATTTTGATAAGTTGATTAGAGTGTCCATACGTTTCAACCTGTAATTGTAATCTACAAAAGTAATAATTGTGTGTATCATCTCTGGAAAAGTACATCAATGTATCGGCCATTGTCTTATCCCTTTAGATCCCCGATTTATGCGCGTGCCTATTCAATTTTGTTGATAATTCAATCCTCATAATAAATTAATTCTCAAGATTTATATCAAATTTCTTATCCTTCATTTCCGTTTGCAAGATTATATCTCATAAAAATATAAGTTTTATATATGAATATTGTACAAAAATGCATATTAATTAAAATCTAATTATGCAATTTTTATACTAACTATGAAAAACATTCTTTATAAACTACAATTGAAATTAAGGGGATCGACTTCCCCCCTACCCTCGACACTATGAGCACCTAGAGGCCCTTAGGGGGCGTAGCCGCTTGTATTATTTAAAGTATCAAGGTATATTTTGTCTAAACTAAAGATCACAGAAAATGAGAATCCGAACTGGTTGTACTTATTATGGAATATTTAAAAATATCTTTGGTTGAATATTTTCCTATTCTTCACTGCCCTAGAGGCTAGGGACAAAGCAACTAGTTGATTTATAATTGAATGATAATTTAGAAAAATTAAGAAAATTATGAAAAATGCAAACATATTTTGGAGTACAAAGTATCAATTGAATTAATTTTATTTAGAAGCTCAACATGACAAGGATGACACCATCGACCATAACAGCGAAGATTTGCAAATCAGATAAACAAACGAACATTGATAAATATAAAGCAAAAAATAAATAAAGAGAGAAACGGTGATGCTATCGTGTATATAAAGTAGTTAGGGTTTTTGGTCTGAAGCTTAATATTTCAATAACTACTGAACTAATTGGTTAGGTCAGCTTTTTATAGGTCCCTTGATAGTTTTAGGCTATTTCTTTTTCAGATTGAAGTTTTAGCATTCTGTTAAGCTATTTTTATAGCAGGCCTTTTCTGCCCCTTTGTATACAGGGCCCCTAAAAGCTTGAAGAGCAGCCGTTAGTCCTATTGTATTTTTTTGTCTGTAGCGAAGGATCTTGCTATCTGCTGAACCGATATGGTTCTCATTTACAAATTAGCTTCTCATAGATCCTGGGAATGTTAATAACTATATGTGAGGGGAGGGGGGGGGGGGGGGGGCAATACCCTCCCATGATAAATGACTTCTAGAAAAAATGATCCCCTCCCAAAAAAAACACATTGATTTATTAAGATGCTACGCACCCCAAAAAAACATAAATTTAAATTATCTCTCTGTATGTAGAAGGATGTGATGTAATTAGAATATAAAAGGAAATGCACATTGACGCCAGGGATAAAGGGGCAGGCAGTCAAGTTTGCATACTTAGCTAACTTTGAGGCGTTACATAGTAGTTTATTCGCCCTCTAGACTCTAGGAGAGTGCGGAGGATATGAGGAAATAGCTTAAAACTAACCCATGATATTTCTAACGGTTATCTGAAAAGTACAACCAAAATTCAGACCACCAATTTTTGAGACCAAAAAAACCAGCGAGGCTGTTATCCAATGCACTGTAACTATAAAAAAGGCTTACTAAGGGTATCAACACCTAACATACTTTGATTGTACCACCTTTGTCTTTTTGTTAGCCGTTATATTACCATTCACTAATGATTATTTATGTCAATACACAATAAAGATGGTCATAACTAACATATCTTTGTAGTAATAATAATCACTCAATCCATTAAATTGTCCATTTTGGAAAACTTTTATATTACAGAATAACCGACCCCTAAACGCCTGATCAGAGCATTTAAAGGCCTAATGTTTCAAGGACGATAAATGTCTCCCTAGATTTTTAAAATTGCAGCTTTTCTACAATACGGATAGTTAGTATGTACGAACAAATTCGTAAATATGAAGTTCTTTAGCTTATTCTATTTCTTACACAATGATGACAACATTTATAATCAGAGTTAAGGACAAACGAACAATATTTCTTGTAGAGTGTCAGAACTTATTAAACAGAACATTGTTTTGTAAGTCTAACTAGTATAAGGACATACTTTTATTTTTTAGGATTTGATTATAGAAATGCCTCGCCTATAATATTGCACTTTGTTGTCTTATGAATCTTTATTCCAAAAATCAGATAAATAGGATAATTACTTTTATGATAATTATACCACACAAAAAATTGTAAAAAATAACCGGCATATTTTAAATAAACTTTCTGGTAACGAATGTAAAGGTGCTACGCTTCCCAAATCGTACCTAACTATTGTAGGAAATATAATACAAAGTTTGAAATCGATAGGACAATGCTAACATGTCTATATCAACGAAAAGAGCTTATCGTTAAGGACGTACAGACTAACCTTCCCTAAATATAGAAAAGCTTCGCTTTTAAAAATACTGTAAATTTTTCTTAGCATCTTTTGTTCTTGTTTTGTTCTTTTGATGTAAAATGGTCATCCTATTTTTGTATGTTTTAATGATTTTGTTTATGCTTCTTGTTGACAAGTTTTTCTATAATTAGGTTATTACCGTTCCTACATTCAGCTCCTTTTTTATAGATTACACATCCTTTCTTTAATAAAATAAACAAATCAATACAACTGCACAAAAAAATTTCTTAAACATGTTGTCTTATTCGATGGCATACAAACTTTTAGGTTGTGCAATCTAGCAGTGTCCAAATTTTTTTACCAATTAAATTTAATCATTTTAAATTGTTAGTTTGTTTATGATTAGTGGGTTGTACACTTAATTTATGATTTTTCATCTTATCCCTTAAGATCCCTGACAATACTACATACTAAGATCTTGCTGGACATACGGACAGACAAACAAACGGTCTGTTACTAGAGAATAATTAAAAATAAATTTGGATTTTTTTGCTTTTGCTATTACGGATGTTTTCGTTCTTGTTTAATTGACATTTGTTATTTTTGTTTCAACTTTTATGATACCTTTCCTTTTCAAGTAACGCAGCTACTTTATAAATAGTTCATATATGTTTGTACTTTCTTGCAACAGATTGTCTGTAAATTTTAAAATAGAACAATTTTGACAATTTTTTTAAAATCCAAACAATTGTTTGTTTATAGGATCTTTTGTTTTACACCACAACTAAATGTCTTTTACCCAGAGGTTCACAACTCATCTACTTGTAATTCAACTGCACCCCCCCCCCCTCTTACGTTATTCTAAATATACCCCAGGACTCCCCGAAAACCTCTAAAGCCCCATAATTTTTTTTGCGCTGTGTGCCATGGTTTGATGTATACTTAGTTTTGTTCCAATCAGATTTTTCACCTTCTACAAAATAAAATGCTTGCAATTTTTGGGTTAAACTTTTTTTTTACAGAGTTTTTGATGACATAAGAAACTTTTTCTGTTAATATAAAGATAAAAAGTACAATGATATTATTTTACATAAACTGAAAAGGCTTCTATTAAGTTAACATATTAGATTTCGTTATAATAAATTCGATATTATTTTGAAAAAACATGGATTACAACATCCATAATAGCGACAGTCCTATTAATTTTGATTTATCGATTGTAAAATAATTGATTATAATACTTGATACTGAAATGAATTGCAGCTCTTGGAAAATTGTACCCAATCGTAATATGAATAAAGTTTAACATTTTGTTATAATTTTATCATGTCAATTAATTAATTATTTTTAAATTTACGTAAGGTTCATCCATTTAGAGCACTTTCTTTTCAAAATTAGATTTTTAAACAAGCTTTTAAATCGTCTGGAAGAATTTTATATACTAATCAATTTAGAAAAGCTTCGCTTTTAGTAGGATCGTAGGTGTATGTATAAAAATTGGATTTTTATTAACTAAACTTTTCCACTAAATATTTTTTCTACATATAAATTCACGTCCTTTGTCTTATTCCTTGAATTTCCTGACAAAATTGGGTATTAAAGTATCTAGTCGATGTGTTTACTCAAGGTAAAGTTATATTAGTCAAGGGTATTCCTGTAGAGTTAATGCACCTTAGCTAAAGGCCTCGCATGTTATACAGTAACATCCTTTATAATCTACAGTTAAGTTTTAAAATGTAAAAATATTTTTGTTAAAAACATAAGATAACTTGATTTTCAGGGGGTAACTCTTTTTTGGACGGTCAGAGGGGCGGAACAAAGGACATCACAATTATAGTGTATACCTGCACTAATATTGGATGTATGTATTTGAGTTTATAGTTAAGTAGCTATTCTCCCTTTCAAAAAAATAGTGCTTTTACTACACTAATAGTCTGTCGAAATAGCGGGGGTGGGGGAGGGGGTGTTTCTAATGCCTTACTCCTGGAGGGTCTTGACCCTGCAGGACCTAATACTGCTTTGACCCAACCCTGTGGGCCTACTCAGTAACCAATATGATATAACCTAACCTTATCTACAAACAATATAGAAACAAACATCCCCTTAATTTATATTCTTTTAATAAGAAGGGAGGGGGGGGGGGGGGGAAGTTATCAGCACTTTTAGTAAAAAAACTGACAAAATAAAGGGATAGCGGACAAAATACAGCACTAACTGAAATAAGAAAAATTAGTATTTGCATGGTACATTTAAAATGTATTAAATTTTTCTAATTTTTTACTTTCCAAATATTTGCACATTTTGGGAACGTAGATACTCTGTATACTTTTCAAAAAAGAAGATTATTAAAAGTCCAATAATAGAAACCTTCTCTCCAAGGAAGTACCCTAAAACTAACCTAACCAAAACAAAAAAATGTTCATTATATTGTAGAACAAATGTATACTTCTTCGAGATCTTGTTCAACATTCAAATACTTATATGGGATGTAGTAAATTATTTTTTTGTGCTTATCGAGCACTGAACCACAACCCCCCCCCCCACATCCTCATTTTGAAATGAATTGAAAATGAGGGGGAAGAATTGTTATTTTTCTATGCGTAACCTGTGGTGCCCCTAACTACCCAACATAACCTAACCTAACCTAACACCATCAACCCTTATTTTCTTTCAAAATAAGGGGGGGGGGGACTATGTACTATGAGGAAAACTAACATATACATATTTAAAGAGAAAATGTTGATGCTGAGATACTTATAAATAAAATATTCTTTGTTTTCTATCAATTTTTGCATAACAAATGAATAGCTGTGTTTAGTATATTCAGATCTTTAGAAAAATAAACAAGGATGACAATTTCCATAAATAGGGAAACTTAAAAATATGAATTATTTTACCAAACCATCTATCTGTATTATAGCTGAGACTTTCACATAATTCTATAAAATTAATGTATTTTTGAGCCTCACTGACAGACTGACTGAGTGACCCATTTAAGTCAGAAAAGATCTCCCAAACAGCCGAGTAAATTATATTTTTCCTGTGTTACGGACAAACAATGCTATAAAGTTATTGTATTAACTTTAAAAACAGGTAGTAGGTAAATACATTTTATTTTTTAAAACTATTTTTTCTTTGTTTTTTTGTTTTATAAAAATTTTAAGATATTGGACAAACAACAATATCACATATGTTAATCAAAAAATATGTTAAACAAAATTACCCTTCTAGTTTGAATCAACCAATCAATATTTGATAAAGGTACTCAAAGTTTTAAAGCAAACTTTTTGATAACATACTTTTTAGTCTACTTCCAAACCGTTTGCTAAGCCGCTTTTAGACCAAGACCTTCTTGTTTGTTAATCAGAAACAATGAAAATTATTTTTATCGCTAGTTGTCAAAGTTGCTAAAAATATGCAGCGAAAAATTAAGAAAGTGAAACTTTTTCATAAAAAAATATTTTAAAGATTTTTATTTCAACAATACTTATAGGGAAATAGCGGATACGCCCCTAGAATCCAGAATAGTCCACACAATCTTGTGTTCAGTGGTTAACGAGATTTTAATGAACAAACAATAAAGGATATCGTTTTCCTGCCCTGTCTAATTTTAATAATTTAAGATAGCTAGAAAAATTAAAAACTAAGGGGGATGGTTACTGTTAGCGCTCAATAGGCACTTTAGGTGAAAGCACCCTATTTATTTTTATTAATAGAATTATCTCTTCTTAAAAAAGGAAGCAACATACATAAAAGCGAAGCTTAACTAGTCATAGAAACCAGCATAATGTGACATGGGTATTGGCTTTAGAATTCAAAAAATGACCATTCTGAAATATCCTAAAATCAAATAAATGTACGTTTCTGGTAATGTTTTTACAGAATTGCTAATCATTTTAAATTATTATAGTAACATCAATTATTTAGCAAAGTTTGATATTTATAGAAGGATTTTAAAATTATACGAGTCAGAGCAATATTTCACGGATATACAGACTAATCGACGATGTAAGCACATAGATTTGCTTTGCTTTAAAAAAAGTTGTAAATGACCTTTCCTTTTAGATATCATTAATCTGTTAAACACTGTTTTTTTCAAACATTTTACAAAAACAGCAAAAATTTTGAATAGCAAACTTGTAAAATAATCAATTTTTAATTTGCTATACTATAATAAAACCCACTTTACAAACAAGACAATAATGTATGTACGTCCAGATTAAGATTTTTTATCAGAATTACAGTTCAGACCTTTTCTTAACTTCTAAATCAATAATTTAAAAATTAAATGTATTGCATTAGTTAATAAATTCTATTATATTCTATAAATAAATATTTTCACCTGGTTAAAGCCGGTTTAAGGCCATACTGAAACAAATGTACTTTGCAATAAAAAAGAAAACAAATATCATAAGATTTTCCTTTCTATCTTCGCCTTTGGAACTTCAGGCCATCAAATCCGGACTCCTATTCGAAAAGTCAGTAATTATTTGTTGTTTTGAAAGTTGAACTTTATTTGAAACAACTAACAGGCCCTAAAAGACAAGCGATAAATTTTCTGTAATATTAAACTGTTTTTAACCTATTTTTGAATGGGGGGTCAAAAATATACTAGGACACCTATAGAATCAGACTGCAGAGCCCAAATGAAAAGTTACCGCAGAAAAAAATTAATTCTATCCGACTTATTCTACTTAATCTTTTGAATACTGAATCTCAAAGGTCTACACTTAAGTGCCTGTAGAGGCCACTAGGGGCGTAGCCGCTAGTATAAAAATAAAGTAATTAAGAATAAATAAAGCTATTAGAACTTTAATGATTTATATTGACTTTAAGAATACGCCGCAATAATGAACCAATCGCGTGTCTCCATAAACTATTGGAGGCCTATTGACAAAGTAGACACGTAATTGGTTAATTTTGGCGGCAAACTATAATTTTTAAATTCATAGTTATGATATTTTTATGTGGACTTTCCTATCCCTAGATCTCCTGATAAGAACCGGAATGGATATTAAAATGTTTTAAATTATTGCACCTTTTATAAATGAAAGTCCATAAATGATTTTAGAGCAAACGCACTTTTTAGCATCTAGAATTAATATAGAAAAACTAGATGAACAATCCTTTATTTGACCATGAGTAGAATAAATAGGAACTAGAAATTATTATTGTTTTAAAAATGTACATATTTTGTTACAAAAGATTTTTTATCTAATTCATTCATATAATAGTAGTTGAACAGCATAAAGTGTTGCTTTGAAAAATTATATTATGAGATTGGTTGAAATGTGACTAAATATAAAAAAAATCCTCTTCTGTAAAATTTTTAAAAAAGTTGTCACCGTTTATTGTGTCTAATTTACTATTTAGGGTACTATGACTCTCATTTCCAGGGATCTTAGGGGATAAGACAATGGCCGATAAATTGATTAATAATAAAATAAAATTAAAAGGATAATAAAATGAATCCTTTTGTATATTAAGATTATTAGTTAAAAAGTTTATCTTAAACAAATCAATTAAGATTTAATAAAATTACCCAAATATTCGTGTATAGTCCCTTTCGTGGCAACGCACCTTAAGGGGCGATTCTTCTTATTTTTCGCAGTAGCTTTTCTCCTATTTATAGCCCAAGCGGGGGGCTCTAACCCTGCGGGGCCAATTGCCTAACCCTGTGGGGCAATCACCTAACCCAATATAACCTAACCTAACCTAAAATAACCTATAAAAAGCCATTTAAAAATACGACGCATCGCCCCCTTTAGGGGCGTTGCCAAGAAAGGGACTATTCCCAAATATTCTTAACGTGGTTATAAAACTTTGGATACCATATATAATGTACAGTCCAATGTCCCCTTCCTCCACCTTCTTCCCTTAAATAGAAGTTCATTATTTTCTGTTTTATAATATGACACAAAAATCTTTTTTTAAAAAACTTTTTAATCTCTTTGATATGTCAAGTAAAATGTGATAGTTTCTAAATAAAACAAGTATAACTAGGAGTATAAGAAGCGCAGCTATGACAGGCTAATAATATTTTTACATTAAGAAATATCATGTCATTATTATTCGCCAATTATTTAAAATTCCCCAATATTAAACAAGAATGATTATGTTTAGTGGTAGACTGGTTTATAGAGATACTTCGCTTAAAATATTGTACCTTGTGTCCTAGGAATCATTGTTAAAGGTCACAGAAAAATAGGACTTTTTGGTAACGATTATAGAGTTGCTATTGTTTCTAAATCCAACCTAACTGTTACAGGAATCACCAACTAAAGTTTGAAATTGATAGGACAATTACAACTTCTTAAATTTACGAAAAAAATAACCATTGACGTACAAATTCTCATTATAGATAAAAAACCTTGAAGAATAGTTTCGCCCCTAAAAAAATAAAACAATTAATTTGATGGTAACCGGAGCTAAAAATCGGATTATAACCGTTTAGAAAGCAGGTGCCATCATTTTCGGTTCAGCGGACAGTAATAAGAATTCATAAATATTCTGGGAGGAAGGGGTTATTTGACTGGAAATAGTACTGGTACCCAAAATTTTACACCATTTTATTCGTTTTGTAAATAACTTTGGGTACTTTTATTGAATTTTGATTGGTAGGTTCTAAATCAGGAGTGTTCATTTTTTTCAAGCAAAAATTTTGATCTACAGAGGGATAATTATGCTTATCATCATTGGGATGTATTATTGCTAATAGTAGTATGTACCAACCAATCAATATTGAATCAATATTGAGAGTACATATATACATTGTTGTTTTTTTACTTTTGCTGTGTCACTTTTAATGCCTTTTTAAAACGCATATAATTTAAACTTTTTCCGAATTAAATAAAAAATTTTAAGTGCTTTTTGTCATTCTATGAACCTTTGGACTTCTAAAACGATAGTTTTCAAAAAAGTTTGTCATTCTGTGTTCTCTCATGCTTTTTGCAGATTTTTTAACCAAGCCTAATCAATCTGGGACAACATTGTCGTCCACATCCCGTCCGTTTGTACGACCGTTTGCCCGTGTAAGTAAGTTTATAAAAACAAAGATGACAACATCCATAAAAGCGAAGCACTGAAACGGTAGGAAAAACGGACATTGACACTTATATAGTGTCAGAACAGAATAATCAGAATATAAATGTAGAGTCAAAGCAAAATTGTAAGTAAATTTGTTTAAAAACAGGATAATGTTTATGGACATACTTACATATTTATGACTTGATTATAGAGTTGCTTCGCATATAACATTAAACTCTGTTGTCCCAGGAATAAATATTCCAAAAATCAGATCAATCGGATGATTAGATCACATAAAAATTTGTTGTTGACAAAGTAAAAATAATCAACATGTTTGAAATGGACGTACGGACATTTTGGTAATGATTAGAGAGTTGCTACGCTTTCTAAATCGTACCTAACTACTAAAGGAATCACTATGCATAATTTGAAATCGATAAATCAATTCTAACATGCCTAAATTAACGAAAAAAGCTATCCGTTACGGACGGACGGACGGACCGACCCTAATTAAAATTTGAGATCACTTTAGATGGCAAGGTCCTTGTTTAGCCTGTATGTTTCAGAATATAATTTGTTTAATGTTTGTATGTCTTTACACAAAAAGACAGTAATCTTTTTTTTTTTTTTAAAAGGCATCAGTTTTTATGAAAACTAGTCTCGTTTATTCAATAAACTGTAAAATGATATAATACAAGTATTAATAGGAATAAATCTACTTTTAATAAGGAAAATGTATATTTTTTAGAACAATTATATCAAGTAATAGTCATTTCTTATTAAAAATGTCATTATAATTTAGGTAGATATAAACAAGTATGACATCCATAAGTAGCGAAGCAAACAAATCATGGATTAACAACCGAAAAAGTGAATTATATAGCAAATATTCAGTGGCCATTAAAAATAAGGAGAGGGAAAAAAAGAGAAGGAGAAGATGAATAATCACGATATCTTTACATATTAATATATACATGTCGCTGAAAGACTATCGGACAAAGCAAATTATATACTGGATTCTCATTGGGTATCTTCACAATATTTTTCAGTAATATATCTTGAAAAGCTGCAGAGAAAATCAAGTTTCACCCTTTAAACGTAGCTGACTGATGGACACATGGACAGTTTTGAATTATAGAGTAGCTTCGCTACTGAAAAGGATATAGTTTAAATACGTTATTACTCTTAAAAACTTTTTAATCCAATTACAGAACATAACAAAATTTTCTATTTTTACTTTTTTAGAAATTTATTTAATAAGATATATTTTTATACGCGAAACTTTTCTAGATAAAAAAGCGCCTCTCCTGGCAAAAGTAGTATATTTCAGGATTCTCCTAATCCTAAAATTACTTTGTCAGCCCGTGAGTTCGTTAATAACGCCATGAGTTGTGAGATATGCGTTTGAAACTATTAGTGACGATTCTCTTAGGAATGCTTTAAAATAAAAGTACCATTTAGGAGGGAGTATTTACCACCCCCAAACAATTTAAGGAGGAGAAATACACCCCCCCCCCCCAAAAAAAAAAAATCTCTAGCAAAAAATTTTTTGCGCGTTTCGAGCGCATTTTTAATACTAAATATTTAATAAAATTTAAATTACCCCCCAAAAAAATTTTACCCCGGGGGTACATTTTGGAGGGGGTGAACAAAATTTACCCCTGCCAACAGATTTCAGGGGGGGTAATTACCTCCCCAAGCAAATTTTACCCCCGGGTTAAAAAATTTTGGGAGGTATAAAAAAATTTGCCCCTTCCAAAAATGAATTACACCCCCCTTAAAATTCCCCCCCCTCTCCAAAAAAAAGCTTGGACGCCCCTGTCATCAAAATATCTTTTTGTAGACAAACACAGATATATTTATTCAAGTGTTTTTTTCGAAAGAGACGTAAGTTCCTAAAAACAAATACAATTATGTACATAGGCAGCAAAAATGCGTAAAAAGATTAAAAAAAATAGATATTCAATATGTTTTAGTATTCATTTAAGAAGCGGAACTACTCTCTTATTCAAAATATCAGTCCGTCTGTAAGAAACATATTATTTCGGCTGCTATTTAAGATAGATATACAACATGATTACCTGTACTTATGAAAACAATACATATTTCCTGCAAAAAGGTTTCGTAATATTTTTTGTTCAAGGTATATATTCATTTTTTTAAACAATAAACGTTATTCTGTCTGTTGGTTGGTCCATCTACTATTTATGCTTCGCTACTTATTAATGATTTAACATTTATTTTTACATACAATTGTCTTTCTTTTGGCCAAACTTATGTCAATAATTATTTCTTTATACATATGTATATAAAAAATTAAGTCCTTACATAAAAGTAACAGGATGTTCATTCGTCTATACCTAAGGATCTCGCCATCCGCTGAATCAACTTTAATGGTTCTCCTTTACGATGTAGCTTCTTCAGGTAGGTCCTGGGAAGATTTATAACTAGTTTTGGGGAGGTATTTTTGGTTTATACTTTTCTCTATAAAACTAAATTTGAAAAAGGGCAGGGGTCATGTTCCCCACCTCAAGTATCCCTAGAGAACTCTAGGGGCGTAGCCGCTGGTAATAATGCAAATAATGCATTACAGGGAATTATAACGGATACCTGCATTTTCCCAAGACAAATAAAGATTTAATATTGTGGAATGATTGGTACAGCGGTTTACAAGGTCTAGGTTAACATACAAACAGACAGACAGTCATGTTCTATTTATGTTGCAAAGGTTGCGTGATTACTTGGAATTATTACAATTATCTTTAGTAATGGATATATTATTATTTGGATCTTACACCAGATTTTCACGTTCTCTAATAAAGTGAAACACGCAGCGGGCTAAATCAAACACCTTGACCCCATTCTTTCCCCTCCTACTGGATTAAAGAATTAACCAATAAAGATTTCCATGTTAGCAACCTAAATTGACGACAATTTTTCCCCTCATAATATCCACGTATATTCTACATCCATTTCTCCAGTTCTAATAAAATTCGCCCCCCCCCCCTCTTTAGAATCACAGACAGACACAATTTTAAAAAGAAGCCTCGCTTCTAAAATTATTATTTTTAATGATTTCTTTTTTTTAGTTTCAGAGCATAAAATGAGGCTGATTTGTTCGGATCAAACCTAATACTCATTTTTTTACTTCTACATTAATAGTTCTCAAATAAAAAGGTAATACCAAAGAAAAAGACACTATTTCCAGTATGGCTTCTAAGCGCACATTTTTTTTCCTTTTCACCTTAAATTTAAGGGGGGTGTGATGCTTTTTTATTTTGACATCCCCCCTTAGCTGTACAAAGGGGTTTAGACCCTTGTTAAGGGGAGTGTAGAGGGGTGTACCCATTAATTTAGCAAGGAGGGTTGATACACCTCCTTTCTGCATGCCTTGTGTGTCATACCACGAACAATTATATCCATAAAAAAGGGAAACCAAATAATTGGATCTACTGCAGTTCACGGTAAAATATTGTTGGTAACGAATATTGCCAAAAATCTATGAATTTTAAAGGCTGCTACCTGCCAAACGGCTGAACGTACAGATCATGCCCGCACACTGTTTTAAGCGGCATGAAAAGGCCTACAAATAATCTGGAATAGCCATAAATCAATAATGCATAATTATCTCGCAGTGCAGAGAAATGCGCCAAAAAGGCCTATTTTACGCGTTCTTTCTTCAGTGAAGCTTTCCCTATGCATCATTGGATCTTGGCTATTCCAGATTATTTGTAGGCCTTCTTATACCACTTGAAATGGTGTGCGAGTATGATCTTTACGTTCAGCCGTTTGGCAGCTAGCAGCCTTTAAGATTCATAGATTTTTGGCAATATTCGTTACCAGCAATATTTTACCGTGAACTGCAGTAGATCCAAATAATTAATACATTTCAGACAAATATATACTTGGTATGTCCGTCCGACCTTGGGACCAAATAAGTAGGTTACCAAAAATTGCTGAAATTTCTTAATTAGTTATAAAATATACAAGTTTAAGACACAAATTACTAAAAAATGAGTATTCCTTTTTTTTAAAGTCATATTCAATGATTTATTAACAATCAATGAAATAAGTATTTATCCTTATTTTATAGACTTTGTTGAAGCTCGCTATCAATGTATCGCTAATTTTGTCCCTTTAGATGTATTTTAATGCATGAAAAAATCGTCCTAGTGAATTGAAAACCTATTTTTATTTAGACAGCTATGCGGAGAAAAGAGTTTTTACTGCCCCTCCTTCTCATCATCCTTTCCCAATCTTCATATATTTCATCTAGGAATACTTTTTAAATTAATACTAGTGGCTTCGCCCCTAGCATCTAGGGATTCTGTATTCGGAACTGTTGAAAAAAAGCCTTAAACCATCCATAGACATAGATCGAAAAATAAAAAAGCCTAAAACCATCTCGAGACTTATGTAAATCTTCATTAGAATTGAGAACTCAATAGATTCAGTTTTAACGAGATCTTATGTTACAAACATCAAAACTTTCCACTTTATAAAAAAAAAAAACTAGTGGCTTCGCTCCTTGCTTTTAGGATGTTTATGAATTCCTGTATATTGGCTTGATGCGCGGAATCTGATTTAGGAATTTAGTACTTATGCTGGTTAATAAGACAAAAATAATCCATTCTACGTAATTTCTAGCATATGAAGTTTTCGTTCATGATTATTATCCAATAATACATGTTAAGAAATTTTGTAGATTAAAATTTTATAATGCAAAGCTTCAATCATATGAATACAATGAAGTGTACTAACCCTGCCTTTTCACACCAAACGTGTACACTTTCTAACCAATAATGTAGTCAGAATTTTTTCAACACTATGTCAAAAACTTGTTGGGGCGTGATTCTCCCAAGATTTAAAGTGAATGGTAATAATGAGTTGCGCCTTATGTGCCAAGGCTCACTAATAGTGTCACGTGCCAAACATACCACGTGCACCAGTAGGTGCCATGTTTAATGTATCACTATCTAGTATTTCTAAGCAAGAAGATTTTATTAGACTTTCGTGATTTTTTGGGTTAAATTCAATGTTTTTTAGTGAAACCTGTAGGCTACATTCACAGTTACAACTTTACCTGGAGGATTATGGGCTGATACCTGGAACTTATTTGAATCATATTAGGATTCACAAACATTTTTCCAGCATGGCTTCGAAACCAATTGATATTCGCTGTATTTGAACCGGTCCACAAAAATACTGAAAAACCATGTATAGCATCGCGTCGTATTACAGACAACGGGCCTTCGTCTTAATCCTATAACTTTTTCATTTTAGTATCCGCGGAAAGCTGTTTATAATACGATGCCTTAAATAACTATTCCAACATGAGAATTACATCAACCTTTTTTCGTACTTTTTCTTTTTTCGAAAAAAAGAATTACAGAAAATTAGGCTTCTCTTTAAACAATGATTAATATAAGATTTTAGATAATTTATGATATATTGATTATATTATGGTTAAAGCAATTAGAATCTCTTGACTCTTCTCAATAATGAAATTAAGTAAAATCTAGCTTTATTCGGTTGGGGAGAACAACGCAATAGATACAAACAAGGGTGATTTTAATTTATGTTTTATTTTAGAAGGTGGCCTTTAAATATTAAACAAGGGTTAGGTACCCTGTAAGAATCGATGTAATTACTGGGATTTATTGACAGAGGAAAATTGTCGCCAATTCAGGTTGCTAATTTTGTCCTCATTTATGGGTCAGTTATCTCCTTCAGTAGATGGGGAGGGGATAGGGTAAAGTGAGTGGAGGGGAGGGGGGGGGGGTAACTTTTCAGCTAGCTGGAAGTATTATTTGATTAGTGTACAATAAAATCTGGTGCAACATCCATGTAATTAAATATAAATTTCGAGTTTGAGCTTGAGCTTGGGTTGAGTTAACTCCTATTTAGTTATTGAAATATTTTCATGGGCCAACAAAACAGGAATTAAATCTAATTTACAAAATTGTCGGACGGACGGACAACGTGTGATAAAAAGTAGAAGTCAATTTGTAATATGAGTCTTTACATGAAATTTTAGAAATCTGCCTTTAACAGGACAGAGGGAAAAATAACATTTCACAAATATTTAGAATTCCTATCACTATAAAAGCTTCATGATTGCACGGACTGACAGAGTTTGATATAATGTAGATGCTCATTAGTCATTAGAATCTTTACAAAAAAAAATCAAATAGCTTCAAAAGTAGCATTGGCAATTATGAACAATCATTCAAACGGACAGACATCGTTTTAAATCTTACATTAGTTTCTCTAGCAAAAAATATTAAATTTGATCTAATTTCATTACAGATCTATATTATAGATGTATATAACTACCTTTCCCCCTTTTCAAAGGAAAATTTTCGTCTGCTTGCAATTTGTTTTTTGTTTGTTTCTTGGCTGTGTTAATATTCACGACAAAATTGGCTGAGTTTAAAAGACCAATTGAAAGTCGGCACACGGTCCTTGGATGGGGACATACAGTTATTTAACCTCTTCCCCCTCTAATGTTTTACTCTAATGATTTCATAACCTAAAGAAAGAGTTTTAAAAGTATATAATGACTTTAGTGAGAATGAGATAGCATGTATAGACGATAGTGATTGTGTTAAGTTAGGTAAGTGAATCTACTATTTATCCTTTTATATAAAGTAGTAAGGTTTCATGTTTGTCTGTTATCTGATCTGGTTTTAGGCTGTCTGTATACTTGTTAAAACGTCCATCTGTTCGACTGAACCACTCGACCTAGATAACTACATGGCCAATTAGATAAAGCTTTTCATAAAAGTGCAACAATTAGTGATTTTTTTTTATTATTTTCTCATCCTTAAAATTTATATCGTTATACAAAAGTAATAGGATGTTTATCCATCTGTAGAATAGAGATAATCTAACGACACGTTCTCTAGACCAGCCAATAGTAAAACAATGGAGTGAAACAACCCGGTCATATTATTGGTTAGAAATTGTGCAGATTATAGAATTAATGTGTTTGTCTGCTAGAAATTTTAAGTTTAACGAATTTTTGTGTCAAATGGACCATTTAAATTTAAATTAAAAAAATATTTTAGGTCACAAATTTTCTTGTTTCCTGTATTATTGCCACAACTTTATATATTTTAGGCAACAATTATTCTTGTTTCCTGTATTATTGCCTCAACTTTATTTATTTTATGCCACAATCATTATTGTTTCCTGTATTACTGCCACAACTTGATATTATAGGCCACAAATTTTCCTGTTTCCTGTATTATTGTCACAACTTTATATTTTAGGCCAGAAATTTTCCTGTTTCCTGTATTATTGCCACAACTTTATATTTTAGGCCGCATATTTTTTTGTTTCCTGTATTATTGTCACAACTTTATTTATTTCAGACCACAAATATTCTTGTTTCCTGTATTATTGCCACAACTTAGGCCACAATTATTCTTCCTGTATTGTTGCCACAACTTTATACTTTATATTTCAGGCCACAAATATTCCTGTTTCCTGTATTATTGCCACAATTGGGTGGATCCTGATCCTATACGGCCACATTGCCAGGTAATGCCACAACTAGACATACATTGCCTACTTGCTTGGACCAAACAGACAGACAGACATTGAATTTGAAAAAACCCATGATAGAGCCAACAAGAAGCTTGGTGACTAATTGAGTGCAGAACCCCTCTCTAACCCCTTATTTTGATATACATTAAAAGTAAGGGGGAGGGGAGCCGATTTTTAAGTTTGTGGATACTTTGAAGCCCTGCAGGATTAGGGCACTACAAGCATAAAACCCACATGGATTAGGCAATGGGAATAAAACAACCACCCACCCTATATTAAAATTGTTTCCAAAACAAGGGGTATTCAGTGCTCTGGGGGCACTGTGGGGTAAAGCACGAATAGCTTGAATTTGAAAATATTATTTTGTAGGCAGATTGGCAGTGTGATGAAGGACATAAATGTTACAGGTACAACTTTCATTTTCCAAATTTTACCGCTAAATAAAATGAACCAATCGAAGCTGCTTTAAGTGCCTATGTGAATGACTTAATACAATACAAATGACCAATGATGGGCAAATGCATAGACTAAATTACCAATGACAGGTCAGTATACATTTTAATTGACCAATGGCAGGCCAGTAGATATCTTTTTTTATAGGCACTAATAAAAGCTTCGAACCAATCACCTGTCTTCTTATCATAATACCAGCGTATTATTGGATGTACTTTTAACAAAGAAACACAGTAAAAGGAAACACAACTTTGTATTTTTCTATTTTAATTAGTTGGATCTTAAAATTTTGGGTCCGTATTTCTATAATAAATTCATAATAAAGGTGATCTAATATAATTCCTAAAGAAAAAATAAGCATCTTATGAAAAAAACATTAATCATAACATATTCTAAATTTTTTTTTCTCTTAAATTGACGAAAGGATTTTTAAAATTATTTAAAATATCGAATAACGTAATAAAAAATACATAATATGTATAATTCAAACAAATTCATAACCCCAAAGATTTTCTTTAATAAGGGCAAGTCCGTAAGAATAGCGTTCATAGAGGTAGTTAATTTTGGCATGCTGGTTTTAAATCATGCAAAAATTTTTAGTATGATATAATTCATTTGATTTTCCAAACAATGGGCCCTAGGACAACAAGGTATAATATTTTAAACGAAGCATCTCTGTTCTTAAGTCCTGATAATGTATTTCTTTAAACATTATCCTGAAACAATTTAATTTAGACTTTAAGATAATATAAGTTCTGACACTCTTCAAGTTTTAATGTTCGTTAGTCCTACCCTTTTACCCTTTGATGATACAGTTAGTTTATTAATATGTTGTCAACCTTTTTTAGAAGCGAAGCTACTCTGCAATTCACTTTGTCAGTCCGCCAGTCCGTTTGTCCATTCTATGATTTTTAAAGCTTCGCTACTTAAGGATTTTATCATCCTTTTTTTATGAAAAGTTAGATCATTAATTCTTCACAATGTAATTTAAAAAAATCAATAGTTAGTTCAAAGCTAAAACATTTATTACCAAAACGATTAAACTTAGACAACAAAAAATTCGAATTAAATGATAGCTTGAAAGGCCGAAGAAATTATAATATTTCTCTTTGAATTTTCATTTTATTCTTTACAATCAACCTCCTCCCCCCCCATTCCCCCCCATGTCTTTTAAAAATGAATTGAAAATAAGGGAAGATTAGTTTTTCGCGTTATTACTTTAGGTCATATCGTTTACAGTGCAGTGTATATCGTTTACAGGGTAGCCCCACAGGGTTAGGCATCGCAGGTACAGCCCCCCCCCCCTCTGCAGGTATTAGGTATGGGGAAAAATTACTCACTTATTTTTAACTTATTTCATGAATAGCAGGGGGGGGGGGTGTTCTGTGCTTCCTATGCACTTTGAGGAAAAGCATAAATTATTTTTTGTTTATTTCAGACATTGGAACCTGAGAGAAGTTGATAATGGTATTTGTTATTCTAACTATCAGGTGTATTTATCTATCTTTCTCTATCTATCTATCTATTTTTCTTTCTCTATCTATCTATCAAATGATTATCTTTTTTATAATAGTATTTGTTATTCTAACTGTCAGGTAGAATTATCAATCTTTCTGTTGTGTTGGACTTTGGGTGCCAGAACAAACGCAACTTTTGTTGTTTTGACTAACTTTCAAGACTTTGGGTATTAGAACGGATACTGTTGTTTATTATTTATTTACATCTTTCACAGAAAAATTTCAATAAAAATATCTATCACAAACATTAAAACAATTAAATTAAAACAAGTGACATGCACAGAGTTTTGTCATGGTGTTCTGCAAAGCACAACCATAAATGTTGACACAAATCATACAAACTTTTGGCACTCCCTTAAACCAAAACTGTGGGAGGTGTTAAATTTAAGGAGTTGTAATAGAGGCAACTAAACAGGTATTATTTTTATTGTTTGGGGTTGGATTTAACCCCTCAACAACCCCCATCCCTATATTATATGTCCATCATCCCACCCCTATATTACTGATACCTTTTTCTAAATCTAGGTGAAAACCTGT
Organism: Acartia tonsa; assembly: GCF_053477335.1. NCBI lineage: Eukaryota > Metazoa > Arthropoda > Copepoda > Calanoida > Acartiidae > Acartia > Acartia tonsa. Next base: position 22,790,888 of record NC_137264.1, on the reverse strand, counting down.
GATAAGCACTCTGACTGTCAGGCGGGTGACTACTGCTGTGGCATGTACTGCTGTCCACAACATTATTACAGGTGAACTATTAATATACTCACTACTCAGTATGTCAGACAGGTGACTAGTATTATTGTATGTACTATTGTACTTATTATTATAGGTGAACTATTAATATACTCTGCATATCAGAAAGGTGACTAGTATTATTGTATGTACTATTGTACTTATTATTACAGGTAAACTATTAATATACTCTGTATGTCAGACAGGTGACTAGTATTATTGTATGTACTATTGTACTTATTGTTACAGGTGAACTATTAATATACTCTGTATGTCAGACAGGTGACTAGTATTATTATATTTACTATTGTACTTATTATTACAGGTAAACTATTAATATACTTTGTATGTCAGACAGGTGACTAGTATTATTGTATGTACTATTGTACTTATTATTACAGGTGAACTATTAATATACTCTGTATATCAGACAGGTGACTAGTTTTATGGAACGTGTTATTGTACTTTTAATATATTTATTAAAATATTTGCATAATACACTGAAACTTAGTTTGGATTAGAATTAATGAAAACTATAATTTGTTTTAGGCAATGGAAGAGCTTCGCCTGTTTTTCAGACATGCAATGTAGGAGGTAAACAGAAATATTATTTCAGTATGGCTTCCAAACCGAAAAAAAAATAATAGCAATGTATTACAGACAGTTTTCACGAATATCAAATCTAGTTTTAATCTTAACATTTTTCATTTTAATATCTACGGGAAGCTGTCTATTCGATAAATAATCATTTCAAAGCAAAAAAATACTAGATTAATGGAGAAATACCTTGCAACCCCCCCCCCCCTAAAGAATGTGGTCCTGCCAAATCAACAAAAATATATAAGAATATGAGTCATAAACCCTTACCTCTGGGAGCGAAGCTACTAGTTTAAACTAAAAAGAATACGTTTTTTTTATATTTTTACTGGTGCCTTTCATCTAGCAAATCATGACATTGATAGGCCACTAAGTGCCAGCAAAAATGTAAATTATCAGTAGTTGATATAGTAGAAATCTCTGTATTAATAAGAGCTCTTTTCATATAAATTAAAACTAAATCACTAAAAGATTATTTTGAAAATCAAACCATTACAAAAAAACAAAATTAATTATCTACATATAGTAGCCAGTTATAATTTAAATTTCTAAAAAATATTTTTTTTCATAAATAAAACTTATTTGTAAAGATATGAATAGAAAGTAAGAATAATTGATATCATCTAGCGGACAAATTATAAACTAGATTATACTAAAGTTTTGTTTTGTTTTAGTTGGAAAACTGGAAATTATTGCTGCAACAATAACCTTTGCTGTGATGATAGAAAAGTTGAGATTCAGGTCAACATTTTTAACAAGGACTGTTAATTTGGGGAAAAGGGGGAGGGGACAGACGGGAAAAACCCATAATTAAAAAAATACAGGTTATCTTCCCTCTCACATATTTAACCAATTTACTCTGAATTTTACATGAATAACAAGTTAGCAACAAATTTGTTGGAATAAAAAAACAATATATATAATCAATAATACAAAGTAGTACGATGTCTGTCTGTCTGTCTGTCCGTCCGTCTGAAGCTTAAGATCTCGGTAACCACTGAACCGATCATATTCTACTCTTGAGGGTATATACCTATTGGTCCTGTGGTGGTTTTAAGCTATTTTTTTTAGGGGTGGGACACCCCTAACCCCCCCAAAAACAAAAATATCCCCCCCTTATTTTTTATTTTGCTCTGCTACAGGCTGCCGCAGGCTGCATTTTTTTTTTTTTTTTTTTTTGTAACCTTTGTGGAAGGTTTCCACACTTTTTTTACCATCTCTTGGGGCAAAGCCCCTAGAGGCTAGGGGCGAAGCCGCTAGTATATAAATAAAGCAGTAAGATTTTGTTTTGTTTGTAGCTTATGATTTCGCTAATCGCTAAACAGATACGTTCCTTCTTTACAGTGAAGCTACTTATCGGCCTAGGAAATGTTTTTAACTATTTTTAGGGAATGTACCACAACCCTTCCATGAGAAATCGCTCTAGAAAAAATTACACCCTCTCAATTTTTTTTTCTTGATATGTATGTATAATTAGTAAAAGATAAATTTATAAGGATTAGTTGAATCAATGAAAAGTTAATTTTTCATTAACCCTCCTAAATAAAAATAACCAATGTACACATTTTAGTTCCTTTCTTGACAAACATACTGTAAAGATAACAGATAATATTTCAAAAGTCTTTGAGAAAATTGTAAATGACAGATTAACAAATTTTCTTGATAAAAATAATTTTTTCTACTCCCATCAATATGGATTTTTAAAACATAGATCAACAAATCATGCAGTCATTGATTTTATTAACCACATTTCTGATAATTTGAACAAAGGAAATATAGCTTTAGGGCTCTTCATGGATGTAGAAAAATGTTTTGATTGTATATCGCATCCTATTTTATTTTAAAAACTGGAAAATGCAGGTGTGCGTGGCATTGCACTATCTTGGTTTAAAAGTTTTTTTTCAAACCGTACACAAAAAGTAAAAATTGGGGATGAATTTTCTGAAAATACTTGTAATATAGATATTTCTACTTTTCAGGGAAGTGTATTAGGGGTATTAATGTTTATTATATTTGTTAATGATGTACACAATTGTACAGATGCATTTGCAGATTTGTTTGCAGATGATATTTCTACCATCACTGCAGCAAAAAATTTAAAGGATCTTATGATTAAAGCAAACAAAGACTTAGATAATCTCACTAATTGGTATAAAGCAAATAAGCTTTCTATACACCCTAACAAATCTTATTTTATGATCTTTAGTTCAAACAGAAATATTCTTTCTGATCTTCCTGTTCATGATAGCAATATTTATCTACCTTTGTTTATAAATAATAATGCACCAGGAGAATCTAACATAACTAAAATTTCTCGTGTACAAATGGTACCTAATAAAGATACTAAATCAATTAGAATGTTGGGTGTCTATCTTGATAGCAACTTGAATTTATCAGAACATTGTAAACATATTCATGGAAAAATTTCTAGATCCTTGTATAGTCTTAATTTAGTTAAAAACATTTTGAACAAAGATTGCATGAAATTAGTTTTTAATGCTCACGTCCAATCACACCTTGAATATTACTGTAATATTCTAGGTATGGCACCTGAAAAATATTTAAAACCATTAAAAATTGTTCAAAAAAAAGCCATACGCATTATTAGTGGAGCTTCATACAATGAACACACTCCACCCTTGTTTAAAGAAAATAAAATTCTTCCTCTAGCTGAACTTATCAATTATAATATATTCAAATTTATGCTTGATTTTAAATTAGAAAGACTCCCAATTTCTTTTTCTGGCACATGGATTCAAAACAGTCAACGTGGAACTTATGCTCTGCGCAATGCAGATGATTTCTACATCCCCAATGTTCGATGCATTTCATTTTTTAAACACCCTTTGTTTAATTTTCCTCGTGTTTATAACGAGTTACCTAATGATTTTAAAAATCTTGAAACGAATAGAATTCTAAACTTGAAAAAAGTAAAGGATTACCTGTTAAATTCGATATAAATTTTTGTACTTTTGTTAAAGATAGAGAACACCATACTAAATTTTTTACCAACAAATACTAATATTAACATCATACGTGACTACTATAGTTTAATACTTCTATACCTGAACCAACCCACCTTGTCCTGCTTGGGCCACCACCGAGCCACCACTCCTGACAACAACATCACCATTTTACTATTAATATTAATTACTCTATTCCGGAACCAGCTTTACAGGCAAGCTTTCCTTGTAACAGTGGATAGCTTACATGCCTTCTTGGAATCTGGATCACATGGATCACACCTTTTATAAACCCGACCATAATCATCATGATTTACAATATACAACAATAGTAATAATTAATAAAATATTTTATTTGTAAACATATTGTCAATTTGATCTCATGTAATAAATATTTTAGTTTTAGTTTAGTTTAAGTTATAGAGTAGCTTAGCTTATCTATTAAATATTTTTAACCTTAAGACATTATGAATAAAATAATTTTTCATGAATAAGTATTTTCTGAACCCTGAATGAGATGAATCATTATTTCCAAAAAATTATATATTTATATGGTAAAAGTTTATTCTTTTCTTACAAAAATATATACCTATATATGTATTAACGTGCCAAAGAGTGCTAGATTCACACCCCTCCCCCTCTTCCACCTAGGTAAAATTAATAGGGGTAGATTGTTCTTACATGGTGATACTATTGGTCTACTGGGATTGTTGATCTTAACACTCTATATCTATTCTTTAACATAATAACTATTAAACGAGTAAATATATCATACAAATATGGCCCTTAATCGATTAATGTCCAAATGGATTAAACAAGATATGGCCCATTCTGAAATATCGTATTATAGACAGCTTTCCGTAGGTAGTAAAATGAAAAATTTTAAGATCAATTCCAGTTCGTATGCCTTGGGGCCAACAAAACTTATATTGATGTTTTTTATTTATTTATTCAGGATAAATCATTTTTTTCAATTTAGACTTTCGGGATCGACGCGGATTTGGATACAAACGAAATTTCTGATACAACAGGTGGACAAAGTTTTTTTGTAGCAAAGTTACGCTAAAATCTTATAGGTGGGACTGTGGGTCAGTCAATTCGTCGGTAAGGTGATTTAAAAAGGCCTTTATTGTTATATATTAGGTATCGCAATTACACTATAAACGGGGTAGGTCAGTATGTCTGTTCTTTGTTCTGTTTGTCACAAAGTAAATATACTTTTGCGAATACAAGGTTTGATGATTTTTAAAAAAATATTAAAAGCTTATTTCATTCGATTGTGTTTTTCCCTGTTACTTTAAATCAAAAAATAATATTTTTATGTGCTAAGTTTCAATCCCGTTTTATTTAAGATTTTATAACGCACAAAAAAAATATTTACAACTTAGTTATGCAAAAATATGATGGATAAATAAAAATTTATTTTTCACAGAAATAAAATGATATATTTATGAATAAAAATTTCGAGCAATTGATGTACCATTATATAGCAGCAAATATTCTTTAAAACTTTTGAATATAAATTTAAACTTTAGAAGTCCTTTCATACAAATCTTAGTTTATAGCCAGGGGATTCTATGGGACAAGACAATAGATTTTTTGTAGGTGAAAATTATTGGTTAAAATGTTTTGTCCCTGCAAGTTTTTAATCAACTAATGAAGATTTACAATTAAAAAGTTTTAAGTCAACAAATGAGAGCAAGTAACAACTTAATAATCCTATTAATTTTTTTTTTTGGAATATTAATTCCTAAGACAATCAGACAAGATTTATATGCATCCATAAAGTGAAGGATGAAAATGCAACAATGTTAAAACTTCTAAATATTATTGAAAATTAATTGCAATGCTACCCTATATTTGTAAATGTTCGTTTGTCTGACCGTCTGATTTGTTGAGCTTTATTTTTTATAAATATTGTTATCCTTGTTCAACATAAGAATGTAATTTTTGGAGGATATATTACAGAAGCTCTGTATAGTGGCTATAAAAAAAATATGTCATGCAATAAAAATGACCAATGATAGGCCAATACACAGACTAAATTACCAATGACAGGCCAAAATACATTTTAATTGACCAGTGGTAGGCCAGTATAGTATGAGGTCATTTTTTTTTATATAAAATGCTTCATAAATTCAAGGGTAAATTATTCCTTACTTATCATTTTCCCCTTGATGAGATGAGATAAGTTTATTAGGATTCCTTTTCTTTATAAGGATTCATTCATCTTACCAATGCTAGGACAGTGGAAAATTTTCTCAAAAACATAAAAACAAAACAAACACTCTATAAATTAAGCATGACCGTACGTCCGTCTAGATGCCACAATATAAAAGTAATTGCTAAAATGTTTCTTGATGCTTTAGTAATTTTATTATGTCATTTTTTACTTCCGCCAATGCAAAATATCTTTTGAAGCTCTCTCACCTTTTGAATAGCCCCAAGGACATCTAATGCAATGGTCTCCAAAGGTTTGTTTTTGTATCTGTATAAATATCATTTCGAATATCATTTCTTAGACAATTTTGATAAGGTTTACATACATTTTTTACAGTCGGATATATTTTTGTCAGAGTAGTAGGATGTATATTGTATATAAGCATCTGTCTATTTAAAATCTTAAGTATCTTTTTCATTTTTGGGCAAAAATATTTACTAGGGGCATTACCCCTACAGACCTCTAGGAGCACTTGATGAAAGGAGCGAGGGGTAAGTTCACCCTTAACTTTAAATCTTAGTTTTAACAGTAAAAGTAATACATTGTTTCTTTGTGGTAGGAGGGGTTACTTTTTCAAGGGCTATTTCTCTGGTAGGTAGAGGTACTCTCCCCCAAAATAAATTAGAAACCTTCATTGGACCTATACGACACTTTTAAGCTACAAACAGACACGGACATCCTGTTGCTTTTGTATAAGAATCATAGAATACTTGTCTGTTGCTGATTATTAGAAACAAACAACATTACAATGAATATTTTATTTTTCATTGCGCAGTACCCTACAATTTTGAAGGGGGACATTTGACTGCAAATTACAATGGTACTCAAAATTTTATATCCACGTTTTCTTATTCACTGACTTAAACACTATTTCGTTCATTGTCTTATCCCTTGAGATCCATTACAATTTTAGTGGTTTAAATCATTAGACAGACTAGACGTTTGTGAGGAAAAAGAAAAGTAAACTTCGCAAATTATATGATTAAAAAATATTATGAAAGAAAGAAACTTAAGCATTGATAATTAGATTTTTTCAAAGTACATTTTGTGTGTCTAGGAATATAATATTTCTTGTTAACTTGGAAATTTCATAATTATTTAATTCAAAGGTTTTAAACTAAGGAAATTTAGAAATTTATCAAAGTATTTCTAAATCTTCTGAAACACCTACTCAAATTCCTTTCGTGGACTTAAAGCGCAGAACTTTATAGTAACTAGTTTTGTCCGCACGTCTAACCGTCAAACCTTTTGTAAAGTAAATTTAGTAATATCATCGTACATAGTTTGTTATTCTACAATTTCTCAAAAGTTTCTTGTTTCGCAATAAAGCTTGAAACCTAAGCACTACCAAGTACCAAATGTCTACCAGGTATCTCTCTGTGCAGTGTATACAGTTTAATTATATTTACACTTTCTTTTTGCGCACTCTACAGTCTCTGTACTGATTCTCTTTGTACACTTTACAGCCTCTATACAGTTTTTATTTTACTGTATAGAGGCTGTCTCTGTACAGTTTCTATTTGCACACTCTATATTTTTATTTGTAAACACTACAGTCTCTATACAGTTTCCATTTGCATACTCTACAGTCTCTATACAGTTTCTCTTTGCACACTCTACAGTCTCTATACAGTTTCTATTTGCATACTCTATAGTCTGTATACAGTTTCTATTTGCACACTCTACAGTCTCTATACAGTTTCTTTTTGCATACTCTATAGTCTGTATACAGTTTCTCTTTGCACACCCTACAGTCTCTATACAGTTTCTTTTTGCATACTCTATAGTCTGTATACAGTTTCTATTTGCACACCCTACAGTCTCTATACAGTTTCTATTTGCACACTCTACAGTCTCTATACAGTTTCTATTTGCACACTCTACAGTCTGTTTATATTTGCACACTCTACAGTCTCTATACAATTTATCTTTTCACACTCTATACAGTCTGTGTGCAGTTCCTTTATTATTTTACTATTGAAAACATACTTTGTTTGTTATTGTTGCTCTACTATGGATTATATTTGACCTGAAATTTATTAAGAACTATTATTTAGAACTCTAAAAATTTTAAAAACATTTGATCTTTTTCTCTTTTTTTCTGGTTCTGATGTAATATCGATCTGTCGAAAAAATATTTTAAAATTTTTTATAAAGACCATCATTGTACATATTTCTAGCCAAAATTGAGACTTATTTTATAAAAAATTTAGGGGGTTCTCATGTAATTGTAAGCACACGAAGAGACGTTTATATATTCCTTAAACTACTTCTTAACTTTTCTTTTTCCCTTAAAAACACTAATTATAATATTGTCCTTGTTAATCGAGTTATGCATAATTAATTAATTGAATATTTTGTACAACTTGATATTTGTGTACAGAGCAAATAATTTTCCCAATAATTGTAATCCTAATATATAAATATTGAGGTATTTTGTTTGTCAGTTAAGATCTCACTAACCAATAAACCAATTGAGTTCTTAACATACATAGTTTCCGGAATTAGTTTATGATTTTTATAGAAAACCTTTTGGGTGGTTTTGGGATATTTTCCCCTCTTACTATTTAATTTTTTGTGATGAGTTGATGTCAAAAATTTTGTTGCGCTTTACGTATTACATAGGATCAATTAGAAATAAGTAATGAATAATAGACAGCTACAAAAGCATTGCCACATTTCCATGAATCTTTCTTGGTTTTGGGTCCAACTTTTATTTATTTAGGTTCTGGAGAAGAGGCCTTGGCAACAACCTTACCTGGACCTTTCAATCAAGGTGATTCGAGTTTGGTGCATTCTGCTTTATTTAATGACTAGCGGCTACTCTTCTAGAGAACACTTTAAAATAAGTACAATCTGTTTAGGATGTCAGTTTTTTAGCGGAAATAGCGGGTTTCGTCGTATTTTGAAAGGTTATTTTGAAATAGGTTAGTGAATGTTACTGATTGCCCCGTAGTGTTAGGAAATAGGCTCTGGAGCCCCCTGCAGTGCAGTGGCTAGAAATAGGAGAAAAGCTTCTTTTAAAACATGACGAAACCCGCTACTTCTTTTCATTATCCAAATTTTGTTTAGAAGAAATTGTTGAGGAAAGTAAAGTTAACACAGTAATTGTGCCTCTGGAAACTACAACAACACATAACCAAGGTGACTATAATATTATCAGGGATTTTTAGGGATAACACAATAGACGATAAGTTGGTATAAATCCAAATGATGATAAACAAAACTACCCATTCTTCAGATTAACATTATAGGTTTGTGCATTACTTTTTTAAAACCAATTCAATAAACAGCAATAAAAGTTTTTAATCCAACAAATACTATGATAATGGTCATAAACTTTTAGTCCTAGGGTTGATTACAGTCTAATGTCCCCTTCCTTCCTGGTAATTACCTAACAAGGAATATTATGTCCAATTTAGTCTTTCTTATTACCTAATTTTTTTAGATAGTGTATTGCCATTTCTAATCTCCTTCAACTCAAAAATACTCTAGTCATTAGTTATTTATTGTAATTTTTTTAAATTACTTTTCACAAAAGAAAATTGAAAAAATAAATCCAGTTTTTTTGGCCTCGAAGGATATCTTTGGATATTTAGATGAGAATGTTACTGTCACGCTTGCAGTAGCGTGTCTTCCTAAGATGCCCTTGATTTGGACAAACTTAATTATAGAGTAGTCTCGGCTAGTGATATGGGTTAATATCACTCAGATGTTGATTTATATGTTTTTATTTATCAAGTAATAAAACAGCACAAAGAAAATCTTTTAATTTAAAACAAAGTTTTACTGATATAAAAATATGCTTTTAACTGTAATAATATGTTTAGCAGGGTTGGGCCGGATATCCGGTCTGGCCAGTTATCCGGCCGGATATCCGGTCATTTTCAATATCCGGCCGGATACCGGATATTTAAACTATCCGGTTACAGGATATCCGGCTGATTTTTTACACCAGATATCAGGTTTTCCGGCCGGATATCCGGTAATTTGCCGGATATCGAACGTTGGCCAGATTTCCGGCCGGAACCGGATGTCCGGCATTAGAAATCAGCCGGATATCCGGTATCCGGCCAAAAAAGTATCCGGCCCAACCCTAAATTGTTTAGCAATAAAAAATATATTTACATCAAAAGAATTAATTTAAATTATTCTCTTTATTTCAATCCACGCTTGGACACACAGACTTTTATACCAATATTTTCTATTAGGGAGGGTTATAAAATTATTCCAAACATACCTGATAGTGAAATAACATAAGCATCTGTCAAACTATCGCACTCTATGTTCCACAAACTGATTTTTCATTACGCCCAAAGGACAAAGCACACATCTCTTCTTATAGTAACCAAAAACAAATACAAAAAATGCCGCGCACAGCGCATCTCTCATATCGCTTACAACGCACCTCTGACGGAGATGCTGTGGTCAAAAAGTTTCTCACACTTTTCTCTTGCACAATTTTTCTTTGACTCTAAATTTTTTTTCTTATTTTTTGAAAACAATCACACATTACAGTTACTTTAAGAATGAATAATAATTTTAGAAACCTTGAACAGTAAATGTACTTTACATAACTAACCCATGTACAATTCCTTCTAATAAAGATATTTTTTAAAATAACCTAAATATTCAAAATATTTCATGTTGTTTATTTAATATATTTTAAGTAAAAAAATGATTTACTTTGATACAAATATGATATTTGCAAATTTACTTTTAATAAAAAATAACATGATAAGTTGATTTATCTCAATTTATTTGCAAAATTACTTATCAACTCAGAAATTTTTCAAAGTACACATTTTTATTGTCTGTTTTTAGAAGTATTAAATAAACAATATATTTTATGGAATTATTTAATTTAAAATATATATAAAGTTTTACATTTTTTAAACCAAAAACATAGATAAATTTATGTTTAAAGATTATGATCTTTATTCATTGCTGACCTACAAACCACCAAACAGACATATAGAATAATATAAATTTAGAAAACCTGCAGCAATAAAAATGATAGTATACCATCTTTTTTTCGGGTTCGAGTCTGTTCCACACTGTGCAACACTAGATACCTTAAAAATGGTACCTACTGCTGCTATGTCAGGCACGTAACACTAATAGTGAGAATAGGGGGGAATACCTAGGACCCTAAAAAAGGCACAATTAGGACTTCCCTTTGATTGAAGAAGAACACTTAGGTGATTCTTTAAAAAAAGAATCAACATTAAAATTGCTTTGTGAAAAATCCCCTAAAATCATATGAAAATCTATTAAAAAAAAGAATCCACCTCTGCTCTAAAAAGGTAATTAACAAGGTAAAATGATTTTAGAAACAACAGAAGAAGATGATCATGAGGAAACAACTATTCCTGATCTTAACAAGAAGATTGTTATAAAAGAAGCCATTACTGTCAATGTGTCCAGCTTTGATCTTTATCCCAGGTAGAATATTCTGTTCATAAAAACTTATTATTTAATAGTAGTGACTATGCCCATAGAGGCCTTTTTGGAGTTTTTCTTTCAAGAGATGTTTTTTCTTGGCAAAGTGAAGTAACCCATTAATTTAGTTATTTACCATCTTTGAATCTACAGAATCTTTACTGTAAAGAAGAACCATGTCGGTTCAAATGTTCCTATGCCAAAAAAACAGACAGCTTTTAAACATCTTGATATTTTTCTAAAAGAATATAATATATCTTTTATGCAAAAATTGGCAGTTGACATCCAAGCCCCAACAGGCCAAATTAAAAATACTTTTTAATCCTTATAATAAAATAACAGGTTGTGTGTCTTTCTGTCTGTACTGAAGGATCTCGCTTTCCGCTGAACTGATATATTTCTCCTTTGCAGAGTAGCTTCTCATAGGTCCTGAGAAGGTTTATAACTAATTTGTGGCAGGGTACCATTATCCCCCATAAAGAAATCAACAAAACAATACGAAACAAGAATGACAACATCCATAAAAGCGAAGCACTGAAACGCTAGGGCAAACGGACACTAACACTTGTATAGTGTCAGAACTGAATAATCAGAATATAAATGTATAAATGTCGAAGCAAAATTGTTGAAAAACTGCTTGATACTGAATAATGTTTATGGACATACTTACATTTTTAGGACTTGATTATAGAGTTGCTTCGCTTATGATATTGTACTTTGTTGTCCCAGGAATCAGTATACCAAAAATCAGATCAATCGGATTATTAGATCAAATAAAAATTTGTTGTTAAAAAAGTAAAAAAATCAACATGTTTAAAATGGACGTACGGACATTCTGGTAATGATTATAGAGTTGCTACGCTTTCTAAATCGTACCTAACTTCTACAGGAATCACCATGCAAAGTTTGAAATCAATAGGACAATTCTAACATGCCTAAATTAGCGAAAAAAGCTATCCCTTACGGACGGACGGACAAATTTTTTTTACCCCCCCCAAAATTTTTACCCCGGGGGTAAAATTTGCTTGGGGGGGGTAGTTACCCCCCCTGAAATCTGTTGGCAGGGGTAAAATTTGTTTACCCCTCCCAAAATTTACCCCCGGGGTAAAATTTTTGGGGGGGGTAATTTAAATTTTATTAAAAATTTAGCATTAAAAATGCGCGCGAAGCGCGCAAAATTTTTTTTGTTAGAGATTTTTTATTTTGGGGGGGGTAATTACCCCCCAAAATTGTTTGGGGGGGGGGGTAAATACCCCCTCCTAAATGGTTGGGGATGCCTACGGTACCCACAGGGTAGGGGTAAATTTTAAATGGGGGGGGGGTAAAGTGAAAATTTTTTTTTTGCCAAATTCGTTTGGGGGGGGTAATCGCCCAATTAACCCCCCCTTGGACGTCTATGGTAGGAGCGTGGCGTAGAACAGTTCGTATCTCTAAATTAGTAGCTTATTGTATGCTGGATGTGATATGGAAATCCACAAGTTATAGCATAATTTTCTATTGCGAATTAAATTAATGTTTCTAGTGAAGAAGTTTCTGATGTAGTTAAAGAAATTACAACAAAAGCAACCATTAATCTTCCTGTTGATGCAGAGGTAGGTCAATTTAAATGGACCATACAACAATTATTGAATGTTACAAGCTAGGGTAGGTTAAGTACAGGATTAGGATAGCCCCACAGAGATAGTGCTCTTTTGTGATAGAGCCCTGCAAGGGTAAAGCCCATTATATGAGCTTTAGAAATATTGAGAATAATGTGGGTAGTGAGATGCAGTTTTGGTGGTCAACTTATAGGTATTATTAAAAGAACCCAAAAACCCTATTTAAATTATCGTAAATCCTTATTATTTTTTCTTTTTTAAATGCTTAGATTCAAATACCTGCTAAATTATGACCTACTACCTCAAATATACCTATTCCATGTAATTTAGACCTTGTTTACATGTATATGAACTTTAATTTTATTAAAAATAAAACTTTAAAGCACCAAATCTAGGACATCACAACCCATGAGACAGAAATGACTACAGTTGAACTGCCAACAACTACTGAAAAGGCAGTGGAAATTCCAACCACTGTTCCTGCAGTGGTGGATATTGAATCCACTGCAGATGTAGTTGAAGAGTTAACCACAAACACTGCAGTTGTACAGGACACAACTACGGTAAAATCAGAGTCAACTGCGGTTGTTGAAGACACAACTCTAGTCGACTCAGAAATTGAAGCTGCAGTTGTAGAAGAAACAACTGCAGTAATCTCTGACACAACACTAGTTGTCCAGGATGCAACTGAAGCAATAACAACCTCCCAGGCACTGCTTTGTATTGTTTGAATTGCACATTTTGGTTGAGTGTTTATGTTCATTAGTGGACATTTAATGCATCTAAGTTTAACTCAACTGATACAATGTACTTATTTAATATTTATAAAGAAACAGCGTAAAGTGCCCCCAAAAATGATGTCATACAACAAAATGACCAATAATAGGCCAGTATACATTGTAATTGACAATGGTAAAATTTATACTGGCCTCTAATTGGTCATTTTATTGCATGACGTAATTTTTTTTGCAGTACTTTACGCTGTCTCATTTATAAAATCAGGAATATCATTACTTGTTTGCATTAAATGTTTAACTTTTTGCCTTGTTTGTCCTTCTGTTTTGGAAAATATATCTTGAAAAACTAACAATTTGTGAACATACAAATTAATATTAGTTTGTTTGTGATCATTAACTATTTCGTGAATATAAATATTGATATTTCAATGGGTAAAACTTGTTACTGATTTTTTGCTTATTAATATTGTTTTGTCTGATAAAATATAAGTGTTTATAAACCTTAAATAGCATGATGCTTAATTGATTTGTTTTTCATATGAAAAAAAAATTATATAATAGAATATCAAATTATACTTACAGTAGGAAATAATCAAAATTGGAATAAGGTTTTATGTAAGTGTTTTTTGGTACTTCATTGTAAATATAAATATTAATAAATATGGACATATGTCATGTTAAAAATATTTAATATAAATTTATTTTTTAGTCTGATGAAACAACATTACTTGCCTTAGCTGTTGATCCTGATTATGAAGTTGAAAGTTCAGGTACGGATACTGGAACGGATAAGTCATCCCCCAAATTCAATACAAGTCATGAATTACTGAAATGTATATATTCATTCACAACAGACCTTTTTCTTTTTCTTTTCTTGTGAAGAATTTTCATTTTTACAGGGTTGGGCTTGTTACATTCTCTAAGAAAACTTGGTATTACAACTATGAAAATTCTCTATTAATCTTGAGCTAAATTGGTTCGGTGTTGTGATATTTGTACAAATTGAGTCTTAAGCCAGTTCTGCTTGTAGTTATTGTGTCCTTGAAATTTTTAAAAATAATCATTGTTCTTCTATTTTTCCAGATCATCTTAGTATTTATCCTTCCTTCATGATATGGAAATTATCTTTTAGTTTTTCAAAACCACACAAAAAAACTGATATCTAAATATTTACAGAAATAACAACAGTGCACAATGATGATACTAATAACCAAAGTGGGGAGCAAACTAACTCTGATGAGAAAGAAGATGAAGATTCTGAAAATACAATTATTTCACAGGAGGAAACATCAACAGCTGCCAGCTCTGCTAAATCACAGGTACACATTATGATTGTTAGATATACCCTATTATCAAGAAAGTAGATCATTCCTTGCTAAATGTCTGTGACATGCATATTATTTATCGGCTGTAAATAGGGACAATTTATATTAAAAAGCAGAGTAAAATATGACAGAAATGTTACAGGTTGTGAGTATTAAATACAGTTACAGTATGATCATATATTACTGAAATAAAGAATATGATAAAAAAATCCGTCAAAATTTTGTTCTAAATCTCGCAAATTTAGATTTAATCTGGCGATATCTACTAAACATTTTGATATTTGCTTCAAAGAATATTCCACAGCAATAGTAGATATGTATGAAGACACGGGTTCCAGACAATTATATTTAGCATTTTCTTAAGCTGAAAGTATTTTTATAATTTTTGTGCTATCAAAACTTATGGAAAGAAGCGTTTTAAGGGATTTATCAAGAAATACAATATTTTAAACTTGCCAAGGCCAATTGAGTCCACTAGAGTGCCATCCGCCTATGACTCGCTGTTACGGCGGTTGGCGGCAAAAAATGGGGTTCTAACCTTTTCAACCCCTTAAAATGGTCTTGGGAGTCATTTTAACGACCTCAAAATACTTTTTTTAGAACTCATAAAGCCCAACAAAAGTTGTAATTCGTAGCATCCATGTAGGATGCGTCATTACGGAGGCAGCGGAGATGTATGAAATTTTCAGCAATAAAATACTATTCAGGAGTACAGTTTGAACTGACAGACATGTCCTATTTATGGAGTGGAGTATCTGCGCTCCTAAAATCATATTACATTTTAGGACCGAGTGACCCAGGCCGCGGCTAACAACCCCAACAACATCCCCCGCGTAACTGTGGATAAATTTGGTCGGCCCAAGAACCGCCCCTCTGTGCATAGATTCCCAAGTTCTGGTGCTGTGTCCCTGTCGGGCCCACTGTTGAGGAGAAATATCAGGGATAATTGGATATGTATTGTTAATATGCAAAAAAATCAAGAGTTTAAAGTAGCTCCACTATAAGTTCGTCCTCCGTCCACTCGTAAAAGTAATTACAAGCTCACAAGGTTTTGTAATTTTCTAGAATTTAATTTACAGTTGTTTTTAACCAGAGTTTTATAACCACGTTATTTTATTTTGTTGCACAAAAGCATTGGCTATTTTTATCTAATTTTATTGGTTGTTTCCAATAGTAGTGTCCAATCTTTTCAACCAATAATTTTAATCTACAGAAGGGGTAATTTTATTGATCATCATGTGTCATCCATTGTCTATCCCTTAAATGCGTGTTTTATTTATATAAATTTACTTATCCATAAACTCTTGCCTGTATCTAGTGCTTGGAGCATAATTAAATCAATTGTCGCCGTGTTCATCCAATTCAAGCTCATATCAAACTCTATGACATAGACAAGATCAAGAGAAAGAAAGAGGAGGGATAGATCAAAGAAATGCAAAATTTATTTTTAAGCAAAATTTTTATTGAAATTAAGTTAAAATGTAGTTTATGAAGCGGAGATTATTTTTTCTTCTATGCATTCAATTTTAAAATAGTTTATTGCATCGTATTATAGATAACTTTCCCTGGATATGGAAATGAAAAATATTAAGATTCAAACCAGTTTTGTTTATTAATCTTATAATTTTTATTTCATTACTCGTGGAAAACTGTTTTTAATACGATGCTATGCATGATTTTTTCCGTATGATTGAGAACCGGTTCTAATCCAACGGGTATTAATTGGTTCCGAAGCAATACTGGGAAAAAAATTTTCTTTAACTCGAAAATTATCAAAAATTAAAAATTTATTTATAAAGAAAAATATAAAAAGCATAATCTGTAGAAAAAAAAACTACAGTGTTATCGACTATACAAACAATATTTAAGTGAAAAGTTAAAGGTTTTATTTTAAAGCCTGTTAACAAATTAACACAATCTTTATTGGAAAAAAAGTTAAAATTGTTTTAAAAATCAATCCTTATAATATTGTAATTTTTATGTAGTTAGTTTTATACCTTATTTGCTTATTGAAAGGCATTATTTTTAGGGCTCGGCAGCTATCTATTGCTTGCAAGGCTCGGCAGCTAACCATTACTTGCAGGGCTTGGCATCTACCTATTTTAAGCAGCTAGTTTGCGGCTTGAAATTAGTTGTTTTTTGAAAATTGGCCGCCGAAAATAGTTGCACTTCTTGTATTGCCGTTGCCGAACCCTGACTACTTGTTCAAAACCTAAAAGTACCCACCTTAAACCTTTGTTCTTTAAATTTGTTATTTTTACGTAATTACTTAGTTTTGCAGAACATCATCCTATAATAATTTTATATGACTTTTTTCATCTAAAAATAAATTTGTCTTTTATTTTTTATATGAAATTGAACTCCATAAATTAAAATCATACTTCCATTCTTGCAAAATCCGAATATTATTTCTTGTACATATTTGTAAATATGTACGTAGTGTATATTTATGTAAAGTTTTATTAGATGATTTTTCAAGTAGTGCTTGTAATAATCGCTATAATTCTTAGTGGACCCTTACCCCCCCCCCCCCTCCCTCCCCCAATTAATATTTTTATCCCCTGTCGGGAATTTTAGTCCTAAGGGGAACTTGTCCTTTTTTATACCTAGCCAACAAAAAATAATAGTGATTCTTTTGAGCTGTATTTTTTTGTGGATATTCTCTTTTCAACACTAGCGCAGTGTATTGTTCTAAAACATTCAAAAAAATGAAAAGTAGGGGGCCTGGAGGGTCCACCAAAAAAGTAAGGGGTGTTGCCAAATTAGCATATCATTATAGTGACATGAACATGGCCATTTTTACATAGAAATACATCTAAATCTGCTTTTTTTAACATAATGTATTAAAACCTCTGTCTAAAAATACAATCATATTTAAATTTTGCCACAAAACATAAAAAAAAATCGATGCTAAATGTTATAGGTAGATGTATTTTTGGCAGCAAATCTGCCAAATTTGTCAAAAATACATCAACCACTTTTTTATTGGTTGTAAAATGCCATGTATCTACAGGGATAGCAATTCAAATAAATTGTATTAGAAAAAAATGTAGGATTAAAAAATCTTTTGTTATTAGTATCTTTCTGAAGTTTGCAAAACCATGAAACTACAAAAGTTAAATATAAATTAAATAAAAGAAAGTTGTTTTACTATGAAATATCTTTGTTGTATTATGTAATTAAAAACTAACAGAAAAATTTTAATTTTAATTTTATTTTGTATTACAAATTGATTCATGCCCAGATATGTACATTCTTCAGATGCCAAATATATATTCGTTGTATTATGTCTACCAACAATATTAATGAATTTTCTCGTATTCATTCGAATCCGGTGGATAGGAACAGGTTCTCATCCATACGAAAAAACTATGTCTAGCATCGTATTATATCCAGCTTTCTACGAATATAGAAATGTACAATCATAAGATTAAAACTAGTTTTTTTAGACGGTGACTTCGTCACATCGGGGCTAAAAAAACTAGTTTTAATCTCATAATTGTACATTCTATATCCGCGGAAAGCCGTTTATAATACGATGCGAGAAATAACTATTCTCGTATTCATTCGAATCCGGTGGATAGGAACCGGTTTTCATCTACACGAAAAAACTATGTCTAGCATCGTATAATATCCAGCTTTCTACGAATATAAAAATGTACAATCATAAGATTAAAACCAGTTTTTTTAGCCCCGAGGTGCCGAAGATGAAAATTTTGCGTAAGATCCAAGTAATAATAAATCCAGTCATACACTATCCAGGAAGAAGCAAGTATTACATCAATTTCATACTTATTACATTGTTTTCAAACATAAAAGTACAAGCACTATAGAATGGTTTTAGTTGCTTGTGAATAATAGTTATTCCTTTCATCGTATTATAAACGGCTTTCCGCGGATATAGAATGCACAATTGGTTTTAATCTTATAATCTTATAATCATATATTCTTCATCCATTTTATAAACATATACTTTTTATACTTTTCATCGAAGACCTCTATAAATGTCGTCATCCGCACAAAATTTATAAATTTTAGTTCAATCTAAAGGGTGTTTAAATAAAAACCAATCGCTTCACTTTTTTCAATATAAACCTTACAGTGTTGGTCCAAAATTAATATAAAATAGTACAATTCATGCCCAAGCAATGACAATAACAAAACAATATTAAATTTTAAATCTACTCACCTTTCCAGAGCACTAGAGCTCGAAACCTAGCCCTTGCAGAGAAATTTGCCCTACGCCGAAAGTGCATATTTTATAATAAAATTAAGACAAATTTGTCTCTTTAAAAAAAGAACAAACCGTCTTAAGTACTTGAAATCTTGCAGATAGACCCCATAATGTTTAGGGTTTTTGATGGGGCATGTAAAGACCTTTCTCAAGACACCTTAACTAGGTTTCTAACACAATCCTAGCCAATTTGGCATCATAAAGAAATACCTGACAAACATCAAGAACTAGATTTAAACAGAGCCGCCATGCCTCAATGTTGGATGGGTCTGCCTTTTTTATCCCAAATCGGCTAGGATTGAGGTAGAAACCTGTTTAAGGTGTCTAAAGAAAGGTTTTTGCATGCCCCATCAAAAACTCTAAACATTATAGGGTCTATCTCCAAGATTTGAAGTACTTACGGTGGTTCAAAATGTGAGCGATTGGTTTTTTTTTAAACACCCTTTACTATGAAGTAAAGATTTAATTACAAATAAAAACTTTTTGAATTAAAATCTAGGGTGACGAACATTACTAGTGTCTAAACTTTTCCAGCAGTAATGTTTGGGGTTTAAATCAAATATAAAGTATTATTTCATTATCTATTAGAAAAAAGGAAAAAAATCTGGGAGAAATTTTCTAGTGGCAATTGAGGAAGAGAGGGGAGTCTTCCATCCGTTTTAGTTTTGAATGTAAAAATATATTTTTTCAATGGTAGGTGTCTATTTCTAGGTTTGGTGTTTCAAGGGATACCTGGAAAATACCTCTTGGGGGCGAGGTGCTGCCTTAGGCTTGGGTCCTTCAGCAACAACCTTGATCCGTTCCTCGCTTGTAAAAGACTGCGGGGAAATACGTTCATGCGCCCAACGAAATATCCTAAATAGTCATGTTATAACAACAGTATTTACACATCTTACTTTAAATTAGGTGTCAAGAGATTGATTTAGATATTATTTCTTCTTTCCGGTGAGTATAATCTCTGCTTAAAGTGGTAAGATATAAAGATGTTTATTTATCCCTTTTTTCCTGTATCTGAAAGTGGTATTAAGTTAGTATCAGTTGGTTGGTTTGACTGTGTTCGCGCGTGGTGGTTGTCTGTCTGTTTGCTGCACCTAGTTGTGAGAAACTTGTTTCAGTTGTTAGGTAGAAGTTAAAACTATCAGTTCACTAAATAAGAATAAAAATGTCGTTTAATACAAATGAAGAATTGTGGTATGACTTGGAAAGTCGTATGGACTTGCTGAAAGAAAGTTTGATTAATAGAGCCATGGGTACTGATGATGTTGAGCTCAAGAGAGCTCTCACCAGGAGCCTCTACCACCATGGGTGGTTAGAGGCGAATCTGCGTCGCTGTCGCCCTGCTATTGAGTTGTCAGCAGCTGCCCAGGCTGCCGAGCTGTCTGCTGTGCTGCAGCAGATCAATCAGCACGAGGAGGCGTGCCGTTCTATCTAGATGAATCATCACATAAATTATTAACTAGTTTAAAAGTTTATTAGCTGTCTAGTTTAATAAAGTTTATGAACCTTCCTGAAAATAAATTGTTTATTATGTGTATACTCGATTAGAGTAGTTGGATGTGTGTCTGTTGGTTGCCGAAATCAACCTAGATATAAACATATATAAGTTTTATCGTGCAAGTTTAAGATATTTTCTTCATTCCGGTGAGAATAATCTCTGCTCCGGCCTGGGTATAAGATATATAAATTTAAAACGTGTAAGTTTTAGGTGTTCCTTTTCCTAAAAATAAGCTTGTGTGTTGTGTGTATAAATGATTTAAGTAGTTGGAAGTGTGCCTGTGGATTGCTGAAATCAGCCTAGATATAAACATATATGAGTTTTATCGTGCGAGTTTAAGATATTTTCTTCATTCCGGTGAGAAGAGACTCTGCTCCAGCCTAGTTATAATATATATTAAAGTTTTAAGGGTGCGAGTTTTAGATATCCCTTCATTCCGGTAAAAACAATCTCTGCTCGATTCTAAATTTTTGAAGTATATACGCATTAAAAAGTACGGGTTTTAGGTATTTTCTTCATTCCGGTGAGAACAATCCCTGCTCTAGCCTAGATATGAAATTTTATGAGTTTTAAAATTTTACAGTTTTTTAAAATTTTCTTCTTTCCGGCGAAAACAATCTCTGCTCTGGCCTAAATATGAGTATTTTATGAGATTTAAGCTTACAAGTTTTAGATATTTCCATCATTCCGGTGAGAACAATCCTTGCTCAAGCCTATATAAACATTTATGAGTTTTAACTTAAAATTTTAGAAATTTCCTTCACTCCGGTGCTGACAGTCCTTGCTCTAGGTTAAAATTTTTAGAAAATTGAAATACAGATTAAGATTATTAAAACAGAATGAGGGTAGCTTAGTGAGTCTCTTGACTGCTGGAGGTTTCTGAAAAGAATATTATGGTGAATAAGAATATAGAAATATAGTTTTATTAGATACCTATTAGAGGATGTTAGAAACAGATTCCTATCTATTTTCGAAAGTGCCTATCTATCATTTTGTTTGCTACATACTATCTTTTCCTAAAGATCATATTTTGATTATTCGCTACTTATGTATGTTTTCATTCTTTTCGTCTATTGGCTACTTATGATTTATTATAATCCTTCTCTTGAAAAAGAAAAGAAAAAGATGTATTTTGCGAAGATTTGAGAACTTCCCTTATTCGAAGTACTCAAATCTTTGCGTTTGTTTAACAAATTTTAAAATGCGTCTAATGTCAATTTTATTTAATTCTTCTATTTTAAGAAAGAAACTTCCTAGTGTATTTCTTCTGTTTCTCGCGAAGGCTGGGCATTGGCATAGAAAGTGTTCCATACTTTCAACCGTTTCATCCTCTTCACATTGTTCACACCGGTTTTCGTTCGCCAGTTTCATGTTCTTAAGATGTTTGTTCAGGGTTGTATGTCCAGTTAGTATTTGTGTTATCATGTTCATGTTTCTTTTGGGCTGGTTTGCCACCTGTCTCCAGATTTTTGTGTTTACTATGGGCATCATTTGTTTTGATTGCCTGCAGTTACTTAATCCTTCCCAGTATTTTTGCCACAATGTCATCCCCCAGTTCTTGATTTCAGCTTTTATGTTTGATTCTGCCATAGGGATATGTGTCCAGGTTCCCTGAACTTCCATATTTGCTCCTTCTCGTGCTTTCCTATCAGCAATCTCATTACCATTGTGTCCTTGATGTCCTGGTACCCAGTTTATTGTTATCCTGTTGGTTTCTGCTAATTTGTTAACCATCTTTTTTGTCTCTGCTGCCAAGTTTTCTTTTAATCTGTATTTTCCCAGGGTTTTTATCACAGCCTGATTGTCCACGTAGAATTTTATGTTCCTGCCTGTTGTACCTGTGTTGACCAGTGTGAAGGCTGCTTCTTGTATTCCTAGTAACTCAGTCTGATACACCGTGGCCAGTGGTCCACTATTATTGCATCCATATAGTCTTACACCTGCTCCACTTATGACATATCCATATCCTGTTTTCTGTTCACTTTTGGAGCCATCTGTGAAGACCATTATGTCTTTATTATCTATTCTTCCAGGTTTTAGCCGCTGTTGGTTAATTGTCTCTCTCCTTTCTATGATGGTCTCAAAATTTGTTGGTATGCTGATTGTGTAGTTCATCTTGTCTCTAGGGGCATGTATTAGTTTCAGATTCTTTGCCATATCCATGAGTGTCACAGCATGGCTTTTTTTGCTGAGGAGTTGTCCTGGTTGTACTTTCCAGCTGCCGTTAACAGCAAGTCTTTTGTATGTCACCATGGCTTGTGTCTTAATGAAGATGTCTATTGGTTGAATGCCCAGCAGGACCTCGAGCCCAGCCGTGGGCGTCGAGGTCATAGCGTTGGATATTGCAACTAGTGCTTTTCTCTGGACTTTCATCAGTATGTTATTTATTTCAGTTGTGTTTATTGCTGTTATCCATGCAAAACATCCGTATGTGAGTGTTGGTCTGATGATGCTGCGGTAAAGCCAGCGTCCTATTTTCTGATTGACTCCCCAGGTCCTGTTTAACATACGATTACAATGTAACCATGTGTTGTTGGCTTTATCTGCTGCTTTTTCCACATGTTTCCTCCAGTTCAGGTTATTTCTTATGGTCACACCAAGGTATACATATTCCGAAACCCATTGAAGTTTCTGACCGTTCATTGTTATATCCAGGTATTTTGGTTTCATGCCTTTCCTGCAGAAAAGCATAACTTTTGTCTTGGCTGGGCTAAAGGTAAGCCCGTGTTCTCCAGCCCATTCTTCTAGTGTGTAAATATCATTTTGTAAGTTTCTTACACAGTCCTCTTCTGTTTTGCCTACACTAATTACATGTGTGTCATCTGCATAAATGTTTCTTTTACAGGGATGTATTTTTGGAAATCTGAGGTCTAGATTGTTTTTGGCCATGTTCCATAAATCCACAGATGCCACCCCTCCCTGCGGGGTGCCTCTGGTGGTTTGTTTGCTCGCTGATTCTCCATTTATTGTTGCTGTAACTGTTCGTCCTCTGAGCATTTGCTCTGTCCAGGCACAGGTTTCTCTGTCTGCGCCTATGTCTGTCAGGTTTTTGATCATACTTTTAACTGTCAGCATGTTAAAGGCTGCGCTCATATCGCAAAAGAGCACAGCAACGAAGTTGTTGTGCTCTAGTCCCTTTTCAATTGTGGCAAGTAGGGAGTGTATTGCATCCTCTGTTCCCACTGATTCTTTGTAGCTGTAAATGTTCCTGGAAAGTTCTTTTCTTAAAACTTTTTCATTAAGATTCCAGTATAGGCATCTTTCTAATCCTTTCAGTAGGAAGGATGATAGCGATAATGGTCTCTTAGATTTGGGGTCCGTATAGTCTTTTTTCCCAGGTTTGTCAAGGAAACAAACTCTCGTGTCCAGCCAACATTTAGGACTATAACTCAGTCTTACACTATGTCTGTAAAGTCTGACTATGTCACCTGAAATTAAGTCCAGTCCTTTTTTTAACAAAACAGGGTAAATGCCATCTCCCCCAGGGGATTTGAAATTACCAAAGCTGTTAATAGCAGCTCTAACTGATTCTTCATTTATTACACTATCCATATCTATCCTCCTATTATTACTTGAATGATCTATGGGTTCATCATTGTCACCTTCTGGTTCCTCCGGAAAGTGTTCTTCAAGCAGTACCTGCAGTGATTCACTTACTGTCTTCGTAAATTGTCCGTCTTTCTTTTTAATTGTTCCCATTTGCTGTTTCTTACCCCTTTTGAAAATTTTTTGTACTTTTGCTGCCGTGTCCAGTTTTGTCATTTCTGCACAGAATTTTTTCCAGTCTTTTCCCTTCTCTTTTTGTATTAGTCTAGCATGTCTGTTTCTTAGTTGTCTGTACTCTTCCCATCTCTCATCTGTTCTTTCCCTTCTTACCCTTCTCCTAAACTTTTCAAGTTCTTTTTTAGATTTTTCTAATGTCTTTCCCCACCATCTTGGCTTCTCTTTTCCCTTTTTCTCTGACTCTTTGCAACTCTCTTCAAACGCCTCTATTATGTCTTTCCTTAGGTCTTCTGCTTCATTATCTAATTTATCTCTATCTATTTCCTCGCTATCTATTCTCTGTCTACCATTTCTCTTACTTTGTAATGCTTGTTTATAATTTTGCCAGTTGGTCTTCTTGACATTTCTGAAAATACTAGTATTAATATTTGGTTGTGATTCAATCATAAAATCTATGTATTTATGGTCGGAGTGGCTGTCGTACTCACTTACATGCCAGCCTACTATTTTATTTGCAATCTCAGGTGTGGCTATCGTAATGTCAAGTACTTCCTCTCGAGATTTAGTTACAAAAGTTGGTTTACCTATTTCATTCATAATCATAAGCTGGTTGTCTAGAATATACTCCAATAGGGCTATTCCCCTTGGATTTATATCCGTTGACCCCCAAGCTGTGTTGTGGCTGTTAGCATCTGTACCTAATACAATACCTATACCATTTTCCCTGGCATACCTTATAGTGTCCTTGGTAATTTTCTCTGGTGGTAGTTTTACTGGTCTTACCCTTTCATCATTGGCCATGTACGTTGAAAAAAGAATAGTATCCTTACCGTTTAGATTAAAGAGTACTGCTACCTAGATAAGATAAGATTTAAGATAAGATTTATTTTCCTCAAAGGTACAACATGTTTTTATTAAGTATATATTATTCATAAAAGTTACTATGCTTTGATTGGTTTGATTCTTCTGGTTTGTTAAGTTTGGTACAAATTTGAGAATAATTTACATAATAACTATTATTAAGTACCTAGCATGGAATTGGCTGAACTACGTCTCCACCTAGTTGCCAAGCCAAGTTCGTGTAGGATAAAAATAACATTTTACAAGAAAAATTCCATGCAACATTGTACCAGATAGTTGGCATAACCCTTTAAGGGTTGTGGAGCCACTGGTGTACTTTGACGCTTGCCAAGCCGATACAATGTTATATGTGCAAAAAATCTTAACAATAATAATAATGATAAATAATGATAAATACAGTATCTTGCTGTGTATTTCAGACATCCTCCTACTATCAGTTGCAACTCCTCCAAGCATAAATTCGGAACAATTAAGGAACCAAAACCTTCGTGAGAAGTTGCTATTCCCGTTGTGATCCCTTATCAACCCTGTCCTGACAGGTTCCTTTGTAACAAATTATTTTCATTATAGAGTGGAGTTTTTGTCCGTGTCTAAGGACATCTCCACACTAGTAATTACAGGGCAACGGTAAATATCGCGACAACGCTGGTCCAAACCAATAATCCATAAAATAATAATAATAACGGTGAAAGTGACAAAGATATACCTGGATAATGTGTCTCTATATAAAAAACCGTACCTATGTAACGTACCTAGGTACCTAGGTGAACAAGGAGTAAAGTGATGGTTTCGATTCCTACGGAATCTGAGTTTTATTTCTTGGGAAGGGATATAAAATCCTCTTATGTACAAAATAAGAATAAAAAATAGGTTATATGCGATTCCTACGGAATCTGATTTTGGTATTTTGAGATATAGGGAGTGTGTCCCTAAGTATGTAAGGTTCGATTCCTCCGGAATCTGATTTTTGTGTTTTGAGAACTGGTCACAGCATAGCTGTGAGTGGGGTAAAAACATAAGGAAGTGGGACGGGGGGGCAGGGGGGGGGGGGTGGAAAAATAAGGGGAAGGGGGTTGGGGGTTGGTGCCCAAAAAAAAAAAACGTTATATTAATCTCACTTTTTTTATAAAAGAGAAGGGTGAAAGTAAAAAGTGAAAGTAGGCCATGGTAAAATAAAACTGTGGCGCGTTGTCGCGCGTTTAATTTTGGTTATAGCTTTGCTTTTAGTGGAGTTTTAATCTTACTGTTGTTTAGGCACGAAAAATGTTCGGAGAGGAAGATCTCGGTTAGTGAATTGTGTTAGAATTATACCTGTGATATTTTTGTTAGTTATTATACATGCTCTATTACCTGACTCTTTACTTTCATATATATTAACATTATGAAACATTTTTACCTTATTTTTTATTAGATAGGGTTCTTGCACAAGGGCAATTGCCCGCGCCCATCCTTTCCGTAGAGCTTGATCATCTTGTCCAGTCCAGTCCGTTATCCGTTCTCCTAGTGTTAGGCTGGCTTGACAGCAGTGGTGGAGGTTTATCTGAGTCAAGCTGGTGGCCCTGACATATTTGTCAGAGCCTGTCTGTTGTTGGTTAGTGCCTGCTATTTCCTGGGGCTAAGGCTATCGCCTTGAAGCCAGTTCTGACAGTCTCGATCTCGCTGACTATTCTTTGTCTTATTGCTGCCTTGACCTCCTGCTCTACATTTGACCCGTGGAGAATCAGGTCACTGAAACCTAACCTCAACCTGCCATTGACTGCAGGGTTTTTCAGCTTGTTGATGATTCTCTCATCTATCTGGAGCCCGATCTTGAAGAAACCAGCAGAGTTCAACGGTCCTATTTCATGTACTTTGAAGTGATAGAAACGAGTTACCCCATCCTCCTTGTACTTGAGAATAGGGTTGCAGATCTTGATTCTCATCGTCAGCTGTTCTAGCGTGTAATTTGTCCACTTGCCATGCACTGATGTCCACATGTTCCTGTAGACACGGTCCTCCGCCAGGTAGATGAAGTACTCAAGGGGGTCTACCTCGTCATCTTGCTCCGGTGGCTTCAGGTTCTTGGCTACATTTAAAATGAATTCCGCCATATCTTTAGTGCCTGCTGAGAGCCAGCCTACTCCTGTTTCTTTGGAGTAGCCAGCAACCGCATCATACTCAAAGTTGTCTCTGTGTTGCTGAATATACTCCATGTATGCTCCAAGGAGTTGGAGATCAAGCTCGTCCAACTGGGCTTGAGTAAGCTTTGCTTCTTCCATAGCATAAGATGATCACACTTTTACTTCAAACATGTATCTTTCCTTCTTTCGGACTATGTCCGAGAAGGATTCTTTGCTGAGATATGTATCGATGACCTCCTGCTGGAGTGGGTCCTCGGCTCTCA
The DNA here is from genome assembly GCF_053477335.1 of Acartia tonsa. NCBI lineage: Eukaryota > Metazoa > Arthropoda > Copepoda > Calanoida > Acartiidae > Acartia > Acartia tonsa. The sequence continues at coordinate 22,763,252 of NC_137264.1, read as the reverse complement.
CCTCCATCTCTCTTGCAGTTTTAGCCTTCTTGAGTCTCAGTCTTCTTTCGAAGCCTATAGATCTTTTACCGCCCTTAAAAATATCAACATCATCAGTATTAATAGCATCATTGTTTTGTTCTTGTGTCTTATTCTCTCTCAATTTCCTCTTTGCTTCTCTACTAAGTACATCTGTCCATTCTCCTTCATTGTCTTTCATTTTCTCCCAGATCTCTGCACATGTCTGTCTTTTCTTTTTAGTCTCAGTATCCTTTCCTCCTATCCATGTTCTGTCCATTGTTTTGCCTGTCATTTCCAAGTCCTCTAATACACTTTCATCAACTATTGATTCTTTGTCTGTCTCTGTCATTGTTAAGTCAGTTTCATCATCTCCGTCAAGCAATTCCTCTCCAAAATTCAATTTATTCAAACTCTCATTTATGTCTATCTTGGATTGGGCGTCCAGGTTTCCCCGGTCTCTGCCTTCTCCATTCAAGGTGCATATTGTCGTGTCCTGGTCGAAAAATTTCGATAGGTCTCTACGACAATCGGTTACCTGACTATTCGCTTTTACGGTGGGGCCCCCATAGTCAGGTCCAAGGGCTCCAGCGCCGTTAGCACCACTGGCTCCCCCATCTCTAAAATCTTCGGGTGTAGCGTTCATAGTGAGTGGTCTGTAAGAGATCAGAGTCATTAATAATAGACTATTAACAGAAACTATCTCTTGCGGAAGTAGAGAAAAAGTCTTAAAATTTACATTGTTGGTCTAAATTTACTGTTGTAGTGAAAGGTTAAAAAGTGTGAGAGACAACCAGATAAAGGTCCTAATAAAAGATAAACTGTCATAAAGTAAAATTATAGATGTAGCATCAGTCAGGTCGCTAAAAGCTGTGGTAAAATAATAAAATTTAATAGTTTTTAGGCTGCTACTAGCCTTGGCAGAAACTATTAAATACCTAAAAACAAATAAACAATAAAAATAAATTAAAAATATACGCTTCACACATTTGGAAAATTATTCACTTGTTGTAGAAATATCTGAGATTTTGAAATTTGGTGTACATTACCGACAGACAAGCAACTAGTTCTGACGAACACACATGCGTGTATCATACAGACACGTATGCATAAAACACACACACACATACACCCAGCCCAGCTGATTATATTTTTCGGGAAAATCACGCAACCTCATATAAGTATAATAGATTAATATGAGTCACGCAACCTCCCATCAAATAAAAACCAGCTTTTCACATTTCCCTCCCTTTGTCATTGACCCTTTTTAAGTGGACTTTTAAGAAAGAAGAAAAACCCTTGCAATTGCTCATTTCCTACGTTCCTTTGTTTGTGATTGTGTGAAACTGGCCCTATTATCCCTATGCATGAAAACACTACTAGAAAAACAACACTTTTTAGGTCCATGATTAGTTCAGGTTGGTTTAGGTTCAATCTAAAGATTTCCCCCTCCTTCCCTATCCAGTCTCGCGTGGAGAGATTAGATTTTTGACCAGTTCACATCACAATCTAGTTGTGATCTGACCTGGCCCCTCCTCCAAAAGCTCCGGACGCTCATGGCACCTGGTTGCTGCAAAACCCTCAGTTTACCCGCGGATTTTACACCAACCTGAGACCTGTGTTTCAAGGGATGGTGAATATGTTAATTTCTCTCTCTTATTATTTGGGAATCCTACAACAACAGTTACTAGTTCTATAAATGCAAGTATGTCATGAAATAAAATCCTGTATTTTAGGCAATGCTTGATTAGAATCATAAATCAATATTCTGCTTTGATTTAATGGTTGTTGTCATCCTTGTTTAAATAGAATCAACTACAACTTTTTATATAAAATTTATTTCGTTTACATTTTTAATTGTCAGGTACAATAACTTTAGATCATTTTTTTCAATAAATTTGGTTCAATATTAATATTTACATTATAGTACATTTTAAATACAAGAAAAAATAACTTAAAATTGAACATACGTATACGTATTAGTAAATAAATAATTAATTGTGTAAAATGTAGTTTTACATTTATAAAAAAAAGTGTAATTTTTAAGTTTTAATGCATTTTTTACAAGAAATTATTTTTCAGATTTTGAAATAATACTTAAAAATCAGGGAAGGATGAAAATCAATTAATCTACTGCACAAAAGCAAAATGTGTACACATTAGGTTTAATTAATGAAATTATACTTAAATTTATCAAATGAAAATTTCCGAAAGGTATAATTTGAATGGCTATACCATTAAACATGTCTTTTTATTACATAATTATTTTACAAAATTCTTTATTGGTTTTAAACATATTTAAAACCAATGTTTTAAACATATTTAAAACCAATAAGCATCAGAAGAATTTTGTCTTGACGGATTTTCATTCCGGCGGTTGAAAATAGGATACGGCACAGGAACCGACACCGTTCCCATTTTTGTAATTTTTATCAAATTGGCGGCATATTTTTCATTGTCGTTATCATTTGCCGCCAAGGCGGCTTTACTCTTGTTGACAAAGAGGCGGGCTGGCTTGGCGGGTGGCCGTGAGGAGTGTAAGTTCATGGAGTGGCTCTTCTTCTTCAGGTTGCACCCTGACGGCGGCTTCTCACTAAATATAAATAAATTAGTATTTTTATAACATTATTTGGTTTATCCTTAAAAATCAAGCTACCCACTGAGTAGGTTTTAAGCCATTTTCCACTAACATAAATACATACAGAAAACAGAGGTGAATTCTTTAAAAAACTTTTGTCTCACTAAAATCCTTTTGTCCCATTAAAATTTTAGTGAGGCAAAATTATCTCCTCTAAATTTTTAGCGAGCCTCGCTGATTTTAGTGGGGAAAACTGATTTTAGTGAGGCAAAAGTTTTTTTAGAATCCATCTCAGAACACTATCACACCAAGTAATTTAAATTTATTGAAACATACTGTAATATATAAAACTTTTTCCATGCTAATTATGCATTGATGATATCAGGTTTTAAAATCAACCAAAAGAAAGAAATGGCTATTTTTAGTTAAAGGGTGGTCAAAATGGACAGATGAAAAGCATAAAGGATTCATAAATACTAAACAGTAAATAAAAAATACCTATTTTCAGGTCGAATCTGGATAACAATCTTATTATTTGTATTCTCCAGCTCTTGTAAATCAGAAACACTTGGAGGGTCGGAGGACAAAGTTTGAGGATTGCTTCTCAATGAGGAAGATGTCTGAGTATTACTTCTCAATGAGGATGAGATTTGAGAGCCACTTCTGTGTGAGGATAATGGGCGTGTATCAGAACTGCTGCTTGACTTCTCAATCAAATCTTTGTCTAACTTTTTGGATTTCCTAAACAAAGTTTATCTTTTTAGAATAGTAGGATGTCTATGTGTCTGTACAGAAGAATCTCGCTAACCGCTAAACAGATATTGTTCTCCTTTAAATTTAGTTGCTCAAATGTCCCGGAAAGGATCCTAAATTCCTAATTGTTTTGGAGGAGGGTTTTGGAGAAGTCACCCTAAAAAAATGGACTACAAAAAAATATTCTTTAATTTTTCAAATTAGATTTAAAAGTAGAGGGGATGGGACGAATTCCCCCCCCCCCCCCCTTCCACTACCTCAAGGGCCCATAGTTGCGTCTAAGGGCGTATCCGCTAGTTATATAGATATAAAGTAGAATAATTGTTTCTTTTGATATATATATAAGTGTCTCTCTGTTACTGAATTTTATCTTTTTATACAATTAAATTCAAAATCTTTTAGTCCATTTAAAACTAAGATCAGATAAACAGTAAATTTACTTCATTTGCATATAAAAATCACTTACTTATCTTCACTAAACTTTGATTTTTCTCTGGCCAGAAAATGTTTCATTGCCTTGACGAGGTGCTTCGCTCTTTTGCATAACTGATCCCTGCAAAATAATGAAAATAACATATAAACAAGAACAATTGTGTCTATAAGTAGCGCGGCAATCAAATTCAAAGATAGCTTGAATGAAAGAATAACAGTAAACTGTTAGCTAAAATAAAGATTTTAAAAATTACGAAAAAAATCAAATAAACTGTTAATAAAAATACTGAAAAATCACGAAACTTTGTTAGATTAACCTTTATATAAAGAAAGACAATTATAAATGCCCATATAGAGTAGCTGCGCTACTGAAAAGGTAAATATTTGTTATATCTATGATGTCAAGTCTAGTTTACCAATTCAATTAATGACACCTTGAAATAAACAAAGCATTTGATGAACTTTGATAGCTTTAGACACTAATTATCCTACTTCTCTTAGTTTTTGCCAAATATCAAGAGAAATATCCCCAAGTAGCGAAGAAGCACAAAATTAATAAGACTATTTTGTCTACTTTTGGGTAGTAATTTCAACAAAGCATGAATGTACAACAAAGAAAGATAAGATATCGCTATTACAAAATCTGTTGTCTACCTGCTTTGAGGAGTTTTAGGCGTACTGCGGCCACTCCCACTGTCCGTGCTCCTCCCACTGTCCTTGCTCTCCAGTGATACTCCCTCAACCTCCTCTCCCACTCCTTCTCCAGCCATACCCATGCTTCCCCGCCCCCTCTCCTCTTCTCCCCTCGGGATAAGATGACCGTCGGAGCTGTGACGAGTGTAGTTTTTAGTTTTTGATGTCAGACTTGAAGAACTTGCGGAGCTTGGAACCTAGTAAATTCATATTTTTATATCTCACAAGAAGTTAATGCAGGAGGGAGGGGACGTAGCACTGTAAATTAAGCTGGTAACCAAAGTTTTATTACCAAGTTCGTTGGCTTGGATACAGGTATTCAAATTTACATTTTCAGTCAAACTAGAAGCGTTCAAACTTTTCGACCAAAATGTAAATTAATAAAAAAAGTAATTATGTATCAAAAATAGGGATTTCCATCATTTAACATCCATTGTCTTATTCCTACAGATACAGAGTTTAAGTAAACTTAAAAGTATGAAAAGAATTTGGGGACCTTAGATTTCTAGATATATGATATATATAACTATCGACTCCGTCTCTAGCATCTAGAGGCTCTGTATTCAAATGGCCAGAAATGTGCTAGAAAAACATCAATTCAAGACTAAAATATAAAAATATAGCCTAAAACAATGTGAAGCGAAACCAGACAAAAAAAAACTTTCTACTATACAGAATATTACTTTATTTCACTTAATTTTACAAATACAATCTTTTAAAAAATTTCAAATAATCCAGAATTAAAATAGATTTAAATCAATATCCTAATATGCATTTTAATTTGAATTATTACGTAATGGTGTTATTTGATATATTTTATTTTATATCTACTTATAATACTATACATAGTATATCCTACTCTTATTTGTTATAGAAAAATATTCATCAAGATTAATTTCTTTTTCCTTGAGACATATGTAACCCTTACACCCCTAAAGACATAAAATCAAAGGGTTGTTATTGGTTGGTCTTCTTATGTATACATACAACTTGTAAATATGTATACATAAGAAGACATGAGCTTTAACTTATCAAATATTCTGTTTTTTAAAAATGTCGTTATTAGTGATTTATTGGCAATAGTAGTTACTATGCTATTCCTATTATCACTGCATAATACTCTACTATTTCATTTAAAATGCTTCTAAATTTTATTTGCAAAATATCAAATTTATGTAAATTAATATCTATAGTTAAGGAAACCAATAAAATTAAAGTTTCATAATTTATAATTCTTTCTAAAATTAATGAATTTAAAGATTAGTATAATTAATGCTTATGATATTATGTAACTTAAGAGTATGGTGTATTTTTTTATCTGATATATTAATCCCTATAATAAAGTAAAAGGATCTCTCTCTGTCTGTCTGTTTGTACCGCAATGCCGATATGGTTCTCCTTTACCGTGTAGCTTCGCCTAATCATGGGAATATTATGGTGGAGGGTACCACCACCCTCCCAGAGAATCCGCCGAAAATCCCCCAAAAATAGAAAATGCCACCTAGCGGATATTTTTCACATAGATTTGGAAGAAAACAATTTACGTGCCCGTAGAGGCCTCTAGGCGGCGCAGCCGCTAGTAGAAATGTAAAGAAACAACATTCATAAACGAGAAGCTCAACAAATAAGTCTTGAAAAAGATGCTTTAGAAATTTGGACTTAAGTTATTTAAATTCAGAAAAAGGATGACATACTTACAAAGTTGCTTTGAATATAACATATTGTTTCTAATAGTCCCAAGAATCAATAATAAAAAATAAAGTTAAAAGGGTGATTATTTTATTATAAACCAAGTGTTTTTTTCACAAGCCGTCAAAAAACGAAATAATTCAAAGAAATTTTTTCTGCTAATGCTCACAGAGTTGCTATGCTTTCATAACTATACCAAACTATTACAGGAATCATCATGCAAAGAATAATATTTATAGGACGATTCTAACATGACCAAGATAAGCTAAATGGAGATCCAAATATTAAAAATAAAAAAGAAATACCTTATTTGATTGTTGGTGAAAAAGTTTTCTTTTGTTTATTAAAGTCTTTTCCAGCGTTGATGTTCTTATCGATTCATCTATAAAAAAAAACATTGTCATTGTATACATTTTTTTTTTCACTCGGAAGCAATATACTACCAAACCCCAAAACTTTTATTTATTATACTTAATAATTGTTTTATAAAAGTTAAATTAAACTTCATTGTTGAATCTAGCTTATTATTGCTGAGCTAATGCTCTATATAATATATGTCCGTACGTCAGTAATTCTATATTTGAAAAAAAAATTACCTTTGATTGTGGTTATATTTCGTTCACTTTTCGCCGCTCTCAGTGGATTTTTGGGGTGGTGGCTGTTTAGCCTGCTCCCATTAGAAATTATTGAGGGGGCAGTGTCTGTTTCATCTCCCCCACCATTACTGCTCAGGTTCCAACAGCTTTGATTTCCCCGCCTAGAATTATTTTTGTAAGATTATTTTCTATGAAAGACATAAGTATAAGGAAGAGGGGGTATCCACACCTCCTTAAAGGTTTTCATCCCAATGGTAAAACCCTGTTTACACAACTTAGTTAAGGTGTAGGACATAAAATAATCTGTAACCGACCAATTAAAATTAAATAAAAGTAGCCAAAGTTTCGGTCTAACGAATAAGCTTTTTTATACATGGGGTTCGTAACCCCTACAAAAATAATCTCATTCCGAAAATTTCCCCGAAAAGTAGTATCAATAGGTTAGCGTCTTAAGCGTCAACTTGAATGATGGGCATACAACCTATTACTTTAATTTTTAATACCTAGAAACGTTAATTATCGCGTGCAATTTGATAATTGTATGTGGTGCGAATATTTCTGCACTTTTATGGATTCTTTTTTACAAGTTTTATCAGGTATCTCTTCAAGGAAAAATATGTAGAGAGGGAGGGAACATTGGGCTAAAATTACACTGCACTGGTATCTATGGTTTTATAACCACGTTATCTTTTCAAGAGCTCAAAGTCTGTTAATACATTTATTAAATTCTGATTGGTTGGTTTTAATCTAGTAATGTCTTAACTTTTCAACCAATAATTTTAAAGAGTTTTTTTGTCCACTTTAAATTTTATTTATAACAATTTATTCAATAAAATTCCTGGCAATTATGTCAATAAGTAGCGAAACAATAACAAGAATATATTTTCTTCACCTGACAAATACTAGATACTAGAGGTGTAAAATTACCTTTTCTCGTCTAGTTTTGAAACATTAGAACGATTGCTTGAAAAACCAAGACTCGATCTGCTATCCCTAAAATTAAAGTTCTTATTATTATTTTTGAAAAAATAGGCTTATATCGAACCTAATACTAGTCTAGCACTTTTCAATTTACGCTATTGCTATGGGTTATAAGCTTGTCGCGCAGTGATATTCATGAACAAAATTGTACTTGTTTAGTCAGTTATAATTAGTATTTTGTGATTCTTAATATACAAATATATGAAAATATGTAAATTTATTAGACATAAAAAAAGATTAAAAATTAAAAAGAACAAGATATTCTTCATAAGGAATTAACTAAGATATGAATAAGCTTCATGAAAACGTTTTCAGCAAATGCCACTTCCTTTGTTTATCTAGAAATTTTTTTTTTTTTTTTGGGGGGGGGGTCGAGGGTTTGGATTATCATAGAGTATATTCCAGGAAAGCAAAACTCAAACAGTCCTCCGGTTAAATATAGCCAGGGAGAGAAGGTCCCCTTAGTTTTGTATACACATTCTCTCATTTGTTGACTTAAAGACTCTGAGGACTTCTAGATTGTGCCTACAAACTAGTAGTGTCCATACAATTCAAATTTAAACTGCGGAAGGGGTATTTTGGTTTACTATAAATAGTATTTTACATTAATTTTTGGTAATTGTCTAGATAAGACAGACAGCAGAATCACTTTCCTTTTCCATTTATGTAAAAAATGGATTGAAACATGATACACTTTTAATTAGATTTAGATTATTGGTGGAGAAGTTCGAGCACAAGTTTGTACAACCCAATCAAGATTTAAGAAAAGTATATTTAAAGTAAATGATTGGGGGAAACTTTGGGGACCAGTATAATTTTCACTTCGTCAGTTATATTTATTACTTTTTGACTGCTCCAGCAAAAAAAAATGTTTGGACTAGAGGACATACAGAAAGAAAACATATAAAAACTTTGTTTTATAGATTACAATTTCCTCAGCCATTTATGTAAAAAAAAGGATTGAAATATGATACACTTTTAAGGTTTCATATCACACTTTTTAGTAGCTAAGCTACTCTATAATACACTTTGTCTTCCATCCGTAAATTAGTCAGGCCGTCTGTAAAGCTATGCATGAAATATGATTTTCACAGCTGATATTCAAGATAAATGTCTGATTTTTTATGTTAGGATTCCCTATACCAATGACCGTTCAGTGTGTAATTTATTTTGTTCGTTGGTTTGTCAGTCATACTACAAATGTTCCATGATTTTTCTGTGCTTTGCTACTTATGGATGTTATCATCCTTGTTTCATTCTATATAAATAACACATGCCTTAATACATCTACTTTTTTACTGGAAAACGTATTCATATCTTTTGAAATAATCTTTAAATTATTAATGTAAGTGTATTATTTTAAACTGTATCAATATTGCCTTTTCGTTAGAATTTCCAATTTACATTTTAAGTATAAACTATTTTTGTAAAGTTATTCTACATTTGTCATTTATACCTGCTATGTTTTCCAACAGACGCATAGCCGTTGCTCATCCAATCCAATTGATGTTGTTGGCGGTAGGAGGCAGCTGGCGGCGGCAAGACGCCACCATTTCCGCCGTTAAATCCGCCCCAAGATTGGCGGGATTGGGCTCGGTTCATAGCCAAACTTGATTCGCCTAAAAAGAAAAATATAAATGATTATAAATAATATCATTAATAAATCAATTGGTAATATTGTAGTACTTTAAAAATAACTAGCAGCCGCGCCACTAACATCTAGGGGCTCTGTATTCGAAGAGATAGATAAGGTCAGAAAATAGCGTAAAGCAAGACTTATATCTAAAAACTTAATAGTCTAAAACCATTCTGGGACCTAATTAAGCTTTCCTGAAACTGAGAACTAAATTCTTAGATTAAAGACCATTCAAATAGGTATACCTAAACATACATACTCTGTTTTAATAAGGACAATATTACCTAGAATGCTGCCGTACAAGAGTCTGTTTTGTAATATCTGTTCTGGGCGCAGCTGACCGCCACCCAGAGATCCAAGACGACCGCCAAGTTGCTGTTGAAAATCCGCGAAATCTGACAGTGAAGAATTTGGCGGGAATTGAAACCTGTTTTTTGGTACATTTTTGCCCGTGGTTGCCAAAATGTAATTGAAAAGGGAAATATTTGGTATAAATGATATTATAAATTTTAGACGTAAGAAAATTATCTTTAATTTAACCTATTTTTATTATTTTCTACGGAAAATTACGAAAACTCCCTTTAATTTTGGCAACCATGAGTTAACCTGTCGCTGTTATTTCTGGAAGATGAATTAGTTGATAACTGTTCGGACACCTGGTCTAGGAATAAGACCAACTGATTTGTAGCTCTCTCATATACTTTCCTGAATAATAAAACATAGCTATTAGCCACTATAGAGATTTAAGCAAAAATTAGATAACAGAAACAATATGTTTTATAATTAGAAAAGCACAGGGATAATATAAGATAAGAAAATGGCAATAAGATTAATGTACATCCCCAATTATAGTAATCAAAATTACCCCTTTAATATACGAAATAATGGTTGTAATGTTTGGACATCACAAGTTTGAACCAACCATCAAGATTTAATATAAGTTAAGCCAACAAATGATGATAATTGTTTATAAATTTTTAGTACCAGAACATTTTACAGTTGGGTACTAGAAGTATATAAATACTCTTCCTAACACATTTCAGCTATTTTTTTATACCTGGAATCCTCCATTTTGCTGAGCTGCCAGGTCAAATGATCCACCTCCTTCTCCAATGCTTTGTATCTGTAACATTAATTATTATTCGTATGGAATAAACATTGAATACCTATGCATTTTACACTAAATAAGCTAAACTAACCCCCTACTCCCCTCCTACTGGATTAACGGACTGACCAAAAAATTCCAGGGGAAATAGCAACCATTTAAGTTTTAACCAACTTACTTTCTAGCAGATTCTTTGGCCATGAGTAGTTGAGTATTAAGATCTGTGTTCTCCCTTCTCAGATTATTGATTTCTGACTCCAGATTTTGTATACACTCCATTTCATTGTTCAACCGTGCTCCAAAGGATAATACAGTTTCAACCTAGAATAGAAAGATAGATAGATACAAAAATAGATAAACGGTTATAAGGATATTTATCATTGTTGAACCGTACACCAAAGAATAATATTATTTCTACATATGATAGACAGGTGGACAAATAGATAGACAGACACCAAATGGATATTGTTCATTGCTCTAAAGGATAATACTGTTTCTACATAAAATAGAAAGATATATAGGTAGATAGTTAAGTAGATGAATAGATATTAGGATATATTTAGACACGCTCCTAAGGATAATGCTGCTTCAACCTTGGTTAGATAGATGGATATGTAAATATGCAGATAAATAAATACACAGAGTTTTTAATTCTGTTTTAACCTACAATGGATAGAAAAATAAATAGATAGGTGGATAAATAAATACACCGATAGGTGAATAAGTGTATAGATCAAAAAAATTTAGTAAGTATTTTTAATGTGTTTATTACTGTTTCAACTACCTAGATAGATAGTACGTTAAATGTTAGTTTAATGAAAACACTGCAATTCTTATCTAATTAAAGCAAATAAAGTTAATAAATCTTATTCATTAAAAACAAAGCATTTTTCCTTAATTAAAGAAAATAAAAAATAATACCTTTGAAATTTGACTGGGGGTAGAGCACGCCATTTCGGGACCTGCCCCCAATCCCAACAGGGAATCCTCCTCGTTATAATTATACGGCGCGCCCACGAAGCCACGCGCCGAGTTAAAAGCCATGGAGTGGCGCGGTTTCGGGGTGGGGTAGTAGCCCCCGCCCCCAGGCAAACATGGCATCGACTGTCGGAGGTGTGAGGGGGTGGCCAGGTTTTCTGGGTAGCTGTCCAGACGGAAGTCAGGTTTTAACACGGGTTGCGATGGCTGCTGCTGCTTGCTTGGCATTTTCTCATTCTTGTTGCATTCCTAAAATAAATAGATCAATTAGAAACCTGCTATTGTAATGCATGCAATGGAAGGCCTTGGCTCATAAAATGGCAAAATACAAATATGGCAAGCTACAAAAACAAGTTCATATAAAAACTTTATGGAAATACAAATATATTCGTAACTAACTGCGCAACAAATTCAAAGAAAACATATCTATTTTACTTGTAATGCAGCTTTGCATACCCGAATTTCTATAATTGCGTCCAATGTCCTATCCCTGGTTTTAGGCCATAAATTACTAAAGTGATAGGATAGGTTACATAACATTTCAGTCCGTTTCAGGAAATAAGTGATACATATATTTAATAATATCACATAACATGTGAATATGTATTGGAAAGAAATAAAAACATAGGATAAACACGATTTGTTTTGATGACCCAAAGAGAAACAAATGGACGGGATAACAATTCTATGAATTTCATATTTGCATATCTTTATTACGAAACAATACATGATTTTTCAGTGAAGCCCAGAACAAGTTTTATTCAGAGGAAATGACTCGGACTTGGAGCATTGTTAGCAATCATTTTTATAAAAAAAATATATTTCTTTAACCCTGTATAACTTTCTAGCTAAACTTACATACATTGTAGTTCCTATAAAACAATCAAGATTTGAACAAATAAATTTAAATGCTCCCATTTAGTCCTTTTTTAAATAAAAATTAGAAAAAATAATTGGCAACTGTGTATGGTACGAGTTATAGGAAACTCCTAGTCCGATTGGGCTGTTCTTGTAAGGTAAGATTCACACTTGTCAATTTTCGTTAACTTAAATACAGGATGTTGTACGAACTGATATAAACATACGCACGGACGAACTGATTCAAATATAGAAATGCTTTTTTTTGGAACATAAAGTAGTCAGTTTGATTTGTCTGTAGCTTACGATTTTGATAACTATTGATCCGATTGAGTTCTCCATTTTAGGGAAGCTTCAGATATGTAACAGGGTGGTTTTATGTATTTCATTCTTAGTATTGCTTTAGGCTATTCTTTGCCTCACCACATGTAAGTCTTCGAATGGTTAGAAGCTATTTTCTGTTCAGTGGTTAGAAGCTATTTTCTGTTCAGTGGCTAGAAGCTATTCTCTGTTCGGTGGTTAGAAGCTATTTTCTGTTCAGTGGTTAGAAGCTATTTTCTGTTCAGTGGCTAGAAGCTATTCTCTGTTCAGTGGTTAGAAGCTATTTTCTGTTCAGTGGTTAGAAGCTATTTTCTGTTCAGTGGTTAGAAGCTATTTTCTGTTCTTCGATCCCTGCTTCTTCGAATACAGAGCCCCTATAAGCTATGCCAAGGTCAGAGGCACTAGTCAACAAAAAAAAACAGACAGAAAAAGAAGTTTTAAAATACAATTTAGATTGAATGAGGAAACATCCTGTTTAACTAGGGGAGTTGGTCGAATTAGTTGAGAAAATTCTCATCGTCAATTCAGGGAATGGATATAGTATGCGTGGATATAGTGACAGGGGATATTTGTCGTCAGTTTAGGTTGCTTATATGGACCTAATTTATTGGTCAGTTCGTTCATCCAGTAGAAGGGGTGGTGATGGGGTAAAGGAGGTGAATCGTTATGTTAGCCATTATGAGTATCACTTTATCATAGTACATAAAAATCTGGTGCAACATCCAAATAATTATGTATCAATTGTTTCGGGATAAAAGATTTGGTAACATAGGCGTGTGGAAAGGGGTCGGGTGTCGACTCTACGAGTCTACACCTTCCTTAAAATAAAAATAAGAAAGGCATGCAATCTCCCTAAGTTTACCAATATCTAAAAAAAATTTGGTCACGCCACTGTTTGGCAATTCTAACATAAACCTACAAGCTACAGAACCTTTTGGTTTCCATTTTTGCAAAAAATTTATATTTATGGGGGCAGGTTTTTATCTTTTAAAAGAAAGAAAACATCTCCCTATCAGAAAAGTATTTATAAAAATGGTATTTTCCCCTCAAAATATACTCTTAAACCCAGTTTATATTTTAGCAGTTATTTGGTATCTCTTACCCTACCAAATTTCATTCCTTTTATTCTTTCCTTTATTCTAGAACCCTGACGCCTTCAAATTACATAAATTATCCAATCTAAAGTGCTAAATTTTACAAGGATGACATAATACTAAGTACGCATAGCCCCCGGCGAGTAAAAATTGAAAGATTAGTGTTTATTAAACTACCCCTTGGCGAGAAATAGAATTAGATTTTCATGGCCAAAAATACGATTTTGTATCCTAATGGATATAGAATATACGTGGTTATTATGACAGGAAAAAATTATCGCCAATTTAGGTTGCTAACATGGATATCATTTATTGACCAGTTCGTTCATCCAGTAATAGGGAAGGGGATGAATGGGGGGGGGGGGGTCGTTATTTAAGCCAGTTACAAATTTCACTATCATTTGATAGAACAATAATGATAACATTCTTAAAAAAAACGACATAACTTAAAACCATCCCATGACCAAAAGGTATTTAATACCTAAAAACCATAGAATAATTAAGGAGAACAGAAAATTAGGACACATTATTAGGAACTAAATGTAGTTTATCATCCTTATATAAAAGTAACAGGATCTGTGTGTGTGTTTCTGTCTGTACCAAAAGGTCTCGCTAACCGCTTAACCAAAATGGTTCTTCTTTACAATGTAGTTTCTTATTGGTCCTGGGAGGGTTTAAACTATTTTTGAAAAAGGTACCACCACTCTTTCAGGATAAATTACGTTTAGAAAAAAATTATCACCCAGCCCCCCACCTCCAAAAAAAAAGAAAAATAAAAAAATTATTTTTCTTAAACTAAAATAGATTTCTACCCCCTCCCACCTTAAGTGGCCCTATGTTTCAGTCTAACTAAATATGTATTTTTTGAGAATAATTATCCATTTCTATTGATTTGTGTGAAAATTTACTAATTGATAATAATTGTAAAATATCTGTGTTGTATCAATGATGTGAATCCTATAATTTGACACGTGATGATAAAAAAATTGTTGTTGCTCAAAATTGGGGAGGGGATATAATTAAAGGGGGGGGGGGCGAAAGTGACACTTTTTGAAACCAAAACTAAAAGTCAAAGGAACTCAACTAAAAAAAGAGTTACAGGTCTGACATTTTGCATGGCAGTTGCTTTATAGGGGTACAATATGGAACTGTGAAGAAACGGCGTCGCAACCACCGAAAACCGCCGAAAAAAGGCAAAAAAAATTTCGGCGGGAAACGGCGGTTTTCGGCGGTTGCGTTGCCGTTTCTTCACAGTTCCATATTTTACCCCTATAAAGCAACTGCCATGCAAAATCTCAGACCTGTAACTCTTTTTTTAGTTGAGTTCCTTTGTTGACTTTTAGTTTTGGTTTCAAAAAGTGTCACTTTCGCCCCCCCCCCTTTTATGTGTTGGCTTAAATCTAATCTATTCTTAAAAAACTATGGTACCCACCTCCCCTCCCTAAAAGTTCTAAAATCTTATGGGTTTTCTTATTTCTAGCAATTTGGGGCATATTAAATATATGAATAATACATATCTATATATTTATTTCAGTTGAAAATTTTTTTTTTATATCATGACTCTTAATTGACGAATGTTTACAATATTTAATGTCCGTTCGTTTGTAAAAGATAAAGCTAGTTTATACATTTGTCCTATTGATTTCAAACATGGCAGTGAGTACAATTACAAGCGAGGTATCTCAATAATAAAGTCAAATGGAATGGACGTATGTCCAATACATTCTGTATTTAAATAATTTGAGAAATATTAATAATTAATAAAGAATTTGTGTTCAGAATTTCTAATTTCTAATATTTACATGTTATTGTTTGTTTTCCTGATTTTTTATGGATGTTGTCTTCCTTGTTGAATGTTTCTTTTTTAGTACTTTTAGTAGATTTCCTGGCTTTAATTTATGGGAACGAATCAGATAATTTGTATGCGAGGGATTTAGGCATACAAAAAAAGTAGCATATCCGTTTTCTTCAAGACTTTTTTTATAAACAGGGTGACCCAAAATTTATTTTAAAATTATTAATATTGAATAGTGAGCGAATGTTCAATTAGATCTCGTAAAGTAAACGAATGATAGCTCCACAATTTTCAAGAATTTTTTTTTTTCAGCTATAGACTATTTAGTATACAATTTTAAAAGATATATAAAATGAGACCGATCTATTTATTGAGACACCATGTGTAGTATGTATATACATGAATAGAATAAAAAATAAATATGAAACTTAAAAAAAATAAACATTTCCTATTTATTCAGACACACTGTATAAGTCATACATGAATAGAATAAAAAAAAGTTTGAAAGTAATATTTAACATACACATTTTGGTGGACACACTGTATTATTATTTAATTGAATTTTTGGGGGGACACCCAGTATAAGTCATGGTAATGTATACATGAATAGAATGAACGGAAAAGTAAAGAATTGAACCGTATCAATAGTAAACAGAGTTTATACAATCAAGTAAGACAAAGTGCGTTTGCATGTCTGCTTGTTTGAAAGAGCTAGTTTTACCAAACTAATCAAGATTGAATCCAAGTACCCAAAGAAGGCGTTGGGTGTTAATATTATTTACAATCCAAAGTCCCCTTTCTCCAAGGTTTAGATTTTGAATTAAAAAAGAAATAATAATAAACAAAACATTCAATATTTGCCGTTTTACACGACCTCATCTTAACTAACAGGGGACTGGAGGTTATACTCTTTTTAATACACCCCCCCCCCCTTAATTAATTTAGAATTCTAGGCTCCATTCCCATTTCACTTCCCCCCCCCCCCCCGTGGGAAAAAGCATAGTTTCTACTACCAAATTATTTCAGTGTTTCTAGAAAGTTATTTATTTTAAGAATGTTGTCATGATTTGATTATTTGAAGTCTTTTTTGTCGATGTATACAATAGTAGACTGTAATTCAGTAAAAATGAAATTATAAAGTTTTTGTGCAAGTGGTTTATGATGTACTCGTAACTAAAAGTTTTATAATCATGCTCTCTTATTCGTTGGTTATTAATTTTAGTTAAATTTTAATTGATTTGTTCAAACTAGCAAAGTTTAAACCTTTAAATAAAAATTTGTAATTCACTGAAGGGTTAATTTTGTTTATATTTATTGGAGATTTGCATCAATTTGCCGTCGATGGCCCTTTCTCTTAAGATCCCACATTTTCAGTAGTTTAAGTTGTGTGTGTCTGTGTATTAAGATTGCACTAAGCGAGAGACTGCACAATCTAAATACTGCGTAGATATTGTATAAAATTTGCTGGTTTATATGTCCACCAGTTATGCGTAATCCATGCATGGAATTGAAAGAAACAAGTATTAAAAGTTCATCATTACATGCGGCCCCGCAGAGGTGGGGGGGGGGGGGAGGGGACATGTATCCTGTATTTCAAAGTAGTATTAATGTCAAATAATATCTCGAAACGACCACACAGGGGATAAGCATGCAGAAAAACAATTGATAAAACAAGACAGATAAGTGTCATATTCTGTAATCTACTCAAAAAACCATTAAAAATTGAGCTTAATGGAGAAGTATAAGGAACATAAAAGTATGATAGCTATTTTTAGTTATTTTGTAATACTAATTTTATCATTTTTTGTTGAAAATTTGTCCCTTTTTCTATGATTACATACATATTTATATACATAATCAAGTCTCAAAGTAACTAGGTGGAATGTAACAAGATAAGAAATCGTATTTTATGATATTGTAACCATAGATGCCTACAGGGGGGGTGTGTGGGGGAGGAGGGATAAAGCTGTGATTACCCCCCTTTGAAACCCATGTTTTACCTTGCTATTTTTTTTATAAAAATATATTAGAGTACTACCCTAAATCCTTTGAAAACCTCATTTACCTCTTTAAAAAGGCTTGGGCGTCCTTGATTGTATATTGCATAAACGGAATTTTAGAATCAAACCACTGATCCTCAATGTTGATAAAAATATTAGTTAATTCTCGCATCGAATTATAAACAGCTTTCCGCGGATATAGAATGTAATCTTATGCTTGTACATTTTTATATTCGTAGAAAGCAGGATATAATACGATGCTAGACATAGTTTTTTCGTATGGATGAGATCCGGTTCCTATCTACCGGATTCGAATGAATACGAGAAAATACCTTTTCTGTAATTAAAGCATTGGTTAAAAAGTTTTGACACATCTAATTTAAACCAATCAATCAAGATTCAATGAAAAGTTTTTAAGCCAGCGAATGAAAGAATATTTATTTCTCGCATCGTATTATAAACAGCTTTCCGCGGATATAAAATGTACAATTATAAGATTGAAACCAGTTTTTTTAGACCCGAGATGCCGAAGGTACGGGCTTAAAAAACTGGTTTAAATCTTCTGATTTTACATTTTATATCCGCGGAAAGCTGTTTATATTACGATGCTATATAGTTTTTTCGTATTTATGAGAACCGGTTCTCATCCACCGGTTTCGAATGAATACGAAAAAAAGATTATTATCATTACTAAAATCAATACTACTCTTTATGATTACTCCATGGGGCTAACATAGAGTGCGTAGTGGATACAAAATAGAAAGTTAAAAATCTTTTTAATTGAACGATTTTTTTTATACATATTCATTGGGAAATTTTTACGTGATTGGCGCCATGGATCACAGGGGACAGGGATAGGTCTTCTAAAGATAATTTTAAATAAATTTGATAAAACACGTTTTTATCAAAAAAAAAACTTGTGATCTAGAAACCACCATTTTTTAGTTATTCATCACTGTGGTCAAAATATCTTTATAATATCAGTATGTCGATATTTTGTCAGCTTTGTCTACTTTTAGATAATGTCGACAAATAATAGAAATTGTCGTTGGCTTAATAAAATTTTTAAGTGGCCAATAACAAAATCATTTAAAATGTTTTTACGTATCTTTATCTCTGTTCGTTATTCTTTCTTAATTAAAAAAAAAAGAAATTTTGTCATTGAATTGAAAAGGGTAAAAATTCGTAAGTTTACAAGAAATTTTTTTTTAAATATATGAATATAAAATATGTAATACAAGCGGCCAGGCCCCTAGAGACACCTCCGTTTTTAATGTTGGTTTTAAATAAAGGCAAAATCGGAGGGTGGAGGTAGCCTACTCCAAAGTAGTTATCAACCTTCCAACGACCTATAAGATAATTCACCAATAAGTAAAAGCATATAGGTTCAGCGGCTATCGAGATCCTATGGTACAGACAAACAGACAAATACACATCCTGTTACTTTTATATAATGACTAGAGTTGGCTCGATATAATTATCTCCCTATTGGCTAGTTTTCTATATGCATATCTATTTCCCAATAAATCTATTTTCCTCACCCGGCATTACTATCTAAAAGAAAGTAAATATTTAATAATTTAAATGATTTTTAAAAGATTTTTTTAAATTATATTTTTTTCTTTACATTACCATCACCAAAGGGTTAATGATGATGATTACAATTTTAGTTTAATATTTGAACACACGAAATGTCGCCACAATCGAATTCTTTTAAAACATAGTTTTCTTAAATTTATCATATTATAAATTTAAATTTTCTTTTTTATGATTAGAAATTAAATACATCAATATAAGGTAAATAGCAACATGAAATGAAAAAAATGAATTTATTTTTAATAAAGTAAAATAATGGATCTTATCGTTCTGGGCAATGAGAGTTTATTATGGATTATTGGAGCACTATGAGTTTTAATCATATATTCCTTGGAAAACTTGAGCTCGATTATAGACATTTATTTCCTATATAGATCTGACATGGATCTTGAAGCAATTAAGCAGGCCGTTTTGTACATGTTAAAAATTGGAGATTTCATTAAATAAAAGTAATCGCAAATATACTTAGTAAATAATTTTCATCAGAATAAATTTCCTTGGCAGTTTGATGACCCTTTCATTGCCCCAGGCGAGACCTTGCATTTTTGTATGGCATTTTGACACATTATTTATTTGAAGAACGTTCATGTGATTTTGGCTTTGGGGGGGAGGGGGCAGAGGTTAGCGCCTATGTCACGCCCCAACAGAGCATATCAAATAAATATTACCTTTCTAACTTTATTCTGAAGACCGTCAAAACCATTTCCAATGTATTCATTATCATCACTGTTTTCAATAGCATTTTTATTTTCACTGCCATAGTTACGATTGCTGGTACTAGCCAATTCTAAATTATCACCGATTTCGTCATTGTCTGGTCGGCCGCCGCCGTAACCGTTATCATTTAACGGCGGCGCGCCGGCAGCATCCACAGATCTTGTAGAACGAGTCAGCTGGTTGGAGGTAACGGAAGAACGGGAGGATCTAAAATAAGAAAATGTTGGTGCTTTCCCTTGTACCATAAATTGGATCACTGAAACCAGTTTTAATTGGGCATAAAGAAATGGCTTCGAATCTGTGTAAATAGAACAGTAAATCATAATACAGTAATCGTATTTACCTTAGTGAGCCCCTGGAATGAGATCTGCTGTGTTGGGGGGGAGGGAAACTTGTTTTCTGGCTCCCTCCAGGTTCACCCCCAGTCTCAAATATCCTGACAACAACAAAAATAGAAATAAAGGGAAAATGAGATAAAGGGAAGGGAAAAAATAGATAAATAGGTAGAGAGAAAGAAAGTAAAAATCATATACGCAAATGTGATTTAAACGAGTGAATAGAGAGGTAGAAAAAAATAAAAATTAAATTAATGTAAAAAGTATGTAGTCATAATGTCTTAAAACTATCAATATAACAGTAATATTATCTCAGTATAACCTCTTTAGATATGTAGAAAAAGTAGTTCTAGCACATAGAAAATTATAATAAGTCTTCAGCAAAATTTAGTAAATGTTTGTAAATAAAAAAAAATATGCAAATGTGTTATGTGTTTAAACAGGTAATAAAAGACAGTCTGACACTAAAATTGTCGGAAAACCCCTAATCATAGAGTAGTGTTACGCTTTTATCTAGAAACTTTTACCTGGATAACTGGAGAACAGTACCGCCAGGAATAAGCTCTTCCAAATGATCGTCTGAAGTTGAGGATGACGAAACTGAGCGGCGAGGACCGCGAAGGTCTGTGGGCTGCAAAAATGAGCGACGGCTGTCGTCTGATTGCACCAGCGAATGGCGACGATTGTCTGCAATATTATGCGGACGCTTGAAAGCGTCGCGTGGGTTGCCGCTAGCAAGTGTCTGTCGGAGTTGCGCTGGGGCTTCAATTATGGGCGGCGGTGTTGGGGTGGTTCTACCAGAGTGCGGCTCGTCAGAGGAGAGAGATCCGTGGCTAAACCTTTGCTTGCTCACATTCTTGTTTGTTTTGTCTTCAAATCTTTCACTAAACAATTAAATTGAAACTGTAATATTTAGCACCTTATTTATGCCAACTTACAAGATGTAGCTAAGAATTTAGTAAAAGGTTAAACAGGCGGACTGATAAGTATGTTATATAGAAGATGCTTAAGAAATATATGTATGAAATTTCAGAAAGAAAAACTTCATGGCCTCTTAAATTCACATTTTACCGCAGAAATGAAATCTCATCCGTAGCATATTATTGACTGACAGACGGACAACGTGAAATATAGAGTAGACTCTAGAGTAAACGGTCAAAAAATGTTCACTAAAAAAATCAGCCATCTATCTTGTAATTTACATGCCACGTGTAAACGAAAATCAAAGCATTATTTGACATACCGACGAACTAAACAATGTATAGGATTGAGATGCTTTATTTTAGACGTACAGACAGACAGACAAAGTAAGTTACAGTTGGCAATACCTTGTATCTAGAATTTTCTGAAACGTAGCCGCATCCATCCAGGTCTGCGACTCTCTGCGGCTGCCTACAGCTGCCAAGTCTTCCTGCTGGAAGTCTGGAGACCTGGAGAATTCCTGCCCGCCACCAGGATCCAGATTATCATCTCTGAAATTTAAAAAAAGATTATTATTGTAAAAAAAATAAGTCTGTTCTGCATACTTTCAACATAAGACTTCAATAGGTCAAAGATAACAGGTACACTAACAAATCTGTGATAATTAGAGGAGATCTGTTTTGGTCAGGGTATCCTAGATAAGTTTTTCCCCCAAAGTACCCAGTCAAGCACAGAAACCTCTGAAAACTATCATCCCCTATATGTTTAAAATAAATAAAAAAAAACGAGGTATTTTTTCATTTGTTTTTTTATTACTATAGATCAGGTAAGGTTAGGTATTTTTAGGTACTAGGTAACATCCCCAGCATGTTGCATAGGCCAGCAGGGTTAAAATACCTAGCAAATGTAGTATACCATGAAGACCCGAGATCAAAGGGGCGAAGCTACATAATAATATGACACATTACTAAATAAATGACACTTTATATAAAACCTAATCAACCTTGTCTAAAAAAATATAAAATCTTAGCCCCAAGCAAAATTGTTAAATAAAGAATGATTTAAAATAATTACTAGTAAATACTAATCAATATACAAAGGAATTTCCCAAAATTGTCTTGAAAATTCAATGATTAGGACTTGTTTAGTGAAATATATTCATTTTGCCTAAAAACAAGGACAATTGAGCTCTTAAGTAGCTTAGCAATACAAACTAATAATAGTTTGGATTTAAAGTACAATATTAATAATAATATAGGAAAAACTAAGTTTTTAGTCGATCATTCACTAACAGACCATATTTAAGGTTTTAATACGAAGTAGTACTTTATCAATGTTTTAGTCTGTGTGAATTTGTTTGGGGTCGTAGGATTCTTATCTCCTACTGCTGCTATGTCAAGCGACTTACAATAGAATTCAGAGTTGTGTTCTGGGATCTTAAGCGATAAGACAATGTACTTTCCCAATGATGATTAATTAAATTACTTCTGTATGTTTAAAGTATAGGTGCTAGTTTGCATCAAACAATCAGGTTCCCAAAGTTTTTGAGTTCATTGTCTCGTCCTTCCTTATTTTCTGTTAATAATGACACATTACAAACTGCCCAATTTTGTATAACTTTTGCGGAACAAGTTCCATTTACGTCATATTTTTCTTTCCCGAAAAAGGGAAGAGGGAAAGAAAAAAAGGGAAGGGGGGAAGAAAAAAGAGATGGGAGAAAAGGGGGTTTTCCCCATCTCTTTTGAAGAGATTTTCTTCCCCCCTTCTCTTTTTCGGGAAAGAAAAATATGACGTAACTAGAACATGTTCCGCAAAATTGGGACAGTTTGTAATGTGTCGTTAATAATTACTAAATTTTCTTTTTTATAATACATTTCTGTGTGGTATCAATAGAGGGTGTAAAAATTACGTAATTGTAGCTCTTGCTAATGTCAATTTCTCATTGGGAAATTAAAACACAAGAAATAAATAGATAGATAGTTACACTGATAGGTAGATGAATAGATGGAGAAATAGAAAGAAAACGAGAAAAGAGAGAATGAGAAAAAGGAAGAGAAGTTAAAACACAACAGATAGATAGATAGATAGATACAGAAATAGATCGATGTATAGTGTATACAATAGATAGATAAATAGATACAAGAGAAAGAAAAGGATAGCTAAATAGATAAAGAATAATACGTGGATAAAATGTGCGAGAAAATAGAGAAAAGACAAAATAAGGAAAAGGAAAATATAGAAGATAAAACTAAGATAAAAAGAAAATATAATTGATAAAAAGGGAAAAATTAAAAATAAACAGAAGAAAAACCAAACATGTTATAGATAGATAGATACTGTAAAAGGTACAAGTATAGAGAGATAGATAAATAAATTATAAACTACTGGTGGTGTACCTCTAGCATCTAGGGGCTCTAAATTAAAGGAGGGCAAAAATAGCCTGAAACTATACCTAGATATTAAAAAATTAAATAGAAAATTATAAAACCATCCCAGTATCTTTAAAATGCTCAATTCTAAAGGAGGACCATATCGGTTCAGCAGTTAGCGAGATCCATCGCTACACACAAAAAAAGAGAAAAGAAGTATGCAAGACAAAATACAAGCAAAATATAGGAAAAATTTTAAATAAAAAATCTATGAAATTGTAAAAAGAGAAATTAAAAATGCGAAACATAATGGCTTTTTAATTGCGCTTGTTTAAGCCAAAAACTCTTTATATAAAAACCAAAACTATATTTTATATTTTAAACAAACACGATTTATTCCAAAACAGCGAAACATTTTAATCTTATATACTATTTTATGAAACAGCCTAAGGTTTTTTTGGTTTTGTTTTTGTGTAAGATACGGTTAACTACTGAACCGATTAAGTTTTCTTTTTTATTGATGCTTCAAAAAGAACACATGATTAATTCATGATACAATTCAAACAAATAAAACATAGATATCTATGATTGCTATTTTTCTGTCAATTACTTCTCTCTAAAAGAGTAAGGTGTTTGTACGTCTATACGCCCGTCCGTCCGCCTGTTTGTCGAAATGTCTCTTAATCTGTCTTTTTGTTTGTTCGCGATTTATCTTACCCCTTTATATTTGGATTTCTTGTAATTTTCTAATAAATCTATTATTTTGAAAACCTTTGTCTTAATACTAGACTTTTCTAAACCAAAAGTAATAATTAAAATTATAAAGAAAGAGTAGAACAATTTATTTTAAAAATAAAATATTATGTAAAATTTGTGCTGAAAAAAAACAAGTTTGAAAGTTATCAACCAATAATTCTAATATACAGAAGGGGTGAGTAAATTGTCTTCCCTGATCTTATCCCTTAAGGTCCCTGAGTTACAATATTTAAAATCCATATTTATAATTATCCCTCTCCTCATGTAATTACTTAATTTGAATGTATCTATGTGAAATTTAGTCTTTTTATAAACTTTTTATAACTGTCATTCTTTATATTTAGTGTTTTTACATTCTAGCAAGACCCATACTCTAACTAAATAGCGAAGCAACAACAAGCTAACAATATTTTAAAATAAGTTTGACACAAAAATTTAGAAATTTTCTACTTAAAACTAAAACAAAGTAGAGTAACAAGATGATTTCTGTGTGTGTGTGTTCGTCTGTCTGGACCGAAGGATTCCGCTAACCGATGGGCCAATATGGTCCTTTACTACAATCAAGCCTCTTATATTTATTTAGAGAAGGGTTCAATATCCCTTCGATTTATATCACTCCTAGAAAAAAATAAGCCCCCGCAAAAATATTTAACTTTTTTAAAACTAAAATTTAAAATGGGGGTGGAGAGTTGACCTCCACCCTCTCCCACCTCAATTAGCTGTTATTTCGTAAAATATTATTATTTTAAGGGAAAAGTTTCAGGCAAGTCTGAACGAACACTTTTTGATTGGACAATTCAAATAAAGAAATATTTGGACAATGATTGACTTTTCAACAGAGTAGAACCAGTCAATTAGACGTTGTGTCATACAGGAGGGGGCATGCCAAATAAGGTGCACGGGGGGTGTATACTCCCCATTCATCAACAATCTTATTCTGAAAATCTGAAAGTGAGGGAGGAAGATATTGGACTTTATATGATACTGTTTCCCAAATTTTGCTAAAAAAGTTCTCTCATTAGTTTTTAAAGTTATTTAGTTGGCAAAAACTAGCAGTGTTCAAACTTTTCAACCAATGATTTCAATATATTCAAATTAAAAGCCAATGTACGTAGGAAGTTTAAACATTCTACTCTTTTTTAATCAATCTAAACAATATTTTTTGATAATAAATCCAAGACAATTGTAATTAAAGACCACAAAAATGAAGCATTGGTGAAAAAGATAGACAGCTCAGTAGACAGAAAGATAGATTGTTATAGATGGAATTTTATTCTTTAGAACATTAACAGAATCATGTACTTTTCAAATTAGGGGTAAACACATATTTATATTCTTATTATATAAAGTAGTAGATTTTTATGCCAGTTACGATCTCACAAATCATCGAACTGATTGATTTTTCAATATACGGAAGCTTTAAAGAACTCCTGGATGGTTTTAGTCTATTTTTCTGCCTACGTTCTACCCCTAGAAGCGACGAGAATTTATTTATATTTATGTTTGCCCTATTTTAGTCTTTCAAAATTTCGTACAGTTTTTTTATTTCTAAAAGGATATAGAAAAAGTAGTTTAAAATAAATTTTGATTAGTTGGTTAGATTTAAGATAGAGAAAAAAATAACTCAAGAAAATAAATATTCGTTATTGCTGTACTATAATTTATTGTTCTTTTCTTTAAAGGGACTGTGAACGTAAATTTTTCTCATCTTAATATCAAATCTTAACATTATCTCATTCATAATATCTCACAGATAGAGCAAAACGCGCTTTTGTTTGCTTAAAAAACGGCTTTTTCCGACGATTTTTATAAGGTACGGGGAAAGGAAGAAATTTTCCGTATTATATAAAATGTGCATTAAATTGCTTTTTTCTCCCATTATAGCTAAAATTAAACTTTTTCACATAGTTCTAGATTTTTCCTAACAGTTAAGCTGGCTTTTAACATAATCCTTGCTTTAATCCAATGTATAGTTACTTAGAAATTGATAAAATAAGCAATATTTTTTTATTGAAAACCAAATACAATAACAAAGCCAGAAACAGGTTTTTTATTAGTATCCAATTAACTTTAAATGGCCCATCTCTCGCCCACCTTTAATTAC
The DNA here is from genome assembly GCF_053477335.1 of Acartia tonsa. Taxonomy (NCBI): domain Eukaryota; kingdom Metazoa; phylum Arthropoda; class Copepoda; order Calanoida; family Acartiidae; genus Acartia; species Acartia tonsa. The sequence continues at coordinate 22,736,948 of NC_137264.1, read as the reverse complement.
AAATTTGTAAATAATAAAGACGCAATATTTCTTTATAAACAGTCTGATAAAAGTGTAAACTAATTCTCCAAAGTGGGTTATTTATTGTTCAACACAATAAAAAAGGATATTATTATTTTATATAACCTATGAGATTCAACCCTTTGTAGACAGTGAGGTATTTTTTTTTGTCAATAATACGAATTTAAAATATGTCTTTATTACCTAATTACTACGTTATAAAAAAACGAATTGGCAATTTTATAGCATAAAATAAATCCTTAACAGTAAGTAAATTGTTTCAACTATATATGACAAGTTAAATATCCCTACAAACATTATAAGAAACAAAAACGTTCAGATTTTCCCTGTTTTTTCCTTTTTCCCTCTCAAAATACCATAAAATCAAGGCATTATTTCTGGATATTTTTGTGAATAGGACATTTTTGGTTGATCAGTGTAGTGAAATGTGCTTAGTAAATGTTAAGATTTGATAATCAGATGAGAAATTTTTACGTTCACACTCCCTTTAAAATTTGTCAGATTATTAATGCTACGATCTAATTTTTGAGGAATATGAAATGAAACCTCAATCATGATAAAAAAAATTACCACATACAGATTATTTTGTTTAAGCACTGTTCAATCATAGATCAACTGTCCCTAAGCCAACAAATGACAGAACGTGTTCATTGGGGGTGAGTATAATTTGCAGTACCCTGTCCTTTGCCTCCCTGAGAAAAAGGCGGGCAAAGGAAATTTGTTGGTGCACCGCAACAATGGGAAAAAACGGATTTTTCTTTGCAGTCTTCATACAAAAATGTTCAGAAATTGGACATTGATTCTGCACTAATTATCCTTAGCAAAACTGATCTTTTGTCAAAACTGGTTTTATCTTTTGGTAAATATAATTCCTATTAGAATTTGGAGTTTCAACTTTTTTCTCTGACCCATTCCTCTGAAGAAGGATCTCTTTCCCCAAGAAAAATTGTCTAAAACCTGCATAACAATTTTAAAACTCTCACAGAATTATAGATCTAACACAAGTAAAATTTAGGATAAATTAATTATTTATCTTTCAAATTTAAACTGCTACCAAAGACAGAATGTACACTCATGAAAAGGAAGGAAAATAATTTCTAGTATATCTTCGAAACCTATAAATATCCGATGGATTAGAACCGGTTTCCAGCCATATTGAAAAATCATGTATAGCATCGAATTACATATAATTTTCCACGAATAATAAATAAAGATCATAAAATCATTACTAGTTTTGTAACTAAACTGGTTTTATTCTTATATTTTTCATACGATGAAATAAAAAAACTTCATTTTTCTATTCATAAAATATTGAACCGTTTGTAAGATTATGCTACTTTGTAAAAACACTGAAATACATATTTTTATGAACCTTACACTTATTTCATAACACAAAATGAACTTAAGTATTATTATTAAATAACCAGGTTTACGAATATTTCATAGTCTTACTTTCACTTCAAACATTAAAATGCTAATAAATTTATGTCATATATAGTGATTTATTGACAATAACTGTAAAAAGGGGCTACTGAAAGGGAAAGGGGGGGGGGACTTGGACTTATTATATTGGTACCCAATAAAACTGTATCTTTCATTTTTTTTGGCTACAGAAGAGTAGATTTTGTTTACAACCATAAGAAATGCAAAATCCATTTATAGTCCACGCTTCGTTTTTTATTAAATGAATAAGTTGGGGTACAATGTTTGGCACTTTCGATATAAGTAAATGATAATAAAAAACCCATAGAATGCGATAATAACTTCAGAAAAATCGAAGAATATAGTTTTAATACTTAATTAACGTTTTTAAGTTTTTCTTCAAAAAGTTTAGATAAGATGCCTTTAAAAGTCGTCTATGATTTTGTCAGGGATAAAAATGTAACTTTAAAATAAGAATTACAACATATTTTTTCAATTAGTACAACGTAAAATTTTGAACATTTTATTGATCAGTATATTTTTTAAAATGTGAAGTAGAAACCTGAATATTTTATCATGAAAATTGTGTTATGATTTGATTGTCTGCTAGATTACAAGAAAAAAGATACTGACAGTACTTGTTGGTTCTTTTAATAAAATTAGGTAGATTACTTTCAGAACCCCTCTTTTTGCAACGTTATTTCAATAGAACAGAGCCGTAGTCTTAGTGTTCTCAATATCTAGACAGCCAACCATTGTTTTAGAATTGTTCAATTTTTTTAACTTCTGATAAAAACAGAATTAATGGTATTTTTGTAAATATTATACCTCCAAGAAATGGCTATACTTCCCAATCATATGTTGTGTGATATTTAAGAGGAATTATTTTGATATAATGTCATTAAAATATTTGTTGAAAAAAGTGCTATTCTAGCTTATACTTCACATTTTAATGTGTATGATAATTCAAATAAAAGATAATGAAGATTTATATTATATTTAATTATTAAAATTATAAAGAAAAACCTGGAAACAGTAAAAAACTGACTTTATTTTATTGACGTAGGGAAAATTTTGTCAAATATTTGAATAAAAAAACAATATTAAACAAAATAAATTATTTTTGATATAGTCACAAAAAGGCTTAATGAGTTTAGGAAATATTTCATTCACTAATCATGTCATTTAAACTCTATTTCACAGAATACAGTGTAAAAAGATGTTCTCGTTTTAATTTTAAGTAATTTCAAATGCATTTTAATACCTTTTAATGATTTATTTTTTGAAACATCTTTTTATAGAATGTTATTGATTTTTGAAGTTATATGTTAGAATGTTTTTAAATTTTGTTAACATTTTGTTTTAAATGTAGAAAATTGGTAATTCTAAACATTCAAAAAATGATTTTATTAAATTTTCATCACTTAAATTGCATGTTTGATGAAATTTTCAACTGATAATTCAAGAAAAATCGTTTAAGTTTTATTATATTTTACTTTGAATTGTTAAAAAAATATATTATTGTCAAAAAAGGAGAAGTTATGTTTTCCTCAAAAAAAGACCTAAAACATGAAAATTAACACGTGTAATGAGAATTTTTTTCTTTCAGGTTTAATTTTAAGTAATTATTGATATTTTTTGTAAAAAGGATTTTATATAAAAAGTTTTAAAACTCGAGTTATGTAGTGGTTCTAAAAAAGGTTGCGAATTTATGCAATTTTCTTGCAAAAAAAATTTTCTAGGATTTTAAAAATAGCAAAGGGTGTTATTAGACGTACTTACAGATACAATTGCTAAGTCATTTTGGCCAAACACTAAAATAAAGTTTTGACATCTGAGGGTCCAACCGTGAGTCCTTTATTCCTGGTAAATACTAAAATTTATTCCTGTTCCTTCATATAAAGTTAAGTTGATGGTATTCAATGAATTTATTGCGTAAGAATAATTAGTACACTACACACACACACACCCACACACAGTCACCCACACAAACAAACACACAGAGTAATTATCAAATGATTATGAGGTCTTAAATACGTTGTTTATACGCACAGTAGAGGGTTTCAAAATTATCAACTTTTTGAATACTGAAAATATCATTGTTTTCTAATTCAAGCCAGAGAGAGGGGACAATAGGCTGTTTATTACACTAGTCCTTAAAGTTTTATAATAACCTTTTCTTATTCGTTGGCTTAACAACTTTTGGGTCTTTAGAGACTATTGACTGGATGGCTCATTAAGTTAAGTGTTCGAAAGTTTCAACCACTAAAACTACCTATGAGTTTTATTATTGAGGATGTACATCACTTTATCGGCTATTGTCTTATCCCTTTAGATTCCTGAATTCAAGCCTTAAGACCTAATACATAAAAGGGCTAAGATCCCTAAGGGGGTGTATCCTCCTCCTTAGTTTACCCAAGGGGTGAATTCACCATTAGAGTATAACAATCTTGTGCCGACTATAAAATGGATCTTTAAAAATCAACCAATAATGTCGGGAATATTAATACAGCCAAGTAGCAGGAAACAATTTGCTGGCAGACCAAAAAAGGTCATTGGAAAAGAATATATTATAGATCTGTTGATTCACCTCCCTTCTGCACGCTTCTGATTTCTGTTGCATAACTTTAAAGACATTTTGACACCCTCTAATAAACATATATATACTTACTTATATTATGTAACTTTCTCTTAGCTTTAATTAGTCATAGCATGTAATAATACATTAGTATTATCAAGGAAACAGGGATAGGATTATCCTGATAATGAAGTAACAGGATTTCTGTCTGTGAGTCTGTCCGTCTGTTCGTGTGTACCGAAGGATCTCACTAACCACTGAACCGATTTGGTACTCCTTTACTGTGTAGCTTCTCATAGGTTCTGGGAAGGTTTATAGCTATATTCGGGGAGGATACCACCACCCTCCTTTCAGTGAAAATATAATTTTTGGTAAACAGCTGATCTTAACATAGATTGAAAAGAAAATCATTAAACGTGCCCCAAGAGGCCTCTTTGGGCGTGACTGCAAATTAAATTATAATGTAGTTTTAAATCAAGTCTTCTCATTTGGGTACTTTTATTAAATCATGATAGGGTAAAAAAAAACTGACAGTGTTTAAACTTTTCACCTATGATTGCAAGCTATAGAATTTGTAATTTAGTTTATTATTGGGAATTTACTATTATTATCTTCTTTGGTAGGTTGATATGTTTGTAGAAAATGTTTGGAATCTGAATACAAATTGATGTATGCACAAATTACCTTTCTGTAGGTTAAAATTGTCGGTTAAAACACTGCTACCAATCAATCAAACTTTAATAAAAGTAATCGAAGTTATATGCCAGTACAGGAGAGAGCGTGAAAATTTGGGTACTATGATAATTTTATAATTCAATGTTCCCTTCCTTCCTGTGTAATATTTCATTGTCTTATCCCTAAATTCTATGTAATAAGGAAGTTTAAAAGTACATGATATTTATAGTTTTACATGGTAATTGACCAAATAATAAGAGAAAGAGAGAGAGAGAGAGAGAGAGAGAGAGAGAGTGAGTGAGTGAGAGAGTGAGAGAGAGAGTGAGAGAGAGTTTGAGAGAAAGAGTGGGAGAAAGAGAGAGAGAGAGAGAGTGAGAGAGTGAGTGAGTGAGAAAGATAAATAGAGAGAGGGAGAGAGAAAGAGAGAAACATGAAGAAAATAAAAATGGATTAAGAACACGGAGGGAGAGGACATTGGAATGTAAATTATACTTATTCCATTTATCAATACCCAGGGAAAAAGGAATGTGATTCTGACAAACAATTCTGAAGGAAAATTTCCCTACAACCCACTTCCCCTTTTCCTCCCCTTCTTACCCACACCTCATTTATTTACTAAGTATATTTGCGATAACTTTTATTTAATGAAATCTTCCAATTTTTAACCTGTACAAAACGGCCTGCTTAATTGCTTCAAGATCCATGTCAGATCTGTATAGGAAATAAATGTCTATAAACGAGCTCAAGTTTTCCAAGGACTATTCGTTGAAAACTCATAGTGCTTCAATAATCCATAATAAACTCTCATTGCCCAGAACGATAAGACCCATTATTTTACTTTATTAAAAACAAATTATTTTTTTTCATTTCATGTTGCTATTTACATTATAATGAAGTATTTAATTTCTAATCATAAAAAAGAAAATTTAGATTTATGATATAATAAATTTAAGAAAACTCTGTTTTAAAAGAATTCGATTGTGGCGACACTTTGTGTGTTCAAATATTGAACTAAAATTGTAATCATATAATAAACCCTTTGGTGATGGTAATGTAAAGAAAAAAATATAATTTAAAAGATCTTTTTAAGATCATTTAAATTATTAAATATTTACTTCCGTTTAAATAGTAATGCCGGGTGAGGAAAATAGATTTATTGAGAAATAGACATGCATATAGAAAACTAGCCAATAGGGAGATAGTTATATCGAGCCAACTCTAGTAGTTACATATAAAAGCAAGATATTTTTTGTAGAATTGATTGTTATGATAGCTAGGCCTGAACATTACCTTAACTTTTGGTTATTAGTTGATCTATAATTAGCATGTACAATCTACTAGTCCTAATTTTTCTACCAATTGTTAATTTTCATAAAGGGTAATTTTGTTTATAATAATAATTGTTCCATTCACGAAAAAAAATCCTATATAGTTTAACCTATCCTAGTAGAAAGGTTTACCAACAAAATTCTAAATAAGTCAACTTAAAATAATCGCAAATAAAATGATTAAATCTAGAATTTACAGTAATATAAATTGCAAACTTTGAAACAAAAACAGACTTCTAATAACATAACACTTATAAATGATTACTTCAGAATCGAAGCAACTCTTTAATTTAATACTTGTTGTCCTTTTAAAAAATGGTGTACAAATTAAGGAGTAAGTAACCCCTACTTTGGATAAGTCTTAATTTAATTTTGTGAATTTGACCCTGCAGGCATTATAAAACCTAAACTAACCTAATAAGGCGAGTGAGGAATATGTAAATAATAATTTTACTTAGAGTGGAGCATATTGTGTGTTCCAGGGCCCGGCAAGGGTATTTCAAAATAATCAGGAGCGGGGATGGGGTGACTGTGCCACTTTTAAAAACCAACACAAAGGAACTCATCATAAAAAGGATAACAGAATAAGGATTTTTCTATTAAGTTGTTTGATGTGGTACAATATATTATAGAAGCTGAAATAACGGCGCGGCGGTGGTACATAAGTTCCTGCCATAATTATATTGACAATTATCCTCGTATATGACCGTTTTCGGCGGCAGAGATAAACACGCAGAGATAAACACTTCCACATCAAAATACATTTAAGCAATTGCCAGACAAAGTCAAATTGCTGTATCACATTTTGAAGCTAAGCTCATTTTTAATAATTAATTCAAGTGGCTCATCCATCCACACCCCCCTCCCCCCCCCCAAAAAAAAATTACTATTGTACTTAGCTAGTTATGGATGAATAATATTCTTGTTTATTATTTATGGATAAATAGTAAAGTGTTACCATGCTTATTAGAGCGTGTGGCCATAGTCATTTATCCATTTTTATCTATCTATCTATTTCTATATCATTATATTTCTATTTATCTATTCGGATGTAATTATCTACCTATTTATTTTAATATAATTATTTATAAATCTATCTATTTTAATATATATCATTATGCTTATCTTTATTATATTATTTCTAATACTTTTTAAAAAGTTAATTAGGGGTAAAGAACCAGGCCCTCGGCATCGCGGAAAGATGTCTATAATACGAAGCCATAAATATCTATTCCTCAATTTCTTATAAACTATACAATATCTTTCTAAAATATGTAGGTTTTTTCTATTTTTTTATGGTTATAAGCTCAGTTAAAAGAATTTTGGTATTTATAAAATGTTAAGTTGTTCTTGGTATAATATGAGTAGTTAAGCTTCTTTAAAACTAATGAATCCTTATATCTTGTAAAAATGGCCAATAAATCTATTCTCATCCCAAATACTTAACTTAACGTTTTATGACAGCTTTCTGCGGATATTAAAATGAAGATTAAAACAAAACTGGTATTAATTTTATGTTTTCCAATTTAATATGCGTGGAAAATTGTCTATAATACGATGCTTTATATGATTTTTCAGAATGGCTGGGAACCGGTTCTAATCCAGTGGATATTAATCGGTTTCGAAGCCATACTGGAATAGTTATTTCTCGCATCGTATTATAAACAGCTTTCCGCGGATATAGAATGTACAATTTTAAGATTAAAACCAGTTTTTTAGCCCCGATGTGCCGAAGGCACGGGCTAAAAAAACTGGTTTTAATCTTATGATTGTACATTTTTATATTCGTAGAAAGCTGGATATAATTCGATGCTAGACATGTTTTTTTCGTATGGATGAGAACCGGTTCCTATCCCGGTTTAAACTCAACTGATCCAGTCATTAGTGCGATCTTAATGGACAAAAAAAAATATTACTACTTTTTATTATAGGATTGAAACCACCTTTGTAGCAAATGCAACGCTCTAATTTGCAAACATATGGTTTTAGCAAATTTTTTTCACACTGTTTTGCAATATCCCATTTTTATTAAATTGTGTCATATTATTGTGCCTGTTTGTCAAAAAACTATAAATAATTATAGTATAAAGATAAAGAATAGTTATTTATCGTATCGTATCAAAGACAGCTTTCCGCGGATATTAAAATTAAAAAAAGATAAGATTAAAACCAGTTTGTTAGCCCTAGGAGCCGAAGAAACTTGCTAACTAAAACTGGTTTTAATCTTATCTTTTTTCATTTTAATATTTTATATTCGTAAAAAAAACTTTATTTAATACGATGCTAGACATAGTTTTTTCGTATGGATGAGAACCGGTTCTAATCCACCGGATATTAATCGGTTTCATAAGTTTCTCCTTCCAGGGAAGGTTTGTGGGAAGGTAGGTACCTCAACGCCCACGATACAATGAAGAGGGGCCTCTAGGGGCTTAAAGCTGATTATAAGTAATAATTTATTTATTTTCACAATTTCAGTAGATGTTCCTTTAAATCTATTTAAACGATAAATCATTTTTAAAAACTTATATAGGCTTTGCACTAAAAAAATATTCCTACAATTTTCTACATTTAATACTATACTGCCATTAATTTGCTTCTTCAGATAAAAAATTTAAGTTAATTTGAAGGTGGCTTTTGTAAAATCTCAATACTAACTTAACAGAAAACTGACAAAAATTTTATAACAACTCTATTTTTTATTGCACTTTCCGTGTTGGCAAATTTGAATGCTTGCAAATTATATTGTACCAACTCTCTAGTTGTACTGTCCTAAATTTTGCATGTTTTGTAGTGTAAAACAGGGATTTTAGGGGATAAGACAATAGATGATAAATTTATGCACATTCTCAATAATAATGATTTTATAGGGATCTAAGGAGATAAGATAATATAAGATAAATCGATGTACTTCCCCAATGATGATAAACGAAATTACCCCTTGTGTAGATCAATTTTGACCATTCAATCAAGAAACAAGTGCCCAAAACTAACGAATAAGATCATTTTAATTTACGAAACTTTGGGTACTAGTACAATATACCCTCTTCCCTGATGCTGCCCCAATATTAAGGATTAACTCTTCTGTAGATCAAAACTATTTGTTGAATTATTTGAACAATGCTTTTTTGTACCAAACTTTTAAATTTTAAAAAGTACCCCAATAAGTTTTTAAGTCTATCAATAAGAAAACGCATTTAGAAAACTTTGGGTACCAGTAGAATACAAGAAATAATTTAAGTAAACAAATTAAAAATCCAAGTTTCGAACCTATAGACCTCATAAAAAAGACAGTTATTTACAAATACAAAATTAATTAGTTTACTGTATGATGTACAATACAGCAACAATTTGGTTCAATAAATTGACTAGGAAGTTCTAATTTAGTTTTTAGTTAAAGTATACTCCTAATTTTCAATTATTTACACTAAAAAGGCTTGCAGTGAAGAAGGTGTGGTGTGGTGTGGGGTTAACATTAACAAGCGCCTTCACAAAATAAAGGGAGGTAGGTACAACCCACTAATACAGCCAAGGGGGGTTTCAAGGTAAAAAAAAGCAGCAATCTCCTAGAATTTACGCGCTTAGGCAATTCAGCAATTCAGGGACTTTTTAGACGCCTAACTCTAAAAATGCACAACCTCTTGTTGTCTATAATACGCCCCCCTCGATTTTGGTTTTAGGGGGATAAGAAAATAGTAAGGGGGTGTCTAAATTATTAGGTGTGCACCTATAAGGTGACCACTAAGATATATAAGTTGGAAACAATTTTAATGTTAGAGGGAGATTTGAAATCTGCATCAAATTTTAAGGATTTTTTTTTATAAAATTGAATGATGTACGACACTTAAGCTTTTCCAACCAGAGCGCATATAGTTTTAAATCCACCAATCACAGATGTCCAACTTATATATCCTAGTAAGCACGTCCATTTTGAAAATGTTAATTTGTAACTAATCCCAATTCAAATATAATTGTAAAAATCATTATTCGTTTAATATTTGAAAATTTGATTCCTCAAACAATTAGTGGCTATAGATATAGATATTGAACAGTGTCAGAGTTATTGATATTTCCTGCAAAAAGTACCATCTTACACCAGATTATAATGTACTCTAATACAGCGAAACATGTAGCTGGCTAAAAAAAACGATACCCCACATTTACTCCCTTTGTCTAATCCCCTCCCCTCTCCACCTATTGTATGAACGAACTGAATAAATTATGTCCATGTTAGCAACCTAAACTGACAATTTTTCCCCAATTATAATGTCCACATACATATATTCTAAATCAATTGCTTCCTATATATTGATTATAATTTTGTAAATATCTTAATTTGTTTCAAGATAGTCCCTTGAAACAAATTTTAATGTATATTTATTTGTATTTTGGTCAAGAACAGTAATTGCTAATTAAAAGAAATACAAATATAAAAGAAACAAGGATGACAACATCCAAGAAAACACTATGCTACAAAATTGTAGCATTTAATATAAATAGCATTACCCAATTAAAAAACAATGAGAACGAATATTTTACCCAATCAATAAGAAGGAAAAGCAATAATAATTGTAAGGAAAACAATATAAAACCTATAATCACTGATATGATATGCTTTTAAAAAACTGATAAATTTAGAATAAATCTGTTTTTCTTTAATATCACGAAAACGTTTTTAAAGGGGGAAGAGAAGGGAGCGGTATCAACCCCCAGAGTTAAATTAAATTCAGAGAAGGAGGGGACTGTTAATAATATTGGTTTTCCCAAAGTTTAATAATCACGTTATCTCATTCGTTGGCTCTAAAACTTTGGAGGATTTTATCGAATCTTCATTTGGATGAACAAACCAGGAGTTTCTAAATGTTTCTTTTAAAAAGAGGTAATTTTGTAACACAATTAGGAATCAATTTATCTTCTATTGTGTTCTCCCTTTAGAGCCCTGAAATCGCGTAAGGGGCCTAAATATTACCCCCTACAGTTTAAGTAAGATCAGCCAATCTGTAAACTGCTGGGTTAAGATTTGTTGATTAAATTCTAAATTATATAAAAATAGAACAAAAACATGATATAAATCATAAATTTAAGTTTAGTTATCAATCTTTTTAAATTGAAGGTTTTCTACAATAGGGGCTTTGCATACGTAACGTAAATGTTAGTTTTATAATAGAACTATTGTTTTCTAAATTTGGATGTCTGATTCCTGTAACAATTTGGATTATTAAGTAAGGCATTTGTCTGAAGCTAAAGATCTTTTAAATAGATTTATTGGGAATTTTGTATTGCTGTATAGGGTAGTTACTCTATTAAAAACTAAAAAGAAGAAAAAAAACAAGAACAAACCTGAACCATTGTTCCTCAGACAAACTGCTGTAGTGCAGCATTTCCTGGGCAAACTGAGATTTAAACATTTTTTTTGCTAGATTTTTTTCTCTCACTTTTTTTTAAAACTTAAGTTTTAATCATTGTTCATATAACAAAATTATCACCCTTTCAAAGACTTAAAACTTCATATTTAAAATTGTTATTTTTCACAAATTGTCACTATATATGTTAATGTCCCTCCTTATGTGAATAAACTGTTGAAATCGGACGGACTAAGAGATTTGTGGAAAAGTTTTCCAAAGGCAGGCAATTATATAAAGAATATATCCCTTTACTAGTATTGTCAGTATCTAATCCCAATGTTATATTGCGTTTCAAATAATTTCTAGTAACCACATATAATCTTATACCCTCTCCCCTTTAATCTCCTCTCTCTATTGTAAAGGTGTATCCCATCCCCTTTTGAAAGCCCCCTTCTCCTTCTATAGATAGATAGATAGTGAGTGAGTGTTTATTAGTAAAGAAATCATAAACCACCTGTCCCCTTACACCTTCCACTTTTATCATATTCCCTTACACCTTACCTTCCACCTCTATCTCTCTCTCCCTCTTCCTTCCTTCTTTTCCGCTTTTTATTAAAAAGTGCTGCTACTGAATAACTAAAGACATCTATCACTATCCTGTTTTATTGACGGATTCAAAAAATATTGCTCAAATTTCATGAGCAAATAATTTTGTCTTCAAAATCACAAATGTATTTTATCTTTTGAAGTGCAAAAGATCAAAATTTCTCCATCTTATGACCTATTATCCATGGAGGGAGGGGACATTGTGTCCAATCGTTTCAACCACTAGTTGTTATCTACAGAAGTAATAATTTTGTGTATAATCATTGTTGATGTAATTGTACATCAATTTATCAGCCATTGTCTTATCCCTTTATATCCCTGCCTATTATCCTAGTGAATCATTGAGTGTTGTTAATTCTGAATTGCTTACGTATATACTTGTCCTTGTTAATAAAAATATAGACATTTTTTGGTGTTATTAAGTCTATATATTTATTATATGATTATGTTTTTAAAAAAAACATATATATCATAATCCATAAAATTATTTATGTTTTATTTTATATTTCTTTATTAATTTTTACCTTTATTATGTCTTTCTACGTTCCGTTAATCTCCTTATTTTATGTTTCTCTTTCTTTCTTTCGCTTTCTTTCTTTCTCTTTCTTTCTTTCTCTCTCTTTCTTTCTTTCTCTTTCTTTCTTTCTCTCTCTTTCTTTCTTTCTCTTTCTTTATTTCTCTTTTTTCTTTTTCGCTCTTCCTCTCTTACTCTCTCTCTTTCTTTCTTTCTTTCTCTTTCTTTCTTTCTTTCGCTTTCTTTCTTTCTCTTTATTTTTTTTCTTTCTCTTTCTTTATTTCTCTTTTTTCTTTTTCGCTCTTCCTCTCTCTCTCTCTCTTTCTTTCTTTCTCTTTATTTCTTTTTATTTCTTTTTATTTTTCTTTATTTTCCTTTCTTTCTCTTTCTTTCTCTTTCTTTCTCTTTCTTTCTCTTTCTTTCCCTTTCTTTTCCTTTCTTTCTCTTGCTTTCTCTTTCTTTCTTTCTCTATCTTTCTCTTTCTTTCTTTCTTTTTCCTTCTCTTTCTTTCTCTTTCTTTCTTTCCTTTTCTTTCTCTTTCTTTCTCTTTTTTTCTCTCTTTCTCTTTCTTTCTTTCTTTCTCTTTCTTTCACTCTCTCTTTCTTTCTTTCTCTTTCTTTCTCTTTCTTTCTCTTTCTTTCTCTTTCTTTCTCTTTATTTCTTTCTTTTTCCTTCTCTTTCTTTCTCTTTTTTTCTCTCTCTCTCTTTCTTTTTTCCTTTCTCTTTATTTCTCTTTATTTCTCTTTCTTTCACTCTCTCTTTCTTTCCTTCTCTTTCTTTCTCTATCTTTCTATCTTTTTACTTCTCTTTCTTTCTTTCTCTTTCTTTCCCTTTCTTTCCCTTTCTTTATCTAACTTTCTCTTTCTTTCTTTCTTTCTTTCGTTCTCTTTCTTTATTTCTCTTTCTTTCTTTCTTTCTCTTTCTTTCTCTTTCTTTCTCTTTCTTTCTCTTTCTTTCCCTTTCTTTCTCTTTCTTTCTCTTTCTTTCCCTTTATTTCTCTTTTTTTCTCTTTCTCTTTCTTTCTTTCTCTTTCTTTCTTTCTCTTTCTTTCTTTCTCTTTCTTTCTCTTTCTTTCTTTCTTTCTCTTTCTTTCTCTTTCTTTCTCTTTCTTTCTTTCTCGTTCTTTCTTTCTTTTTCTTTCTTTCTTTCTCTTTTTTCTTTCCCTTTCTTTCTTTCTCTTTCTTTCTTTCCCTTTCTTTCTTTCTTTTTCTTTCTTTCTTTCTTTTTTTTCGCTCTTTTTCTCTTACTCTCTCTCTTTCTTTCTCTTTCTTTCTCTTTCTTTCTCTTTCTTTCTCTTTCTTTCTCTTTCTTTCTCTTTCTTTCTCTTTCTTTCTCTTTCTTTCTCTTTCTTTCTCTTTCTTTCTCTTTCTTTCTCTTTCTTTCTCTTTCTTTATCTTTCTTTCTCTTTCTTTCTTTTTCTTTCTCTTTCATTCTTTTTCTTTCTCTTTCATTCTTTTTCTTTCTCTTTCTTTTTCTTTTTTTGTCCTTTTTTCTCTTTCTTTCCCATTTACAGACAGAATACAATATATGCCCTAAAAAAAGAAAAGCTAATCTTGTTAGAATAAGTAAAATATAAATGCTTATTTCCATAATTCACAATAAAACTTTTTCTTGGATTAACAACTTCCTATTCCTATTAGATTCCACCCCCCTTATTCGTATCTTAACCCTTTAAATTCACCTTTTCCTCCCCTCAACCAATAATAATATTTTTTTGAACAACCAACCCTCCCCCCTCATTAATTGCTTCCTTAACATGTGACGAATCCAGGGATGAAGAGACAGGACAATGGAAAAAAAATAATCTTCCCCTAGGAATTTTAATTAAAGGATTAAGTTAAGAAAATTACTCAAAAACTAATCAAGAAAACAAAACAATCTTCCTTAAACTTTCCATCTCATAGTATTGATTTACCAAAGATTAATGTTGTCTATCATAATTGGGGAATACAAAATTTACTGTCTATTGTCCTTTCCTTTATCCCTGCGCAACACCCTATCAAACCACACCCCTTTTTTTATTTTATTTAACAACTCACCCGAACTTTTTACCCAACCACTTCAACAAAACTACCCCCTTTTCCTATAACTCTTCAATTTTTCATGAGAACAATGATCATTAGAGCTCTCATTTTAGCAGGAAGGGGTAGAACAATGAAAGTTAAAATATAAAACAGCCATTCCACCCCCCCCTCCACTCCAATATCTAAGAGGCTTCTAAAAGCAAAGCTTGATTTGAGAATTTTCGAAAATAAAATTTTCTTGAGCTTTCCCTACATGTGATATATACTCTAATATCCATTAGATTACAAGACTTTTGTCTGGAAGTATCTACAAGGCATTTTAACTATCTTCACCTGTTCTATTGTCAAGAAATTACATTATTCTTACTTTCTTTAGTGACTATTGTATGACGTGAACCTAATTCTATATTTTCTCTATTATTGTATGGCACCTGATTTTTGTTATTTCCTGTGACGAGTCCACCAATCTCTGGCTACCCAAAACTAATTCCAATATTTGTAAACAAATGCAACATTACATAATGGTGATAAACAAAATTACCCCTTCTGTAGATTAAAATTGTTTGGACATGTTCAATGTCACCTCCCTCCCTGAGTAGCTATGCTAGTAATTATCTTTTTTTTTAAATTTTCTTCACAAATTTTGTTTGTGATGTAAGTTAAGGCCAGTTATAGGTTAACCAATAGCTTAGAGCTCCCTGCAAAGGCTAAGAAAAGTTATATTTTTTAATGACTTATAAATGCCGTTAGTGATTAAATTAAACATATTTCATTTATACTTTTCTTTGGATAATAATATAACTTACATTCTATTAAATGACAAATAAGTATCACCTCCCAATTCCCAATAGCTGATTTAGGATCATTATTTTAGAGTTTATAGGTTTAGTAGTACAAATATTGAAATTTGGTATCGGATTCCCCAATTTTTTGGTTCTTATCCCACGACCATGCATGTACTCTAAACACACTACTTGTTTCTCTTTTATTAAAAGCGAAGCTTTTCTATAATTAGGGTCGGTCCGTCCGTCCGTACGTCCGTACGTCCGTAACGGATAGCTTTTTTCGTTAATTTAGGCATGTTAGAATTGTCCTATCGATTTCAAATTTTGCATGGTGATTCCTTTAATAGTTAGGTACGATTTAGAAAGCGTAGCAACTCTATAATCATCACCAAAATGTCCGTACGTCCATTTTAAACATGTTGATTTTTTTACTTTTTTAACAACAAATTTTTATGTGATCTAATCATCCGATTGATCTGATTTTTGGTATAGGGAATATACCTACTGGTCCTGTGGTGGTTTTAGACTATTTTCTTGGGGGGTGGGACACCCACAACCCCCCCAAAAACAAAAACACCCCCCCCCCCCATTTTTTATTTTATTTTGAATTTGATACTGGGGCAGATCCAATTCTTTTTTTTCCCGAAAATTTTGAAATTGATACTGGGGCAGCTCCATTTTTTTTTAAATCACCTCTTGGGACAATGCCCCTAGAGGCTAGGGGCGAAGCCGCTAGTAATAATATATTGTAATCCTTATTTTAAAGTCCAAATTGTGAAATTTTAAACTTTTATGTAACTTACCATTCTGTAAAATAGCCTAAAACATGCCATGGATCCAAATATGTCCTTATAAAAGGAGAACCAAATCATTCTTTGTTCGTTTGAGATATCTAATGTAAACTCCTTTAGATATTTATATTTTTTTTTCAAATTTATTAGATAAAAAGCACATATTATTAATGTTCAGTGTAGGTCTTCCCTTACTACTAATACTTCACACTAGCCCCACTTCCTCAACAAGCATAGTACTCAAAAGCAGGGATATTAAGGGATAAGAAAATGGAAGATAAATGTATATACGTCCACAATGAAGGTAAACAAAATTGCCCATTTATATAGAATAATGTTATTCTATACTTTACTATACTATACTATATTTCTTTGCATGGAAAAAGGTATTCATTATGATATTAGAAAAATTGTCAGATTTTTTGATTTTGAATTAAAATTCACCAAACGACCTCTCCCTGAAATCCTGAAGTCCTGAAGCCACATTACATAATACAGGTAATTGTTTTGACTAAACCATTTCCTACCATAGATAGATAGATAGATAGATAGATAGATAGATAGATAGATAGATAGATAGATAGATAGATAGATAGATAGATAGATAGATAGATAGATAGATAGATAGATAGATAGATAGATAGATAGATAGATAGATAGATAGATAGATAGATAGATAGATAGATAGATAGATAGATAGATAGATAGATAGATAGATAGATAGATAGATAGATAGATAGATAGATAGATAGATAGATAGATAGATAGATAGATAGATAGATAGATAGATAGATAGATAGATAGATAGATAGATAGATAGATAGATAGATAGATAGATAGATAGATAGATAGATAGATAGATAGATAGATAGATAGATAGATAGATAGATAGATAGATAGATAGATAGATAGATAGATAGATAGATAGATAGATAGATAGATAGATAGATAGATAGATAGATAGATAGATAGATAGATAGATAGATAGATAGATAGATAGATAGATAGATAGATAGATAGATAGATAGATAGATAGATAGATAGATAGATAGATAGATAGATAGATAGATAGATAGATAGATAGATAGATAGATAGATAGATAGATAGATAGATAAATAGATAGGTAATTGTTTTGACTAACCCATTTCCTCCCAATAATTGGCATGGAAAGATATTAGGATAAATAGATATAAATTAGAAAATGTTAAACCTATTATACGTTTTTTGTCTATAGCTTAAGGTTTCACTTAACTGATTGACTAATAGATTATAGGTAAGCTTCTTATTGGTTTTAGGCAATTTCAAATTAAGATTTAAGTCTTAGAATGGTTTTATATTTTTTACTCCTACCCTACAATTTCCAAAACAGCCCCTAGATGCTAAGAGATGAACCGCTAGTTACTAAAATATAATATCATAAAATATATGATTATATAAAAATAGGAAAATCATGAAACCTTTCATATAATTTTTTTCATATTATTTTGTTGCATGACCGACATATAGACGGTAAGTTATATGATAGATGAGTATCTGTAACGCCACACCCCCCCCCCCCCCCCCGACCGATAAAGGTGCGGCAAGGGATCCGACTGTTCAGGGTTAATTAAGAATTTTAAATCTTTGAAAATACTTGTTGTTTTCTGTCAAAATTTCGATATCTTTATTTTTTGATTTTATCATATCCTTTCAATCTTTTTGAGTTTTATTTCTAAAAGCGAAGATTTTCTACAATTACGTACGCAAATGGGAGTTCTCATCAATATTTCAATCGTGATAGAATCTTCTTATAGAATTAAAACTTTTCATGATGATTCCTGTGACACTTAGGCATGATTTGAAGCATAGCAAATCTACATGCTTTATTGGAACGCCCATATGTCTTTTCTTAGATGTTGACTTGAAAGATTAAACTGCAAAGCATTTC
Source organism: Acartia tonsa (assembly GCF_053477335.1). Classification (NCBI taxonomy): domain Eukaryota; kingdom Metazoa; phylum Arthropoda; class Copepoda; order Calanoida; family Acartiidae; genus Acartia; species Acartia tonsa. The sequence goes on along the minus strand of NC_137264.1, from coordinate 22,718,934 downwards.
TCAAATAATGTCTAAGTATATATTAATATATACGTCGATGCTAAGAATACTGTATAAAAGCTAATTCTGCCATATATCTAAATCGAATTTGTTGTTCTGAATATGATTTTGAAATAAAATTATATATTGAGTTTCGCCTTTATGGATGTTGTCATCCTTGTTTAAAAGTTTTTCATGATTGTTTATTGTCTTATCATGATTATCAGTCACAGAATTCTTTAAAAATAAGATTACAGATCCTACGTAAAGCTCTAAACATGTGGGGCTTTATCTTACACAACCTCACCTGGATATCAAATACATTTGTTTTAACAGGGATGACAACATCCATGAAAACTAAAACAGACAGTTGGAAAAACAAATATTAATGGTTTAAATTTAGCGCACCTTATATTTTTTATTAAAAGAATTTAAAATCTATAAGGCACCGGCTAAAAAAATGGTTTTAATCTTATGATTGTACATTTTTATATTCGTAGAAAGCTGTATATGATACGATGCTAGACATAGTTTTTTCGTATGGATGATAACCGGTTCCTGTCCCCCGGATTCGAATGAATACGAGAAAAATATTTCTTATAATTGATTTAGTTTATGAAGCTAAATACAGACACACTCGTAACATTTTTGAGAGTTAAATATTGCAATGCTTTATAAAAATGTGCCTAATTGCTCTGAAAATCACCTTTAAAAAGCCAAAATTGTACCTAATTGTTAAGATACCCATGGAAAATTTGAATTTAAAAAAAATAAACGATTGAAGCTTTCCGTTAAGGACGTATGTATAGACCCTAAATGCATAAATGCTTCACTTTAAAAAGGCAAATTAATGAACGGGGATTTGAAAGGGTCAACCACTGGGGATTGAAAAGAAATTGCCAAGAATCCTTGGATATAACAATGAGGGAGGTGACATAGGAACGTAAACTATACTGGTACCCAAATTTTCAGTAACACCTTCCCTCATTCGTTGACTTCAAACATTGGGTACCTTTTAATTATCTTGATTATTGAATAAAAACTTTTCAATCAATGACTTTTATCTACAGTAAGGATAATTTTATAGTTACCATTGAAGATCAACATCAATTTCTCGACCATTGTCTTATCCCTTAAAATCCCTGTCTAGATAAATAATAAATATAATGTCCTTAGCTGTTATTGTGATAGGTATGGGTCAAGGTTTACACTTTATTTTTCAAAACACTTCTTGAATTTCCCACACAAATATAAATAATAGTATTATAGATAACAGATTTATGCAATATAGAGGGATATCAAATTATCAGGAATATAAAGGGATAAGACAATGACCGATAAATTGATGTACATCCCTAATGATTATAAACAAAATTACCCCTTCTGTATATTAAAAAAAGATGGTTGAAACGTTTGAACTCTGAACTAAATTAAGCAACATTTCAAAATTCACTGAAGTCCCAAAAGTTGTAAAGCCAATAAGAGACCGTTATTATAAAAGTTTAGGGACTAGTGTAATAAACAGCCCATTATTCTCCTCTCTTTCTCTCTGCAAATTTTAGTATAGCTGTCAGGGAGGTGTCGGGTTCGAGCATGCACAACTCCGTGTCATACTTCAGACGTTTAAATTGATTACTACTACTACTATGTTTGATACATGACACTAATAGTGAGAGCAGGTGGTAATGCTTTGACCAGTAAACAGACAAAAGTAATTAGCACAGACTGTTAGTACTTCCAGAAAAGGACATGTAATTTAAGAGATGGTTGATTTTGACCTCCATAGAAAAATGGCCTTTCTGGGACACGTCCAATGTCCAAACTACTCCACTAATAACTTCAATTTACGAGGTTGTAAAAATAGCTAATCATAATTGTGTGTATAAATCAGTTCGTCATAAAGTGTATTATCTTTTAAAATCCATTATTAATCTAGGCTTTAAGCTATTTTATGTCCCGCCTCTGAAAAGTTATTTTCTAAAAGTGTATTTCTATTATCAAATAATACGCAATCTAGTCTAGGTTAGAAAAGTGCTGTTACAAGTTAACAAATAAAATAACTTTTTAAGATCTAAAAAACGGGAAGAATATTAGAAAGAACTTAAGTATAATCTGAAATCTTCAAAAGATATAACTTGAACACTAAAAAAAGGTTTCTCTTTAGAAGATTTAGTGAGTGACCTTTTAACAAAATAATTAAAGACCTTCCCCTGACATATAAGAAACTTCTCTTTAAAGGAGAACCATATTCGTTCAGTGGTTAGTAGTACATTCAAATTGTCCTAATTTATTTTGTCCTTAAAATATTTCATATATTTTCTTGAATAGCAGCTGATAAATTAATGGTTCCAATATTTCGTACAGACATACAAACGGACAGACAGACATTGAGAGAGATAGACACACGGACAGACAGACAGATAGACAGACAAAAAGACAGACAGAAATACTGACAGACAGACAAACAGAAAGACAGACAGACAGAAACACAGACGGACGGACAGACAAACAGACAGACGAACAGACAGACAGACAAATGGACGGACAATCGAACAGACATATCGAATTTCAGAGTAGCTTTGCTAATAAAAAACAAAATAGAGTTTATTTTGTAATCGCACCACCTCTTGATCCCTCTCTTTTTCCAGGTTGATCAGATTATCGGAATATTGGAACCTTAATTCAACAAAATTTAATTCTAGAAACACAAGAACAATATGATTGCCTTGGTAGCGAAACCTATTCAATAAACCTAAAGATCTTAGGGGATTATCAATAAAGGATAAAATTACGTATAATACATCAAGTGATGTATACTAGTAATTTATAACATCGTACTATAGACAGCTTTCCACTGATAATGAAATAAAAAATTAAAAGATTAAAACCAGTTTTCTAGGCCCCGACCCGGGGGACCAAAGACCACTGCTATACTGACTCCTTATTCTATGTACTGACTGGAATTAATTTTATGATTTTTATTTAAATTTTCGTGTAGACTGTCTGTAATAGGATGCTATACATGATTTTTCAGTATGGCTGAGAACCGCTTCTAATCCAGCGGATATCATTCGGTTTCGAAGCGATACTAGAAAAGGATTTACCAGAGTCGAATTTTTTTTACAAGGAGTTCTTCCTAATATCCTGTTTTAGTGGGGTGTTGACACCGCTTCTGTACCAACAAATCAAGATTTAATAAAAGTACCCAAAGTTTAAAGTCAACGTATATGAACTGATTCCTTCATAAACTTTTCTTATCAGTACAATTTACCTCACCCTCCTTCAAAATAAGAATGCTCAATAAGATCTTGTAAATGACTGTAAAGTAGCTTTGCTCTGCAGGGGGATATTTACATTATTATATTTACCTTGTCATTTTATCATTAAAACCAGGGATATAAGGATCAAACCTAAAAATATAAGAAAATTTACTAAATTTTGGTTGGATTTAAGTATGTAACACAAAGTTATAATAAAATTAACGAAAAAAAGCTATTAAACAAAAAAAAGCTATCCGTAAAACAAGAATGAATTCAACCAATTAGCAAAGCCCAAACAAATTGGACGGAAAAACGAACATTAACATTGGGTACTAGTGTAATTTACATATCAGAGTCCCTTCCACTCTGATTATAAATAAATGTAAGAAGGATTTATTTTAACCTATAATGGATGATGTCATCCTTGTTTTATTCCGATAATCAAATAAACAAAACTCTCTCTCCCTCACTCCCTCTTTCTCTCTCTCTCTCTCTCTCTCTCTCTCTCTCTCACTCCTTCTCTATCCAATATGAAATAAAGTTTATTATTGTCAAACAATCGTTTATAAATCTTTTTAAGGTAAGGAAATTCAGAAAAAAAAAGACATTATAGAGTAATATTTTTAGTGAATTTTTATCACACTGTTTTATAGACAGCTTTCCGCAGATATTGAAAAATGATGAAATTAAATATTAGTTCTATGATTTTCATTTTATTATGCGTAGAAAATTGTATATAATGCGATGCTATTTTTTCAGTATGGCTGAGAACCGGTTCTAATCATACAATAATTTTTTTTTCTCTAGATTTTGCAGAAACCCTTCCTGGATTTTACATTTACCTATCCGCGGACAATAACCAAGTTAAATCAAAAGCATAAATGATACAAACATATGTTTGAATTAGTTTTTGTTATCCCTTATTTTATTAACCCTGGATAATTGTTCCTGTCCTCGGTGTGTCCCCCCCCCCCCCCGGTTAATAAAAATCCAGTTGTCCGTCAAAAAGAATTAAAGTAAATAATTCAGTCAAGTTCAAAGGATCAGAGATTTAACAACCTGGTTTTTATTTTTGAAGGGAATTTTTCTATAGCCAAGACACCACTCTAAAATTCACTTTGTCAGTCCGTCCACCCGGCCGTAACGCCATAAGAAAAATTTTTTTCTCGGCTGCTATTCAAGAAAGACAGTTATTGTTTATTGCACCAATTTGCACCAATTATACAAATTTTTGGTCCTTCGTTTATGCTTTAAATGACAAAGATATTTTATTCTTATAAAATTTGTATACTTTTCTTTTATTATATCCGAGTTGTAGAAGAGCTGCGCTATTTAAAAAAGTGGAAAAATCCCATTTATGAATATTATAATATGATCTCATATAAACAAAATAATTTTGAGATTATAATAATTTCAGATAATCCTATTAACAATAATGTTACTGGATCCTGAACAACAGGTAGATAGATAGATAGATAGATAGAAAGATAGATAGATAGATAGATAGATAGATAGATAGATAGATAGATAGATAGATAGATAGATAGATAGATAGATAGATAGATAGATAGATAGATATATAGATAGATAGATAGATAGATAGATAGATAGATAGATAGATAGATAGATAGATAGATAGATAGATAGATAGATAGATAGATAGATAGATAGATAGATAGATAGATAGATAGATAGATAAATAGATAGATAGATAGATAGATAGATAGATAGATAGATAGATAGATAGATAGATAGATAGATAGATAGATAGATAGATAGATAGATAGATAGATAGATAGATAGATAGATAGATAGATAGATAGATAGATAGATAGATAGATAGATAGATAGATAGATAGATAGATAGATAGATAGATAGATAGATAGATAGATAGATAGATAGATAGATAGATAGATAGATAGATAGATAGATAGATAGATAGATAGATAGATAGATAGATAGATAGATAGATAGATAGATAGATAGATAGATAGATAGATAGATAGATAGATAGATAGATAGATAGATAGATAGATAGATAGATAGATAGATAGATAGATAGATAGATAGATAGATAGATAGATAGATAGATAGATAGATAGATAAATAGATAGATAGATAGATAGATAGATAGATAGATAGATAGATAGATAGATAGATAGATAGATAGATAGATAGATAGATAGATAGATAGATAGATAGATAGATAGATAGATAGATAGATAGATAGATAGATAGATAGATAGATAGATAGATAGATAGATAGATAGATAGATAGATAGATAGATAGATAGATAGATAGATAGAAAATGGATACATAGATAGATAAACCTAAAATGTATATAGGAACGAATATATTATTACTTGGATGTTCTGTTCTTGTTTTCCTGTTCTCTAGTAAAGTGGAACTTACAGCGGTCTAAAATAACGATACACTTCCCTTTCCCCTTTACCCCTTCCCCTCCACCTTGATTGATGATCGAACTTACCTATTAATGAGTTCCATGTAAGCAATACAAATTGACGACAATTTTTCATGGGTGTTTCAAAATATTAGATTTAATTATCTTTGGGCAAGTTTAGGAGTGCCCCGCAGGATAAGGGCTCCATACAAATTTTGAAAGCAGAAATTAAGGAGAGGTGTGTATATTCTGTTCTCAACTAGTAAATGTATATGGAATCATTTTCTTATTTGAAATAATTTTCAGGCAAAAAATTCGAATTCCTGATAAAAATATTTTAGGAAAATAAGGATGCAGTCACCGAGCTGTCTTCAGAAATGGACAGGAAAAATATACATGTTAATCCACTATAAAAGATATTTTATTAATGAAGCTACTCTACAAGTTTTTGTGTCTGTCGGACATTCTGCAATGCTAGGGTGACCCGATTTGTATTGCTAACCTTTCAACATGTATACAAAAAAATTGCAGTTGTATTTTAATATAGAGAAAAGGGCGTTTGAAAAAATGTGTTCTACGACCGTTATAAAAACATTTATCAGCCAATATTAGGCATTGAACTCAATCAAACAATGATCATAAAAATTCATTGGCTCAAAATTTAAAATGTATTTTTGTGTAAAATTAGAAAGCTGTCTATCCGTATGCCTGTCAAGCAAACAAGGTGATTTTAAAACTTTTTAAACCTGTTAATAGTGCCTATAAAAAAAGTGACGTCATACCATACAAATGTCCAATGATAGACCAATACACAGACTAAATTACCAATGGCAGTATGAAGTCGTTTATTAGAGGCACTATAAAAAAGCTTCTTTTTTCAAAAGCCGTTTGTTGTATTTTGACTTTCTTTCTAAGGAAATACCTACTGCTTCCTTTTGCTCTTTAAAAAATGATAACACGTATTCCTTGATGACTAAAAGATCTACATACTAAGGGCTTAGAGCAATAGATACCTAAAATTCTAATGCAGCAAAACAACTTAATTTACTTGAAAAAAAAATAAAAAGATATTTGTAAAGGTTTCGTGATTTCGGTGGGCAACTTTTAGTAGCAATAACAAACTTTTATCTGTCCCAAAATTACTTTAGATTTATTTTACTTGATGGCTATACTTTAATCTTGGCAGTAATAAGTATTAATAACAATTCAAATGTTGTTAATAGATGTATTAATGTCATATCATTTCTGTTAACAATAGACTATACTACCTTTATTTCAGTCAACTTAGCCTGGCATCTAATCAAAGCGATGTATCCAATCCAAGATATAGAACTCAGGTTTATTTTAATATTTTAACTAATACTTATTGAAATTGCCAGGAAGCAGCTTACAGTCCCTAATGAAAAAATGACGTCAGACAATACAAATCAACAGTGATAGGATAGTAAAAATTTACCATTGGTCAATTACAATGTATACTGGGTACTATAAGCTGCTTCAAATGCCAGCAAATCTTCTGTAATCGTCAAGGTTTCTGATTTTCAAACAATCTGATTATGATTTGTAGTAAATTTTTATAAAAGATTAATTTCCAAGTTTAGCAACCATCAAGTTCAAACATGTATCTGTAAACTTTTCAAAGTAAAACTACATATCTAGCATCATAGACACTTAGTGGTTGCCTTTTAAAGTATCTTAATTTTAGTTCAGCAGCCAGGCAGGATCCAGCATTGGAATGTATGAAGCTGAAGGCCAAACTGATCAGGGATGATCATCAACATAATAGTTTTATAAGTATTCGCATGCACCCCTAAGCTTGCAAAAAAAATTGTATTTGTAAATTTCTGTTTTCTCTCTAAGTTTGAAAAACTTACACTTTCAATGTTGAAAAAAGGACTACAGTTTTTAAATTCATTTTTCTAAAGTCAATTTTGAAAATCCATAGATTACTTATTAATTTGAAATATGCAAATATAATATATATGCAATACATTGAATAGAAGCAGCTTTTAGTGCCTATAAAAAATGACGTCTTACAATACAAATGACCATTGATAGGCCAGTATACATTTTACTATTGGTCAAATATAAAAATGTATACTTGCCTATTATTGGTCATTTATAAAGTATGCCATCATTTTTATAAGCTGCTTCATTAATTTCATAGGTACTGTTTCCAAACATAAAAACTTTAACCCCCTCTATTCTCTATTTGATAAAAAAAATTGATCATGGAAAGAAAACGAAGTTGCGGGTTTCGTCGTATTTTCACAGTAGCTTTTCTCCTATTTCTAGCCCCTGCGGGGGGGCTCTAGACTTGCGTGGCAATCATTAACATTTACTTAACCTAGCCAAATATAAAATAACCTTTCAAAAGCTACTGTGAAAATACGATAAAACCAGCATCTTCGTTTTCTTTCCATGACCCAAAAAAATGTTGTTACCTTAATAATAATCAGGAAGCTGAGGTTGGCGGGGGCCTCCAGAAGTTGGATCTGGAACAGGACAGGGTCAGGTTCAAGGATCAGGCTGATCAAGAAAGAAAGGGAAAGCGCAGGTGGTTAATCGTTTCAATTTTAAACCCTGCATACTGGTTCCATACGTCCATTCTTAACATGTACGTTTCAGATATTTTGACACAATTTTTCACCTGATTCAATATTCCGTTTATCATGATTTTTGAAATTGTGATTTCTATGACAATTAGGCCGTCTATAATCAATTCAAATAGCAAGTATTGAAGCTACTTAACAACGAATTAACATAAATATTTTGCTCAGATTATGAAATAAAATTTTGTTTATTTTATATTCAAAGAGAAGGTATTATGTGTCTCTCAATGTTTGTTTTCCCTTTTTATGAAATGAACCAGTAAATATACATTGAAGGAGTAATCCAGCCATATCATTAGTTAGAAAGTGTGCCATTTTGTTAATGAGACCGATTTTTTTATTTCCTCTACTCCAAGTCCATTTAAATCAGTTTGATTTCTAACCTTTTTAACAACAAATGCGTAGGTGTCATAATTATCCTAATCTGTTTTGGAACAAATTTACTTTCAATTTTAAATAGACTCAAACATTTAAATACTGCTCATTCAGTTCATACACTCTAGAAGTCGTTTATCCTACCGTTTCAGAGCTTTGATGTAATGAATGTTGCCATCCTTGTTTATTTTATATAGTTCTCGTAAGAAGAAAAAGAAGAAGGGTAAGAAAGGAAAGATAAGTAGGAGAGCCAGATCGTCCAGTGCATCATCTACGGAAAGGTCGTCTTCAAAGGTAGGTCATAAAACCTTTAAAACTCTTTTTTAATGCTCTTTATAGTGCCCATAAAAATGACGTCATACAATACAAATGACCAATGATAGGCCATTGCACAGACTAAAATACCAATAGCAGTATACATTTTAATTGGCCAATGGTAGGCCAGTATTTCATCATTTTTTATATGCACTATAAAAACCTTCAAGAATATCTAATAATGGTAGCTTAAAATTATTTATATATCCTGAGAGAATTACAATTTAGTTGAGGTAATTCAGACAGACAAACTTTTTATTGAAAGCCCTCGACAGACAAATTAGTAGTTTGTCATCAATGGCCATTTTTAGTCGACATTAACTATTGAAATTGTAAATGCTCCAATAACACTTTTATCCACCAATAACATTAAATTAAGGTTTTAGATTAAATATTATTACACAACACAATTAATTAACATAATAAGTTTTAATACTTAATTAATAAATATAAATCTTATGCAAAAATTACATAACTAATAAACAGCAATTATATCAATTATACCCCCCCCCCCCCCCCCGACCGATTAAGGTGCGGCAAGGGGCCCGACTGTAAGGGGTTAATATATGATTTTTATCTTAATATTCATAAAAAAAATGTCTGAATATGATGCTATACATGTTTTTTTTCAGTATGACTGAGAACCGGTTCTATTCAAACGGATATTAATCGGGTTCGAAATAATACTTATATTCCAATTACAGGAAACTAAGAAGAAGAAAAAAAAGAAGACCAAGAAAAAAACTGACAAGAAGGAAATTTTAAAAATATTTTTTTGATACGAGGTTTCGTGATGTTTAGAAGAAAAAAAAATAAAGGGGAAAGGGAAATAGACTTTGGCTAAGTTTAGGTCTTTATAATTGGTTTCTATTGAATATAGATAAATGAAGTATTCAAAATAACATTTACCTGAATTTAATGAGAGGTAAAATTTCAATTATCTGGAGAAGGATCAAAGTAATAATAAATCCATTCATATTTAGATGTATTTCATTTTACATTTTTTATCCTTTGATCTAAAATTAACAGAAAAATTGTAAAAACTAAAAGGGGTTAAAATAAATGCAGTAAAATGCCATGTTTACTTACTCATTTAAGTATAATAGCGACTGCGCCCCTAGACTCTAGGGAATCCGTGTTCGAAGATACAGGAAGGCACAGAAAAATCGCCCAAAAACTATCCAGGGACCTATTTAAAATTCCCCTAAAATGGAAAACTCAATCGGTTCAGGAATTATCGCAATCCAAAGATACAGTCCAAAAAAGTGTATTACTTTATATGTATAACCAACGGCTGCACCCCTAGCATCTAGGGGCATTAAATTCGAAGGGATAAAGAAGGGCAGTAAAATAGTTTAAAACCATACCCAGACTTATTTAAGAAAAGAAAATAGTCTAACACCATCTCAGGGCCTATACAAAGCTTCCCTGTAAAGGAGAACCATATCGGTTCAGTGGTTAGCGAGATCATTCGCTACAAACAAAAAAGCTTAGTACTTTATATAATATGATAATGGGATACCAACAAAATATTTTGATTCAATACAAAGAGGGCAAAAGAATCCCCAAGTCCGATGTCAGCTAAAGACAGGGAGAGCAAAACTCCAGATGCAATTTCCCCATTTCAGCTAGAAGAGTATATTCCAGGTTTATTACTCTAGATAGATTGATTGATAGGGTTTTTGATTATCTATTGTTTGAAGTATAGACACAGATTGATTTATAGATTCATTGATAGATTCATAGATTGATTGATTTATAGCTTGATGCATTGAAAGATATATATTCATTTATAGATAGTAAATTTTAGATTGACTTATTGGAAAATTGCTGATAGATAGAATGATAGGTTGATTAGTACATTGTTCATTGATTGCTTCAGACTCTATACCAAGTACAAATCAACAAAATTGAATTTTGGATCATTAATAATAATTATTGGATCTACTATAATTAACGGTAAAATGTTCCAGGTAAATATTATCTCTAAACTTTAAAAGTTGCTAACGGTCAAACTGTGGAATGTATAGATTATGCTCACACAAAATTTAACCGACAAAAGAAGGCCTACGAATATTCTGCAAATATATAGACATATTGGACAGTTGGTGCACATAAATGCGCGAAAAAAAACTTATTTTGTTTCTTCATTAAAGCTTTCCCCATGCATCATTGAATCTTTGCTATTGCAGATTATTTTTATGCCTTCTTATGCTGCTTAAAACGTGCGGGCATGACATGTCCGTTTAGCCGTTTGGCTGATAACAGACCTTAAAGTTCTCAGAGTTTTGTAGATAATCGTTACCAGGAACATTTTACCGTGAACTGCACTAGATCTTAATCATCAATGGATATATTTTGTAGAGAATTCTGAGGATGAAGAAACTGTAGTGGATAAAATGAAAAAGAAACTTTTTTCAAAGGTGGGTCAGCTAATACAAGATTAAGAATAAATGTTGTTTTCTCTCCTTCAATTTTTATAGTAAATTTAATCACTTTTACTTTTCCTTTTCTGAATTAGATAAATATCTGTCTTGGAACATTATAAAGTTATCTCCCCCCTCCCCTCAAAAAAGAAGTCACATATTGGTCAAGTATTAAGCAAAATTATGAGTAACATACAAACAAACATTCAAGCTGTTAATATTGTTAGAAATTGAAGAAAAGGAAAACTAGACAAGCCAGAAGAATTGGAATAATTGAAGAAGATATTCCTGTTAAGCAAGAACTTAAGGTATAGTAAAATTTGGAGAACCTAAGGCTTTACAGACTGGTACATACATATAAATAAACACAAAGAAACCAATCCTTTAGCAGAAATGATACAGAATATATAAAACCATAAAGATCTTTGCTTTTTTATGGGCCTTAACGATAAATTTTTGTACATCCCCAATGATGATGAACAAAATTACCCCTTCTTTAGATCTAAACTATTGCTTTGAAAGTTTAGACACTGCTAGTTCGAACCAATCAACTAAGTCCCCAGAGCTAATAAGCTAACGAATGAGAAAAAGAATCTATAAATAGTTAGGTACCATTATAATTTACTGTCCAATAGATTCTTAGATCTTTATTATAGCTATGAAAATATTTGTCCTTGTTTGAATATGAATATTTTTACTTTGGATTTCCAGGTAGAAGATCCAGAGTTGGCACCCTCCCAACCTGACTGTGGATTCTATCCTGCTCCTCCAGGTTTACAGATAGATAGATAGATAGATGATTAGGATATAGTAGATAGACGTTGATTTCCAGGTAGAAGATCTAGAGTTGGCTCCTTCCCAACCTGACTGTGGTTTCTATTCTGCTCCTCCAGATTCAGAGATAAATAGATGGATAGTATATAGATAGATAAATAGATGAATAGCATATAGATAGATAGATAGATGAATGGAGGGGATATAGATAGATAGATGTTGATTTCCAGGTAGAAGATCCGGAATTGTATTGCTATGCTTATATAACTATTATAGTATCCTATTTAAGGGATGTGCAACAAGAGACAGAATTTTCTGCAGAAGCATGCCAAGCCACTTAAATGTTCTATTTGTAATAACAGTAAGTACACGAGTTTTGGTGGTGAAGAAACTTAACTATTTGTGTCTGTTTTCCATAGTAAGCCAGTTGTTATAATTTATGTTCAATGGGTCTTTCTGACTTGTAGTCATATTAGTTTTATTAAACCTAATTTGATGAAATATCTATTTTTCAATAATAGCTACTTTATTTGTTATTAGTTGCTTCGCCCCTTGCCTCTAGAGGAGGGTGATGGAAGTCGGGAAAAGATTCAGTGTCAGATTAAGATGTTGTCATACACATAAAATCCCTGAAAGAAAATACTGGAATCACGAAACCTTTACGAAAATTTCTCTTGATAACTAATGGATTACAACTGGTTCTGGGAAGTATGTACAAAAAAAAACAATGTATCTTATCGTACTGCGGACAATTTTCCAAGAATAAAATAAATCAAAAATTACACCTCGAAGCAATTATAATTATCTTACTGTCCGGGGAAAGCTTTCTTTAACTGTAGGCGATAAGTAACTATTAATTTTTTATACCCATTACTTAAATTCCTGCTCCAGAATTAATTCTAATTCAATTATTTTAGCTCATTACCGAACCAGAAGAACATTTAAATCTAACCTGAGAATTATTGGTAACGTCAACATGGCTTTTGTCAAGATTTTGGTAGGTTCTCTTATTTATAGACTGTGCTTTCCCCTCAACGTTCCTAGCGATCACCATTAATGTACCTAAACCTAACCTGAAAAGGAAACGAAAAATTCCCATTCCTTATTTTCAATTGATCTTAAAATAAGTGGCGATTTGACTTTTGTTTTTCTTATTAAGTAGATAAACTACAAGATACCCAGTCTTTCATTGTACGATCTTTATAATAGGGCTAAATCTTGAAGCTTGTTTAAATAATACAGCAAAAAATAAAAACCTGATTTAATTCCCATTCATCAAACATGCATATTTCATTTTATATTGTTTATGTATGGTTTCGAACCTTTCAAAAGAGGTAAAAAATTTTGTTTTAATCTTTAAGTTATTTGTTGTGAACGGTAACAAATCATAAAGATCCGTCCAAAAAAAACAAAAACATAAATATTACTAAAGAAATAGACAAAAAGATAGTGTGAGGAAGGCCCAGCCTAAATAACATGCCTAAAGAGAGGGAAGAGTATCTTTCGCAATATTCCGTAAAATTATAAGCAAGCTTCCAGTCAAATGTGCTTATTAACTGTAACTGTCCTTAATGTTGACCAAATGAATATGTAATTAACTGCATATTTAAAAACAGTTTGACCTAATAACCGCATTTGACTTGAATCTTACTCACAACTTTATGGAATTTTGCGAAAGCTACAATTCCTTTTTAAAGATTTGAAAATGTTGTTTATTAGGTTGATATGAGGAATAGGATGGTCAAAATCGATGTAAACCTTGTTAAGGTAAACTGATGTTTTATCCTTGTAATAAAATAACAGGATGTCTGTCTGTTTGTACGGAATGATCTCGCTAACTTTAGAACCAATCAGGTTCTCCTTTACATTGTCCTGGGAAGCTTGATGTAAACCTTGTTAAAGTAAACTAATGTTTTATCCTTGTAATAAAATAACAGGATGTCTGTCTGTTTGTACCGATGGATCTCACTAACCGCAGAACCAATCAGGTTCTTCTTTACAGGGTCCTGGGAAGCTTTTTGACCATTTTGAGGGAGGGTACTACCATCTTTCCTAGAGAAATCACACTGGAGATTAACCCCCCCCCCCAAGAAAAAAATTTTAACTTTTTAAAAATAAAATTTAAAATTGGGGTGTGTGTGTTGACCCCCCTCCTTTATCTCTAATTAATGCTAAAATCTAAATACTCCATAGCTCATTTCGCCCTAGGCATATGGGAATGCGCGAAAAAGTACGGTTTAACGCAAGTTTATTTTTGCCAAGTTGTCAAAGTTTATATATTTTTAGGTTCGAAAGAATCTGGAATTCTTGGAATCAATGTATGAATCAATATTTAGAAAAATCAACAGACTAATACCTTAAGAAGATATCTAATATAATTTAAATTTTATTTTAACAAAAAAAAAGGAAAATATTTTTAATCTTATAAGGGAAAAAATTGACGATTTTCCACATATCGCATATGGAACTTGTATAGAAAAATTGAAAGCACCCTACGTTTTTTGTTATTTTAGTTATTTTTCAAAATATTTCAAACAATATAATCACCAACCTATTCTAATTTTATCTTTATATTTACTTCTTATAATTTGTGTACTTTTATTTAGCAAAGCTACTTCAAAAGTCTTGTAGAGTACATTAAAAAAGAAACACAATTGAAATTTTTATCGTGAATATTACATTCTCACACAAATTAAAAGTAATTCTAGTCAAAGAATTATTCAATTTTCTCTTGGAAGATTTTCCATTATTCAATGTTTTTCACATGAGGGTAAGGATTATATCATAAGCTTTGTTACTATTGTATGTAATCATTCTTGAAGCTTTTTATAGTTCATATAAAAAAATTACTTCATAGAACATAAATGACTAATACACAGAATAAGTTACCAATGACAGGCCAATATACATTTAAATTGACCAATGGTGTAGGCCAGTATGGTGTCATTTTTTATAGGAACTATAAAAAATGACATCATTCTTATGTTTCTATTATTACAGTGTTAATTGAATTAATATTGTAATTAGTAGCTAAAAAATTACTTATTTATTGTCAAAAATATATTATCTGTTAGCCTTTGGGCTAATATTAAAAGTATATTCTTTGACTAATAAAGTTTTTAGTAGAGAATCTACTCTATAATTCATATTATCTGTCCATCGTTGAGTCCGTAACACTATGGTGGAAATGTGATTTTCTCAGCTGCTATTCATGTTAGAATTTTTTTGTAAACATTTCTTATGCTAATCCATGAGAATCCAGTGAGTAATTCACTTTATATGTATGTCTGTTATTTATCATATAAAACATAAACCTATGATTTTTTGTGCTTCGCTACTTATGGATGTTGTCATTATTGTTATAATAACCTATCCATGGAAAGTATGGGCCTCATTTTTATTGTTTAATAAATACAACAATTTGTTAATGAAATATAATGTTTTAAAACTAATTGATTTGAGAGCGAAGAGTTTCTATAATTACTGTCCGTCATCCGTAGCGGTTAGCTCTTTTTGTTACTATAGGCATGATAGAATTGTCCTGTTTATTTTAAACTTTGCATTATGATTCCTATAACAGTTAGGTAGAATTTAGAAAGCGTAGCAACTCTATAACCGTTATAAGAAGTCCATTTAAAAAACATTTTCTGATAAAAATTTATTTTATAATAAAAGGGTAATTATAACACTATACAAAAACATATATATATGATGATTACAAAATATTATAAAATGGCACACGGTTACAATAATTAAGGTTTCAGCAGGGTTTTTAAGGGATAAGACAATGGACGATAAATTTATCTATAATCCCAATGATGATAATCAAAATTACACTTTCAGTTGGTTAGGATAATACATTAACACTTGCAGAGTGTCAGAACTTATTAAGCTGAATAGAAGACTTTCTGACGTAAAGACCCCATAATAATAGTAAAGCTTCGCTTTTAAAAATTTAGCTTAAAACTATTTTTTTTCTATAATTAACTATTTTTATTACACTTTTAAAGGTTTTACTTAATAAAAAAAAGATTTTTATATTATTGGCAGTGGTATGATATAAAAAGATCAATTTAATTTTAAGATGCTGTACGTATTGGTGCAAAAAATGGGGACAAATTTCAAATTGTTTTGGCGTGTGACGTCATACCCCCATCTCTTTTCTAGGGGGTTTCTTTCCTCCTTCCCTTTTCTTTCCCCTCACTTGTGACGTAAATAAACAGCCCCGTCAAATCAATTTAAAAATTGTCCCCATTTTTTGCACCAATACGTACAGCATCAATTTTAATATCTTGAACTTTTTAATAAATATGATTTAAAAGAGCTATTTTAATGTTTAAATTGTTAAATCAGAATATAAATTATTTGTATTTTAATCTAAATACGATACATGAATTAAAAGACTAGATAATGATAATTTTATTGTAAAATTCTGTTTAAACGGGTATTTCATTTGCGAGAATTGTGTTCTTTAGACTTTATAAAAGCGTTTGATATATGATAATATTAATTTTAATAAGATCCATAAATTGATGTACATCTTAAAATAGTGATCGCCCTTTTTGATTAAAATTATTGTTTGAAAAGTTTGGGTACTAACAATTTAAGATTTAAAACAAGTCCCCAAAGAGTTTAAACCCAAGGAATAAGGAACTTTGGAACTAGTACAATTTACAGTTTCTTATCCCCTCTCTCATAATCTACAATATTTATCTACGGAATTATATATTTTTTTTTCCTGTACGTTTATATAGATCTAACCAGTATAAGAACTTAAAATAATATAACTAAATATTTCACATTTCATTACTATACATAAAATTTTTAATAAATCAATACAAATAAAATTAATTATTTTGTAGTTCATAATGGTGAAGGATATTTCAGGTTTACATAAGACTCAGGACTTCTGAAAATAAAATAAGAATAAAATTTAGAATTAAAATTTGGTAGACATTTCACTTATTTTTAATGGCATATAAAGTAAAAAAATCCATGTTTTTATGGTGATTATCAATTTAATTTAATTTAAAATGTTGATTCCTTAGACGAGATGGCGATGGTATCAAAATTTAAGTTAGTAATTTTTATAGTAAACAATTTTTCTTTTAATTTAAAACCGACACTACTCTTTCTTTTGTTAATATATCTTATTTTTTGAGCTTCGCTTTTATTAGTGTTTTCATCCTTGCTTTCTGTCAGTCTTGTTTTTACCTGTCCAGAATGTGTATGGGATCATTGAGGGTGTCCTGACAGTTCAGATCTGTATCCTTCTCTCCAGTCAGATACACACCATACTGACGGTACTTAGTTACCTAGATAGATAGATATAGTTCAGATCTGTATCCTTCTCTCCAGTCAGGTACACACCATACTGACGGTACTTAGTTACCTAGATAGATAGATATAGTTCAGATCTGTATCCTTCTCTCCAGTCAGGTATACACCATACTGACGGTACTTAGTTACCTAGATAGATAGATATAGTTCAGATCTGTATCCTTCTCTCCAGTCAGGTACACACCATACTGACGGTACTTAGTTACCTAGAT
Source organism: Acartia tonsa (assembly GCF_053477335.1). Lineage (NCBI taxonomy): Eukaryota > Metazoa > Arthropoda > Copepoda > Calanoida > Acartiidae > Acartia > Acartia tonsa. The sequence goes on along the minus strand of NC_137264.1, from coordinate 22,701,238 downwards.
AGATAGATATAGTTCAGATCTGTATCCTTCTCTCCAGTCAGGTATACACCATACTGACGGTACTTAGTTACCTAGATAGATAGATATAGTTCAGATCTGTATCCTTCTCTCCAGTTAGGTACAGACCATACTGACGGTACTTAGTTACCTAGATAGATAGATAGATAGATAGATAGATAGATAGATAGATAGATAGATAGATAGATAGATAGATAGATAGATAGATAGATAGATAGATAGATAGATAGATAGATAGATAGATAGATAGATAGATAGATAGATAGATAGATAGATAGATAGATAGATAGATAGATAGATAGATAGATAGATAGATAGATAGATAGATAGATAGATAGATAGATAGATAGATAGATAGATAGATAGATAGATAGATAGATAGATAGATAGATAGATAGATAGATAGATAGATAGATAGATAGATAGATAGATAGATAGATAGATAGATAGATAGATAGATAGATAGATAGATAGATAGATAGAAAGATAGATAGATAGATTGATAGGTAAATATATAGATAGATAGATAGATAGATAGGCAAGCAGACATATAAATAGATATATGAATAAACTCAAATCTCAATTTCAAACTAAGAAGAGTAAAGTTAAGAAATGTAGATCACAGTTTGTAAAGTTTTCAAGTTTTTAGCAAACCCTAATGAGATAAACTTTTTTACTAACGCAGCTTCTCTATAATTTTTAATGTTACCGTTCGTTACATGTATTTTTATTTACAATTGCTAGACATACAAATACGTCTACCTTAGAAAATATAATTTATTAAATGAATACTTTCATTTAATTGGTATTGCCACGTTACTTATGTACAAGCTTGTTCTTGTTTAAATGATAAAATAAACATATGACAAATAGATTTATATCTCTTTAAGACAAATAGATAGATAGATATGCATTTTTAAAACTAAATAGATAGATATATTTTTAAGCAAGATAGATAGATGGATAGAAGTTATTCACTGCCTCCTAATGAGTCAAACTTTTTGTCCCCATTTACTAATTACTTAGGTCAGGGCGGAATTATACAAGGACAAATATGTCTATAAGTAGCGCAGCTTTGGAAGTTAACAATAGCTTGGATAAAAAATAACAAATAAATAGGAATTTGGTTGAATTAAGAAAATTTATAAGAATGAACAGTTAAGTTAATTTTTGGTAGGCATTATCAGTTAATCATTAAATATGTGTCAGTGAGGGAGAAAGGGCAAGGAAAAGGAGAGAGAGGAAGAGATGGATAAGAATATAGTGAAAGAAAAAAGTTTTAAAAAGTTAGTACATAATTTTTCCTCAAAAACATGAAACTTACATTTCATACAAAACAATATGTGTAACTTCTGGCAAGCACGCCGCTCTATAATCATGAGATATTAAGTTATTATTATTATTAAATCATCTGATGTGTTCTTTTTTATTGACGGATATTTAATATTCAAAAAGCTTAAAAGTTAACAGCATATATTGACTCCAGTTAGTGATGACAGCTTGGTAGCTGTTATTCATCTTTCTTTCTATATATCTGTCCATTTACCTATCTATCTATGCTTACCATGAGAACTACTAGGATAATGAACATGGTGATAATAACAGCTGACAGCATATATTGACTCCACGTGGTGATGACAGCTTGGTAGCTGTTATTGTCTTGCAGGTGAACAGCTGACTCAACGGCCAAGCAATCATCTAGTTGTTCCAATTTTAAACTAAAAGAAAAATAATTATATTAATATTTGTTACTCTTTGCCTATGGTAAGTCCCCTATAGTAGTCTTACTATACTTTGTATGGGTTGATCAGACAAGTATTCTGGAGGTGTGTCCCTTATGGTTGTCACACTTACCTTTGTATAGGTTGACCGAACAAGTATGCTAGTCCTGAACACTTGACACAAGGAGGTGTGTCCCTTAAGGTGGTCACACTTACCTTTGTATAGGTTGATCGGACAAGTATGCTGGTCCTGAACACTTGGCACAAGGAGGTGTGTCCCATATGATGGTCTTACTTACCTTTGTATAGGTTGACCAGACAGGTATGCTGGTCCTGAACACTTGACACAAGGAGGTGTTTCTCCCACGGTGGTCTCACTATCAAAGCATGATCCCCAGTACATCAGACTCTAAAAATAAGAAAAAGTAATTGGAAGGAATGACAATTTATGTAAAGAAGGTAAAAGATTTTAATAATTATTGTAAAATCAAATGAAAAAATATGAATAAAGTTGATAAAGCTGATAGAGAAAGTTCTTCCCAATAAATTTCAGAATTTCAAACTACACCCATACTATCTATCTATCTATTAATCCTGTTGCATCCACTGATGTAAAGAGGAGATATGGCACTGGTAAACAAATCCTTCAATCTATCAATCTAGCTAATTATCCATCCATCCATCTATCTATATATTAAACCTGTTGCATCCACTGATGTAAAGAGGAGATATGACACTGGTCACAAATCCTTCAATCTATCTTTCTAGCTATTTTATTATCCATCTTTCTTTCTTTCTATCTATCTATGTATTTCTCTATCTATATTTCTATCTATCTATGAAACCTGTTGCATCCACTGATGTAAAGAAGAGTTATGGCACTGGTAAACAAATCCTTCAATCTATCTATCTAGCTAATTATTCATCCATCTATCTATCTATTAAACCTGTTGCATCCACTGATGTAAAGAAGAGATATGGCACTGGTCACAAATCCAAGGATTCCCTGAAAATTACAAACTCATAAATTAACACGGTCTCTCATTTTTTGTAAAAAAAATTCTGAATCTTTATAGGACATTACAAACTCGTAATTTCTAAACTTTTCGCTCAATAATTTTATATTAAAGAAGGTGTAATTTGTTTATCATCATTATGGATGTATATCAATTTATCATCTATTGTCTTATCCCTTAAGATTTTTGTTATAATTTTGATATTTTAGAATAATTTTATGAGATGATTTTTTAACAAAGTTTTTATCATAATTACCTTGTAAGTAAACCATTTTCAAGCCGTTCACAGAAATAGCCTTAAACATATCTGTCCCTGTAGCAAAATGTTTCAAAAATCTTTCACAAAAAAAGTTTTTTTAATGATCTTTTTACAACTATTATCAAAATATAAGGCCAAAGTTGCTTTGTAATTCATCAATCCATACATATAAAATCATTTGTTTCAGTAAATTAAAAATATTAGATGTAGTACATTGATTTAAATGCTATTGCTCTTATCTAAAACTTGATTAAACATTTCCTATATATTTATTTCTCTAGATGGTCAAACAGACACAATAATCCAAACAGACACAATAATCCAAACAGACACAATAATCCAAACAGACACAATAATCCAAACAGACACAATAATCCAAACAGACACAATAATCCAAACAGACACAATAATCTAAAGAAGTTCCAGCAGAAGAAGGTTTTTGAACCAAAGCCTTTTATACTAAGAAATTTACCTATTTAGATCTTACTGATAATAAGACTACCCTTTAATGCGAAAATGAGTACACTTGCTTGGTTGGATTGCTTTTAAAATATGTTTCTATTGGCCTAATTAATGGATTGGTCAACTAGACTTTCAATATTTGTCATGCTTACAAAAAAGTTTTTTTAAATCTTTGAAACATTCCTAAGGTGATAAAGGAATTGGCGGACAGGTCCAGAAGCTGGAGGTTGGGCAGGTTCTGGAGGCTGGTGGCAGGATCCAGGCTGGACAGGTAGTTGCCACTCAGGTTCAGGGTTAACAAGGACAGGCTCAATGGGATTTCACCAATTGACATAAGGCCTAAAAAAATATATAATTAGAACAAATGTAATTTACACAGATTGTATATATACAAACATTTTTGGAAAATAACAAAAAAATTTGTTTTCTCTTGCTTTTTTTATCAAAAGAATATTTTCTTAGCTCATTGTCAGTTCGACTTTAAAAATTCTTTGCTTTGCTACTTATAGAATGCTTATGGACGCTATCTAACTTGCATATTTCTTTTCGATGTAATCTTCCATTATGGATCGTGTCTTTCTTAAAACTTACCCATCCTGTCACACTGCAGGTTCTGTAAGTTTGTTAGTTGTCCAATAAGATCTCCAAGATACTCTGGGCTTCCAGGGGTGCCAGATAACCTAAAATTATATTGAAGTTACACACCCTGGCAAGTTTTTTATACATAGAATCTGTAATGAAAAGTTATTACTCGGCATTGGTGTATTTTTGGGGATGGGCTGTTTATTACACTAGTTATTAAAAATGACAAAATTAATTTGTCATTCATCCAAGTGATAGGCATTTTAGGGGAAAAACAATGGACGATTATTCTATGAACTAATCAAATTATGATGAACAAAATTACCACTTCTGTAGATTAAAGTTTCTTTTAAATTTTCTTTTTATATTCTTTACCTTAGATATTGAAGCTTGTTATTGGTGTTTGAGAACATTTTTGTAATATTTTTAATCATATTATCTGCCAGATCCAATGAGGTTAAATGCTCAGCCACAGAAAATGGTGAACTAAAATAAAAATAATATTATTTCTATAAAATAAATAAATTTTCTTAAACCTATTATATTAGATATTTTTTATGAAAAAAAATTAATCTCAGTTTTGTGGGCAAAGGCCTTCTGCCCCTAGGTGTTAACTAAAAAGAAATAATCCTATATAATTTTAACCCATTGCACAGAGATACTTTTTAAAAGCGAAGCTTTTCTATAATTAGGGTCGGTCCGTCCGTCCGTACGTCCGTCCGTAACGGATAGCTTTTTTTTGTTAATTTAGGCATGTTAGAATTGTCCTATCGATTTCAAATTTTGCATGGTGATTCCTTTAATAGTTAGGTACGATTTAGAAAGCGTAGCAACTCTATAATCAACACCAAAATGTCCGTACGTTCATTTTAAACATGTTGATTTTTTTACTTTTTTAACAACAAATTTTTATGTGATCTAATCAATCGATTGATCTGATTTTTAGTATATTGATTCCTGGGACAACAAAGTATAATGTGATAAGCGAAGCAACTCTATAATCAAGTCCTAAAAAAGTAAGTATGTCCATAAACATTATCCTGAATCAAGCAGTTTTTCAACAAATTTACTTACAATTTTGCTTTGACTCTTATACATTTATATCATGATTATTCAGTTCTGACACTATACAAGTGTTAATGTCCGTTTGTCCTACCGTTTCAGTGCTTCGCTTTTATGGATGTTGTCATCCTTGTTAATTAAGGTATTATTGTGTTTCAGGATCAATTATGATGTATTTTCCTCGTCGTTGCTGTGCTGCTTAGGATCAAACTTTTTCTTGTCTCGATGAATCGGTGAACATGAAATTGCACCCACTTTAGGAAGAGATTTTACATAAGTGAGGTTAAGTTATGTTTGATTAGTTATTGTTAAGTAGCTATCGTTTAGGCTACCGCAAGGTTTATACAAATGAAGGGGCAAGAAGCTTGGGTGCAACACCACAAAGGTTGAATTTATATCATTACCTATGTGAATCTGTAATTTTATTTGAGGAAAGGTCCAAGACTTCAAGGTGGGGCATTTCTAGCATCTAAAAAGTAAACATAGAATTAATATTATTTTAGAAAATTCTATTGAAATAAGAAAAATTGAATAAATGATTCTAAACTATTTTGAGCTTAGATTACTTTAAGACTTTTGTATGGTGTGTTCAGTTCATATCTTCTCTAGCTATTATTATTTATTTTTGTAAAGAAGGCGTCTTAACTTTTTTAATTTTTATTTTAAAAAGCCAGTCGGTGTTTTTAGTAAGTAGTAGATGTAAAATTTTCCATAGAATTTAGATATGCAATCGTTTTTTTTTTGTAGACCTCTTATTTTTAAAGTAATTTTAGATTTTTAAAGAAATAATTGAGTGGGCTTTAAGGTACTAGAACGCAACAAAAAAGAAGAAGAAAATTGCCATTATGAACAAAAATAGTAAGATCTTTAAATTGACACCTTACTTTTTTAATTCTGTTGAGTAATTATTGAAAAAATCGATTTTTTTGAACCCACGAGAATAAAAACTTGAATATAAATATATCATTACACAGATATAAGAAATATGTGTTTATATATACTTTTAAATGAGAAAAATATTACAAATCCATTGTAAGCAAAATTGAAATAAAAAGATTTCAAAATAGTAAATAAACTACAATAAAAGAAATTATATGAAATTATTATACAGGAAACCATCTTAAATGTTGTTTTGAGAATAAAAACCCACTTAATTATTTTTTTTTTAAACTTTAAAAATACTTTAAAAATAAGAGGTCTACAAAAAAACGATTGCATATCTAAATTCTATGATAAAAAGATTACCCCCCCCCCCCCCCAATGAAAAAGATTGAACGCCCTTGAAAGGGGTAATTTGGTTTATCATAACTCTGGGTATACACTGATACAGTATACACCCACTGTCTTATTTCTTAGTATCCCTAAAAAAGTTATTCGTATTTTTGGGATGTTATCAACCTTAGATTATGTTTTAGTGATGATTGAATAAAATTGGTAACTAGACAGTGTCCCAAAAATCAGCCATGTGACGTCATAAACATAAGGGATTGTCCATCTCTTATTTAGGGGCTTTCTTTCCCACTTCTCCTCTCATCTTCCTCATTTTATTACGTCACGTGAATCATTTTTGACACAATTTTAACACTATTTGGGCTTTGTCTACAAAGTGTCTAAAAAATCAGCCATGTGACGTATTAAAAATGAATAATTATGAAAGAGATGTCTTTTTTAGAGGTTTTCTTTCTCACTTTTCCTCTCATCTCCCTCATTTTTACGACGTCACATGGCTGATTTTTTAGACACTTTGTCCAGTTACATAAAATAGTTACCGGTAGAAGTTGAATAGTATTTCCACTGAGGTTCAGTTCCACAAGGTTTCTCAGTAGATGTGGTTCCAACTGAAAATAAAAGAAAGGTTCTTTTTTTTTACAGAATTTGAATATACGGTTGGAGACGTTTAAACTTATTTTCTCGTATTCATTCAAAACCGATTAATATCAGGTGGATTAGAAATGGTTCTCATCCATACGAAAAAACTATGTAAAATATGTATAAAAAAAATGTACAATCATATAAAGATTAAAACCATTTTTTACCCGTGCCTTCGGCTTCTCGGGTATTAAAAAAATAGTTTTAAACTGACAATTGTACATTTTATATCCGTTAAAAACTGTTTATAATACGATGCAAGAAATAACTATTACCTTCTTGTACTTTCTTATAAAATTGAAATCACGTTTCATTCAAACATGGTTTTATATACTACACAGTTCAGTTTAATTGACAGAATTAAAATGTACATATGTCCTATAATTTTGGTCTGAATCCAAATATCTCGAAAAATGTGGGTCGGATTAAATTATACTTTTCTGAGAAGTTTGATAAATGATTAAGAGTCGTTTTACGCCATTGTTCTTACCATATCCGAAAGTGAAGCAACGAACGGTATTTAAGACGGAGGGATAAAAAAGGCAAATAATACTTATAGTAATCTACATTAGGCCTTTTTTATTTTCTTTATATTGATAAGCTACATAAAGCAGGATGTTCTTCCAGGACTTGTGGTAAAGAAAACAATTTATCACCTATTGTCCTATGTACATGTTCATATTAATGTCAGTGGTCTCTGCAGACCATTATTTTCTCAGACATTTTTTGTTCAGACTTCCAGTCATTTTTCATAAGTATTCAATATATTTAAATGCATCAGGGACGAAGGGTACGTTGGACTGTAGATTTACTGTCACCCAAAGTTTTATAAACACAATTTCGCATTCGTTATCTTAAACACTTTGGGTACCTTTATAAAATCTTGATTTGATTTTATAAACCTTCAGTGTTCAATCTTTTCCGCCAAAACTTTTAATCTACAGAAGGGGTAATTTTTTTGTTCTTATTATTGATCGTCCATTACCTTATCCCTTAAGATCCCTGATACATAGAATATGCATAAAAAGTTCTATAGAACTGAATCCTTTATACTAAGTAGTTGGATGTATGTGTGTTTGTGCGTGTGTCCAGCAGTTAAATATCTAACTAGTAGAATAATTGATCCAACAGTTTCAGGGAACCTCTGAATATATAACAAGCAGGTTTGAGGCTATTTATTGACCTATGGTCAAAAAAAAACACTGATATCCAGTGAAATTTCTTTACATTTCTATCTAATTATGGTGATATTTTTACGCTAAAGACACTTTAACAACAGTTATATGTCGACATAATAAAAGCACAACATCTTAACTGGGAAAATGTACAAAAAACTATTGAGACAGACTGATATTGGTTACAGGGATATAAAAGATTCCAGGACAAACGCAGAAGTCCCATTTATTAAGTATTTCTATACAGATTAGGTTAGGTTAAGATGTGAATGAACAAAAAAGCCCCCCGCAGGCATTTAAAAAACCTTTAAGATGGTCTAAAATAGGTTAGGTTAGGTTAAGTGTCCACTCCGACGTTTGGGACTCCTGCGTTTGTCGTAGGACCATATAAAGGGATAAGACAATGGCCGATAAATTCATTCCCAATGATGTACATTCCCAATGATGATACACAAAATTACCCCTTATGTATATTACAATTAGTGGTTGAAACATTTGGACATTCAACTTATTGAACCAACCAATCAAAATTCAATAAAAGTCCCCAAAATTGTTGAGCCAATGCACATAAGAAAACATTATTGTAAAACTTTGGGAACTAGTGTAATAAATAGCCTATTGTCCCCGCCCTCCCTGATATTGGTTAGGTGATAAATATTCTTATGAGCACAAGAAGTTATTGGAAAATAGTAAAAAGAATATAATGGTTAGTAGCAATAGATAGATAGATAGATTGATATCAAGAATGATAGATTAGACATATACATATATGTCTAATTTTATAGACAAGTTGTCTGCGGATAGGAAAATAAATAAGAGAAATTGTCATAGATTCAATAATCCTACTATTTAAAGTAGTAAGGTCCTTTTTGTATTTTTGACCTTTCAGATCTCGTTAATTACTAAACCAATTAAATTCTTCATTCTAGGGAAACTTCTTATAGGTCACGAGATGGTTTATGACCTTTTTTGCACTATATTATGTTTATGTTATAAGCATTTAAGAAATAAAACTTTATCTGCAGGGATAGACATTACCTTATAAAACGTACCCTAACCTGATCTAAATTAATAAACAAACGAACAAAAAATACTTCCCCCTCCCCCTTATTTTCAAATCATCTTAAAATAAAGAGGGTTGGAGTTCTGTACTCGACTATATACTTTGAGGGAAACGCCAATATTCATACTTTTTTAAATAACTAGCGGCTACGCCCCCCCCCCCTTGAGGCCTCTAGGGGCACTTAAGGAGGAGGGAGTTGAATTCCATAAGCAATTTGGAGATGCGATCCCCAATTTTCAAAATTCTTTGAACGTACGAATAAGACTTTTACAGAAATGCTTCGCATCTAGTCTATCCACCTATGTTTAATATAAATTTTACACCATATAAGAGTAGAATCTGAATATTTGATTGACGTGCCACGGCAATTATCAAGCGCAACTCAGGCACAAGATACAATTACTCTAGCTAGCCCCGAGGCACCTTTTGTATGCTTTTAAGTATTTATTAGCCTATCTTTACCAATATAATACCATATATGGGTAATGCTAGCCTAATCATGGTAAATTGTATGTGATTTATTAATGTTATATGCTTATTAAAATATTATGTTTATTGTTAAAGTAATCATGTAGCCATTTAGTTCAAGTATGTATGCCTACAACCATAGTTTGATTTACGTCACAAGTTTAACGTACAGACACTTAATTAAACAGACAAGTGCTTAGATCCTTATTACTAGTTGATGTTATAGCTTGCACTTCTTAAAATATCTCAGCTATTTATTGACTCTCTAACCATCAAGTTCTTCTTGCTTTAAAGGTAATGACTTAGTTGTTTGGCATGCATTGTAGTTTAAATTTAGGACCCTCAGTACTTAGCATGAATTGAGCTTAGGCCTTATGTTAGAACTCTAACACTTAGCACAATTCAATGCTTAGGACTTGGGGCACTTTTCTGTCCTACACTACTTATGATTATTATCACTTATCCTGTAAATATTTTCATACTTAACTTATTCACTTGTAATGTAAATACACTTTGTAAAAACCATCTTCCTTTTTGAGTGCTTAATATACTTATATAATACCGATCGAATACCATAACCAACCATTTATTCTTAGTTTAAAGCAATATAATACCTCGCGTGGGTCTTTGTTGAGCTACCACCGGCTCAACCAAATTCGTATTATACTTGTGGGAGTAGAAGGATAAGCATTCTAAAATGACGAACCGACGATGAGAATGTCTATGTGTATTGCAGTAAAAGTAGGAATTTTAGTAGTACTCATAGAAGAGCAATCTCCATACCATAATATTGGACAAGCGCCCCATTCGCACAACCAAATTTTTTTTATTTTAGATTCAAAAGGAAAAAGTAAAAAAAATATTATTTTTTTTGGGGGGGAGGGGGTTCCCTCGGGATGGGATTAGTACCCTCCCTTATAATAGTTATAAACCTTCCCAGGACCTATGAGAAGCTACCCTGTAAAGGAGTACCCGATCGATTCAGCGGTTAGCGAGATCCTTCGCTACAGACAGACAAACAAACAGGTATACCACCTTTTACTTTATTATAAGGAATGGTTAGAAATATACTGATTACTCCTCTAAATATATCTATTGGTGGATTTGGAAATGTTAATATTATTGTTGGCAAACCATTCTTATTCAATTGGATTAGAAATTAAGCAAACTCACATTTAAGATTAAAGGGAGTGTGAACGTAAAAATTTCTCATCTGATTATCAAATCTTAACATTTACCAAGCACATTTCACTACACTGATCAACCAAAAATGTCCTATTCACAAAAATATCCAGAAATAATGCCTTGATTTTATGGTATTTTGAGAGGGAAAAAGGAAAAAACAGGGAAAATCTGAACGTTTTTGTTTCTTATAATGTTTGTAGGGATATTTAACTTGTCATATATAGTTGAAACAATTTACTTACTGTTAAGGATTTATTCTATGCTATAAAATTGCCAATTCGTTTTTTTATAACATAGTAATTAGGTAATAAAGACATATTTTAAATTCGTATTATTGACAAAAAAAATACCTCACTGTCTACAAAGGGTTGAATCTCATAGGTTATATAAAATAATAATATCCTTTTTTATTGTGTTGAACAATAAATAACCCACTTTGGAGAATTAGTTTACACTTTTATCAGACTGTTTATAAAGAAATATTGCGTCTTTATTATTTACAAATTTGTAATTAAAGGTGGGCGAGAGATGGGCCATTTAAAGTTAATTGGATACTAATAAAAAACCTGTTTCTGGCTTTGTTATTGATTTGGTTTTCAATAAAAAAATATTGCTTATTTCATCAATTTCTAAGTAACTATACATTGGATTAAAGCAAGGATTATGTTAAAAGTCAGCTTAACTGTTAGGAAAAATATAGAACTATGTGAAAAAGTTTAATTTTAGCTATAATGGGAGAAAAAATAATTTAATGCACATTTTATATAATACGGAAAATTTCTTCCTTTCCCCGTACCTTATAAAAATCGTCGGAAAAAGCCGTTTTTTAAGCAAACAAAAGCGCGTTTTGCTCTATCTGTGAGATATTATGAATGAGATAATGTTAAGATTTAATATTAAGATGAGAAAAATTTACGTTCACAGTCCCTTTAAACGATAGACTTCATATAAAACAAATAAGATCAAAATTTCTCTTACACATAGACATACAAACATCCTACTACTTTGACAGAAACACATACAATTACTGTATCTAAAAACTGGAATTTTTTTATTCTATATTCAAACAATTGTCTACCTAACAAATATTGGTTTAGAGAGGCTGCACTCCCCACAAAACACCTATACCTGTTGAAAAGAAGATATTTGATTGTTGGCCAAATTAATTTTTCTTAATTTTCTGAGAGACAAATCCAATAGTAAACTTCGTAGGCCACAGTCAGAGCATACAAACTCTTGGATATTTCTGAATAAAATATGAGTTAGTCTTTCTGTCTGTTTGTCTGTATAATTGTCGGTCTGTCTGTCTGTCTGTTTGTCTGTCTGTTTGTATGTCTGATGATTAATCATAAGAACTCTATTGACGCTGAAATCATGTTGTATCTATCTATCTTACTGTCAATCTATCTATCTGTTTATCTGTCTATCTATCTATCTATAACCTTATATCTCTAAATATTTGTTGATCAATCATAAGAACTCTATTGCCGCTGAGATCAAGTTGTATCTATCTATCCATCTGTCTATCTATTACCTTATATCTCTACATAAATATTTGTTGATCAATCATAAGAACTCTATTGCCGCTGAGATCAAGATGTATCTATCTATCCATCTGTCTATCTATTACCTAATATCTCTAAATATTTGTTGATCAATCATAAGAACTCTATTGCCGCTGAGATCAAGTTGTATCTATCTATCCATCTGTCTATCTATTACCTAATATCTCTAAATATCTGTTGATCAATCATAAGAACTCTATTGCCGCTGAGATCAAAATGTATCTATCTATCCATCTGTCTATCTATTACCTAATATCTCTAAATATCTGCTGATCAATCATAAGAACTCTATTGCCGCTGAGATCAAGATGTATCTATCTATCCATCTGTCTATCTATTACCTAATATCTCTAAATATCTGCTGATCAATCATAAGAACTCTATTGCCGCTGAGATCAAGATGTATCTATCTATCCATCTGTCTATCAATTACCTAATATCTCTAAATATTTGTTGATCAATCATAAGAACTTTATTACCGCTGAGATCAAGATGTATCTATCTATCCATCTGTCTATCTATTACCTTATATCTCTAAATATCTGTTGATCAACCATAAGAACTCTATTGCCGCTGAGATCAAGATGTATCTATCTATCCATCTGTCTATCTATTACCTTATATCTCTAAATATCTGTTGATCAATCATAAGAACTCTATTGCCGCTGAGATCAAGAAACTTGAGAGAATTTAACTTGAGGAAGATTCTGCGGTTTTAATTGGTATTAACTTTCATCCAGTTATTTAATATAATTATTTGGTAAGACATTCGTAGAAAAAAGTTTTATAAAATTATAAAAATAAAGTCAGTTTTTGGTAATTTAGGGCGTCAAACAGCCAACAATACAATGAAAATGTTAGATCTGGACTTCTTGTCAAAAAAATATTCTGATAATAGGTTAGGTTAATTAAATGTTAAGTGAGCATCCCCAGGGACTAGAAATAATGCTTCTAAAATGCAATTATAAGAAAAGGGGGTCGGTGGTCAAAAAGTTAGTTTGAGAAAATGCACCAAAATTTTTGTGCATTTTAATTTAGTTTTTTTTGAGTTTTCCCTCCCCACAATCTTTAAAAAAATATTTTTAAATTTAAATTGGATGAAATTAATATCCCTTGTGGCAAGATCTGAAATTTGGTTATGTGCCAAGGACAGATACTCCAGCTGTTTCACATGATGGAAAGCTGCTGATGGGATGGATCTAAATATAATATGTAAAGTTAGAGCTAAGAAAATCATCATAAGATGTATCTTAATTTTCAAAGAAAAAAATTATTTATAGTTCCTTATATATAGAATTTTGCAGATATTATAAGGAGTCCAGCTGTTACTACTTGGGGTTTTTTGAATGTCACTGAAAATTTTTTTTGGAAAAAACACGAAAACTTTTGTGAATATGGTTTAAAAATTGTTTCAGATGTTTGTTTCAGCTTTTTTGAAACATAGAATGCTTTATTTTAAGCATAAACCGCTAAATATAATAGATTTATAGTTACTTATGGATAAAACTTGATAGTATTACTGGGATATCACAAAAATTGCATTGGAATAAAAGTTAGTTGCAAAATGTAGTTCTAAAATCAAACACTAGGTATCAGTATCCAAAAATTACCTAATAACATTGTGACTAAGATCCAAATGCCTCAAACTGTAAAGACCATCAAAATTGTAATCCACTATGTGTGATATGTTGTTTTGGGACAGGTCTAACACTTTTAAACCTAAAAAAATAACATTAAGTAGCTGTGTTAAGTGCCCTAAGAAAATGGGGATAGCAGTCACCGCTTTTGGCCTACATATTCTATTGACGTCATAGTAGGGAAGTGTGAAAGAAATCCCCTAGATAAGAGATGGGGTATAGGGTATTTCCTGAAGTATAGAATAGAATAGGTATATCAAAAGCAGTGACATCTATCCCTATATTGCTAGGGCACAATAGACAGCTACGAACATTTATTGTATTAAATTATATGCCAAAAGCAAAGATAACTTGATGTAGATTGTAGACCCATAATTATAATACACAAAATGATCTCTAATGTATAATAAAATTATTATTGGAAAATTTTAAATACTGCTGGATTGTATGGACTAATCAAAATTCAATCAAAGTACCCAAAGTTTTTAAGCCAACATATGAAAGAACGTGTTCATAAAACTGTAGGTACCAGTACATTTTACAGTTTCCTCCCCATCCTCTTAAAATTACATCAATTTATCATCCATTGTCTTATCCCTTATGATCCTTATCCTATTATATAAATTTTTTTTTTGTCTGTAACTTAGGATTTTGATAACTACTGAACCGATTGAGTTATTCATTTTATTGAGGCTTATTTTAGGTCCCTGGATGATGTTAAGATATTTATTTTTTTATATCTAAGTTAGGTTTTAGGCTATTTTTTCTTTTTTTCAAATATAGAGCCCCTATATTCTGGGAGTGCAACCGCTAGTATATTATAAGATTTAAGTTTTTAAGGGCTAAATTATGTATCCTCCAATGTCTTATCCCTAAATACCTAATAAATAAAGGAATTATTGACAAAGAAATAATAATTTTGATTATAATACTTAAACATATATATTGTAGAGATAGGCTATAATTTATATATACAGGGAGTAAGGAGTTATTGCACTGTAAAGCATAATAAATTTTATAAACACTTATTCGTTGGCTTAAATATTCATGGGAATGGGTTGATTCAATATTTGTCTATGCAAAACTTTTCCATCAATGATTTAATCTACATAAGGCTTAATGTGTTTAATCATAATTGGTGGATACATGACGTCATACAATACAAATGACCAATGATGAGCCAGTATACAATTTACCATTGGTCAATTACAATGTATACTGGCCTGTCATTGGTATTGTAATTTATTACGTCATATTATATATTGGACACTAACCACTGCTTCCTAAATATTCAGTGTAGAAATGATTTTATTCAAAATTAATTTCCCGTCCATTGTCGTTTCCCTGTCGCCCTAGAACAGTTATAACCCGTGAAATTAGATAATAACTTTCTTCTTCTTTGTTTCTATTACAAGTATTGCTATGAAATATTTGACAATATCTCCAAGAGTCGAGCACAGAAAATACAACCCTACCTCATATTTTTTTGTTTTTGTTTGTTTTGTAACTTGAGGTTAGGCAAGGTTAGGTTATAGTGGGTACCAGGAAGCCCTGTCGGTACAGCATGAGTTAGATTCAGGAGAAAAACAACTACACCCCCTGCCCCCCTTTTGTCCAAATTATATCAAATATTACAATGGGAGGTGGGGGTTTAATGCTCTATAAGCACATTGATGGAAAACACTAAACAGTTTGTGTTATTTCTTTCTTTTCGCCGTAACAATGCTACTCTATAAGTTTGTATGACCACCCGTTCTGCAATATAGGAAAACTGATTTCCTCATCTGTATTTCAAGATAAACAGCTTAAATCTAATTTCAGACATTCATTCAACTGTTGAGCATCTCATCTAAAACTAGCTTTTTCCGTTTTTATCTTTCTCTCCTTTTCTATCTATCTATAGATCACTCTTTCTCTCTATTTGAAACTTCCTAGGTATCTATTTAGCTGTTTTTCTGTGTTTATTAAATATTACGAACCCAGTAAAAGTGTTGGACTGATTATGACGTAAATAAAATAATTAGCCAATGAGAGGCCACTATAAATTTTACCATTGGTCAATAAAGGACTCTCATTGGCTAATTTTTTTACGTCATAATCAGGCCGACACTATTACTGGATTCAATATTACAATATAATTTAATTTCTCGTATTCATTCGAATCCGGTGGATAGGAACCGGTTCTTATCCATACGAAAAAAACTATGTCTAGCATCTTATTATATCCAGCTTTCCTCGAATATAGAAATGTACAATCATAAGATTAAAACCAGTTTTTTTAGCCGGTGCCTTCGGCATCTCGGGGCAAAAAAAACTGGTTTTAATCTTATAATTGTACATTCTATATCCGCGGAAAGCTGTTTATAATACGATGCGAGAAATAACTATTCTTCTCTCTTTTCCTCCCTTTTTCTTTTTCTCTCTCTCTCTCTCTCTCTCTCTTTCTCTCCCATTAATCTCGCTATCTCTGTTATTGTCATTACAATTTCCAATCAAGAGAGGCGAGAAATAGGTTATTGGAACAAATTATAAGTAGTATTGGTTTTCTTATAGATAGATAGATAGATAAATAGATGGTTAGGTAGTTAGATAGATGGATAGATAGATAAATAAATAGAATACCTGCAAGGCCCCATAAAGTTCTCTGCCCAATATTTGGAATCATAGAGGAGGAAATTCTCAGTTCCTGAAAAAAAACAAGGTTTATATTATCCAAGGGAAAAATTGTGAAATATTATTTTCAATTTTGCTACGTTTTGCTTCAAACATTGTGAACAATCATTATAATAAAGTAAAAGGATGTTTGTTTGTCTGTACTAAAGGATCTCGCCAACCGCTGAACCGATCGGGTTCTCCTTAACAGGGTAGCTTATCATATGTCCCCGGAAGATTTATAACTATTTGGGGGGAGGGTACCACCACCATCCAAAGAGAAATGGCCCCAAGAAAAACATACCCCCCCCCAAAAAAAAAAAAAAATTTCTTTAAAGAAATGGGTTTTGTGACCTCCTCAAGTGCCCCTAGAGACCTCTAGGAGCGTAGCCGCTGGTAACCAATAAATCTATATAATCATACTTTGAATAAAGTAGAAAAATTGAATCCTTTAATTTAGTTTTATTTGAATGATTTGGAAGTAAGAGAAAAATATTTTTTGATGACAACGTATTTCTTTTCAATTTCGAACTAGATTAAAATATTATTATGTCTTATCTAAGATAGTTTGGTTTTGTCTGTCCATCTGTCAGTATGGTGGTCTGTAAGCAAAGGCATTTACTTTGCTACTCTGCCGGTAATGCTCTACAGGACATTTAAATTCGATCTATTTGGATAATCGGGGGGCATCAAATTAGTTTAAATGAATGTTTTTTTTTCAGCAGTTATTATTATGTCTGTGTGTTAATTGTTAATGATTTTTTTTAATGTATAAGCTTTGCTGTTAAGTAATTATTTTAAAATGTATAAGCTTTGCTGTTAAGCAATTTTTTTTTTTAAATGCATAAGCTTTGCTGTTAATCAAATCTTTAAAAAATGTATAAGCTTTGCTGTTAATCAAATCTTTAAAAAATGTATAAGCTTTGCTGTTAATCAAATTTCTTAAAAATGTATAAGCTTTGCTGTTAATCAAATCTTTAAAAATGTATAAGCTTTGCTGTTAATCAAATCTTTAAAAAATGTATAAGCTTTGCTGTTAATCAAATCTTTAAAAATGTATAAGCTTTGCTGTTAATCAAATCTTTAAAAAATGTATAAGCTTTGCTGTTAATCAAATCTTTAAAAAATGTATAAGCTTTGCTGTTAATCAAATTTCTTAAAAATGTATAAGCTTTGCTGTTAATCAAATCTTTAAAAATGTATAAGCTTTGCTGTTAATCAAATCTTTAAAAAATGTATAAGCTTTGCTGTTAATCAAATTTCTTAAAAATGTATAAGCTTTGCTGTTAATCAAATCTTTAAAAATGTATAAGCTTTGCTGTTAATCAAATCTTTAAAAAATGTATAAGCTTTGCTGTTAATCAAATCTTTAAAAAATGTATAAGATTTGCTGTTAATCAAATTTTTTAAAAATGTATAAGCTTTGCTTTTAATCAAATTTCTTAAAAATGTATAAGCTTTGCTGTTGATCAATTTTTTAAAGATGTATAATCTTTGCTGTTAATCAAATTTTTTTAAAATGTATAAGCTTTGCTCCTTATGGATGTTGTTATCCTTGTTGAATAAAAAAACTATCAGTGCAACTGCTATAAATTTATACTAGGGTTGGGCCGGATATCCGGTCTGGCCGGTTATCCGGCCGGATATTCGGCCATTTCAAATATCCGGCCGGATACCGGACATTAAAACTATCCGGTTACATGATATCCGGCTGATTTTTGACGCCAGATATCCGGTTATCCGGCCGGATATCCGGTAAATCGCCGGATATCGAACGTTGACCAGATATCCGGCATTAGAAATCAGCCGGATATCCGGTATCCGGCCAAAAAAGTATCCGGCCCAACCCTAATTTATACTAGTGTATGTATTTACATTTGTTACCTCTAAATCTTCTAGAATTCTGAAGCTTGGTCCCAGTGTCAGAGTATTGTTTCCATTCTTTGGAATTATCCTAGTATTTTTCAGTAATGTGTCACAAATCTTGGAATTTAGGTTTTTACACCAAAACTTGGTGCTTTCACTCAAATCTATTTTTGGACCATCGAAATCCCACCTACCCCCCCCCCCCCCCCCCCTCTAATCTTTCTTATTTTTTAGTAATGTGTCACAATTTTAAAACCTATTTTTTCACCAAAAAATATTAGTTTCCTTAATGCTTTCAATCAATCCTATTTTTTACTTTTGAAATCCAACCTCCCGCTTTCCCTCATTTCTAACTGTGGGGCCCTATTCTTACGGGGGCTCTTGTAGTCTTTAATTTACCCATTCTAACCTAAAATTAGCTGACAAATATACGTTTTTATAACAAAAGTTAGTTTGTTGTCTACATGCGATTTAAATGAAATCGCCACTAAAGTACTTTAAATATCCAGGGCTCTAAAGGAACAAGAAAATGACCGATAAATTGACGAGCATCTCCAATGATGATACACAAATTACTCTTTCTGTAGATTACAATAAGTGATTGAAACGTGTGGAAACTCAACCTAATAATCAACCAATCAAAAATTAATGAAAGTCCTCAATGTTGTTAAGCCAACGAATAAGAAAACGTTATTATTAAACCTTGAAGACTAGTCCCCTTCCTTCCTGTTAAAAATGTATGACACATTCCTAAGACTGGTAGTTGTCAATGGGACTTGATCAATGGGGAAATGGCCATTAAATGACCCTTCACAAATAACCTAAAACATAGATAAATGGTCAGGTAGATAATTCTGCACTGGTTAGCCTGCACGTTTTATACAATGCAGTGACGGAAAGTAATTCAGACAAACAATTATAAGTGAAAATTTCCCCACAACCCTCTTCCCTTATTCCACCCCCCCCCCCCGCCTCCTTACCCACTTCCCTTCAATTACTTCAAAAAGAATTACGCCAACAAAATGTTTGATTTTTGGCAATTCCAATTGAAATTGCCGCAAAATTTAATTTTGTGTTGGGGTATAACTTTGGCATAAGTAGGCATATAACTTTTTTATATAACTGAAGGGGAGTGGGTAAGAAGGGGAGAAAAAAGGGAAGGGGGTTGTGGAGAATTGTTTCACGTTCCCTTTTCTCTGAAATAAGAGCCACTGCTACAATGTTACTCCATAGTTACTAGGTTTATCTAACTGAGCGTCCTTCTTCACAATTACAAATAAATAACGCACAAAAACGGGGTTGTTACTTCTGCGCAAATTTTGCCTATAAATGTCCTTGTTTTATATTAAATTAAAACAGTTGAGATATCTGAAATCAATGTGGAATAAATTTTTCTGAATGGTAAGTTGTTTTTCTTCTTTCACTGAAGATTTATTACTTTTAGATCGGATTTTTATAAATAGATCTTTCTTTATCTTTCTACATCTCGATTTGCCTTGTCTGGCCATCCGTCCGTCAGACTGTCTGTAACGCTTTTGGGAAATCTCAAGCCAGTGAAAAAGGAATGTGATTCTGACAAACAATTCTAAGTGAAAATTTTCCCTAAACCCCCTTCCCTTTTTTCTCCCCTTCTTACCCACTTCCCTTTCAATTACACTACACACAAGTTTTACTCCAACTTTACTCCAACAAAATATTTAATTTTTGGCAATTTCAAATGGAAATAATTGGCTGAATAGCAGCACATGATGTCAAGCTATCTATGTATCTATTTGAAATTTATCTATCTATCCTATCTATGTATCTAGCTACCTGATATTTAGGTTGATTTAATTGATGGCACTCACACTGAACTGGACATAAATTCATCCCACTGGTTCCCCTAAAATATAAATATTCTTTAAATCTGTATTCAATTCATCGTCGTGGAGGTCATAGGTTCGAATCTCGGTCCTAACTTCGTCATACTTAAAGATATTCAAAGCTGTACAATTATATACTGCTGCTATGTCAGATGTGCAACATTAAAAAAGAGTAAGTGGAATGACGTGGCACATAAAAGGTAAAACTCATCAGCATGCACAATTAGTACTTCCTTGGGTATGGGATGTTAGTGCCTTGGGATCTACTATAAAGGTCTGTCTCTTCCATTAGTGTCCAAACTTTTCAACCAATAAGGTGTATCATTAATTATGATGTATAGCAATTTATCGACCTTTGTATTATCCTTTAAGATCCATACTTTACTAGTTGTCCTCAGGGAACTAAAGAGATAAGAAAATGGCCAATAAATCCCCAATGATAATATACAAAATTACCCCTTCCATAGATTTTCTAAATAAACCAATCGATCAAATGTCAATCAAAGTCCCCAAGGTTGTTGAGCCAACGAATAAGAAAACATTAATTTAAGACTTTGGGGACTAGTGTAATAAATAAACAGCCCACTGTCCCCTCCCACTCTGGGTATTCCTATAGCTTTGATTGGTATAAAATTAAGTTATAAAAGAATTCGATATCTAACAAACACTTATTCTTCTTACTATATATCCGTACAAAATTACAATAATTCAAAATAGCAAAAAAGTATAAATGAAAAATGATGCATGCTAAAAAGTATTATCAGTCCAGACGTTTGAGATATCCTAAGTAATACACGAAAACAAACTTTATTATATTTAAAAGTAACCATTATTAATTTGCTTTTTTCCGAATTGTTCATTTTAAATACCATCTACAAACAATCAATACAATCTTCATCCGTTTGAGATATCTTAAGTATTACATGGACACGTATGTCGTACACATATTTGAAAACTTTATTATATAACCTAAAATATTGACTATTATTAATTTGCTGTTTTTGTCTGACTGTTTTATAGTATTAACCCCATCATCCCACCCTCTTGTCTATAATTGGTAAACCCCACCCCCTTCAATTTATTTTCCCCAACCAATTTTCTACCCTCCCATCAATGAAATTAGAAAATAATCCTTTTCTCTTATCCTTTGTCTTTGGATAACAATCCAGGAAGGGAGGGGAGACATGGGCTGATTATTATACTAGTCCCCAAAGTTTTATTACAAAGTTTTATTTTTTGGCTTACCAACTTTGGGGACCTTATTGAATTTTGATTGTTTGGTTCATTAAGTTGAGGGTCCAAACGTTCAACCACTAATTGTAATCTACAGAAGGGTTAATTTTGTACATCATCATCGGAGGTGTACATCAATTTATCGGCCATTGTCTTATCCCTTCTTATCCCACAGGTTTGTACTCTTAAACTTCGATCTCTTCTTACATTTAAATTATCGCTATAGCCTATTGTAGTCTAATTTAGGGCCAAATTATTAAGGATTTTAAAATAAAAAAAATGTATAATATTTGTATAGCTATCTGCTTTAAACGCATTTTGAGTGAAAATTTATTTAAAAATATTTAAAAATTTACTCTTACTGTATATGTTTCAATTGAATTTGTTGTCAGCTTGTTATATCAGGGATATATTTATGCTATACTTCGCTTACCCACTGCATGATAGACTCGAAATAAAGTATTACCAAACTTTACCAATAAACTGTAAACAAATATGATAAATATACAAGCAAAATAACAAGTTAATGTTGAGATTCAATTCCTTCTCGTTCCTTCTTAAGCATAAAATGAATTTGAAAATTTTTAACATAAACTTTAATATCCTTATCAGGATGTTGATTTTATATGTCGTCTTTATGACAGGTGAAGATGTTATGAATATATTTCTTAAATTATGTATATAAAAAAATATTGTACGGTAATATCAAATTAAATTAAAATTAATTTATTTTTTTTGTTTTTTTTTGTACCAGAATCATCCCTGCAATGAAAGAAGAAAAAAATTTGTTTTGTTTTACATAGCAGACTAAATGTATTATGATAACATACAACGTCTCTTTGTGAGTTCATATTTATAATATTGATTTTTATAAATGAATTAATGAAAAAATATTTGTTTGAAATTTGACTAAATGTCATATTGTATAATTTACTTAACCCTTAACAGTCGGGCCCCTTGTCGCATCTTTATCGGTCGGGGGTGAGGGGGTGGTGTTCAACGCCCCCTCCCCTATTATCTGAGCCACTATTAGAGCTAGAGGTCTTAAAATTTCTGTGTATGTCCCCTGTTTGATAATAAATTTCCGACTATAAGTGAGTCAAAGTAAATTTTTGCTTTCTTCATCACTGTGGGCTAGAATTGAATCAAGACAAAAGTAAGTGCCGAGCCCTGGGACCTATGTATGGTGAAAATAGACATAAAACCATGATGATTCCAGGTAAAACCAAAATATTTCAGCGGGGTCTTTTTGTTTTATTTCAATTTTAAGTTCTGAAAAAAAAATGAAAAAAATATGAAAATCTTTAATAAAAAACAAACAAAAAATGTTTTTCAAAATTTTTTTTCACTAAAAGATACAAACAACTTATATACATACTATAAGCTTTAAAAAAAACAAAATTTTCAAATTTAGGACTGCCTTTCCAAGGTTAGAAGAAAAATCCTAACAACGAATTCTAACATATTTCTGATCAACATAGCAATAAAACGTCTTTTGCTAAATCTTTAACATCAAAATTAAATAGCACTTACTAAAGACTTTTTTTCATTTAAACTTATACTTTTTACATTATTTAACTTTTAAGATTGTGTTTTTTTTAAAGAAAGGTTGCGTGATTTTTTTCCTCATAATTAATTTATCTTAATATGCTGCATTATAAGTGACTGACATTGTAGGCTGTGATGGCTTAGAAAACTCAATACCAGTTTTGTTAGCCCAGGCCATCTGCCCCTCGGGGCCTACAAAACTAGTTTTAATCTTTTTATTTTTATTTTACTATCTGCTAAAAGCTGTCTATAATCCCATACAATAAATAACTATTAAACATACCAATTAAAGTGAAACAGGGATCTTAAGGGATAAGACAAAGGATGATAAATTGATTACTCCTTCTGTAGATTAATATTATTGGTTAAAAAGTTTGGACTTTGCATGTTTGAACCATCAAATCATTAATCAATTCATAAATTATCAATAAAACATACCAAGACTAATAGTATAAACCAAACAATCAAGATGAAAAATAAAGTTCCCAAAGTTTTTGAACCAATGAATGAGAAAATATTTATAAAGAACTTTGGGTACCAGCAAATTTTACATTCCAATGTCCCCTTGATCCATATTAAATCTACCATTTCATAAATTGAAGAATTTATTTATCAGTATAATTTAATTGTAAACAACAAAACAACAGGGAAGAAGGGGACATAAGAACTGTAAAGATTCTTAGAAATAGGAAAAGTTTTCTTTTGTGTGGACACTGCTAGTTTGAACCATCAAATTAAGATTTAATAAAAGACCAGTTAACTAATTAGATAACGTGTCTATAAAAACTTTTGGTACCAGTATAATTTATAGTCACATGCCATACTCGGCGAGGGTGAGGTAATAAAGAGTAGCTCACTTGTGACAGCGGGTCAAGTTATAATATACTTGAGCGTGGAGCTTAATAGCCCTAGTGGCTAAACAAAAGTGTTTCATCCTTCTTCATTACTACTTAGGTCCAAACACTAAGAAACAATGGCTACACAAACAAATAAACAGTCACATTTTTCCTCCCTTCTTGCCGATTTGCATGTATTTATCATGTATAAAATCAATTATTTATCATACATTGGAGGTAGGGGGCTTTGGACTGTTTATAACACTAGTCTAAAAAGTTCTATAATAATAATTTATTATTCGTTGGCTTATATTTTAGTAAAAATATTTTGTTTTGTTTATTCTAGGTTTTTTAAAATGAAACTTATATGGAATGTGTCCCAGAAATAGAGAGGACAATTGACTGTTTAATAAACTAGTCTCTAAACTTTATAAAGACATTTCTTATTCTTTGACTTAACAACTATGGGTACTTTTGAATAGTTTTGTTTTTGTCTGTTTTCAGGGGAAATTTAATTTGTATAGCAGCTATTCAAGACAGACGGCTGCATTTTTTGTGAAGATTCCCTAAACAATTTACTTTGTATATCAGTCAAGGTCTATAAATATTAAAATTATAAAATACGCGAGAAAGGTTTCAGGATTTAAAGAAATTCTTTTTAAAACTGCTTGTCCATATTCCCATCTCATCCATGTTATTGATGTTGTCATCCTTGTTTCTTTCTTTCAGGGATCTTAAGGGATAAGACAAAAGACAATAAAGTGATACATGTAGATTTCCACAAATTATGACAAGGAAACTAACCATTTCTTATGTAAAATTATTGTTTGATTATATGTTTGTAAAATATTAGTTTGAAACCATTCCATTAATTTTAGTAAAAGTACACAATTTTTTTGAGCTAACGTGGGTACTGGTGTGATTTACATCCCAATGTCCCCTCCCTCTTATAATTAGCAAAATAAATTTTAAAACGGCATTCTGCTTTTCAAAACAGGATATTTAAATAATTTGTATGATAGAACAAAAGATCCTAAAACTCTAGACAAAAAGTAACAGGATGTCTTTCTGTCTATATATAAGTGTATGTTTAACGAAGGAGGGAGGGAGTGAACTGGACATAGAATTGTAAATCATATCCAAAGTTTTATAAACACATTTTCTTATCCTTTTGATAATTTATGAATTGATTAATGATTTGATGGTTCAAACATGCAAAGTCCAAACTTTTTAACCAATAATATTAATCTACAGAAGGAGTAATCAATTTATCATCCTTTGTCTTATCCCTTAAGATCCCTGTTTCACTTTAATTGGTATGTTTAATAGTTATTTATTGTATGGGATTATAGACAGCTTTTAGCAGATAGTAAAATAAAAATAAAAAGATTAAAACTAGTTTTGTAGGCCCCGAGGGGCCGATGGCCTGGGCTAACAAAACTGGTATTGAGTTTTCTAAGCCATCACAGCCTACAATGTCAGTCACTTATAATGCAGCATATTAAGATAAATTAATTATGAGGAAAAAAATCACGCAACCTTTCTTTAAAAAAAACACAATCTTAAAAGTTAAATAATGTAAAAAGTATAAGTTTAAATGAAAAAAAGTCTTTAGTAAGTGCTATTTAATTTTGATGTTAAAGATTTAGCAAAAGACGTTTTATTGCTATGTTGATCAGAAATATGTTAGAATTCGTTGTTAGGATTTTTCTTCTAACCTTGGAAAGGCAGTCCTAAATTTGAAAATTTTGATTTTTTTTAAAGCTTATAGTATGTATATAAGTTGTTTGTATCTTTTAGTGAAAAAAAAATTTTGAAAAACAGTTTTTGTTTGTTTTTTATTAAAGATTTTCATATTTTTTTCATTTTTTTTTTCAGAACTTAAAATTGAAATAAAACAAAAAGACCCCGCTGAAATATTTTGGTTTTACCTGGAATCATCATGGTTTTATGTCTATTTTCACCATACATAGGTCCCAGGGCTCGGCACTTACTTTTGTCTTGATTCAATTCTAGCCCACAGTGTCATCCTTTTATTTAACAACCTTTGTTTTTAGGTCCTTTTTTACTTAAATATTACTAACGGCTGCCTTTATTTTTTTTTTATTAATATTTTTATTAATTATTAATATTTTATATTAGAAATCTAAAATTATATCAGCGGCCACAGCTGTATTTTGCAACTGCCGCAGTCGGCGGTCGGCTGGAAAACGGCGGTGGATCTTTGTGAAATTTAAATATGTTATGTGAACATATAAGAAAAGCTTAAGTTTAAAATTTGAAGTATCTAATTCAAAAATTGCGGTCACAGGAGGCTTTAAAAAATTTAAATTCTCAGTTATTTGTCATTTAGTTTTAGCCCTCTATCTTTCTCACACAGAAAATGAGAAAGAAAAATCGTTCGACGCCCATAAAAAGCATTATTTAATGTACTTCTAGTATGAAAATAATTATTAAAAATTAAACTGTTTTTAACCTATTTTTGAATGGGGGGTCAAAAATATCCTAGGACACCTATAGAATCAGACTGCAGAGCCCAAATTTGAATTAAGTCCCCAGTAAACTTTTTTTGGGGGATTTAAAAATTAATTTTTAGTGTTGCTGTAATCATTTTGACCGAAGCAAAAGCTTTTTTTTACTTCGGGTAATATTGTGGCTTACAGAACATTTTTATATAATTCACTTTATATTGATAAAATAAAAAAAACATTACTCTGTTCATTGGAAATAATTTTTTTTTCCAAAACAATCAATTTCATTGAAAAATCTAACATTTACAATAAAACAAATAATTCTGAAATCTAACCAATAAGAAGACTTGTTTTATATAATTCTTTACAATTCAAAAAAAGAGTGTTTTCACAAAGTGACTTATTTCCAATGTAGTTAAATATTTTTTATTTAATTAAAATGAAATAAATGAAAACCATACACATAAAAGATACATACTTTTTAAAATTATTTTAAAAGATAAGTTTGAATAATCTTATTTTATAACACATTTGTATATGTGAAAAAAATAAATTTGTTGTATTGCATAAACATTTGTTGTCATTTAACCCTTTACAGCCATAAGTGAGAGAACACAAACATGTTAATGTTAATTCGTTGATATATTATAAAGAATTAACTTTTTAGTGGATTTTTATAGTAAAATCATAAGGCCTAATTTTACTCTATACCAGAATACAATATTTATGAAGCAAAACACTCTAAAAGCTACGAATTTTACCCAAAAAAAAAAGACCTTTTGCTCGGATCAAAATGATCACGGCAATAGTAAAAATTAATATTTAAATCCCCCCAAAAAAGTTTATTGGGGACTTAATTCAAATTTAGGCTCTGCAGTCTCATTCTACTGGTGTCATAGTATATTTTTTATATACGTTTTAAAAATAGGTTCAAAACAGTTTAACTAATATTTTTAAGACAATAAATGAGTTTGAGTATTTGTTTATCTGATGTTTAAAGCGTGAAAAAAAAGATTTTACAGAAACTTGGAAGGTAATATAGTATTTTTATCTTTTATACACTGAATGAAAAGGAAAATTGCTATTCTCGTAAATACTGCAATAAATAGTAATTGGTTTTTCATAAAGCTAACATTTATGCACAAAATCATGGTAGATAAACAAGTTAAACAATTTTGAAAAGTTTAATATATACATTATAATTTCTAATTGTGCATTGTATTAAACACCAATTGAATTAGAGATATTTTTTTAAAATTCTATTAAAAATTTTATAAAAAGCTACCTAAAATAGTTGCCCATTTGTTTACATTTCCCCTAAAGGAAGAAGGGACAATCAAAATTATACAGTAGCTTTGCTATCAACATTCATTGTAGAATATAGAAGAGAAGTTAAAAAAAGAGGCTAATAATGTTCAACTGGTACATAGATATTACAAAAATTCATACCAAAAACATATCAAAATTATATAATGTGTATATAAAGATTATTTCCATGAAAAGTATTCATTACACTTTAGTTATTTTGCAATTTTTGTTTAGTTTTTTAAAAAAATGAAATGACTTGAATAACTATTTTGGGAAAGGGTATTTCCACAATATAAAAATTGCTCCTAACAAAAAATAACCCTCTAAAATTTTTGAAAAACTATGAGTGTAGTTGCGACTCTCCACCCCCCCCCCCTCCCTTCCCTTCCTTTCCCCAAGTGTCCCTAGAGGATTTAAGGGTACGTAGCCGCTAGTCCTTATATGGAAATAACGGGATGTATGTATATCTGTCTCTAGCAAAGGAACTCGTTATCCGCTGAACAGATGTGGTCCTTGTTTTTTTTTGTAAAACTTAAATTAAAAAATAGAGGGGATTAAATTCTAGTGCCCATAATGATTGCTGGGGGCGTAGCGTTTTTAGCATGGCAAGCATCGTTTTAGAATTAAAAAGAAAATAAATGTTTCAGTTAATAACAACCCAACAAATGATGTCTATAGCAATTTGATCAGCTGATTGGTTTTAATACTAGATGTTTTTTTAAGTAGCGCAGCTACTCTAAATCTAGGAAATAAATCTAATTTTGCTTAGAATTTACTTTTAGGTGTTTTAAACGTTGTAAATTGAAGATTTTATTTTGATAATTAACATTTTACAACAATACCCTCTATAAACCTTGAGGAAGTTTGATAAAATTACGTTTATTTTGCAAGCTTTTTTGAAAATACTTCATTATTTTTATAATTCTGACAAAATAGAATTTCTGTTTAAGTAAATAACATGGCCACAAAAAGGTTTAAGCAATTATTGAAATATTTTATTACCATTCTTGCTAATTAAATAGTCGTTAACTATGTTTAATTTGCATTTTTTTAAAAAACAAGAAAAATATCCTACTTAAATGCTACTTTTATGAAGTTATCTTAAACCTTTTCCAAAAGTTTGTTTTATAAAAATATTTTATTTTCCATTGATTTTATTGATTATATAGGTTAAAAATATCAAAAGTATTTTTTAAAGGCTATAGATTAATTTTGATTAATTCCGATTTTTAATTTTTTTAATTTTTTTCAAATCTGATAGAATATGCCTGTCTTTTTAAAGAATAGATTATATAAAAAACTAAATTAAACATATTCAGGCTATCAAAAAGTTAAAAATATTTTTTTTTTACTATTAAATCGCTAATTTTTAAAATCATTAGATTTTAAGCTTATTTTGCATGGAAACACACTTTTTCAGTCATTTCTTCTCAACAATGGATCTTAAATGATTATTACTGAAAACTTTTATGAAAATGTTATTAACCAAAACTCCAAATAAAGGAAATAATTGCCGTTTGCGAAAATGTGTGCAAAAAGTTGCCAATATCTCGTTAGAAGGGACTTAATGGATTTTAATTTTTACTGCTTACGACTTAGTGGACTATAAACTATTAGAAAAGTATCACTTCAAGGTGGAATTTTAAGGGTCAACTTTTTTTCTTTTAAAATTCGCAGTGTACCATGGATGTTGTCATCCTTTTTTGTCTGAATTATTATTACTTGGATCTTACACCAGATATCCATATTCTCTAATAAAAAGAAGCTTTACCGGGCTTAAATAACGATTCCCCCTATCCTATCCTTTTATCCAATCCCCTCCTCTCCTACTGGATGAACGAACTAACCAATAAATGATGTAAATGTTAGCAAGCAAAATTAAAGACAATTTTCCTCCTGTCTTAATAACCACGTATATTCTACATCCATTATTAAAAATCTAATTCAAAACCAAAGTCCATAAACAAATAAATAAGGAGGGGATTAAAACCCAAAATCTAATAAAAGGTCGTATTACATCATAACAAAAATCTCAATGAGATTACAATGTAGCAAAGCTGCGTTGCAATTTGATTGTATGGCGTTCGGTGACAATGCGTCAAAATAAATGTTTACACTAAACTAAACAAGGATGACAACATCCATAAAAGCGAAGCACTGAAACGGTAGGACAAACGGACATTAACACTTGTATAGTGTCTGAACTGAATAATCAGAATATAAAAGTATAAGAGTCGACGCAAAATTGTATGTAAATTTGTTGAAAAACTGCTTAATACAGGATAATGTTTATGGACATACTTACATTTTTAGGACTTGATTATAGAGTTGCTTCGCTTATAATATTGTTCTTTGTTGTCACAGGAATCAATATACCAAAAATCAGATCAAACGGATAATTAGTTCACATAAAAATTTGCTTTTAAAAAAGTAGAAAAATCAACATGTTTAAAATGGACGTATGGACATTCTGGTAATGATTATAGAGTTGCTACGCTTTCTAAATCGTACCTAACTACTACAGGAATCATCATGCAAAGTTTGAAATCGATAGGACAATTCTAACATGCCTAAATTAACGAATAAAAGCTATCTATCTCGGACGGACGGACGGACGGACGTACGGACGGACGGACGGACGTACGGACGGACGGACGGACGTACGGACGGACCGACCCTAATTATAGAAAAGCTTCGCTTTAAAAAAAAAAAAAACTCAAAACTTGAACTAGGCCAATTTAAATCTCTAGTTAAATTTAGAACATTGACATACATATAAACATAAGGCTAGTGGCGTTATCCTCGCAGAATTTTTCTTTTAAATCGAAAAAAAAGAATTATACCCATAGCCTTAATTCTATGGATTTTTTTCCTTGTTTTATGTCTATTATGTTTTAATAAAAAATGTAAATATTTAATGTACATAATAAATATGTAAGATTGTCTTTGTTTTTTAGTAGCAAAGCCAGTCTATAATTTGTAAAGGGGAAACGTGATTTTCTTGGCTGATTTAAAAAAAAAAACAGCTAACTTTTTGTATGTTAATTCCCATACCTATGTACACCTAGTATATAAATTACTTAGTATGTTGGTCAGTCGGTTAGGTACAATTGATTTAAAAATATTTAAAAAGGTTTCGTGATTTTCTATTTATTTATCATATCGTTCTTTAGGGTTTCGCATGTTTCGAGCAAATCTTTATTACCGCCAGACATAGCAGCAGTATGAATCATTTGTAACGTCTCTGGTATGATATGATCTAGATACGACGCTTTTCCAATAGCAAGCAGGCACGTTACCATATCAATACCATGGGTATTTTCAATAAAACTGTTATAGCTTGGTTATGGTTCCGCTATTAATGGAATTTGTTTACTTGTTTAATTTGTATTTCTTGTTTCAAATTAAGTTATCCAAACAAACAAACAAACAGAGTAATATGTATTACTTGTATTGATCTGTTTTTATTTGTTTTTACAAGTTTGACAAACAAGATACTAAATAATAACAAATGTTTATCAAGAAAACCATTATTCATAAAAAAACAAGGATGACAAAATCTATAAGTAGCGAGGCACAAAAAATAATGGTTGAACAAACGGATAAGAGACCACGTGACTAAATATTGTTTACAAAAAAAAGATTGAGGAAAAGAAAGAGAGAAAATTACAAACCTTTATATATCTAAATAAATTTACGTTTCTTTGTATCATAACCGACAGACTGATGGACCAAGTAAATTATAAACTGGATGCTTGTTAGTATAAGGAATCTTCACTAAGATTTTCAGACATTTATCTTGAATAGGAGACGAGAAAATCATATTTACCCGAATGGAATTATAGAAAGCTTCGCTACTAAAACAGAACTTTTCTGCCCTAATGTAGCTCAGCACTATCAACTATATATAAAAAGAACTTAGAGGATAGGAGCGAATTTAATTTCCTTACAGTTTAAGTTAGAAATGGGGGGAAATATGAAATTAATTATTTCAATAATTACAATTTCAATATCTGTAACTTTAATTGTTCAATTAATTTAATTATAATAGTTAATAAACACAGCTCTGGTAGAGAGCAAAGTAGATAGATAGAAATAAATATATAGAGAAAGAGAGAAATAGAGAGGGAGTGACAGAGAGAGAGGCCAGCAGTTTCCGAGATCTTTAGGTTCAGGCAAAAGACCTTACTACTTACTATGATTCCAGATATTGTCTCCCTTGTAA